>NC_069504.1:280094052-280701552 GCF_027579735.1 Bombina bombina
AAGAATCCCAAATATAGACTATATAAGTAGACATACAAATTAAAGTCAGTCAAGAACAACTTCATCACATGGGACTTTGGGATGGTTATTGAAAAGAAATATGGTTGTGTTCATGTTAATTTGTAACATGAGCAGATTTAATCTAGATACATATGGATCATGGACTCAGTGTGATTGCATTCTAGGGTATACCATCTCAGGAGGATATTTATGAGTAAGGGGGCATGTTAATTCCTTATTTCAGGTCTTGGTGTATAAATGAATTGTATGATTAGTGGAGGCTAGTAGTAGGTAATATGTTAATGATAGATTATGCAACACAGGCTTTATTGTTTATTTATTTTAAATGCTATTTTTGTTATTTACTAGGAATGTGGAAATTATTACCTCATTCCTTAAAACTGAAAAAATCAAAATGTTTCCACAGTCTAGACAGACCCCATGCAAAGCAAAATAACTAATGCATTACACCATAAAGCAGCACTTCCTATTTATGGTGTAGTGCATCCCTTTTAGCCAATTACAGTCTGGCCTTTGGGGAAGCAACAGAACATAATCCTAATAGCAGTTTATGTTAAACCTTAGATTTGTGTGTGTGTGTGTGTATGGATGGATAGATAGATAGATAGATAGATAGATAGATAGATAGATAGATGTGTGTATGTATATATAGGTTATTAACTCTATCTTTGTTTTAAATTACTGCAAGGTCATTTTGATCTAGTTCTTTCAAACCTTTTGTTTTCTTCCCACTTTAGTTTCTGAGAACAAGGCATTGTGCCATCCTTCATCAGTCGACTCGCTCTCCACCAGCGCTGCTACAGAAGATCATGTATCCATGGGTGGCTGGGCGGCCAGGAAAGCACTAAGAGTCATTGAACATGTAGAACATGGTATTAATGCTAAAGCCTTAAAATAATCTAAACATTAGAAAACGTTTGCATCAGGAAACATAAGAATTTAAACTACTTGCTTTCATATTAAAAAAAGAATAAATTGTATTTATATACAATGATACAAAAAAGCTGTAATTAATCTCACTACTTCAAGGGACACAAGTAACATTTTTTTTCTTTGCTGCATCTTAAAGAAGGCATTTACAATGTAGTACAGTGCAGGTTTGTTTTTTGCAATATGGATGCTCATGTACTGATAAAAAAAAAAAAAAAAATTGAGGCGTGTCACTGCCAACCAATAAAGCAGTGGGAAATCTGCAATCAGTCCTTACGTCCAGCTGTGCTTCCTGATTCATGAATCAAAATAACTAATTTTTACTTCATCTTTATTAAATAATTGACATGTTTAAAATGTTTCTTTTATATGCATTATTGGGCTTTTTTTTAGCATGTTTTTCCTACTCTAAATGTAATCAGAAATACTTATTTAATGGTATAACTGTATTACGCTATTCAGGCAAAATTGAGTTATTTGTATGAATAGTGATACAGCAAGTAAGAACCCTTGTTCAGTTGTGGAATCCTTCTTTCAGTTCTAGCTATTGAGTTGCTTGCTGCCTGTCAGGGGATTGAGTTTCTACGCCCACTCAAAACCACAACTCCACTGGAAAAAGTCTATGACCTTGTGCGCTCTGTTGTCAGGTAAAAACAAATAAACAGATTCTCAGAAGTTAGTGTTTTGAAGGACTACTTCAGTTGATAGTTAATGATCAACAAATGTACTGTTCTTCTCTTCCTCCAGACCTTGGATGAAGGATCGATTCATGGCTCCAGATATAGAAGCAGCTCACAGGTTGCTTGTTGACCTGAAGGTTGGTTATTGTAGCATAGTCAAAATGTTAAACCTCAATTTTCCAAATTATGTTATAGTGGCCTTGAATAAAGCCAACTCTGAAAAAACATTAGAATCTAAATATTATATTTACTAATCAACACTTCTTTTTTTTTTTTTTTACATTTAATTTATGAATTACAATTTTTACAGAAGAAAAAAATATTCAAATGCACTTTTTTTTTTGGAAAATTAAAAACATAACCAAAAAAACACAAAGTATATTTATTAGTTTTAAATAAATTCTATATTGTTTGTAAAGTATCACTCGTAATCAAAGGATCATTAAAAACAGTGGAATTGCATAACCAACAAACATATAATAAAGACAATGCAATAACACATACTCTGTATTTCAAATGAGCAGCAGACATTTTTACTGAGTGTCAGTTACTTCAGTTCCCCCGTATCATGTGACAGCCATCAGCCAATCAAATGTGTGTGTATATGTATGTATGTATGTATATATATATATATATATATATATATATATATATATATATATATATATATATATATATCTCTAGCTACTTCACTAAAGGTATTTGTGTGACTTACTTTTGTTGTTTTTCATAGCAGAAAAACATGTTCCCAATTACCCATGGCAAACACTGTTTTACCCTCTACTTAGAAAAACATTTTAGCAGACAAATAAGCCATCTCTATGTTTTAATATTGTATATTTCCTGGTAAATCTGGTAAATATTAATTCTCCCTTATGCTGCAAAATTGCTTTAAAAACCCATCTACTGTAATGACAACTTCAAGCTCAATTATTACCCTAATAACCTCAGCAACACCTCAGCTGTTCTTAGCCATACTCAACATTCCTCATCATTCAAACACCAGGAAACACCTTTGCAATACTTATGATAATGGATTTGTAAGCCCAGACTATCTTAAAATAAATAAAGGTCCTCTTGTTTGCTATACGTAATAGTTCATTTTATACTTTTTTTACAATTTGCATAACCCAAAATTGAAGATGTTACACTTTTCTTTAACGCATAATAAAATTAAAAGCAAGAACATATTGGGGTTATTAGTTAAAGGGCTGTGTCATGTGACCGGTGAAAAAGCCTTGGTCAGTTGCTCAGTTTTGCATATTGATGAATGTGTTCTTGAAAGCTGTAAACCCCAGGAAGACCTTACAACTGTCCATTTATTAAATTGCATTTACTTCATGGTTAGCCAGCACTGTCTTATTGACCAGTACACTGGTTGCTCCTCAGTTATATGTTGCTTCATATATAATATATACATTCTCTCTCACTCTCACTCTCACACACACTCACACTCTCTCTCACACTCTCTCTCACTTTTTTTTTTCCTAGAGAACCTACAGTGGGTGCATTATAGCTTGAAGCTTGTCTGAATTTTCAAATGAACCTGGAGTATATTTTGTTTTAATTCAAAGGCCAAACATTTGCAAAGGACTGTATGCTTTAATATGACATTTATATGTTTTATATACATAGTTTCTAATCATTCTACAAGTTGACCAGACTAAAAATCTCCTTAAATAGTATTTATATTGTGGAAAAACATTCACCTTGATTACGAGTTTTGCGTTAACAGGGGTGCGGTGCTAACGAGCAGTTTATGCTCACTTACAGACAGCGCTGGTATTATGGGTTTTTACAAACCCGGCGTTAACCGCAAAAAAGTGAGCGAAGAGCAAAATTTTGCTCCACATCTCACCTCAGTACCAGCGCTGCTTGCGGTGAGCTGGTAAAACGTGCTTGTGCATGATTTCCCCATAGGAATCAAAAAAGCAGCGTTCTGCTTCTAACGCAGCCCCATTGATTCCTATGGGGAAAATACATTTATGTCTACACCTAACACCCTAACATGAACCCCGAGTCTAAACACCCCTAATCTTACACTTATTAACCCCTAATCTGCTGCCTCCAACATCGCCGACACCTGTATTATATTAGTAACCCCTAATCGTCCCATCCGGACACTGCCGCCACCTACATTATACTTATGAACCCCTAATCTGCTGCCCCCAACATCACCGAACCCTACATTATATTTATTAACCCCTAATCTGCCGCCCCCAATGTCGCCGCAACCTAACTACATTTATTAACCCCTAATCTGCCGCCCACAACGTCGCCACCACTATAAAGTTATTAACCCCTAAATCTAACCCTAACCCCCCCTAACTTAAATTTAATTTAAATAAATCTAAATAAAATTAAAACAATTCACTAAATTATTCCTATTTAAAACTAAATACTTACCTATAAAATAAACCATAAGCTAGCTACAATATAACTAATAGTTACATTGTAGCTAGCTTAGGGTTTATTTTTATTTTACAGGCAAGTTTGTATTTATTTTAACTAGGTACAATAGTTATTAAATAGTTATTAACTATTTAATAACTTCCTAGTTAAAATAAAGACAAATTTACCTGTAAAATAAAACCTAACCTAAGTTTTAATTGCACCTAACACTACACTATAATTAAATTTAATTACCTAAACTAAATACAATTAATTACAATTTAAAAAAAATATCTAAAGTACGAAAAAAACAAACGCTAAATTACAGAAAATAAAATAATTACAAGATTTTTAAACTAATTACTTACTCTAATCCCCCTAACAAAATAAAAAAGCCCCCCAAAATAAAAAAAGCCCTACCCTAAATTACAAATAGCCCTTAAAAGGGCCTTTTGTGGGGCATTGCCCCAAAGTAATCAGCTCTTTTACCTGTAAAAAAAAAAATTACAAATAACCCCCCAACATTAAAACCCACCACCCACACAACCAACCCTACTCTAAAACCCACCCAAATCCCCCCTTAAAAAAACCTAACACTAACCCCTTGAAGAATTCTATCAGCCAATCGGAATTAAGGTAGAAAAAATCCTATTGGCTGATGCAATCAGTCAATAGGATTGAGCTTGCATTCTATTGGCTGATTGGAACAGCCAATAGAATGCCAGCTCAATCCTATTGGATGAAGATAGAAGATGCCATCTGGATGAAGACTTCTGCCCGTCTGGAGGACCACTTCTGCCCGGTTGGGTGAAGACGTCTCATGGTAGGGTGATCTTCAAGGGGTTAGTGTTCGGTTTTTTTAAGGGGGGATTGGATGGGTTTTAGAGTAGGGTTGGTTGTGTGGGTTTTAATGTTTTACAGGTAAAAGAGCTGATTACTTTGGGGCAATACCCCGCAAAAGGCCCTTTTAAGGGCTATTTGTAATTTAGAAGAGGGCTTTTTTTATTTTAGGGGGCTTTTTGGGGGGCTTTTTTATTTTGTTAGGGGGATTAGAGTAGGTGTAATTAGTTTAAAAATCTTGTAATTATTTTATTTTCTGTAATTTAGCGTTTGGTTTTTTTCGTACTTTAGATATTTTTTTTAAAATTGTAATTGTATTTAGTTTAGGTAATTAATTTAATTATAGCGTAGTGTTAGGTGTAATTGTAACTTAGGCTAGGTTTTACTATTTAATAACTATTGTACCTAGTTAAAATAAATACAAAGTTGCCTGTAAAATAAAAATAAACCCTAAGCTAGCTATAATGTAACTATTAGTTACATTGTAGCTAGCTTATGATTTATTTTATCGGTAAGTATTTAGTTTTAAATAGGAATAATTTAGCTAATTATAGTAATTTTCTTTAGATTTATTTAAGTTGGGGGGGGTAGGGTTAGACTTAGATTTAAGGGTTAATACATTTAATATAGTGGCGGCGACATTGGGGTCGGCAGATTAAGGGTTAATAAATGTAGGTAGGTGTCGGCGATGTTAGGGATGGCAGATTAGGGGTTAATAATTAACTAGTGTTTGCGATGCGGGAGTGCGGCGGTTTAGGGGTTAACATATTTATTATAGTGGCGGCGATGTCCGGTTCGGCAGATTAGGGGTTAAAAATGTTATTTTAGTGTTTGCGATGTGGGGGGCCTCGGTTTAGGGGTTAATAGGTAGTTTATGGGTGTTGGTGTATTTTTTAGCACTTTAAGAGTTTTATGCTACGGCATTGTAGTGTAAAACGCTTAACTACTGACTTTAAAATGTGGTACCAGTCTTGACAGGAGAGGGTGTACCGCTCAATTTTGGTCAGACTCGTAATACCGGCGTTATGCAAGTCCCATTGAAAATATAGGATACGCAATTGACGTAAGTGGATTTGCGGTATTTCTGAGTCTGGCCAAAAAAGTGAGTGGTGAGCCTGTCATTTCAAGACTCGTAATACCAGCGGGCGTTAAAAAGCAGCGTTGGGACCTCTCAACGCTGCTTTTTAACCCTAACGCACAACTCGTAATCTAGCCGATTGTCTTTTAAATCCTACTTGGCTGTGCTATTATAAATGTAATGTCAATAATGCAAATTGTCTCTTTTTTGCTGACTAAGGCCTAGTTTCCATTGAGGTAGTAATGTTTGGAAACTACTGGTAAAAAACATTTATCTCCATTAAAGTCTTTGGAGAATTTTTATGTTACTACCAATTTCCAAGCCTTGCCACCTCAATGGAAACTTGCCCTAAGTTGTTAATATTCTCTGCAGTTCAACTGGTTGATAAAAGTTAATTGGGTTTAATAGCTCATAGACGCTGTTCATTTTCCTATTATATTAAATATCTGCTTTGCAAAACAATGATCCCAAAGTTAGGAAATAATCTGCAAAGGTGTACTCTTTATTAAGATGGTAGTTTTGCACTTTTCATAATGTAATCATCCAAAAACTGTTTTTGTATTACAGATATGGGATGTGGCTGTACCCTACATTGAAAAATACAGAAGTGAACACATTCCAGAATCCAGACCAGTTTCTCCTACTGCTTTTTCAGTTGATTCTATGTCACTGAGTAACTGTTCCCTGACTGATCACAATGAGTCATAATGAGGATACTTCAAAATGATTTATGTTCACCTTAAATTGTGTAATAGAGAAAAGGGAGATTTTGAAAGTGTATCACACGTTTGAAAGGTTTAGCTGATCCATCAATTTAATATCTCTTTAACAAATGCATGAACAGAAACAAGATATTCTAGAAAACTATACAACCAAGCAAAGTCAACATTTGAAAAGTGTAGAACCTCTCGCTGTAAAATGTATCAGGCAAAAAAGGGAAGTTTTATTGAATTCCATGAAGAACTCATACGGTTCATTATGCAGCATGTGATTAGACACCTGTCTCACACATGTAGATTATTTTAAGAGAATGCCCTCATTTTTTTTTCAAAATACATTTTAATAACCTTAAATACATAAATACAATTTTCGACCAAAACAATGTTGATAAAACCTGATCCACTAAATACAATGTAAAGAATGTGGGCATATCGTAGTTTATAATGTTGTAAAAATGTTTTGAATGTTCAGTCCTGGATTTTTGGTCCAGTTAACATACAATGTAGTGTACTGCTGTCTAATTAAAGTGTGTCCAGTTGCTGTCTAAGTATAAGAACCATCCATAATATGGTGCTCAGATTTCTATAGTAATAATTACTAGACTGTAAAATAGTCCAGTATTCTGGCAGGAAAATCTAAACTTTGTGTACTGTACTATATCTTATGTATCTGTTCTATTATACAACTTATGTGTTTTCTGTTACAAGCCTGTGAAAATAATAGCACATAAATAAAGCCAGTCATTCTTGAAATGTGGTTTCCTTTCTTCCTTTAATATTAGATTCCAATATTAAGTAAATACAACAATAAATAGAAATTACAAAGTCAAGAGGAAGATAAAAATTAATTTTCATGTCTATAACATTATTAAGAACCAACAGAGTCGAAGGTAATTGGAGGAAATCTACTGTTCTCTCCTTACTAGTAAACAACAATTACTATATGTTCTGTTGCCATATGTTTTTATTTATGTAGAACTATTTATAAATTATGATTAAAGTCATCAGTCATGGGGGTGGAGCCAACTGCTGAAGTGGATAGACGTGTACTGAGGGAGCTCCTGGTCTTAATATAGATTTTAGGGATATTTCTACAATATTTGTGAACCACAACCTGAATCCTTATCTGAAGTTCTCCCTAACAAAGATTTTGGTGACCCTGGGTGCACCTGTTAAATCTGTTTTTATGTCTTATGTGATTCAGCAGCACCACAAGGCTGGCAAGGGAACGCACTTGCAGGAAAACTGCAGCGGTCTGTTAGCGGTGATTGACTGCTTGGAGTTAAAAGGACACTAAACCCAAATTATTTTCTTTCATGATTCAGATAGAGCATGGAATTTTAAGCAACTTTCTAATTTACTCCTATTATCAATTTTCTTCATTCTCTTGCTATCTTTATTTGAAAATGCAGCAAAGTAAGATTAGGAGCCAGCCCATTTTTGGTTCAGCACTTGGGTAGAGCTTGCTGATTGGTTTGCTACATTTAGCCACCAATCAGCAAGAGCTACCCAGGAGCTGAACCAAAAGTTGGCTGGCTCTTAAGCTTACATTTCTGCATTTTCAAATAAAGATAGCATGAAAACGAAGAGCATTTGATAATAGAAGTAAATTAAAAAGTTGCTTAAAACGGCATGCTCTATATGAATCATGAAAGAAAAAATGTGGGTTTAGTATCCCTTTTGGGGATGGGGAAAGTCAGAGCAATTTTTCCAAGGCATATACTAATGATTACCTGTGACAATTATGGAGCCAGCTGCGTTTATAGCGGCTGAACTTGGCAACATCTTAGATGCATATCAAGCTGTCTCTAACTATTATAGTTATTTTACTATAGTCTCATGTAATTTATATAGCTAACATGCAAGATATATATGCTTGTAGGCTTGCTACTTCTCAACACTTCAAAGGATTAGCTATTACAAAGTATATTAGTTTCCTTAAGGGTACACTAATGTTGTTAGCCTTTCTGTATTTAATGATTTACCAATGCAGACCCATATGGTTGTGCTTATTTATAGTCTATTTACCCAAATTATATTACTAATCTAGTTTATATTCTACCCGTCACCTTATGTTTTTAAGGTAGCTTTTATGCTAGAGAGGCATTATGTTTGGATATATTATCATGCAATATCCATACTGCCCATGAAACATATCTAAACTACTAATTTCCCCAGTTATGTAATAATAGTTCCTAATATGCCTTGTATGCTGGGAAAATGATACCCTTTACTCTAATTGTATTGAGATGCATCTTAAAGGGGCAATCTGTGCTATTTTAACTTATCAGACAGAGATCTTCCCTGTTGTTCTCTGGACTTCTAGTTGTGCCGCCAATGGCTGAGATGGCATGACCATATACCTAGATAATCTCAATAGATTTTCCCAGCATACATTTGTTTAACTGTATATTTGGGTGAGTTCTATCCCTGTTGTTAGACACTGTCTACAGTGGCCATCAGTCACCTGTTTTGAACCCCATTGAAAATCTCTGGTGGGATTTGAAGAAGGCAATTGCAGCTTGAGGTCTTTGCTTATGAGGAATTGGCTAAAATTTCTCAGAAATGCTGCCAGAAGCTGGTGTCTGGCTATGTATCTCGTTTGCAGCAGGTACTAACAGCATAAAGGTGCTCTACTAAGTACTAAAGATGCTTGCCATGAAGAGGTTGAATAATTTTGCAGAATTCATAAAAAGTTGCATTTTCAGTTGAATTTGGGGAAGGCTCTTGAAGCTTTCATTGTGTTAAGCTATTTCAATTGCTTTTGTTTGATTAGTTTATTGCACACAGCTGAAAGTCTGTAAATTTTGACAATAAACCTGATTTGCAATGGGGGTTGAATAATTTTGATTACAACTGTACCTACTCTGGTCTGCACATTAAGTATCCCCTTATAGTTTGATATTATACTGTATAGCTCATTATCTATATGGCTCATCATGTATAATCTACTTGTCGTACTATGCTGGCTCCTGTCTAATATAAATTGTGATAGGTATGTACATTTAAAAAATAGTTAGTGAGGGGTGCAAAGTGCTCTGAATTTGCATCTATGTTCATTATTAGTTTGGGTCCATAATAATTCATATAAGAACTTATTATCTATACTATAAAATAAGCAAAATGAGGTTCACCATTTGACTCCCAAGAATTGTCTCCTTTTTTTAAAGACTACCTCCTGTAGCTTTGCATCTTTCATATTACTGGAAGGTCCAAAAGTGCCTTGTGTCATTTAGAAGGTATAGTTTGACTGGCAAGCTTATGTATACAAATATTCCTGATACACGTCATGTGTATTTATTGGTTGTATGCCATGAAACCATTGTTCTTTATCATTTTACTGACATATATTGTTTATATGCCTTGAATTGAACCTCAATAAAAAATAAAAATAAAAAATCATCAGTCACAGTTTATGGGTACTTCGACACATGGCTTTATAGACTAGGAGAGATTTATTGATATTTTTTTCTGATTTGGTGCAATATAGGTTTTATTTAGGAAAAAAAAAAATCTAATTTTAGAATGTGTCTGCAGGTTACACTGGGCTTAAAGTGAATGAATAAGTGCCTGTTTTTTTAAAAATATTTTTAAAAACATGGGCACTTTCATTCATTAAAATTTACATTGAAGTGTTTTTTATTAAATACTTATCTTTTTCTTTTGGAAAACCAGACCGGTGATCCTCCACCCACAGCTCCTCTGTACTTAACACCGCAATGACAAAACCGGCTTCCTCCAATCGTTACAAGCACCCCAAGGCGTCCAACTTGTTAGCATATCGATGACGAAACCGGCTTTCTCCAATCGTTGGGTGGCCTAAGTACAGCAGGAGAACCGGGCGGAGGATCAGCGGGCTGGTTTCCATAAAGAAAAAGGTAACTATTTAAAGAAAAAAAAAAATGCTTCAATATAAATGTTAATGAATGAAAGTGCCCCTGTTTTTAATCGTATTTTTCATTCAAATTTTAATTCACTTTAAACTTAGAAGTGCTCTTTAAATGATGAATGGAATGTATTTATGTGAATAGCCGATACTAAAGAGACTTAAAAATGTAGATAAGAACATGCTATATATTTTATTTTTGTTAATTGTATTTAATCTCTGTGGTTAAATACAGCTAATTGTACACCTAGACGCAGAGCATTGTTGCTCGTGAGGATTTAGCTAGCCAGGACTGGCATGCAGTCATAGTCACCAGCTGTGTCCAGCACAGGCGCATGCAGGGTGCATGGCTTTAACTATGTGGTGGACCTCTTTTGTAGGGGTTAAACTTACAGTGTAAAAGGTTATTTTATTTAAAAATGCTATACAGAAAGTGTATTTCATTTTTCCCTTTTATGTTAAAGGGACAGTTTACTTGATTTTTTTTTAATGTTTAAAAATATAGAGGACAGCTTTACTACAAATTCCCCCAGCTTTGCACAACCAACATTGTTATACTAATATACTTTATAACCTCAAATATCTGACTGTTTCTAAGACCCTACAGGCCGCCTCTTATATCAGTGCATTTTATTAGCTTTTCACAACAGACAGTGCTAGTTAATGTGTGATTATATATATATATATATATATATATATATATATATATATATATATATATATATATATATATATATATATATATATATATATATATATATATATATATATATATATATATATATATATAAACGTTTCCAGGCAGTGAGCACTCCAGAAAATCAAATAACAACGGCCTTGGGTGCAGCAAAAGCACAAAATATTCCCAGATAAAGCGCACTCCACAGGCCTGTGGAGTGCACTTTATCTGGGAATATATATATATATCATTGTGCTTACTCCTGTGGAGTTATGCATGAACCAGCACTAATTGGTTAAACCGCAAGTTTATAAAAAGCACTGTGATAAGGGGGGCTGTCTACAGAGGCTTAAATACAAGGTAATCCACAGAGGTAAAAAGTATATGAATATCTGACACACATTCATGCTTTTTTATTCTGGGAGCAAATAACACCAATTCTACATGTCTGGATTTATCTACCACTTCTATCCAACACCGTCGAGGGAGGGGGAAGCCTCAGTCTCACCCCTGGTGAGACTTTTGTTCAACACTTTAGATCAAAACTTTTCCTTTCTACTGATATGATATCAAAGGATGTCCTTTTCCCTTACAAGCTGATACCTACCAATATCCCCTATGGCTAGAATCCCACCTTAAGTCGCATTTATCTCACAAAACTGTAAAGGCCTCATCTCTCCCACTAAGTGTTCTGTTGCTTTGAATTACTTTAGAAAACTCAAAGGGGGATGTCATTTTTTATACAGGAATCTCACTTTCCTAACTATTCAGAACCCAAGTTCTCTTCAAGAGAATACTCAACTAGCTATTTCTGTTCCAACACAAAAAATTAAATGGTGTAGGCGCACTTTATACAGCAAAATATACATTTTCAACTTTCAGACAGGTTTGACAACCCTGAAGGAAGATACATAATTTTGATGGAATTGATGTTTAATTTTATGATAACCTTAATCAGTGTTTATTCCCAAACAACAACCAAGCAGTTTTTTTCTCTAAGGTTTGTAACAAAATTATTGAAACCCAGAAGGATTGTTCCTTGGGAGTAAGCTCCGTTACTAAAAAAAATCTAGGGACAAGATCTGGAGAAATCTGGATACTACTACTCAAATAGACATATGGCGACTTTATCATCCTAGGTCTTGCAGTTATACCTTCTTCTTCTCATTCAAAAAAATCCTATTCAAGGATTGATTATTATTTAATTAATCACTTGAACATAGGGTTAGCGTCTCATTCGGAAATAAACACTACAGCGTGGTCAGACCACTCCACGATTTCAGTAGAATTAAATTGGCCCTCAATACCATTTGTGGAAACTAGACCAAAATCCTTTTACATAACTCCCTTATTGTTGATTCAGAACAGCAATCCTAGAATATTCAACATAATAAGAGACAGTTGATAACCTAGGAACCCTATGGAAAGCCCACAAATCGGTAATAAGAGGTGAATTCATTAATCAGAAAGCACATGTAAAGCATTTACATGATCAAGAATACTATACTTTTTTTTTTACACAATTTAAAGACAAAAGAAAGACTTTGCAGAACCAACGCCACAGACAAAACCCTTAAGATTCTCGTGCTTTTGTAAGGTGATATATAACTTCTTTTTACAAAAAGCTGCACATAGACTAGAACTATTTCTTAAAAAGTTTTACTTCCATAGTGGAAATAAAATTGGCCCTAAATTAGCTAGAGCCCTTCATCGGAAATCCACCCAACATCATATATACAAAATTAAACACCCCATTTAAAACACGACAGCTCCCAAATAGCTAAAGTCTTCTGAGACTACTATAAACTATATCATTTCCCAAACTAGAGAGATCCCTTAATCAAAGAAGATCTAGAAGTTTATCTCTGAAAGTTAGATATGCCCCCAGGGGCGGAACTACCAGTGGTGCAGTGAACCTGGGCCCAAGTAAGCAGCACAGTAGCAGGCTGCTGTGTGTCTGGCATGTTTTTTTATTTTAAACTTTTATTCAAAAATATGAGCAGACTGGGCAGAGATAATTTAGCTGCTACCCCTCCTGCAGTTAGAGCGCTCCCCATACAGATTGAAATCCCCAAATCCAGAATTATTCTGAGATCTGTTATTTTAGACAGGAGCAGGTCACGTGGTCTCCCTAACACAAATGGTGATTGGATAAGTCTGTAGGGAAAAGCCCAATCCCTGTTAAGGAACCTCAGCTCCTGTTCCTCTAGCACCTTAAAGAGCAGCTAAAAGTTTAAAAACACTGGCTGCTCTGTCTCTCCCAATCACTGGAACACTTAAAGGGGCAGTAAACCTACACTATAATGTTTTATAATTCTTCACATATAGCAGAATTATATACCATTATTTTAGCGCCAACTTTATACTTCAAAGTATTTCAAAGATTTTTTATCCCAAAGTAGAATTTTGTAGAACGCCATTCCTGGCTCTACTGAGCTGGTCTGTTTTTCTAAGAAGCGCATCGCGGCATGCTGTCTAGTCATCCGGCCCGATCGCGCCATTAAACTGAGTTTAATGGCGCGATCAGTCCAGCTGTGACTAAGACAGCGTGCCGCAATGCACTTCTGAAAAGATGGTCCTGCAATTCCATAAGGGTTGATGACCTACATGATAGTTACCACCCTTTAACAAACTTATAAATAAAACACAGAGACTTAGAGCTGGGTATAAAAACTATATCATGGTCGTATTTATTTAACTTGATTAAATAAACAATTTCAACTTTTAAAGTCGCAATATAAACTTGTGGTGGCATTTGAGGCCTAGGAAATTAACTCCATACAGCCAGAGGTCACGGTCTGAAATTGATGACTTGAAGGGGGAGGCCAAACTGCGCTCCACCCCATTCCTTGATAGTCCCAGGTGCCTTAAAGGATCTCCAACCAGCAGGCCCGCGGGGCGGGCTACCCCCAGGGCACGACCTGGGGACATCACCCTGCCCATTAGCTTGGCTGTCACCCTTACAGGCCCTGTACTTAAGCTTATGGCTATGACCTCCTGCCGCTAGGAGATTGACATACACAAAGAGGCAACTCCAACCTATAAGGTGCACGGGGGGTGAGCCCTGCAGCAAAATCCTTCCGAGGGAGCCCCAAACTTTACCCCAAAGGACTTATGGTGATTAGGCCAACTAACCCTATCCCTGCCTATGGCTTAACTAACCAGCAACCGCTAAGGAAGCCTTTCTTGCCTGAATGCAGACACATACACAAAACACAAACAAAAGGGGAGGGAGGGCCGGGAAAAAAATTCACCAGTGTAGATCCAAAGGAAAAGAGGCTGGATCTTCCTCGTGTTCCATCTTGTATCTGGTGAGTAGATCCTACCCTTCCATCTGCAACAAAGTTGCAACCTATTCCTACTAAGGGGCTTTAAACTACCACTAGATGACACAGCCCATTAATTCTGTTACAGAAGACTATGCTACCTTACACTCCCATAATGGTTGATGCCCTACATGATAGTTACAACCCTTTAACTTTAAACTTATCTTAACAAACTTATAAATAAACACACAGAGACTTAGAGCTGGGTATAAAACCATATCATGGTCACATTTATTCAACTTGATTAAGTAAACAATTTTGACTTCTAAGGTCGCAATATAAACTTGTGGCAGCATTCGAGGCCTAGGAAATTAACTCCATACAGCCAGAGTTCCCGGCCAATGATGTCTAGAATTGATGACGTGAAGGGGAGGCCAAACTGCGTACCGCTCCATTCCTTGATAGTCCCAGGTGCCCTAAAGGATCTCCAGCCAGCAGGCCCACGGGGCGGGGTACCCACAGGGCATGACCTGGGGACATCACCCCACCCATTAGCTTGGCTGTCGCCCCTACAGGCCCTGTACTTACACTTATGGCCATGACCTCCCGCCACAAGAGACAACTTTACCTGTAAAGGCAGCCTCTTGCCACCAACACCTAAATATGGTTAACTAACCCCTTTTTGAGGTCCGCCAAGAAGATCCCGTCAGGTCAGTACAATCTCTTTTTATTGGCTGAGATCTGCTCATGGCGGACCACAAAACCCCCTGCAGCCATGACAGCTCTACCTTACTCCCTGTTAACTTTTTTCCTCACTCTATAGGCAGTCTTGGGCATTGGGAAATTCCTCCATTTAAGACGGGGGATAAAATTGGACCACCCTAACCTTACCCCAGGGAAGATGGTGCAAATCCATCAAACGTCAGACCTCATGTTGTTGATTAGGTCTAGCGCCGCTACTGACCCCAAATCATTCCCACCCATATGTAGCAAGATTACGTGAGGATGACCTGAAGGAGGGTTGGCATTCTACAGCAAACCTCTACGACCCAACCATCTAATGGATGCTCTTGACGCCAGCAGTCTCAGTTGTTGCCGTCTGGAAGGGATAATGCCCTTAAGGCCGCCCAGTTGAAGTAAGAGTTTCCAAGCACCCACACCCGCGAGGGGCCTTTTCCAAGACCTATAATACAACAAAACTGTGAACACATAAACAAATCAATTGCCCCGCCTTCCAGTTGTGTGCCTACCACCCCACTTGTTACTGTCCCTTCTACAATGGTGGACGGACATAGAGCTTATACCTTTGTGATTTCCATCTGCCAAGACTTTTTATCAATTCAGAACCCCAACCCAGCGCAGCAGCACTAGTAGCGGCCCTGATCCTGAATGACTGCGGCGTGATTCTACACCCATTCAGATTGGACACAGCCTTGCACAGGACTATGCAAACTGACAGCGTGAAAGATTGGACCCGTCCTTGTGCACCAGAAATTGGTTTGCCAAGGCCGGTTGGATCGGCATGAATGCTCGTGAAAGCTCCACGGGACATGGACCAAGAGCCGAGGCACCCAGAGTTGTCCATGTGCCTCTGGCTTCCTGATCCATCTTCAAGCGAGGGATATATACCAGCACTTTATACCCCGCCCATCTTATGTGATTTACCTGAATGCCAGTTTTTCGTACTTGCTTCGAAGCAGCTACTAGCTCCCCTGGCCGCAACGCCCTGAAAAATGCCAATGTGCAACTAAACATTTTCCTCTCATACTCCACCGGGCAGACTGTATGCAAGACTGCCATTAGCACCTTCAGCCTGTTTAAGGTGGCTGGTTCTCAGTCATCCCGCTGCCTGAACTCTGTCCTACCCCAGCCTTTGAAAATCTGGCGAACCATGAACCCTTTTGTGATATTTGGGTATCCCAGTAAGCTGCATAAAAAGGATATGGCTGCTAACCTGCCGCCTACCGCTGCTTTCCTGACCCCTTGGTGTCTAAGGTTGGCCATCCATTGCAATAACATTATTACCTGAGAGCCCTTACCTGCCAAGGCCTTAGGGACCTCCAGGAACCTAGTCTACTCACTCCAATGCTTTGTATATGTCTGCCATGTGGATGGCGCCAATGAAGCCCGAATTAATG
This sequence comes from Bombina bombina, assembly GCF_027579735.1. Classification (NCBI taxonomy): domain Eukaryota; kingdom Metazoa; phylum Chordata; class Amphibia; order Anura; family Bombinatoridae; genus Bombina; species Bombina bombina. The sequence goes on from NC_069504.1 coordinate 280,110,681, forward strand.
GAAAGAGGGTCACTCCTGCCCCACCAACTGCCAAAGAGAGGATGGACAAGGTAACCCGACATCACTGGCCGATGGTGCCAGTCTCATAAAAGTATCCCATTGGAATCTAGACAAGGCATCAGCTAAAGTGTTATTGACCCCCGGGACATGTTCCACAGCAAATTGTATGTTAAATTGCAAACACCGCAACAGCAGGTGATGCAGATAGAGTAACACAATTGGTTAGAAAGCTGATAGCCTTTTTGTGGAAGATACAACGCTGGCGTTAGCTGTCCAGAAAACTATAAATCTATTGCCCAGTAATGGACCCCAGAGTTCAATGGCTAACACAATTAGAACAGTTCCAACAGTGTCAGGTTCCTTGTCAGACCTCTCTCATGCCAGACCGAAGGCCAAGCCTTCGCGCTCCATCCCCTGTCCAGGTACGCACCGTAACCAGAAGCACTTGCTGCATCTGTGAACAGATGCATAACCTGGCTGGGCACTGGTGGCTTCCGCCATAGCAAAGACCCATTGAATCCAGCCAAAAAGGTCTCCCATATACTTAGGTTTTCCTTCATCTCACCGGATACCACAAAATACCTCCCCCTATACTTTCCAGATAGTGGAGCCACAAGCCTCTGATTGAGTACCCTGCCCATAGGGATGATCTTGCATGCAAAATTAAGGAGTCCCAGCACCGATTGCAATTTCCTAATGCTAGCCCGCTGTGAGGCTGCCAAGTTCTGCACAGCATGTCCATCAGCATGCGGCAAACTTTTGTCATCGGGAAGATGACAACACCGTGCAACGGTGTCGATTTCTATCCCCAAGAACGTTAATTTGGTGCACAGACTTTCTGTTTTGTCCTCCGCCAATGGAACCTCGAATTCCACCATCCGAACGCGCATGACCCCCATTAACCTCTCGCATTCTGATGAGTCAGCGCTACCCACAACCAGGAAGTCGTCCAGGTAATGAGCTATTGGGCCCCCCTTGCTGCTCTATTCACCACCCAGTGCAAGAATGTACTAAAAGATTCAAAATATGCGCAAGAGATGGAGCACCCGATCAGAAGATACCTGTCAATGTCCACCTTGCATCCCATGAACCCAAATGAATCTGGGTGAATAGGTAGCAAACGAAAGGCCGATTCGATGTCCAGCTTGGTCATCAATGCTCCCGGACCTGCCAATTTGACGAGCTCCAATGCCCGAAAACTGCACCGAACTAAGTTCTGGGTCTATCGCATCATTCACTAGATTTGTGCAGCGTCGAAAAATTTGGTTCGGTTCGGATCGATTCGAATTTTGGTTCGGATCGATTCGAATTTGGAAGAAATCGAATGAATTAATTTCTGATTATTTTGGATTCGTAAAAAATTTGTTTCGATTCGGGATTTTGGTAAGTGTTAAGGGGATATGCTGTGTATTACACTAGTATACTGTACAATACTAGTGTAATACACAGCCATCTGAATCTACCGAATAAATTTGAATCGATTCGGATTTATTCGGTAGATTCGGCACTACCACAATTCGGAAATTCAAATCGATCCGAATCTCCGAATTCAACAAATTTGTCCGAATTTCGATTTCGGACCGAATCGAATCGCACATGTCTATCATTCACTGACAAACCCTTCGGGTAGGACAGGTGCTGAATGAGGCAGTATTTCCTGTGTTCCTTCTTTGGTCCACCCCCAAAGGGGATACCACCAAAGTAGGTATCGGAGGAACCCTGAATGGACCGACAAACCTACCCATGGCCAACTCCTTATTAATTTTTTCCCTAACCGCTTCCGGGAATTCATAGGTCAATTGTAGATTGCTGTGGGTCACTGACCCTTTCACCACCCCCTGGACAGGAATCCTAAACCCCTCTTGAATACCCTCCAGCCACGGCCTAAGTGCGTCCAGCCTCTCTGATTACCCTTGGCGGTTGATCCCTCCTTTCTTTTTGGACATTGGTGCAATTCCCCACAGTACATACAGTTGTGACGAAAGGAGCAGGACGCTCCCCTATCACACTGTCGCTCATTAAACTTCCAGCACTCCCTGCCCCTGTGTTGGATTGTACCCTGGGGCTTGGGGGGACCCGGCCGCTGCATAGGTCCCTGCCTGCTGGTTGCTCTGAGCCAAGTTGGGTCCAGAGACCAAGGTCTTTGACCCCGAAAGTCAGAATGGGGTTGCCCTACGTCTTTCTTCGAAACTTGCTGTCATATGACCTCCACACTCCATCCCAAAACTGATTATAAATGTACTCAATAATGTTGGTATATTTAATAATACCTATAGCCATTTCCGGTCTCTGCTCTAGGTAGCAGGAGGAGAAAACCCTAAAGCACCGCTGCCACTCATCATAAGTATCTGGTCTTTGCAGCTTTTTGGGGCCAGTGTCGTCCTCACTGTGCTCTTTGTCGTGATGAGCTTCCAGCGACAGCTCAAACATGTTGACATAGCAATGGTCCCTAATTCTCCCCACTGCTTTAGGTTTAAGGTGCGCGTGCAATGAATGCACCTTGCACTGCCACCTTCCTAGGGTTAATCTGTGATTCAGGTATTATTCCGCTAGCAGCAGGTGGGACCCCTGCCCTCCCGCTGGTAAGGCCAACGCTGTACTAGACGGCGCTATCACCCTAAGAGAAGGAACCCTAGGGATTTCGCTCCCCTTGCTCCTGTCCACCACTAGCAGTTTAAGCATGTGGAACATACGTCGGTGTCCCTTGGTATTCAACCCTAGTCTCCTCCCCCTGTCAGAGTCTGTGTCTGAGTCCCCACTAAATATGTGTGTGTCCTGCAAGCTTGATCTCTCACCACTGCTTAGCACAGCTGCCGCACTCCCTTGTGGGACTTCAGCCCATGATCCGCATTTATAGCATTCCTGGGAAGTCTGCGCCGTAGTATCACCCTCCGTTGTCAGTATCAGCGCTGTCCAGGCCTGAGAGGTGGAAGGGACCTGCTCCATCCGACCCCTGCATCATTGCCTGTGAAGGAGAAACAAAAGAGAGAGGAGTATCCAGGCCGGCATGTGCAGACCCCTGTCCATGCCCTCTAGCAGGAGTGGATGTCATCGTCCCTGTTCCCTGTCCTACTGTCAGGGTTTTTTCACTAGAAAAAATAAGTCCAGAAAGCTCCCATTTGAAGGTATATAAAAGTCCAAACTTTATTTAAATCCAAAAAGGTTAAAAGCAAATAGAGGTAACATCAAGGATAGGTGGAGAGACAAATACGTCTTACATGTTTCGGCCAAAAGCAGCCGTAATCATAGACATGAATTCGAATTTATGTCTATGATTACGGCTGCTTTTGGCCGAAACATGTAAGACGTATTTGTCTCTCCACCTATCCTTGATGTTACCTCTATTTGCTTTTAACCTTTTTGGATTTAAATAAAGTTTGGACTTTTATATACCTTCAAATGGGAGCTTTCTGGACTTATTTTTTCTATATATTGAGAAGGGTAAGGAGCCCTTCTGTCTAACAGTGCCCTGCAGCCGTGAGTTGTTGTATGCGCCCTGGGTATAGTACAATGTGGAGGATGGTAATGTAGCTGGGATCGCTGTTCACATCTGACATTGGATTACGTCATCAGTGAGTGCCGGCACGCCGGGTCGTGTAGTCTCGAGGAGGGAGAAGGCACTGAACGCTGAATCGGCTTACCGGTCAAGGAGTAACCTGGTTATTACTACCTGGAACAGGACCGGCTGAATGCTTTTGGTTCCCCGTCGAGCGGGTATGCCTACATTCCTGTAAGTAACAAACTCCGTTGGTTGTCAGCATAAAGATACAGTGTTTTTATAGCTACGATACCCTCCACAATCTAAGTTATTTACTCCCCAGGGCTTGTCTATACTATTTATGCATACAATGTTGTTTCTATAACCGGCACCAATTTCTGTTTCCTGGAGATTCTCTGTACGTTTGTACTATTTTGCTAGGGTTTTTTCACTGTTTTGTTTGCCATGTGCTGCTGGCAGCCATTTTACTCACCTCTCTTCCTGACTATGGTGCATTGTGGGGGATGCTGCTCATTTCCTGCACTTCCTTTTATGGCCAGACTGGTGTGCATCATCCATGTGAGACAGGATGCAGTCTCAGAATTGTGATGTCATCACTTATTATTTAAAGGGCCTCTGTTCAGTATGCTTTGCCTTTGCGTTGTCTCAGACCCTTCTTTGTGAGAGCTCCTGTGTTTACCTGGCTGTCTGACGTCCTTCCTGGTTCCTGATCCCTGGCTTGTTCCTGACTCTGTTGTTTTCCTTGTTGCTGATTCCGGCTCGTCTAAATATTCGCTTTGGCTCCTGACTCGGCTCGTCTGACTACCTGCTCTAGTTTTGACTCCTGGCTTGTTATTTGACTTGTGTACTTTTTATTATTTTTTGCTATTAATAAAGGTGTGATTATTTTTTCACTTCTCGTCTCAGTCTGATTCCTGGCACCCTGACATTACGCAAAGGCCATGAATCCTGATGGTGCTAATAATCCACCTTTACCTGCCATCATTTCCAGGATGGATGTACAGGATCACTGCTTGGATCAATTTGCCCTGCAAGCCCTGCTGACTCGCACTGCACATTTGGACCAAAGTGTCCCACAAGTTATGGCTGCTCCTGTTTCTGCTGCTGCACCTATGCCATCCAGGTGCATGTCCGGTTTTGCACCTCTACCTCAGTGATATGGAGGCGATCCTATTCAGTGCAGAGGGTTTTTGAACCAGGTGAGCATTTACTTTGAGATGTTACCTCAGGCGTTTCCTTCTGACAGAGCTAAGGTGGGATTTCTCATCTCGTTACTCTCTGACACAGCTCTTGCAACAGTATAGAAATAATTGAAGAATTAATATTTATGAGCAGGACAGTGCTTGGGCCTTAAAATAATGTTGTTTTAAATAGCTGAGGTGTATGATAGGGACTTATCGGCAATATGCACTTTGTGTAGGATAAATGACTATAAAGATAAATTGCTCCTAACACGCTAACTTAGTAGGGATGGGATATAATGTGTGCAGAGCTCTAAAGTGAGCTTTTATATATTAAGGGAACCATCACAGGCATACTACAGTATGCCACCTCGGCCATAAGCAGCATACATCAGCATTTAATATAATGGATCAATCCCGATTAGCATAAGTGCCTCAGTTTCCAGGGTGTAAATAGTCAGGTTATATCTCGTATGCAGAACATATCAGCAACTTTAACGTGCGATAGTTAATGTCTGTATGCTTTGGAGGTATTGATAAATAATACTACCTCCCTAAACAACTTATCAGAAATGAGTAATCTTTAACCTAGCCTAGAATAGAAAATAAATGCAGGACAGTAATAGTATTCATAGCACAAGCAGACGAGCTAACTGCTATCCTAACACAAATAATTTGCTTGTCTGTTGCTTCTGGACTAGGGGAACATAAGGGTAATTGACACTCAGAGATATCCCTCCCGGAGGTACCTCACATTTTTATCAGTTACCTAGTCTCAAAATAAGAGGAAATGAAGTACTAATCTTGTACAGCTATATATGAACATACAAAATATACAGCATACTAATATAATAATTAACAAAATTAAAAGATGTTATGAAGCTATGGAAAGATAAACAGTCATCATAGATGTGGTGTGTTAAGGGCATTTGGCATGAAACATCACTAAGCAACATATACACATGTTTATAGAACTACATACATACAGGGAGTGCAGAATTATTAGGCAAGTTGTATTTTTGAGGATTAATTTTATTATTGAACAACAACCATGTTCTCAATGAACCCAAAAAACTCATTAATATCAAAGCTGAATAGTTTTGGAAGTAGTTTTTAGTTTGTTTTTAGTTATAGCTATTTTAGGGGGATATCTGTGTGTGCAGGTGACTATTACTGTGCATAATTATTAGGCAACTTAACAAAAAACAAATATATACCCATTTCAATTATTTATTTTTACCAGTGAAACCAATATAACATCTCAACATTCACAAATATACATTTCTAACATTCAAAAACAAAACAAAAACAAATCAGTGACCAATATAGCTACCTTTCTTTGCAAGGACACTCAAAAGCCTGCCATCCATGGATTCTGTCAGTGTTTTGATCTGTTCACCATCAACATTGCGTGTAGCAGCAACCACACCCTCCCAGACACTGTTCAGAGAGGTGTACTGTTTTCCCTCCTTGTAAATCTCACATTTGATGATGGACCACAGGTTCTCAATGGGGTTCAGATCAGGTGAACAAGGAGGCCATGTCATTAGATTTTCTTCTTTTATACCCTTTCTTGCCAGCCACGCTGTGGAGTACTTGGACGCGTGTGATGGAGCATTGTCCTGCATGAAAATCATGTTTTTCTTGAAGGATGCAGACTTCTTCCTGTACCACTGCTTGAAGAAGGTGTCTTCCAGAAACTGGGAGTTGAGCTTGACTCCATCCTCAACCCGAAAAGGCCCCACAAGCTCATCTTTGATGATACCAGCCCAAACCAGTACTCCACCTCCACCTTGCTGGCGTCTGAGTCGGACTGGAGCTCTCTGCCCTTTACCAATCCAGCCACGGGCCCATCCATCTGGCCCATCAAGACTCACTCTCATTTCATCAGTCCATAAAACCTTAGAAAAATCAGTCTTGAGATATTTCTTGGCCCAGTCTTGACGTTTCAGCTTGTGTGTCTTGTTCAGTGGTGGTCGTCTTTCAGCCTTTCTTACCTTGGCCATGTCTCTGAGTATTGCACACCTTGTGCTTTTGGGCACTCCAGTGATGTTGCAGCTCTGAAATATGGCCAAACTGGTGGCAAGTGGCATCTTGGCAGCTGCACGCTTGACTTTTCTCAGTTCATGGGCAGTTATTTTGCGCCTTGGTTTTTCCACATGCTTCTTGCGACCCTGTTGACTATTTTGAATGAAACGCTTGATTGTTTGATGATCACGCTTCAGAAGCTTTGCAATTTTAAGAGTGCTGCATCCCTCTGCAAGATATCTCACTATTTTTGACTTTTCTGAGCCTGTCAAGTCCTTCTTTTGACCCATTTTGTCAAAGGAAAGGAAGTTGCCTAATACTTATGCACACCTGATATAGGGTGTTGATGTCATTAGACCACACCCCTTCTCATTACAGAGATGCACATCACCTAATATGCTTAATTGGTAGTAGGCTTTCGAGCCTATACAGCTTGGAGTAAGACAACATGCACAAAGAGGATGATGTGGTCAAAATACTCATTTGCCTAATAATTCTGCACTCCCTGTATATCCATATATTTATATAATTACACATATATATACCTCCTTACACAAAGAGACTATGCAGCCATCGCGGTGATGTGCGCAACCACAAGTGAGGTCGCAATTACATATGGGCTGTATAGTGCTATATACGGTCATACAAACAGATCAGACTTTTAAGACATTATTTAGGCAAATATGGCCCGTACACAACATGGATACCTGTCTGCAGAAAGTGAGAATGATGAAGTTCCAAAGTGCAGTCATCTGAGGAAACAATCTATTGGTCTGAGAGATGTGATTCTATATGGGGAGACAATCAGAGAACTGTTGCACTTTAAATTAATGGACCTCTTATCCTGCATACCCACTGACCTGAGATGCATAGTATGTGAAAGGAGGGGAATGCTTAGGGGAACTAACTATATGAGAGAACGGATAAATTACTATGTCTCCTTAGCTTATAGTGTGACTGGTTGATGCTTGCTTATACATATATTACCCAGAAGATGTGTTTAAAAGAATATTCAAACGTCTAAGTCGACATGGCATTAGTGTCAATACTAACAGGGATCAAAAGACACATGAGTCACTCGCATGCCTGAAATGGAAGGGGTTAACCAAGTGCACACTAGTGGAGATTCTCCCTGTCCCACATTGAGGACCTATAAACTTTGCATGAACAACAATAAGTAAAAGAAATGAGACAATATGACTTGACATCAGTAGGTTCGGTTAAACTTACAATAAACTAACGGCTATCATATGTGGATAGTGCCAATGCAAAGAGGCATAGTAGTATGAGCCATATATCACAACAGTATTAGTTAACACTGCATGTAATCCACACTGGAAACCATCAAGAAGTTCTAAAGCAGTTGTCTATGAGGGTTATAGTTCTCTTAACTTTTAATAGAGTGGTCTAGGAGATACGGTATTGTGGATCCTGCGTGTCTATAACTTCTTATTATGGCAATGTTAAGGGGTCTCTAAATCATCAAACTTAAGTCAGCCATACCCTGATTGAAGAGGGGCACTCCGTGACACACACCGGCACTGAGGAAAGATGTTGGAGTCAGTGACAATTGCCATATCTTTAGTGATCAGACTGTCAATCTTCCCTACAGAGAGTATGGTCGATAAAATGGTTCTTTTAGGCAATCGCTAGCCAACACCCCTTCTCAGGCAAAAGAAAGAGAGCAGATGTCGGCCATGTCGATACTGTTTTTCCGGCCCAACGCCAGGGCGGGGGGTTGCAGAGAAGAAGATCAGGGCTGTCACAAGCAGGTTAGCGGTATCTCCTACCTCCCTCACTAATACATGGCTCAATCTGGAGATTCCTGCGATAGTGCTTGAGCTTTCTCCAAGGGTGAGGTGCTGATCCATTAACCATGCGGGTATGTTTTGTAGATGCCGGGACCTGCGGCCCTCCTCTAAGGCCAGTTACTCTGATAATGATGGTCGTTTCTCTGGGTATGTGGTTAGGTGATGAGATCTCTCTCGGGCATGTCAAGCTCTCAGTGCACGGCGGATTGCCCGGTGGCTTTGCGGTGCGGTAAAACTGCTCAGGATATTCCGAGCAACAGAGCTGAGTCCCAGTGTGGATCAGCCGGGACGTGGCTGCTGTATATTTCCCCCAGTCGCCGAGGGCTGGTATGTCTTTCTGTGGATCTTTAAATAGGCCCTTCAGGTCGAGGCTAGAAGTGAGTCCGTCAGCGGAGCTTGCAGCGTCTTCAAGAGTGCTGTGTAGAGGAAGTTGGGCTGTAGTCTCAAATGCCTCTTGATCTACTACCCGATGGGGTACCATTACTGCCAGCTTGGCTATCATGTCAGTTAAATCATTCTTTAGCTCCCGATAGTAAGTTTGAAGTGCTCGCTCCGTTATATCCTCCCATCTATTCACAGCCTCCATTCTGGGCCAAAATGGCGATACGCGCCTTTATAGTAATGAGCTTGGCGCCGGTTTTAGGAGTTGTTCTCTCAAAGAGCTCACCGTTAGATCTCTCTGTGCATAGATATCAGTGTAGGCTCGATAAGGGTCCGTTGTAGTATATGAAAAGAGGTTTTCTATATAGTAAAAATGCTGCTGTATTTGGTTATAGATGAGGAGCTACAGAGATATGCATCCGATCGCTTTGCTAGTTGCCCCCCCCCACTCCCTGTTTTTTTAATAGTTAATTTAACTGTAATTAAATTCATTGCTTTTACACCTTTGTTATACCTTACAATAAAGAATTATATGTGTACAATGAAATGTATGACTATATATATATATAAAACATATATTTATTTATATATATATATATATATATATATATATATATATATATATATATATATATACAGGGAGTGCAGAATTATTAGGCAAATGAGTATTTTGACCACATCATCCTCTTTATGCATGTTGTCTTACTCCAAGCTGTATAGGCTCGAAAGCCTACTACCAATTAAGCATATTAGGTGATGTGCATCTCTATAATGAGAAGGGGTGTGGTCTAATGACATCAACACCCTATATCAGGTGTGCATAATTATTAGGCAACTTCCTTTCCTTTGGCAAAATGGGTCAAAAGAAGGACTTGACAGGCTCAGAAAAGTCAAAAATAGTGAGATATCTTGCAGAGGGATGCAGCACTCTTAAAATTGCAAAGCTTCTGAAGCGTGATCATCGAACAATCAAGCGTTTCATTCAAAATAGTCAACAGGGTTGCAAGAAGCGTGTGGAAAAACCAAGGCGCAAAATAACTGCCCATGAACTGAGAAAAGTCAAGCGTGCAGCTGCCAAGATGCCACTTGCCACCAGTTTGGCCATATTTCAGAGCTGCAACATCACTGGAGTGCCCAAAAGCACAAGGTGTGCAATACTCAGAGACATGGCCAAGGTAAGAAAGGCTGAAAGACGACCACCACTGAACAAGACACACAAGCTGAAACATCAAGACTGGGCCAAGAAATATCTCAAGACTGATTTTTCTAAGGTTTTATGGACTGATGAAATGAGAGTGAGTCTTGATGGGCCAGATGGATGGGCCCGTGGCTGGATTGGTAAAGGGCAGAGAGCTCCAGTCCGACTCAGATGCCAGCAAGGTGGAGGTGGAGTACTGGTTTGGGCTGGTATCATCAAAGATGAGCTTGTGGGGCCTTTTCGGGTTGAGGATGGAGTCAAGCTCAACTCCCAGTCCTACTGCCAGTTTCTGGAAGACACCTTCTTCAAGCAGTGGTACAGGAAGAAGTCTGCATCCTTCAAGAAAAACATGATTTTCATGCAGGACAATGCTCCATCACACGCGTCCAAGTACTCCACAGCGTGGCTGGCAAGAAAGGGTATAAAAGAAGAAAATCTAATGACATGGCCTCCTTGTTCACCTGATCTGAACCCCATTGAGAACCTGTGGTCCATCATCAAATGTGAGATTTACAAGGAGGGAAAACAGTACACCTCTCTGAACAGTGTCTGGGAGGCTGTGGTTGCTGCTGCACGCAATGTTGATGGTGAACAGATCAAAACACTGTCAGAATCCATGGATGGCAGGCTTTTGAGTGTCCTTGCAAAGAAAGGTGGCTATATTGGTCACTGATTTGTTTTTGTTTTGTTTTTGAATGTCAGAAATGTATATTTGTGAATGTTGAGATGTTATATTGGTTTCACTGGTAAAAATAAATAATTGAAATGAGTATATATTTGTTTTTTGTTAAGTTGCCTAATAATTATGCACAGTAATAGTCACCTGCACACACAGATATCCCCCTAAAATAGCTATAACTAAAAACAAACTAAAAACTACTTCCAAAACTATTCAGCTTTGATATTAATGAGTTTTTTGGGTTCATTGAGAACATGGTTGTTGTTCAATAATAAAATTAATCCTCAAAAATACAACTTGCCTAATAATTCTGCACTCCCTGTATAGAGAGAGAGAGAGAGAGAGAGAGAGAGAGAGAGAGAGAGAGAGAGCACTAAAACACAACACTCTGCAGTTAAGTTTCAGGGTCTTGGCAATCTTCTTATAGCCTAGGCCCTCTGTATGTAGCGCAACAATTCTTTTTTCAAATCCTCAGAGAGTTATGAGGTGCCATGAGGTGCCATGTTGAACTTCCAGTGACCAGTATGAGAGAGTGTGAGAGTGATAACACCCGGTCTCAGGTGTGAATGGGGAGCAGGTGTGTTAAATTTGGTAACACTAATGAGTCCCATGACACGACACCGGGGAGGGAAAATGGCTAATTGGACCCAATTTGGACATTTCCCTTAGGGGTGTACTCACTTTTTTTGCCAACGGTTTAGACATTAATGGCTGTGTGTTGAGTTATTTTGAGGGGACAGCAAATTTACACTGTTATACAGGCTGTACACTCACTACTTTACATTGTAGCAAAGTGTCATTTCTTCAGTGTTATCACATGAAAAGATATAATAAAATATTTTCAAAAATGTGAGGGGTGTACTCACTTTTGTGGGATACTGTATGTATAGGGATCTATAAAGCCTCGCATTAATAGAGCAACAATGTTTTCAACACTCAGTTTTGGGACTTCCCAACATAGAAACGTACTTCCATGCTACGGACCTACAGAGAATCCTAGATTGGCACTGGAATTATTACACCAAAGCATGGGTTTCTATAGACGTACACCTTTTACGATCCCCATCAGTTGACACCTTATGTTGGATACCAAAAGACTCCAGACCTGAACCCACAAAAAAATACCCTTTATATATATTGGTCTTTAATATTTAGGATAAGATTCTCAGGAGCTCCGCAGAAATATCCACACTGAGGTCTCCCCAATCCCTATGAATGCAGAACTGCTGGGAGGACCAGAACTTACTATTAGCAACAAACATTATATAAACATAGGCTATATCGTCCCTCTTTACAAATTACCGAAAGGCAATAATTTAAAAAGTAGGGAGGAATTGACAGTATACTTAGGAGGCACATACGCAAAATTGTTAAAAAATAGACAACTACGCCCTTTATTCACTTGTACCCTCACAAACCGGATCTTCTTTGGTCTATGACTCCTTTTGAATATATCTGCAAATTAAAAGACCCAATGAGAAACTCCCTTTCCACAGCAATGAAATTGCTCACAGATAAAATTAACCAGACGCAACCAAGCTACTGAGTTCTGAGCTTCTGAGTTGGCATAAAGACCTAAGTGAGGATCTAGACCCACAGATGTGGAACAAAATTTTCACAAACACCAAAAAAACTTTGACTTTTTCTAAACTGGTAGAACTGAATTACACGGTTCTATCAAGATGGTACCTTACCACTCCTTAGACAGATGTTGGAGAGGCTGTGGCCTAAAGTGCACAATGATCCACATTTGGTTTAATTGCCTAATATTTATGAACTTCTGGTCAGAAGTAGAGAATTTGTGTATCTTGCTTAATAATACAACCTTTACTTTAGTACCCGCCATAGCTTTACTCAACCTTTATCCTAGATTCCCATCTAAATGAATACTTAAACTGATGCCACTTACATTAAACTCAGCTAAAGCACTAATTGCCAGAAGCCTTTCACTCCTTCAACTCGAGAATGGCTTAAACACATACCAGACACTCTAATTTTGAAAGAATACGGTTACTTTAGGACGCAAAAACAATAACATATATAACATTTTATTGGGAATCAGACTTACAAACTTTCCAGATTACCCTGAAAACTGGGTATCTTGCTAAGCGATTACAAAGGTGCCCAATAAAAATCTTAATTTAAAAGGCACACAAAATGAATAATTGAACCATTCACACAAGAATACACAGGGAAAAAAATGTATTTTTAAGGTGCATCAAAATTCAATACAACAGGAACTAAATACACCAACTGAATGGTGGTCCCTATTTTCATTATTATGGCACAAAACCATGCTCCATGTATCTCCCTAAATACTTTTCCTAAGGGTCCAAAAATACCTCTGAACCACATGCCTTACTATTCCCATTCCACTCCATGTTGCCCTATATGATACGATGCCTCTTATATCGAGCTAAAAGTCCATGTTACTATATTTTGTTGTCATATTCTCATAGTAGATGGCGATTTTAGCCATATATTCTTATTGTTGTTTTGTTTCAATAACGGTTGGAAGGTCCAAAAGTGACCATATATTAGTATAAAGTGAACTTATATTAACATAATCCTCCTATTATATAACCTGTTACCCTCATGGGAGGTCCAAACATGGCCTCATGTTTGGAGGAGATGTAAAATGAGAGTTTGAGATTGATAATTTTTATATTTTCATGAAGGTACTATTTAGACAGTCGAATACTTATATATGTTGCATTGTCGTGCATATTTACTGATATTTCTACCATGTCTGTCATCTCACTGTCATTGAAATTACAGTCTGTATGATTTCTTATTGTTTGTACCTGTATGTATTTGCTACTTTTCCCCGCAATAGAAATTATTTAAAAAAATAAATAAATTGTAAAACAAAATTGTTCACCAGTAGTGATGTCGCGAATAGTTCACCGGCGAATAGTTCCCGGCGAACATAGCTTGTTCGTGTTCACCGCGGCGGGCGAACATATGCGATGTTCGGTCCGCCCCATATTCATCATCATTGAGTAAACTTTGACCCTGTACCTCACAGTCAGCAGGCACATTCCAGCCAATCAGCCCAGTGCCACCACTCATATCTGTTGTAACAGTAGTGTACATTTAAAAAAAAACAACACTTTTGTGACTGTGAAATAATAGCAGTCAGTTTCCTTCACACGTGTGCATTTCAGTGCCTGCCAGGGCACAGTGTCACACCAGTGCAACTCATATCTGGTGTAACAGTAGTGTACATTAACCCCTTAATGACCACAGCACTTTTCCATTTTCTGTCCGTTTGGGACCAAGGCTATTTTTACATTTTTGCGGTGTTTGTGTTTAGCTGTAATTTTCCTCTTACTCGTTTACTGTACCCACACATATTATATACCGTTTTTCTCGCCATTAAATGGACTTTCTAAAGATACCATTATTTTCATCATATATTATAATTTACTATAAAAACATTTATAAAATATGAGGAAAAATGGAAAAAAACACAGTTTTTTTAACTTTGACCCCCAAAATCTGTTACACATCTACAACCACCAAAAAAAAACATGCTAAATAGTTTCTAAATTTTGTCCTGAGTTCAAAAATACCCAATGTTTACATGTTCTATGCTTTTTTTGCAAGTTATAGGGCCATAAATACAAGCAGCACTTTGCTATTTCCAAAACACCTTTTTTTTTAAAAAAAAATTAGCGCTAGTTACATTGGAACACTAATATCTTTCAGGAATCCCGGAATATCCATTGACATGTATATATTTTTTTTAGAAGACATCCCAAAGTATTGATCTAGGCCAATTTTGGTATATTTCATGCCACCATTTCACCGCCAAATGCGATCAAATACAAAAAATCGTTCACTTTTTCACAAATATTTTCACAAACTTTAGGTTTCTCACTGAAATTATTTACAAATAGCTTTTTCACAATTTTTTTCACAAACTTTCGGTTTCTCACTGAAATTATTTACAAACAGCTTGTGCAATTATGGCATAAATGGTTGTAAATTCTTCTCTGGGATCCCCTTTGTTCAGAAATAGCAGACATATATGGCTTTGGCATTGCTTTTTGGTAATTAGAAGGCCGCTAAATGCCACTGTGCACCACACGAGTATTATGCCCAGCAGTGAAGGGGTTAATTAGGGAGCATGTAGGAAGCTTTTTGGGGTAATTTTAGCTTTAGTGTAGGGTAGTAGACAACCCCAATTATTGATCTAGGCCCATTTTGGTATATTTCATGCCACCATTTCACCGCCAAATGCGATCAAATTAAAAAAAACGTAAAATTTTTCACAATTTTAGGTTTCTCACTGAAATCATTTACAAACAGCTTGTGCAATTATGGCACAAATGGTTGTAAATGCTTCTCTGGGATCCCCTTTGTTCAGAAATAGCAGACGTATATGACTTTGGCGTTGCTTTCTGGTAATTAGAAGGCCGTTAAATGCTGCTGCGCATCACACGTGTATTATGGTTAGCAGTAAAGGGGTTAATTAGGTAGTTTGTAGGGAGCTTGCAGGGTTAATTTTAGCTTTAGTGTAGAGATCAGCCTCCCACCTGACACATCAGACCCCCTGATCCCTCCCAAACAGCTCCCTTCCCTTCCCCACCCCCCAATTGTCCCCGCCATCTTAAGTACTGGCAGAAAGTCTGCCAGTACTAAAATAAAAAATTTTTTAAAATTTTTTTTTTTTTTATAGCATATTTACATATGCTGTGGTGTAGCATCCCCCCTTAGCCCCCAACCTCCCTGATCCCCCCCAAAAGAGCTCTCTAACCCTCCCCATCTGCCTTATTGGGGGCCATCTTGGGTACTGGCAGCTGTCTGCCAGTACCCAGTTTGCAAAAAAAAGGGCTTTTTTTGTTAGTTTTTTTTTTCTGTAGTGTAGCTTCCCCCACCACCTTACTGATCGTTTTTTTTTATATTTACTATCCCTTTTTTCAACATTTTTTATTACAGATTTTTCTGTAGTGTAGCGGTTCCCACCCGCTCCCTCCCCGCGCACGCGCCCGCCCTCCCGTGCACGTCCGTGCGCGCCCCCGGCCATCCCCGCCCACGATCCCGCCCCCCTCCACATGACCAGGGCCATCGATGGCCGCCACCCGCCTCCCTAGTCTGCTCCCACCCACCAACGAGGAAAGCCACCGATCTCCGGTGCAGAGAGGGCCACAGAGTGGCTCTCTCTGCATCGGATGGCTACCAAAGGTTATTGCAGGATGCCTCCATATCGAGGCATCACTGCAATAACCGGAAAGCAGCTGGAAGCGAGCAGGACCGCTTCCAGCTGCTTTCCACACCGAGGACGTGCAGGGTACGTCCTCAGGCGTTAACTGCCTTTTTTTTGAGGACGTACCCTGCACGTCCTCGGTCGTTAAGGGGTTAAAAAAAAACTAGAAATTTGACTGTGAAATAATAGCAGTCAGTTTCCTTCACACGTGTGCGTTTCAGGGCCTGCCAGGGCACACCAGTGCAACTCATATCTGGTGTAACAGTAGTGTACATTAACCCCTTAATGACCACAGCACTTTTCCATTTTCTGTCCGTTTGGGACCAGGGCTATTTTTACATTTCTGCTATGTTTGTGTTTAGCTGTAATTTTCCTCTTACTCGTTTACTGTACCCACACATATTATATACCGTTTTTCTTGCCATTAAATGGACTTTCTAAAGATACCATTATTTTCATCATATCCTATAATTTACTATAAAAAAAATATAAAATATGAGGAAAAAATGGAAAAAAACACACTTTTTCTAACTTTGACCCCCAAAATCTGTTACTCATCTACAACCACCAAAAAACACCCATGCTAAATAGTTTCTAAATTTTGTCCTGAGTTTAGAAATACCCAATGTTTACATGTTCTTTGCTTTTTTTGCAAGTTATAGGGCCATAAATACAAGTAGCACTTTGCTATTTCCAAAACATTTTTTTTTCAAAATTAGCGCTAGTTACATTGGAACACTGATCTGTCAGGAATCCCTGAATAGCCATTGACATGTATATATTTTTTTTTAGAAGACATCCCAAAGTATTGATCTAGGCCCATTTTGGTATATTTCATGCCACCATTTCACCGCCAAATGCGATCAAATAAAAAAAAAATAGTCAACTTTTTCACAAACTTTAGGTTTCTCACTGAAATTATTTACAAACAGCTTGTGCAATTATGGCACAAATGGTTGTAAATGCTTCTCTGGGATCCCCTTTGTTCAGAAATAGCAGACATATATGGCTTTGGCGTTGCTTTTTGGTAGTTAGAAGGCCACTAAATGCAACTGAGCACAACACATGAATTATGCCCAGCAGTGAAGGGGTTAATTAGGTAGCTTGTAGGGAGCTTGCAGGGTTAATTTTAGCTTTAGTGTAGAGATCAGATTCCAACCTGACACATCAGACCCCCTGATCCCTCCCAAAGAGCTCTCTTCCCTCCCCCACCCCACTATTGTCCCCGCCATCTTAAGTACTGGCAGAAAGTCTGCCAGTACTAAAATAAAAGGTATCTTTTTTATATATATATATTTTTTAGCATATTTACATATGCTGTTGTGTAGGATCCCCCCCTTAGCCCCCAACCTCCCTGATCCCCCCCAAAACAGCTTCCTAACCCTCCCCCTCTGCCTTATTGGGGGCCATATTGGGTACTGGCAGCTGTCTGCCAGTACCCAGTTTGCAAATAAAATGTTTTTTTTTTTTTTTTTATTCCATTTTTCTGTAGTGTAGCTTCCCCCCCCCAAGACCAATCCCCCACCCGCTCCCAGATCACTTAGATTTCCAAGTACTAAATATTTTGCACCCCTTTCTCCCACTTATAAAAACATTTTTTTCTGTAGTGTAGCGGTTCCCACCCGCTCCCTCCCCGTGCACGCGCCCGCCCGCCTCCTCCCGTGCACGCGCGAGAGCCCCCGGCGATCCCGATCCCGCCCCCCTCTCTGACAAGGACCGCATCAATGGCCGTCCACCCGCCTCCCACTTCAGCTCCCACCCACCAACGAATGCGGCCATCGATGCCCGGTGCAGAGAGGGCCACAGAGTGGCTCTCTCTGCACCGGAGGGGTAAAATTTGTTATTGCAGGATGCCTCGATATCGAGGCATCCTGCAATAACCGGAAAGCAGCTGGAAGCGATCTGGATCGCTTCCAGCTGCTTTCCAAACCGAGGACGTACGCCATACGTCCTCAGGCGTATAGGAAGAAACTCTGAAAAAGTATAATCTAGCCCTAGAGTTCTGCAAAACTTATGCCATGCAAAGACTATGTTCTTAAATGTTATGAGCGAAAGGATGCTGGAAGGCAACTGTCGAGGGTTACAATGTAATATTGCTGTTAGCGCGAAAGGATATATTTAAAAAGTCTCCTCTTCAATAGAAGAGAAAGTGTTCGTTCTAGCCAGCCAGTCAATCGCAAATTTTATCAAAGAGGCGATATTATACGACCTGATATCAGGGAACGATAATCCCCCAAAACTAGTTTTCTGCATTAGCCTAGCCAATGCAATGCGTGGTTTTTTATTTTGCCAGATAAATTTGGAAAAATACCCATGCAGTTTTCTAGAAACAGAGGTAAATTTTGTAACGGGTAAAGAAGACGCGGGAAAATAATAGTTTTCACCAAGTTCACCCTTGCCGTTAAAGATAATGGAAAAGAAGCCCATAATTGCAAATCCAATTTGATTTTTTGAAATAAAGGAACATAATTATCTAAATACCAATGTTTGGGATTCTTATGCAGCACTAATCCTAAATATTTAATGGTATCAACCACTTTAAATGGGTTATTAATCAAAGTAGGGGAGGATTTACAGACATACATCAGTTCGCTTTTTTCAACATTGACCTTATAACCTGAGAATGAACTGAATTCATCCAATAGATAAGTCAAAATTGGAATAGATTGCTGGAGATTCTCTAAAAACACTAGGATATCATCCGCGTATAACAAAGTTTTTAACCGATGAGAGCCTAATGAGATCCCCATTAGGCTATTTCTTAAAGATATCGCTAGCGGTTCTAAGGCTACATTGAACAGTAAAGGTGATAATGGACAACTTTGCCACATACCACTCTGCAGTATTATCTTGGGGGAAGAAGTTCCATTTACCAATAGATATGATATTGGTTTCGAATAAATTCTGTGAATGAATTGAGCAAAATTCCCTTTAACCCCAAATTTTTCAAGCGAGATAAATAAATGCTCCCAGACTATTGAATCAAACGCTTTAACTGCATCTAATGTAAGAACGGCCATGTCCTGAAGCCTATTCAGTTTATGCTCTTGCTCTTTATTCCAAGCATAATCTAAAAAAGTTGTCAATT
Organism: Bombina bombina; assembly: GCF_027579735.1. Lineage (NCBI taxonomy): Eukaryota > Metazoa > Chordata > Amphibia > Anura > Bombinatoridae > Bombina > Bombina bombina. Next base: position 280,129,758 of record NC_069504.1, read on the forward strand.
TGCGAACATTCTTACACGGGTTCCTGGTGGTCATAAACCCCGTCTGATCCGGATGTATAAGATTCTGTAAACAGCGTGAAAATCTAGCAGCTAGAATAGAAGCTAGAATCTTATAATCCGAATCCAGGACCGATATCGGCCTATATGATGCTGGATCCTCTGGATTTTTACCCTTTTTCAGGATAAGGGAGATATTAGCTATTGAAAAATACGACGAGATTGCTTTATCTACTGTGTAATAATTATTATAGAGAGTCTCTAATACCGGAAGTAATTCTTCCCTTAGACATTTATAAAATTCTGCTGGGAACCCATCTGGACCAGGCGCTTTATTCAATTTCAGTTTGTCAATAGCTTTACAAATCTCTTCTCTAGTTATGGGTACATTTAACATTGCCAAATCTTCGGATTGAATCTTAGGAGCGACAATTTTCGACCAAAATATATCTTGATTATGCGGATTAATCTTCATAGCGGAATATAAATGTTGAAAATAGATAACGAATACTTGACTAATTTCCTCAGTTTCAAAATATCTAGCCTCACCATCTTTAATGACAGGTATAAAAAAAAATTCTTCCTACTTTTGGTAAGGTTTGCAAGATGTTTTGCCGAACACCCATGAAACCCCTTGTAATGACGGTTTATTCTAATTTCTTCTGCTTGCGATTTTTGTTTTAAAAAGAGATCTCGCGCTTTTCTACTTTCAAAATATTTATCCCAATTTGACTGCGATGGAACATTCTGTACCTGTCTAAATGAGTTTTTTACTCTGTTTGCCAGAGCAAACTCCTGGAATTTAATCTTTTTTGCTCGTCTATTCAGATATGCCATAATCTCTCCCCGTAACACTGTTTTGGATGCCTCCCAAAAAATTTCAACTTTGTTTCTGTAACCAGCATTATTGAGATCGTACTCCTGCCATTTTAGTTGCAACCACGCTCGGAATCTAGAATCGAAATATAAAAACAAGGGAAACAAAAAACAGAATTCTGTACTTTACCCTTACTGGAGGGAGGAAACAATAGTGAAATTATTGCATGGTCCGATATCAGGATCTCTCTGATCTCCGCCTTTAATTGCCATATAGAAGAGAGATTCTGAAACTAAAAACAGGTCAATCCTAGAGAACGTCTTATGGGATGTAGACTCACATGTATATGCTGAAATATCGGGATTTTGAATCCGCCAGATGTCTATCAATTTTAACTTATGGCAAAATTTCTTAAAGTATTTAGCACTTTGCTTATTGCTTGCTACATTTTTATATGAGAAGCGGTCTATAGCTGGCTCTAGTGTCATATTAAAATCTCCACATAGAACTAGGTTTTGCCCTATGAATGGGAATAGTTTATTTTGAATTTTTTCCCAGAATTCAGTCGAGAGTCTATTTGGCGCATAGATGTTGCAAATTATGAGTTTTATGCTTTTATTTTATTTTATTGCAGTATCAATCTCTATTTTAATTATCTTATAATCCAATTGCTTGTGCAACAATACTACCACTCTGCCTTTTTTGTTGGAGCCATTGGTGGAGATTACTTCTCCGACCCAGTTAGTCTTCAACTTCGCAGCTTCCAACTCATTAAGATGAGTTTCCTGAAGAAAAACTAGGTTGGGATTTTGTTTAGCTAAGGTTTTAATGATTCATTTGCGTTTAACTGGAGATGAAATACCCCCCACGTTCCAAGCTAACATCTTAATTCCTGCTATCATCTTATCTTATTTGATGACCCCCCCCCCCAAAAAAAAAAAAAAAAAAAAAGGAACAGTCTAAACATATATTTAAATTCCAGAGACCATTTATCTATCTCTCAATATCTAACATTCCTTGACATTAAACTATATAAAATAAACATCAGTATCAAGACCCAAATACATAAATTGTTATGTTTACTCTCTGTTATTATCCTCAGGTTTTTAAAAATTCAGTAACATCAGCTACTTCGCTGAACACGTCTACTACCTTTGTCCTCAACTACAATTCTAGCAGGATACATCAACCAGGCTTTTATGCCTTTGTTAATTAGCTGGGTACAGTATGGTGCCATGGCCTTCCTCCTGGAGGAGGTCTCTGTAGAAAAATCCTGAAATAACAATATCTTGTTATTACCGAATACCAATGACTCTTTTTTTTTAAATAACTTCAATAGCTCAACTTTATCCTGGAATTTCAGGAATTTGAAGATTGACATTCTTGGTGTATAAGACCCATTGCCTACAGGTTTCCAGGGGCCAACTCTGTGCGCTCTTTCAATTGCTAATGGTAGCAAGTGTGCTGGCATACCCAGGGCCTGTGGCAATGTGATGGAAGTAAATGTCATCAAATCCTCAAACTCTGGAACTTCCGGTAGGCCTATGATTCTTATGTTACTGCACCTGGAGCGATCTTCCAGATCCTCCAGGCGCAATTGCATATTATTTAATTTGGCCGCTTGTTTTTGAATAATTATTTCTTGCGCATTTGCCTAGTCTTCCAATGACGAAATCCTATCTTCCGCTTCAACCAATCTAGTTGAAAATTGCTTAACTTCCATAGAAAGTGCACCTATGTCTGATGAAATAACTCCTAATTCCTTTTTAATGGAATCAAATTGTGGCGAAAAAATAGCAGAAAACTGACCAATAAGAGCCTGAGTATCAATGACTAAGGGAACCGTGTCTATTTGATTATCCACACTGATATCAGCCATCTTGGCTTTTTTATCTTTAGATTTCACAGGCATTTTTGATGAATTGGTTTTTACTTGTGTAATGAATTTTTCCATTGAGTGAAGTGCAAAAAAAAATAAAAAAATTATAAATTATAATAATAAAAAAAAAAAAAAAGCAACTAAATTACTTAAGTGTAAATGCACACACTCTGTAGCTAGTGTGTCAGAAAAGAAAAAAGGGAAAGAAAAAAAAAAAAAAACAACAACCTTAAACAAACAGGGGAACAATCCCCAGTGAATTATACTCTCTATTTTTTTTTTTTTTTTTTGTTTTTTCAATAGAGGAATTTAACCTTATGTGATTTTGTGGATTAGTGTTGTCTTAAAGTATAATAATGTGCTATAGAAAAACCACTTTGTTTGCGGATACCATACAACCTGTGCCTAAATTACCATTAAAAAATATCCTAGTTTAGCCAAGCAAATCTAACTGTGTGGCTTACCACCCTAGCCAAGGCAAATGATCAGCTATAACCTTACTATACGGTTCTTACTATATATCTTTACCGCAATATAGCAATTATACTATTTATCTGTAACAAAATAATTTATCTGAATTACTATCTATCTAGCTAGTACCTGTTATACTGTATTCAAGGTCTGTGAACCTATCCTAATATAGCACAATCAGTATTTGACATATGTTTGGCTCAAAAGCATTATTCAACAATATTTGACATATATCCAGACATTAATATTAAGAACAAACAAAAAAAAGAAAAAAGAAAATGCTTTCCAGCAAGAAAAATAAAAGTGAGGATCTAGACCCACAGATGTGGAACAAAATTTTCACAAACACCAAAAAAACTTTGACTTTTTCTAAACTGGTAGAACTGAATTACACGGTTCTATCAAAATGGTACCTAACCACTCCTTAGACAGATGTTGGAGAGGCTGTGGCCTAAAGTGCACAATAATCCACATTTGGTGGAATTGCCTAATATTTATGAACTTCTGGTCAGAAGTAGAGAATTTGTGTATCTTGCTTAATAATACAACCTTTACTTTAGTACCTGCCATAGCTTTACTCAACCTTTATCCTAGATTCCCATGTAAATGAATACTTAAACTGATGCCACTTACATTAAACTCAGCTAAAGCACTAATTGCCAGAAGCCTTTCACTCCTTCAACTCGACAATGGCTTAAACACATACCAGACACTCTAATTTTGGAAGAATACGGTTACTTTAGGACACAAAAACAATAAAATACATAACATTGTATTGGGAATCAGCCTTACAAACTTTCCAGATTACCCTGAAAACTGTGTGTCTTGCTAAGCATTACAAAGGTGCCCAATAAAAATCTTAATTTAAAAGGCACACAAAATGAATAACTGAACCATTCACACAAGAATACACAGGGAAAAAAATGTATTTTTAAGGTGCATCAAAATTTAATACAACAGGAACTAAATACACCAACTGAATGGTGGTCCCTATTTTCATTATTATGGCACAAAACCAAGCTCCATGTATCTCCCTAAATACTATGCCTAAGGGTCCAAAAATACCTCTGAACCACATGCCTTACTATTCCCATTCCACTCCATGTTGCCCTATATGATACGATGCCTCTTATATCGAGCTAAAAGTCCATGTTACTATATTTTGTTGTCATATTCTCATAGTAGATGGCGATTTTAGCCATATATTCTTATTGTTGTTTTGTTTCAATAACGGTTGGAAGGTCCAAAAGTGACCATATATTAATATAAAGTGAACTTATATTAACATAATCCTCCTATTATATAACCTGTTACCCTCATGGGAGGTCCAAACGTGGCCTCATCTGTTTGGAGGAGATGTAAAATGAGAGTTTGAGATTGATAATTTTTATATTTTCATGAAGGTACTATTTAGACAGTCGAATACTTATATATGTTGCATTGTCGTGCATATTTACTGATATTTCTACCATGTCTGTCATCTCACTGTCATTGAAATTACAGTCTGTATGATTTCTTATTGTTTGTACCTGTATGTATTTGCTACTTTTCCCCGCAATAGAAATTATTTAAAAAAAAAATAAAAAAATTGTAAAACAAAATTGTTCACCAGAAATAAATTACATAGGAATAAATTGTATTAAATACGCACAGCATAAACCATGATTTAAGAACACTGGATGTGCAAAAAAACACATAGAAATTCGTACTGGGGCTGAACATGGGGGTTCTATGGGCGTATATAAAATTGTTTTTCAAACCCCAACGTAATTCTGTAAACATTTTCGCCCTACAGATTTCACAGTTTTTTCTCAAAAAGGTGGCAAACGTTTATAAAAATACTCAAAACACTAATTACTCTGAAAGTAATGCCTATGCATACGAAAATAACAGCGAATTTAGGCTACAGGCTGAACACAGCAAATTCTGATTTGTATTAGGCGCAATATTTAAGATTAAACATATGCCATTGCCAATTTCTCTGTGGGTACTTCATCCTCCATAGCAGAGAGCTCTCATTATTTTTATGGGAGACATCACGCCACTAGCAGGGACAACCCCTTCTTATTGATAATAGTACCAAGAACATGCTTTTTTCACATTTTTGGTGGCAAACTTTTGATAATTGGGCCCTGAGTGAGAGAACATACAGGGTGCTGCAGCAGCAGAATATCAGGAGAATGCAGGTAGCATGCACCTATTGTGAGGGCTAATATTAGGGCATACAGATAAAAAATTGTGTCTGGAGCAAATATGTTTTGAGGCCAAGAGCTAAGCACATTACTGACACACAGAAGCTGGTCTTACGTCTAATATTTGAACATGCTGCAGTCATACAAGGCTGCTGGGAACAAGTTTGAGTTCTATTGTCTAGTCATAGAGATGGCATAAAATGGTTGGGGACAAAATGGTGGAGAGACTAAGGAAAAGTCATTTTTAAGTTCTAGAACAACTCTGGTTATAAATCCTGACTTTTTGTAATGATTAAAGCTTTGCTCAATCTAGATATAAAGTACACCCAACTAAGGCCTCACCATTGTCAAAAATCCTGAAATATGCCCACAGGCCAAAATATTTAAATGAGATGACTCTAGAGTCATTCACTGGCTGTTCATGCTTGTGAAGTAGTCAGAAAAGTAATCTTCTGATCATTCTGAACTGAAGTCATCACCCAGAATTATTTTACCTTAGCTGATGACTTTACAAGCCTGATGATGTATGGTGATATGTAAATGACTTAAAGTAGTTTGATGAAAACCAAAAGACTCCAGGATGGTCTGGAAAGTAATCCTGTTTGTCTTGGGCAGACTTTTTTTTTACCTCACTGTTTACATTTAAAGCCCAATTGTAAGGAGGGAACACAACACATGGAAAGAGTATATACACTTGTCACTGGGGACATAAAGCCTATAGTTATAATAACTCAGCAAAATAATATTGCTTTACAATTTCCTTTTCCAACCCTATTTTGGTTTATTATTTACAAATATAAAGAAAAGCAATAGGTAGCAGGTTACCCCAACTTTGTGGGAATCCCTTTATTTGCAAATTACATACATAAAATATTAACCTGATGATTTATCACATTAGGCAACATCTGAATGTGGCCTGAATGAAGAAGTCAACCATCTAATCTGCTATGTTCCTTCATCTACATATGTCAAACATGAAACAAACTTTAAAAAAAAAAAAAAAAAAAAGTATTTTCTTGGAGATAAAACTGGTTTACAAAGAAATCTCTGTGTACTGAAAAACAATTCTTGTAAAAGTTAATATTTTAACCTTCAGTCTGTGGACCAGAACCTGGCCATTCTTTTATTAAGATTTAATATCATTATCTTCAGTACTTGCTATGCTACTATGGATCCCTCCTTTGCACTGCGTTTATCACAGAAGTCCTAGCACTTTTATATTACAGAAAACCATTAATTACATTAAACTGGAATTAAAAAGGCAATAGAAAGTCATTGTTTCTAAATGTTTAAAAAACCTTACTATACAATAATAATATTAGAAGGAAAAATTGTTATAAAAAATTAACAGACAACAAGAAGTGAGAATAATTCTATGTAGTTAAACATTTTACTCATTGCTAACATTTACTTATAAAAACAGGTCAGGTATATTGTAACATATCCAGAATTGCATAGACTGAGCCAAAGGAAGAGTAAAGTAGAAAGTAACAAAGCATAACTTTGCTGATCTTTCACACATTTTGTTAACAGAGGTTGTGCAGGGACACTGCAATACCAATTAGCTTCTTTAACACTGAAGGCTACTGCCAAGTGAAGAGAAAACACAGTGAAAGGTAAACTGTGGATTTTATAACCAAGGCACAATAATGAGACAAAATTAATGCAGCACTGCTTGCACAGAAAGGTGAGATTAACTGTGTATAACCACTTTGCTGGGGTTAAAGTCAGCTCTGTACAGGCAATAAACTGCCAGTCATGAACTGAACATGGCCAGTTATTAGCTGCTATGCACATATTTAACACCTGGTTAGAGTCTGTGTTCGGCTTCAGAACTGTAATGCATTGCTGGTACTGAGCTGACTTTAGGGGCATGTCACCCACAAAATCACTTGAAAATAGTGCAGCATATCTGTAAAAAGCTGACAACAATATATGTAAAAAAGGAAGATATTTTCCCTCAAGATTTCCTCATTAGCTACTACCCAGAACACTTTAAACATGGACCGCTAGATTTGGAGTTTTGTCGGTAACGACCCGAAAAGCTAACGCCGGCTTTTTTCTGGCCGCACCATAAAAATAACTCTGGTATTGAGAGTCCACAGAATGGCTGCGTTAGGCTCCAAAAAAGGAGCGTAGAGCATATTTAACGCAGCTTCAACTCTCGATACCAGAGTTGCTTACGCAAGCGGCCAGCCTCAAAAACGTGCTTGTGCACGATTCCCCCATCGAAAACAATGGGGCTGTTTGAGCTGAAAAAAAAAACAAACACCTGCAAAAAAGCCGCGTTCAGCTCCTAACGCAGCCCCATTGTTTGCTATGCGGTAACCCTTCCTACGTCTGCACTTAACACTCTAACATGTACCCCGAGTCTAAACACCCCAAACCTTACACTTATTAACCCCTAATCTGCCGCCCCCGGTATCGCTGACCCCTGCATATTATTATTAACCCCTAATCTGCCGCTCCGTAAAACGCCGCTACTTACATTATCCCTATGTACCCCTAATCTGCTTCCCTAACATCGCCGACCCCTATATTATATTTATTAACCCCTAATCTGCCACCCACAACGTCGCCTCCACCTGCCTACACTTATTAACCCCTAATCTGCCGAGCGGACCTGAGCACTACTATAATAAAGTTATTAACCCCTAATCCGCCTCACTAACCCTATAATAAATAGTATTAACCCCTAATCTGCCCTCCCTAACATCGCCGACACCTAACTTCAATTATTAACCCCTAATCTGCCGACTGGAGCTCACCGCTACTCTAATAAATGTATTAACCCCTAAAGCTAAGTCTAACCCTAACACTAACACCCCCCTAAGTTAAATATAATTTACATCTAACGAAATTAATTATCTCTTATTAAATAAATTATTCCTATTTAAAACTAAATACTTACCTGTAAAATAAATCCTAATATAGCTACAATATAAATTATAATTATATTATAGCTATTTTAGGATTTATATTTATTTTACAGGTAACTTTGTATTTATTTTAACCAGGTACAATAGCTATTAAATAGTTAAGAACTATTTAATAGCTAAAATAGTTAAAATAATTACAAAATTACCTGTAAAATAAATACTAACCTAAGTTACAATTAAACCTAACACTACACTATCAATAAATTAATTAAATAAACTACCTACAATTACCTACAATTAACCTAACACTACACTATCAATAAATTAATTAAATACAATTCCTACAAATAAATACAATTAAATAAGATAGCTAAAGTACAAAAAATAAAAAAGAACTAAGTTACAAAAAATAAAAAAATATTTACAAACATAAGAAAAATATTACAACAATTTTAAACTAATTACACCTACTCTAAGCCCCCTAATAAAATAACAAAGCCCCCCAAAATAAAAAAATGCCCTACCCTATTCTAAATTACTAAAGTTCAAAGCTCTTTAACCTTACCAGCCCTGAACAGGGCCCTTTGCGGGGCGTGCCCCAAGAAGTTCAGCTCTTTTGCCTGTAAAAAAAACATACAATACCCCCCCTCAACATTACAACCCACCACCCACATACCCCTAATCTAACCCAAACCCCCTTAAATAAACCTAACACTAAGCCCCTGAAGATCTTCCTACCTTATCTTCACCCTGCCAGGTTCACCGATCCGTCCTGAAGAGCTCCTCCGATGTCCTGATCCAAGCCCAAGCGGGGGGGTGAAGAGGTCCATGATCCGGCTGAAGTCTTCATCCAAGCGGGAGCTGAAGAGGTCCATGATCCGGATGAAGTCTTCATCCAAGCGGGAGCTGAAGAGGTCCATGATCCGGATGAAGTCTTCTATCAACTGCATCTTCAATCTTCTTTCTTCCGGATCCATCTTGCAGACCTCCGACGCGGAACATCCTCTTCTCCCGACGCCTACTAGCCGAATGACGGTTCCTTTAAGGGACGTCATCCAAAATGGCGTCCCTCGAATTCCGATTGGCTGATAGGATTCTATCAGCCAATCGGAATTAAGGTAGGAATATTCTGATTGGCTGATGGAATCAGCCAATCAGAATCAAGTTCAATCCGATTGGCTGATCCAATCAGCCAATCAGATTGAGCTCGCATTCTATTGGCTGTTCTGATCAGCCAATAGAATGCGAGCTCAATCTGATTGGCTGATTGGATCAGCCAATCGGATTGAACTTGATTCTGATTGGCTGATTCCATCAGCCAATCAGAATATTCCTACCTTAATTCCGATTGGCTGATAGAATCCTATCAGCCAATCAGAATTCGAGGGACGCCATCTTGGATGACGTCCCTTAAAGGAACCGTCATTCGGCTAGTAGGCGTCGGGAGAAGAGGATGTTCCGCGTCGGAGGTCTGCAAGATGGATCCGGAAGAAAGAAGATTGAAGATGCAGTTGATAGAAGACTTCATCCGGATCATGGACCTCTTCGGCTCCTGCTTGGATGAAGACTTCATCCAAATCATGGACCTCTTCAGCTCCCGCTTGGATGAAGACTTCAGCCGGATCATGGACCTCTTCAGCCCCCCGCTTGGGCTTGGATCAGAACATCGGAGGAGCTCTTCAGGACGGATCGGTGAACCTGGCAGGGTGAAGATAAGGTAGGAAGATCTTCAGGGGCTTAGTGTTAGGTTTATTTAAGGGGGGTTTGGGTTAGATTAGGGGTATGTGGGTGGTGGGTTGTAATGTTGGGGGGGGGTATTGTATGGTTTTTTTTACAGGCAAAAGAGCTGAACTTCTTGGGGCATGCCCCGCAAAGGGCCCTGTTCAGGGCTGGTAAGGTTAAAGAGCTTTGAACTTTAGTAATTTAGAATAGGGTAGGGCATTTTTTTATTTTGGGGGGCTTTGTTATTTTATTAGGGGGCTTAGAGTAGGTGTAATTAGTTTAAAATTGTTGTAATATTTTTCTTATGTTTGTAAATATTTTTTTATTTTTTGTAACTTAGTTCTTTTTTATTTTTTGTACTTTAGCTAGTTTATTTAATTGTATTTATTTGTAGGAATTGTATTTAATTAATTTATTGATAGTGTAGTGTTAGGTTAATTGTAGGTAATTGTAGGTAGTTTATTTAATTAATTTATTGATAGTGTAGTGTTAGGTTTAATTGTAACTTAGGTTAGTATTTATTTTACAGGTAATTTTGTAATTATTTTAACTATTTTAGCTATTAAATAGTTCTTAACTATTTAATAGCTATTGTACCTGGTTAAAATAAATACAAAGTTATCTGTAAAATAAATATAAATCCTAAAATAGCTATAATATAATTATAATTTATATTGTAGCTATATTAGGATTTATTTTACAGGTAAGTATTTATCTTTAAATAGGAATAATTTATTTAATAAGAGATAATTAATTTCGTTAGATGTAAATTATATTTAACTTAGGGGGGTGTTAGTGTTAGGGTTAGACTTAGCTTTAGGGGTTAATACATTTATTAGAGTAGCGGTGAGCTCCAGTCGGCAGATTAGGGGTTAATAATTGAAGTTAGGTGTCGGCGATGTTAGGGAGGGCAGATTAGGGGTTAATACTATTTATTATAGGGTTAGTGAGGCGGATTAGGGGTTAATAACTTTATTATAGTAGCACTCAGGTCCGCTCGGCAGATTAGGGGTTAATAAGTGTAGGCAGGTGGATGCGACATTGAGGGGGGCAGATTAGGGGTTAATAAATATAATATAGGGGTCGGCGGTGTTAGGGGCAGCAGATTAGGGGTACATAAGGATAACGTAGGTGGCGGCGCTTTGGGGTCGGCAGATTAGGGGTTAATAAGTGTAGGCAGATGGAGGCGACGTTGAGGGGGGCAGATTAGGGGTTAATAAATATAATACAGGGGTCGGCGGTGTTAGGGGGAGCAGATTAGGGGTACATAAGGATAACGTAGGTGGCGGTCGGCAGATTAGGGGTTAAAAAAATTTATTCGAGTGTCGGCGATGTGGGGGGACCTCGGTTTAGGGGTACATAGGTAGTTTATGGGTGTTAGTGTACTTTAGAGCACAGTAGTTAAGAGCTTTATAAACCGGCGTTAGCCCAGAAAGCTCTTAACTACTGACTTTTTTTCCTGCGGCTGGAGTTTTGTCGTTAGATGTCTAACGCTCACTTCAGAAACGACTCTAAATACCGGAGTTAGAAAAATCCCATTGAAAAGATAGGATACGCAATTGACGTAAGGGGATCTGCGGTATGGAAAAGTTGCGGCTGAAAAGTGAGCGTTAGACCCTATTTTGAGTGACTCCAAATACCGGCGGTAGCCTAAAACCAGCGTTAGGAGCCTCTAACGCTGGTTTTCACGGCTAACGCCAAACTCCAAATCTAGATCGGAGTCTAGACGCTTGTCTCAGGGCTTATAAGGGAGCATACATCTGTGATATGCACGCACAATAACTTATTTTCCATTCTAAGTTTTGCTTGTTCTGACTCCTGAGTGTTTTCATACCCTGCTCTCGAGCAATCGCTACACAAGAGCTCAGGCGGGGTGACATTGCAAAAGACAGCTCTTGTGCAATGTTATATTTGCTGATTGCAGGCTGGCAGGTTCTCTATTTGAGAATTTGTCTGCCTGTAATTTTGATAAATTTTCCCCAAGATCACAGTGAAGCAAAGTGTGAACTGAGCATTGATTATGCCGATTGGAAGTTTGTTTTCACCATGCAGATGACAGTAAAAATAATAATGATAATTGCTCAAAGAACTCTTACTCTGGTAAGCTGATCTTAGTGTTAAAGAAAACCCAGATCTACAGCTGTTTGATAGTTTAATATGTTAAGTAACGTCCCTTTACCTTTGCAAAAGTTAAAGGGATATGAAACAAAACTAAAATATTTTATGAATCAGACAGAGCAAACCATTTTAAAAAAAAGTTTCCAATTTACTTCTATTATCAAATTTGCTTAATTCCCATAATATTCTGTGTTGAAGAGATACTTAGGTGGAGCACTACATAGCAGGAAATAGCTTGCAAATTGATTACCTTCTTGCAAAACTGCTGCCATATAGTGTTCCAGAAATGAGACGGCTCCTGGGCTTACATCCCTGCTTTTCAACAAAAGATACCAAGAAAACAAAGAAAAATGATGAGGTAAATTAAAAAGTTTTTTTAAATCGCATGGTCTATTTGAATCATAAAAGAAAAATTTGGGTTAAATAACCCTTTAAACACACAGTCCTTTTAAAGCAATAATGCTAACAACAAACTATTGTAAAGAGGTATAAAGGAGCAAATTAACGGCTAGATTTGGAGTTTGGCGTTAGCCATGAAAACCAGCGTTAGGAGCCTCCTAACGCTGGTTTTCACGGCTAACTCCGGTATTTGGAGTCACTCAAAAAAGGGTCTAACGCTCACTTTTCAGCCGCGACTTTTCCATACCGCAGATCCCCTTACGTCAATTGCGTATCCTATCTTTTCAATGGGATCTTTCTAACTCCGGTATTTAGAGTCGTGTCTGAAGTGAGCATTAGAAATCTAACAACAAAACTCCAGCCGCAGAAAAAAGTCAGTAGTTAAGAGCTTTTTGGGCTAACGCTGGTTCATAAAGCTCTTAACTACTGTACTCTAAAGTACACTAACACCCATAAACTACCTATGTACCCCTAAACCGAGGCCCCCCCCACATCGCCGCCACTCAATTAAATTTTTTTAACCCCTAATCTGCCGACCGCCACCTATGTTATACTTATGTACCCCTAATCTGCTGCCCCTAACACCGCCGACCCCTGTATTATATTTATTAACCCCTAATCTGCCCCCCACAACGTCGCCGCCAGCTACCTACAATAATTAACCCCTAATCTGCCGACCGCAAAGCGCCGCCACCTACATTATAGCTATGTACCCCTAATCTGCTGCCCCTAACACCGCCGACCCCTATATTATATTTATTGACCCCTAATCTGCCCCCCTCAACGTCGCCTCCACCTCCCTACACTTATTAACCCCTAATCTGCCAAACGGACCTGAGCGCTACTATAATAAAGTTATTAACCCCTGATCCGCCTCACTAACCCTATAATAAATAGTATTAACCCCTAATCTGCCCTCCCTAACATGGCCAACACCTAACTTCAATTATTAACCCCTAATCTGCCGACCGGAGCTCACCGCTATTCTAATAAATGTATTAACCCCTAAAGCTAAGTCTAACCCTAACACTAACACCCCCTAAATTAAATATAATTTACATCTAACGAAATAAATTAACTCTTATTAAATAAATTATTCCTATTTAAAGCTAAATACTTACCTGTAAAATAAATCCTAATATAGCTACAATATAAATTATAATTACATTGTAGCTATTTTAGGATTAATATTTATTTTACAGGCAACTTTGTAATTATTTTAACCAGGTACAATAGCTATTAAATAGTTAAGAACTATTTAATAGCTACCTAGTTAAAATAATTACAAAATTACCTGTAAAATAAATCCTAACCTAAGTTACAATTAAACCTAACACTATACTATCATTAAATTAATTAAATAAAATACCTATAATTACCTACAATTAAACCTAACACTACACTATCATTACATTAATTAAATATAATATCTACAAATAACTACAATGAAATAAACTAACTAAAGTACAAAAAATAAAAAAGAACTAAGTTACAAAAAATCAAAAAATATTTACAAACATAAGAAAAATATTACAACAATTTTAAACTAATTACACCTACTCTAAGCCCCCTAATAAAATAACAAAGACCCCCAAAATAAAAAATGCCCTACCCTATTCTAAATTACTAAAGTTCAAAGCTCTTTTACCTTACCAGCCCTGAACAGGGCCCTTTGCGGGGCATGCCCCAAGAAGTTCAGCTCTTTTGCCTGTAAAAAAAAACATACAATACCCCCCCCAACATTACAACCCACCACCCACATACCCCTAATCTAACCCAAACCCCCCTTAAATAAACCTAACACTAAGCCCCTGAAGATCATCCAACCTTGTCTTCACCTCACCAGGTATCACCGATCCGTCCTGGCTCCGTCCTGGCTCCAAAATCTTCATCCAACCCAAGCGGGGGCTGGCGATCCATCATCCGGTGGCTGAAGGGTCCAGAAGAGGCTCCAAAGTCTTCATCCTATCCGTGAAGAAGAGGCGATCCGGACCGGCAACCATCTTGATCCAAGCGGCATCTTCTATCTTCATCCGATGACAACCGGCTCCATTCTGAAGACCTCCACCGCGGACCCATCTTCTTCCGGCGACGTCCAACTGAAGAATGACGGTTCCTTTAAGGGACGTCATCCAAGATGGCGTCCCTCGAATTCCGATTGGCTGATAGGATTCTATCAGCCAATCGGAATTAAGGTAGGAATATTCTGATTGGCTGATGGAATCAGCCAATCAGAATCAAGTTCAATCCGATTGGCTGATCCAATCAGCCAATCAGATTGAGCTCGCATTCTATTGGCTGATCGGAACAGCCAATCAGAATATTCCTACCTTAATTCCGATTGGCTGATAGAATCCTATCAACCAATCGGAATTCGAGGGACGCCATCTTGGATGACGTCCCTTAAAGGAACCGTCATTCTTCAGTTGGACGTCGCCGGAAGAAGATGGGTCCGCGGTGGATGTCTTCAGGATGGAGCCGGTCGTCATCGGATTAAGATAGAAGATGCCGCTTGGATCAAGATGGTTGCCGGTCCGGATCGCCTCTTCTTCCCGGATAGGATGAAGACTTTGGAGCCTCTTCTGGACCTCTTCAGCCACCGGATGATGGATCGCCAGCCCCCGCTTGGGTTGGATGAAGATTTTGGAGCAAGGACGGATCGGTGATACCTGGTGAGGTGAAGACAAGGTAGGATGATCTTCAGGGGCTTAGTGTTAGGTTTATTTAAGGGGGGTTTGGGTTAGATTAGGGGTATGTGGGTGGTGGGTTGTAATGTTGGGGGGGGGGTATTGTACAGTATGTTTTTTTTTACAGGCAAAAGAGCTGAACTTCTTGGGGCATGCCCTGCAAAGGGCCCTGTTCAGGGCTGGTAAGGTAAAAGAGCTTTGAACTTTAGTAATTTAGAATAGGGTAGGGCATTTTTTATTTTGGGGGTCTTTGTTATTTTATTAGGGGGCTTAGAGTAGGTGTAATTAGTTTAAAATTGTTGTAATATTTTTCTTATGTTTGTAAATATTTTTTTATTTTTTGTAACTTAGTTCTTTTTTATTTTTGGTACTTTAGTTAGTTTATTTAATTGTAGTTATTTGTAGGAATTGTATTTAATTTATTTATTGATAGTGTAGTGTTAGGTTTAATTGTAGGTAATTGTAGGTATTTTATTTAATTAATTTAATGATAGTATAGTGTTAGGTTTAATTCTAACTTAGGTTAGGATTTATTTTACAGGTAATTTTGTAATTATTTTAACTAGGTAACTATTAAATAGTTCTTAACTATTTAATAGCTATTGTACATGGTTAAAATAATTACAAAGTTGCCTGTAAAATAAATATTAATCCTAAAATAGCTACAATGTAATTATAATTTATATTGTAGCTATATTAGGATTTATTTTACAGGTAAGTATTTAGCTTTAAATAGGAATAATTTATTTAATAAGAGATAATTAATTTCGTTAGATGTAAATTATATTTAACTTAGGGGGTGTTAGTGTTAGGGTTAGACTTAGCTTTAGGGGTTAATACATTTATTAGAATAGCGGTGAGCTCCAGTCGGCAGATTAGGGGTTAATAATTGAAGTTAGGTGTCGGCGATGTTAGGGAGGGCAGATTAGGGGTTAATACTATTTATTATAGGGTTAGTGAGGCGGATTAGGGGTTAATAACTTTATTATAGTAGCGCTCAGGTCCGCTCGGCAGATTAGGGGTTAATAAGTGTAGGCAGGTGGAGGCGAAGTTGTGGGGGGCAGATTAGGGGTTAATAAATATAATATAGGGGTCGGCGATGTTAGGGCAGCAGATTAGGGGTACATAGGGATAATGTAAGTAGCGGCGGTTTACGGAGCGGCAGATTAGGGGTTAATAATAATATGCAGGGGTTAGCGATAGCGGGGGCGGCAGATTAGGGGTTAATAAGTGTAAGGTTAGGGGTGTTTAGACTCGGGGTACATGTTAGAGTGTTAGGTGCAGACGTAGGAAGTGTTTCCGCATAGCAAACAATGGGGCTGCGTTAGGAGCTGAACGCGGCTTTTTTGCAGGTGTTAGGTTTTTTTTCAGCTCAAACAGCCCCATTGTTTCCTATGGGGGAATCGTGCACGAGCACGTTTTTGAGGCTGGCCGCTTGCGTAAGCAACTCTGGTATCGAGAGTTGAAGCTGCGTTAAATATGCTCTACGCTCCTTTTTTGGAGCCTAACGCAGCCTTTATGTGGACTCTCAATACCAGAGTTATTTTTATGGTGTGGCCAGAAAAAAGCCGGCGTTAGCTTTTCGGGTCGTTACCGACAAAACTCCAAATCTAGCCGATAAAATGGTCTAATGCATGAAATGTAAGCAGTCTTTTTATTGACAGATAAAAACAATTTCAGTTTTACAGAAAGAGCTATTGTATGAATGTAATTAGTCAGCTTTTAACCAGCAATACACTACTGGTCTACATGGTCGGTTAGCAGATCCTGGTCAGTATATGTATGTAGCAGCCAATCTATGACCTTGTTCAGCTCGGTTAGCAGATCCTGGTCAGTATATGTATGTAGCAGCCAATCTCTGACCTTGTTCAGCTCGGTTAGCAGATCCGGGTCAGTATATGTATGTAGCAGCCAATCTCTGACCTTGTTCAGCTCGGTTAGCAGATCCTGGTCAGTATATGTATGTAGCAGCCAATCTCTGACCTTGTTCAGCTCGGTTAGCAGATCCTGGTCAGTATATGTATGTAGCAGCCAATCTCTGACCTTGTTCAGCTCTAGATCAGCAGTGCCTGTCCAGAGCTGACTAACTCCTGCAAATGGATTACACACACAGGTAAACATATAGTTCTGTTCAAGAAGTGGTACAATAACAAATAGCTCCAGCACACTACATCACTTCATAATTGCTTCTTTGTGTCCCTTTAAGAAATCATTAGTTGAGTTTTTATGTAGATGAAGAATTATTACATGTCCTATATTTATAAATACATATAGAAAGAGAACTGCCCTAACAGGAAGAACAACAGCTAAGGTAGCTTGTTCTATGGTGACTTACCATCTAGGTGCAGCCTATTTTAGCCCAATTGTGCTTTTCACAGAGGAGAACTTTCCTAAAGTACATCAGTCTGATCCTGACTAAAAAGGTCAGTCCAGCCCCAAAACACCAGGCAATCCTTTTCTTACAGCTGCACCTCTAACTACACAACTTACACTGCTCTGCAAACCATTTGAAAAGCTGCACCTCTAACTACACAACTTACCCTGCTCTGCAAACCATTAATTCATCTGAAAGATATCTCCAATCAAGGCACTGAGTGCACTTATATCTTATATCTGTTGGTCTAATATGTAATTGCTTTTAACTTTTATTATTGTAACTTTCCAATCTCTTGTCTCCACTTCTACCCTGTCTCAAACTACACCTCCCCCCTTACTTTATAACCAGGATTTTTCACCTTACCATTCTCTTTCTTACAGTTGCAACTCTAACTTCACAACTTACCCTGCTCTGCAAGCACTAACCCTTCTATCCTCCCTCCACCTCCCTCCCTGTGTTAACCTTAAAGGGACAGTCAAGTCCAAAAAAAACTTTCATGTTTCAAATAGGGCATGTAATTTTAAACAACTTTCAAATTTACTTTTATCACCAATTTTGCTTTGTTCTCTTGGTATTCTTAGTTGTAAGCTAAACCTTGGAGGTTCATATGCTAATTTCTTAGACTTTGAAGGCCGCCTCTAATCTAAATGCATTTTGATAGTTTTTCACCACTAGAGGTCATTAGTTCACGTGTTTCATATAGATAACATTGAGCTCATGCACGTGAATTTACCATGGAGACAGCTCTGATGGATAAAATGCAAGTCTGTCAAAAGAACTGAAATAAGGGGGCAGTCTTCTAAGGCTTAGATACAAGGTAATTACAGAGGTAAAACATGTATAATTATAACTGTGTTGGTTATGCAAAACTGGTGAATTGGTAATTAAGGGATTATCTATCTTTTGCAGCTGTTACTAATAATCCAGGATAGAAACACTACTTCATTCTCACAGCCTCTGTACTGACACTTAACCACATTCTGTCACTCTTTTCCAATCCTCATTTGCCCACTCACCACACACTTTTTCTTATTGTTTGCTTACATCACTACTCACTCTCAGTTTACCCTGCCTTATATCAGACATATTTCCCCTCTCCTTTAGATTGTAAGCCTCACTACCTGTAGACTATTTTGTATTTAAAGTGAACCACTACTGATTGTGCTCAAGGGCAGGCCATTCCTCTCCTTCTGTATAACTCAATTATTGCACCTACAACTGTAATGTACCCCAATACTGTACTTGTTTGTTAGTGTATGTAATGCATCCTTGTAATGTTTTATTATTACTTGTATAGCGCTGCGTAATCTGCTGGCACTTTATAAATACCTGATAATAATAACAAGGTACATGGCAAACCCAGAAAATCATTTTGACCTTCTTTGGACCTCGTCAGTTAGGTACAGCCATATTCCTCTAAGCACACTGGACAAGGAATCCCTTTCTGCTTCCCCTATAACCCTTAGGGAGACTTCTCCATTGTTATATTGCAAATACATATAGAAAGAGAGGCACTCTACTAGTAGCGAACAACAGTCCAGTAGTTTGTTCTATGGCAAATTACCACCTAGGAGCAGCCTCTTTTAGCCCAATTGAAGAAGCTACTGAGCTGTTTGTTTCTGGTTAATCACTTCTCCTTCTGAATATATTTGCATTATGACCATAGGGAAGTCTCCCTAAGGGTGATAGGGGAAACCAGACGTGGATTCCCTGCCCAATATGCTTAGAGGGATGTGGCTGAACCTCATCTGATGAAGACTTCACAGGGAGTTGTCAGGCAGTCTCAATCAGGACTTGCTGCATGTTCAAACTGTAGTAATAGAGAAAGTCTTTTTTGTGTCTAGATGTTTGTGCAGCAAGGGGCATATGATGTGTCATTCTTTAAAGAAGAATTGTTTTCGCTTTGCTGTAAGCGAGCTAGTAAGACTTTAGATCATCCTGACCTGAAAGGAATTGATTTTGCTTGAAGCGCGCCAAAACTAAATGCTTTAATTTTCCACATGTGTAATCTTTTTGTAGAAGATTTCAAAATTATGGCATGACTTAGTCAATACTGTTCTTATGTTAGCACCTTTAAGGGTAAAAGAAGGTTCTTGGTCGAGTTTCACATAGATGGCATTGAAGAAGTGAAGTCCCATACTTCACAGACCTTTACCAGTTTTGGCAATAGGGGCTATTTGTTTTATCCTGGAAAGCCCACTTTTGTCAAACATGCCAGCACTTTGGACAAAACAAAAAGGCGTGTTCTCAGAAGGTTGGATGTAAGAACTGTGGTGAGTTGGGGCATGTGACAGCAGATTGTCCCCAGGCCAGAAAGTGCAATTTGTGTTGTTCCACTGAGCATTTGGCTAGACAATGCCCCAAATACAGACAAGAAAATGGGGTCCTGGTGGGTCAAGTTGATCCTGTTGCTGGAGAGGAAGAGCGGAAGCCTGAGGATACATTTCTTTCTAAGTAGGGAAAATCTAACAATGGTGTTCTCCCTATTTCAGCTGACTCTGTTGCTAAAGAGCCTGCTGTTGCTGAGTTTGAGTACCTGATTTGACTGCTGCTGAAGCGGAAGTTGGGATTATGACTTGATTCTTAAGGGAAGAAGCAAAAACATTCTGTGCTTGCTTCTCAAGACAATGATAATTTAATTGAGGATGGTACTAGCCTTGAGCACTATCAGAGCCCTGAAAGTTCAGAGTTAATGGCACATTTTTCAGGCTCTGGAAGCTGCTCAAGTTATGCAGTTTCAACAGTCTCTTGGCTTTCCTGATATGGAAAATGATCAGTCTTCAAAAACTTTGAGTACTAGGACTAGTGAGAGGCAATAAAAATTATTCTGCCGGGGGGGGGGGCGTGTATATTGATACCCTTCTCCTGGGGATCACATCTAAGGATCCATTACAAAATACTTCTGGACAGACAAGATGGCTGCTTTCTTTCTTTCATCAGTGTCCCCTCCCCGGTTTGCCAGGTACAGCAGATATACCTACTTGTTGTCACTGGGCGGTGAGGGTATTTGTAGTCATGGATGAGGCGTCATGCAACACTATACAAGCCCTTCTGGCCGCCCTGGCTCAGAAATTGGATGATAATTTTACTCACCTCTGTTCTCTAATGAAAGCCTGCCCTCAACAACAGCTGAAAGAGAAACTGCAGATGGCGACTGCCATGGCTCCTAGTATACAGCATGGCCGCATGCAGCCTCTTCCTAGCGTGACAGGCAACATCCAGCATACGTTAGATACAGGGAGGACACTGTGCACAACAAAACAGGAAGCAACCATGTGGCACCAAAGAGAGGGAGATTTAGATGTTGCATCTAACACCTTCGCTTCAGGGACGAAGAGAGCACTTTTGGGGGAAACAGTTACCAGAGCGGGTGGATACGGCCGGCCACCCGGAGAGTTTTTAAGTGACATACATAGATCCGGTGACTACCAGTGACCTAAGCTCCCCTAGGAGGCCCTTTATAGCAAAGTCAGATGCGGTCTCGCAAACATCTTCCCACCCACGCTCCTTGTTAATGGCGGCTCATATCTACCAGGGGAAATTCCCCAACAGCACTACTTTACCTTCTGCTTCAATTGGAGCCCTTCCCACACCCCAAGAGAGCTTCCATTCACCTATTTGGGGATCGGGTAACTTCAATCTACCCGATACCTTCACACCCGGGCATACGGACTGACTCGTTATGACATTCAGCTCCCCATACATTATTGATGTCCTTTTAGTTTGAGGCCACGATATGGGACTGGGCTATTTATCTTTTACACCTACCCACTTTGAGATCCTATTATTTATAGTGTATGCTATTTAGCTCTACATGTATTAACGATTACTCTTTAGTCCAATGCTATGTTATAAGATTAGGCTGCTAGTGCTATATAGCCTCTTCATACTGGGGTTTATTTTATCTTGTTTTAGTACTTGCAACCTATCAGGTATTACACCTTAATTTAGTTTAAACAATAGGCACCCTCAGAGTTAATTTTATACTGGGCTTCCTCACTCAGGAACGTCGTATCACGGTCATAAAAGCTACTAATTGTGTAATTACTCCTCTGTTAAGCATAAATGTCTACCCCTTATTTCAGCATATATGTACTTTTTATGATGCAGATTTTACCTTAGCCCGAGGGAGATTTATGGTGGTGTAAATTATCATATTTTGTTGCTAATCAAAAGCGTAAGCCCCTATTATTGAATTAGATGCTGTTAACTATCAAAGAGTGAGGGTTACTGGGAGAGGCTAGCTGCCTTAAAGGGACAGTCAACCATAGAAATGTTTTTGTTTTAAAAGATAGATAATCCCCTTATTACCCATTCCCCAGTTTTGCATAACCAACACAGTTATATTAAAGTACTTTTTACCTCTGTGATTACCTTGTATCTAGGAACCTTCTGATCACATGACTGTGACTGTTTATTATCTATTGTCTTAAATTTAGCATTGTATTGTGCTAGATCTTAAATAACTTTCTGTGCCTTAACACAGTGTTATCTATATAGCCCATGTGCACTTTCTGTCTCTTTGTGTTGAAAAGAGATTTAAAAAGCCTGTGATAAGAGGCAGCCCTCAAAGGCTTAGAAATTAGCATATGAGCCTACCTATGTTTAGTTTAAACTAAGAATACCAAGAGAAAAAAGCAAATTTGATGATAAAAGTAAATTGGAAAGTCAATTAAAATTAAAAGTCCTATCTGAATAATGAAAGTTTAATTTATACTAGACTTTCTCTTTAACCATCCATTGTGTTTTAGTCAAGCCTTCACCACCTAGATCAAGTTTTGTACCTTGTTTACCTATAACTATGGTTGCCGAACTATACTTTGTGTCTATGATATTTACTTCTTACTGTGTTCTTATAGGCAACCACCATCATTATATGCTCTACTTATTATAAATTACTATTAAGTCTAGATTAACCTAATCTGGTGAATTCTTTAGCGGGACTAACCCGCTGCTTTGTATTCACTTATACAAGTTGTCAAATTATAAATACTCCAAATAGAGTCACCTAAACAAGATATTTAGATTGTAAGATTGATCGTTAAATATAGTTTGAAGCTCAACTATAAATGGGGACATTATCTCACTTACCAAAACCCCACCTTCTATTTACTTATTGTTAGAGACTAATCCAATTTGCTTTTTATTGTAGAAAATAAGGTGGAAATGTCCCGATTTTGATACAAATATTCTGATTATTCTTAATCTAAAAATTTATGACTCTTAAATTGCAATGTATCAATAGTCACAACTTGTTTTTATTCTCCTCAATTACAAATAAAGCCTCTTCTTTAATCTTCACAAATTTATGTCAGATAACATCCTATGAGGCGAACTACTTCATTAGGGAGTAATGTTTAATTGTATTACCATAGAAAATTAGGTATCACATCATTTTCTGCATATTAAGATCTTCTTTGATATTTTTGTGATTATATCATCTTCCAATAGACATGTAGATGTGCTTTGAAATGAATATGTATGTTGTCATACAATGAATGTTGTAACGCTAAATACCTTAATAAAAATCTGGCTCTGATATAAAGGCATGAAAAAGAAAAAACAATGTTTTTTTTTTATTTATTTTTTTAAATCTTTTTATTGAGGCAATGATTTGGCATACAAACAAGGGGTTGCAACAATATACAACACATTTTTGAGATTGCTTATAGCAGGATACATCATATGGGTTACATATTAGAGTTACATATGTAATAAACATTGATTGTTATCTATAAAATGGAAAACAAATCCCACATACGATTGCTGCAGGAAGAGAAAATAGAGATAATACATCAACATGCTAGTGAAAAAAAAAAAAAAAAAAAAAAAAAAATTAAACCTCCAAATCTTGCTAAGACCACTCTTGGGCCATAATACAAAAGCAATACAAAAACAATACCTGAAGGTTGCTTCAAAAGTGAGAGACCATATGTGGATCTCGGTATTTAAGCCTCAGGTTTTAGTTTAAATATAATCAACATTTATTTTAAAATTATAAATTCAGCTAGTAAGTAATGTTGATTAGGCTTGCTTAACTAGATAGGTTAAATAAGGTCAACAATATAGGATTATATGAGAGTAAATACTAAGGAGATTATTATGGTTGCGGTATATACAAGAAAAACCGCGTGATTAGTCCTCCAAGTTCCGGGGGCACATTATACAGTAGTGTGGGAGGGGGGGAGGTGGTGGGTTAAGTGAGTTGGGACTTACGCAGGATTTACCAGAGCAAGTCTACTAAGGGATGCTGAACTACTTGGAACCACTTGTCATATGAATGGTTTGTAGTATAGTCAGGTAATAGTAAATACAAAAGGTTATGAGTCGAAATTAACATTGAGGGGCTAAAATAAACCCAGCTAAGATTAGCAGGTAGCTGGGGGAGCTTTCTATTAAAGTAAAAAATTCTGAGGTGTAATGGATAGATATAGGTTTTATCTTGATATGTATTAGCATGCCAGCAGGCAAGTGATCTATAGATTAGATAATGAGTCGCCTCTAGTCTTAATGTATGGGGTTAATAGAAGAGTAGTATCAAATCAACTGATAACACTTTAATTGAGTTGGACAAGCCTCAAACGTATGTGCGCACAGGCAGCAAACATCAACAATAGGAGAGAATCCACCAACATCCCAGCAACCTTGCTCCACAACCCCAGCACACCAATTATCCAGGAGGATCCAGCTGCAGCACCTCACCTATAAATAGTACTTGCCTGCCTCATGAACCGTGCATGCCGTATACTAGTAAATCCCCTTGCTCGTATAGATATAGTAGAGATAAACTAGGTTTATAATGCGGTATCGCCATTATCTCTGTATGAAAAGGATTGCTATCATATGGCCTTTGTTATCGTGAAGTAAAATATAGAGGGGTCTGTACTATAATGGAAAATTATAATTCTACCTCTCCCTTTATTGGGACCTGTCTACCGATTGTGGGCCCTACACCCAGCGCAGGTGAACCATATCTACTAGGAAATATTTGTAATCAAAGGAGAGGGGAGTATGACAAATTCTAAAAGGCTTAGGCAGGAATAAATGGGCTAGGTAACACAACCTATATATTACTCAGCTATATAAGAGGAGCAGGTAAGCACGTATAGAACAAGCTAGGGCTGGACTATAAACAATGTGACATAGTCTAGGTTTATGGCCAAGAAATAATATTAGCATATACGCTATAGGCCATGAGAAAACTGTAGTATTGTTCTAAAAAAGACACACAGCTTCAAACCAATAATGTTCCAACGTTAAATTGAAATAAATAAAATAAAAGAGTCAGGAGCATGGGCTGCAAATCTAGAGCAATAGGGGACTTTAACAGAAACCTCCACTAAGTAAAGCGTTGGGACAGTTCTGAAATGCAAATTGAGTGGCTTAAAGTAATGGCCTAAGGGTTGTTGGTTGTTTAATTATATAGAAATTATGAGCGTGGGTATGATCCCCAATAGTTTTCACTTGGGTCATAAATCAAAATATTGGCTCTATTGGGGGTAAGCTATCCATCATAATCTAAAGCTGTAAATAGGAACTCAGCACATTCTTTTCTAGAGCATAATCATACATATACAAACATACCTTCAATGACCTCAGAAGATAAAACCTACAACATAGGCTCACTTAGTTAACTAAATACAAGATAAGGTAAAACTTAGCAAGTAAAATTAAATACATTGATACAGTACACCAGATATCATAGTAATTTAAATGTAAAGAGGGAAAGTTTTTAACCGATAATTTATGCAATGAGAGCTAAGTGAAGTAGTTTCCTGTGGTTAAGCTCAAATATGTGGGTAAACTTAAAGAAAGGTAGTTCAGTAGACTACAATTGTATGATGAACACACCTAGTCATAAGCACAGCAAAGATTTAGCTAAGGAACAGCAGTGGATTAAGCTAAAAAAAAAAAAAAAAAATAGACCATGCAGATAGAATAGAATGAGATAGTCTAATGGAGACAAAGAGTTATTAGTCCATAAAAGGACACTGGTAAGTCACCTTTGCACATCTATGATAGAATGTCCATGTTAACAAACAGTCTCTCCGGGAAATTGGTAATCTGGATGAGAGATTATGCTATGGTGTGGCATACCAAAAGGAGGAATCTTTTACCCCACACCAGAACGCAGGGCTGAAGACCTTCTGTGATCCAACATTAATGGACAACTGCCTATAGCTCCAGTCATCATACAGGACTCCATAAACAGATTTGAGTATGCGGCCAAGTAGGAAGTTAGTCCCACTGCTACAAGTGTTCTGGGGTTCTCCTAAGACCTCACCCGATGTATATGCGTTGAACAACTCCATGCCGCCTCTCATGCCAATTCCCAATGCCGTTCCAGGACTGCAGGCAAAACCAAGCGCAGAGGGGCTCCCGGCTCAGGAAGAGGAGGAGGATCATGCCGAACCCGAAACTCCGCCTCTGTATTTTCTCGATGCGTATGAGTGGTTATGGGTAGGTAGTTTTCCTCCACTTTGTGAGTTCCGCTGCTTGAATAGCCTGGGTAGCAGGTATAGAGCCATGATCCGTCAAGGTAGGGAGCTTAGTCAAGAGTGCTTCTAGGAGTCGGCAGGAGGGTCTCAATAAAACCTGAAGCTATCAACTCCCAGTCCACCTCAGCCGCAATTTTCCTTTTTAGAGAGTCTTTAACCACAGCAGATATCTTCACCGCGGCTGCTTCGACAACTCAATTTAATTAGCTGGGTGCAAATAGTGGGCCACCGTGTGGGTATGGTAAGCTGCGAGTTCCGTTATGACTATCACAGGTCTTCCATAAACTGCGCCAGCTGTCTCCACCTGCGTGGCTGCAGTGCAAGGCTTAGATTGAGATTCAGTATGCAATCTAGATTCTCATACTTGATTAGTAGGATGCTTTATAAAGCAAATTAGCAGGGGTCTTCAGTAAAACTGCAAAGATATATGTTAACTTATATTCTTACCCCTATTGTCTCAATTGAGAGCCAGAGCTCTTGCAATGCACGTCTAGTCTCTTAGGCCTAGATTTGGAGTTTGGCGGTAAAAGGGCTGTTAACGCTCCGCGGGCTTTTTTCTGGCCGCACCATAAATTTAACTCTGGTATCGAGAGTTCAAACAAATGCTGCGTTAGGCTCCAAAAAAGGAGCGTAGAGCATTTTTACCGCAAATGCAACTCTCGATACCAGAGTTGCTTACGGACGCGGCCGGCCTCAAAAACGTGCTCGTGCACGATATCCCCATAGGAAACAATGGGGCTGTTTGAGCTGAAAAAAAAACCTAACACCTGCAAAAAAGCAGCGTTCAGCTCCTAACGCAGCCCCATTGTTTCCTATGGGGAAACACTTCCTACGTCTGCACCTAACACTCTAACATGTACCCCGAGTCTAAACACCCCTAACCTTACACTTATTAACCCCTAATCTGCCGCCCCGCTATCGCTGACCCCTGCATAATTTTTTTTAACCCCTAATCTGCCGCTCCGTAAACCGCCGCAACCTATGTTATCCCTATGTACCCCCTAATCTGCTGCCTAACATCGCCGACCCCTATATTATATTTATTAACCCCTAATCTGCCCCCTCAACGTCGCCTCCACTGCCTACACTTATTAACCCCTAATCTGCCGAGCGGACCCTGAGCGCTACTATAATAAGTTATTAACCCCTAATCCGCCTCACTAACCCTATCATAAATAGTATTAACCCCTAATCTGCCCCTCCCTAACATCGCCGACACCTACCTTCCAATTATTAACCCCTAATCTGCCGACCGGAGCTCACCGCTATTCTAATAAATGGATTAACCCCTAAAGCTAAGTCTCATACCCTAACACTAACACCCCCCTAAGTTCAATATAATTTACATCTAACGAAATAAATTAACTCTTATTAAATAAATGATTCCTATTTAAAGCTAAATACTTACCTGTAAAATAAATCCTAATATAGCTACAATATAAATTATAATTATATTATAGCTATTTTAGGATTAATATTTATTTTACAGGCAACTTTGTAATTATTTTAACCAGGTACAATAGCTATTAAATAGTTAAGAACTATTAATAGTTACCTAGTTAAAATAATAACAAATTTACCTGTAAAATAAATCCTAACCTAAGATATAATTAAACCTAACACTACCCTATCAATAAATAATTAAAATAAACTACCCTACAATTAACCTAACACTACACTATCAATAAATTAATTAAACACAATTCCTACAATAAATACAATTAAATAAACTAGCTAAAGTACAAAAAATAAAAAAGAACTAAGTTACAAAAAATAAAAAATATTTACAACATAAGAAAAATATTACAACAATTTTAAACTAATTACACCTACTCTAAGCCCCCTAATAAAATAACAAAGACCCCCAAAATAAAAAATTCCCTACCCTATTCTAAATTAAAAAAGTTACAAGCTCTTTTACCTTACCAGCCCTGAACAGGGCCCTTTGCGGGGCATGCCCCAAGAATTTCAGCTCTTTTGCCTGTAAAAGAATAAATACAATACCCCCCCCCCAACCATTACAACCCACCCACCCACATACCCTAATCTAACCCAAACCCCCCTTAAATAAACCTAACACTAAGCCCCTGAAGATCTTCCTACCTTGTCTTCACCATCCAGGTTCACCGATCCGTCCTGAAGAGCTCCTCCGATGTCCTGATCCAAGCCCAAGCGGGGGGCTGAAGAGGTCCATGATCCGGTCAAAGTCTTCATCCAAGCGGGGCAGAAGAGGATCTTCCATCCGATTGAAGTCATCATCCAGGCGGCATCTTCTATGGTCTTCCATCCGGAGCGAAGCGGCAGGATCCTGAAGACCTCCAGCGCGGAACATCCATCCGGACCGACGACTGAACGACGAATGACTGTTCCTTTAAGGGACGTCATCCAAGATGGGGTCCCTCGAATTCCGATTGGCTGATAGGATTCTATCAGCCAATCGGAATTAAGGTAGGAATTTTCTGATTGGCTGATGGAATCAGCCAATCAGAATCAAGTTCAATCCGATTGGCTGATCCAATCAGCCAATCCGATTGAGCTCGCATTCTATTGGCTGTTCCGATCAGCCAATAGAATGCAAGCTCAATCTGATTGGCTGAATTGGATCAGCCAATCGGATTGAACTTGATTCTGATTGGCTGATTCCATCAGCCAATCAGAAAATTCCTACCTTAATTCCGATTGGCTGATAGAATCCTATCAGCCAATCGGAATTCGAGGGACGCCATCTTGGATGACGTCCCTTAAAGGAACAGTCATTCGTCGTTCAGTCGTCGGTCCGGATGGATGTTCCGCGCTGGAGGTCTTCAGGATCCTGCCGCTTCGCTCCGGTGGAAGACCATAGAAGATGCCGCCTGGATGATGACTTCAATCGGATGGAAGATCCTCTTCTGCCCCGCTTGGATGAAGACTTTGACCGGATCATGGACCTCTTCAGCCCCCCGCTTGGGCTTGGATCAGGACATCGGAGGAGCTCTTCAGACGGATCGGTGAACCTGGATGGTGAAGACAAGGTAGGAAGATCTTCAGGGGCTTAGTGTTAGGTTTATTTAAGGGGGGGTTTGGGTTAGATTAGGGGTATGTGGGTGGTGGGTTGTAATGTTGGGGGGGGGTATTGTATTTATTCTTTTACAGGCAAAAGAGCTGACAATTCTTGGGGCATGCCCCGCAAAGGGCCCTGTTCAGGGCTGGTAAGGTAAAAGAGCTTGTAACTTTTTTAATTTAGAATAGGGTAGGGAATTTTTTATTTTGGGGGTCTTTGTTATTATATTAGGGGGCTTAGAGTAGGTGTAATTAGTTTAAAATTGTTGTAATATTTTTCTTATGTTTGTAAATATTTTTTTATTTTTTGTAACTTAGTTCTTTTTTATTTTTTGTACTTTAGCTAGTTTATTTAATTGTATTATTTGTAGGAATTGTGTTTAATTAATTTATTGATAGTGTAGTGTTAGGTTAATTGTAGGTAATGTAGGTAGTGTCTTTAATTATTTTATTGATAGGGTCGTGTTAGGTTTAATTATATCTTAGGTTAGGATTTATTTTACAGGGAAAATTTGTTATTATTTTAACTAGGTAACTATTAAATAGTTCTTAACTATTTAATAGCTATTGTACCTGGTTAAATAATTACAAAGTTGCCTGTAAAATAAATATTAATCCTAAAATAGCTATAATATAATTATAATTTATATTGTAGCTATATTAGGATTTATTTTACAGGTAAGTATTTAGCTTTAAATAGGAATCATTTATTTAATAAGAGTTAATTTATTCGTTAGATGTAAATATATATTAAGTTAGGGGGGTGTTAGTGTTAGGGTTAGACTTAGCTTTAGGGGTTAATCCATTTATTAGAATAGTGGTGAGCTGCCGGGTCGGCAGATTAGGGGTTAATAATTGAAGGTAGGTGTCGGCAATGTTAGGGAGGGCAGATTAGGGGGTTAATAATAATTTATGATAGGGTTAGTGAGGCGGGTTAGGGGTTAATAACTTTATTATAGTAGCGCTCAGGTCCGCTCGGCAGATTAGGGGTTAATAAGTGTAGGCATGTGTCGGCGACGTTGAGGGGGGCAGATTAGGGGTTAATAAATATAATATAGGGGTCGGCGGTGTTAGGGGCAGCAGATTAGGGGTACATATGGATAACGTAGGTGGCGGCGCTTTGCGGTCGGAAGATTAGGGGTTAATTATTTTAAGTAGCTGGCGGCGACGTGGTGGGGGGCAGGGTAGGGGTTAATAAATGTAATACAGGGGTCGGCGGGGTTAGGGGCAGCAGATTAGGGGGTACATAAGTATAACGTAGGTGGCGGGTCGGCAGATTAGGGGTTAAAAAATTTTAATCGAGTGTCGGCGATGTGGGGGGAGCTCGGTTTAGGGGTACATAGGTAGTTTATGGGTGTTAGTGTACTTTAGGGTACAGTAGTTAAGAGCTTTATGAACCACGGCGTTTAGCCAGAAAGCTCTTAACTCCTGCTATTTTCAGGCGGCTGGAATTTTGTCGTTAGAGCTCTAACGCTCACTTCAGAAACGACTCTAAATACCGGCGTTAGAAAGATCCCATTGAAAGATAGGATACGCAAATGGCGTAGGGGGATCTGCGGTATGGAAAAGTCGCGGCTGAAAAGTGAGCGTTAGACCCTTTAATCACTGACTCCAAATACCAGCGGGCGGGCCAAAACCAGCGTTAGGAGCCTCTAACGCTGGTTTTGACGGCTACCGGCCGAACTCCAAATCTAGGCCTTAGGTAGTTGGCTCCGCCCCCCATCTTGCTATTTTAACTTTGTAAATATGTAAATGTCACTTAAAATTGCTTCACTAAATGTGCGAAGTATAGGTTCTGTATCCAGACTTGCTTATATTTTTGTTGTTTTATCTTAGCTGAGTAACAACATTTTCAGGAATGTTTTTTGTCTTGTGAATTTAAAGGGACAGTCAAGTCCAAAAAAAACTTTCATTATTTAAATAGGGCATGTAATTTTAAAACAACTTCCCAATTTACTTTTTTTGCTTTGTTCTCTTGGTATTTTTAGTTGAAAGATAAACCTAGGAAATTCATATGCTTATTTCTTAGACATTGAAGACTGCCTTAGTCTGAATGCATTTTGACCACTAAAGGGCATTAGTTCATGTGTTTCATATAGATAACATTGAGCTCATGCATGTGAAGTGACCTAGGAGTGAGCACTGAGTGGCGTAAATGCAAGTCTGTCAAAAGAACTGAAACAAGGGGACAGTCAGCAGAAGCTTAGATACAAGGTAATTTCAGAGGTAAAACATGTCTTATTATAACTGTGTTAAAACTGGGGAATGGGTAATAAAGGGATTATCTTTCTTTTTAAACAACAAAAATTCTGGTGTTTACTGTCCCTTTAAGGAGGCAAAGTGAACAACTGGCCCATCTGTGTGGTCATATTCTAATGAAAGAAATGGTAGTGTGTGGGTTTTGTTTGTGGGTGTTGGTTTTAAAATTATATGGGTGAAATATGTTGTTAGAGGGAGGACTTTATTAGTTGTTGTTTTTTTATTTAGGGGAGTTTTTATTAGACTGTTTAATATTTATGCACCTCCAAATAATAAAAATAGATAGGACTGATTTATTTTATAGGTTACATTTGTTTTTGTTTCAAAAAACAAATTCGAATAGATATAGTAGCCATTCTAGAATACACATAAAGCACTCATTGTAGACATGTATGACACATGGGCCTCTAGTTATTAAGGTCTGGCGGACCTGATCCGACACTGCGGATCAGGTCCGCCAGACCTCGCTGAATACGGTGAGCAATATGCTCGCCGTATTCAACATTGCACCAGCAGCTCACAAGAGCTGCTGGTGCAACGCCCGCCCCCTGCAGACTCGTGGCCAATAGGCCGCCAGCAGGGGGGGTGTCAATCAAACCCGATCGTACTCGATCAGGTTGATTTCCGGTGATGTGTGTCCGCCTGCTCAGAGCAGGCGGGACAGGTTATGGAGCAGCGGTCTTTGTGACCGCTGCTTCATACTGCTGTTTCTGGCGAGCCTGCAGGCTCGCCAGAAACACGGGGCATCAAGCTCCATTCGGAGCTTGATACATATGCCCCATAGTGTATTGTGATTTGAAGTGATCACCAAATGGGTTAGAGAGATCTCTACTAAAGTTAAAATATAACTTTTATTGAATACACATAAAATAGGAGATAAAATTGAGGGATGTGTAATTAAAAACAAAAGCTAAAATAGGGGATGTAAAGAAAGTCATGCGCCACAAATGTGGATTATTGTGAATATCATATAACTACTCGTTGTGATTATTGAATACTTAGGTATTCAATAGTACAGGTTCTCTATAAATAGCATAGAACCTGAAGTGTAGCAAATATGTTCCACTTGTAATTTGTATTGACTTCAATAGTTATCCTTAAAGGGAATTATGTATTTGCTAATTCGTTGGTCTGGGTTAAAGGGACACTGTACCCAAAAAATTCTTTCGTGATTCAGATTGAGCATGAAATTTTAAGCAACTTCTAATTTACTCCTATTATCAAATTTTCTTCATTCTCTTGGTATCTTTATTTGGAAATGCAAGAATGTAAGTTTAGATGCCGGCCCATTTTTGGTGAACAACCTGGGTTGTCCTTGCTGATGGTGGATAACTCCATCCACCAATAAAAAAGTGCTGTCCAGGAGTACTGAAACCAAAAAAAGCTAAGATGCCTTCTTTTTCAAATAATGATAGCAAGAGAACAAAGAAAAAATTGATAATAGGAGTAAATTAGAAAGTTGCTTAAAATTGGCATGCTCTTTCTGAATTACAAAAGAAAAAAATTGGGTACAGTGTCCCTTTAATTATATTAACCCAATATTATTTATTGCATACAATTGTATCACACAAGTCACCAATTCTAGATAACTGTATCAGGGTAGTGTTAGTACACTTAGATCACTTTTTTCCTCTTCCCTTTTATTGTACACTTCCTTTGTTTATGAATATAAAATAAACTTTAGTACACAGTATAAATGCACAATTAGGAACGTTAGTATTTATTCAATAATTTCATGGTACACATAGTCCCACACGTTTATTATCACTGTTAGGTAATTTCTAAATTCACACATAGAAATGCCATTGCATAAGCAACATGAATTAAGCTATTCAAAATCTTTTCATTATGAGCCAACAATTCTTTTGCGCAATCTATTTCTACCAAGCTCATACAATGGTGAGCAATCAATGAAGAATAATAATCATATGGTATGATTGCAGCATCCGTCCTCATCCATGTAACTGGCACAATGTAACGACCCGGTGACGTCATAGAAGTGGGATGGTGTCCAGCTTCCGCTACAAATAAAAAGCCATCCAGAGTGCGACGCGCGCACACACCCCCTTTGAGAAAGCCGTGAGAACGGCGAAACATGTTAGGGCATTGGTGAGGAGTCAGGGAGCTCCTGTGTTTGTTAGGGCTAGCTTAATTTAGGGATTTTATGATTTATATCTATACAATTTAACCTACTATATCGTACTAGCAACCTATGTTTATAATATGCAGTGGTATCCAAGACATTTATAATCTATATTAGTGAAAGATGAATATACAGCTTGCAGCTGGAGGGGTAATTTACCGTGCGACTATGCACGCTTAGAGCACCGTTAACATATTCTCAGGCTAAGTAGTCTCTAGCGTAATTTTGTTGCCATTTATCACATATACTATGTTACCACCTTTGAAGCAATGAACACTTGCTTCTAGTACTTGGTTTAACCATTTATTTGTAGAATATCTTGTGGTCATTTTATAGTGTATATTTTACTATAGGGTGCAAACAGTTTATTTAAATGTGCACTCAATATTCTATGATATTGGTGACATTATAGGCTGATACACTAACCATATAAGCAGACCTTATTACTCTGGGTCTTGATATTTATACTAACGTATCATTAGCAGGCATGAGTAAACTGAATACCGCACATTGAAGCACAACGAATATACCTCAATTAGACCCAGTTTTTAACAACTTTTCAAGTACCTAACTGAACACCCAGGGTGAGAATAAATATAGTCACAACATATCTTTGAAGCCTAAATATTTAAGCTAACCTATGTAACACAAGCAATACGGTTACCAGGCTTGTCAGGGATTCCCTGGGATTTAGTGTCATCGGATACCTAAGTATGCACCAAACATACTGACTATAGACACCATTACATGGTATAAACATCCATAATACTATTCTGATATAGTAGTTTTGAATCCATTACCACTCAATGTGATAACTTGGGTTATTTTGGGAGTAATAACAAACACCTACCTATACTTTAGGTCCCTGTTTGGATATGTACTTATAATTAAATAAATCCAGCAAACCTGTTATCCAGTACATATTACTTATTCACATTCAACCGGAACCATTGTTCTAACAGGTACCCTTAGTAACCACAATCCAGACCACGAATTAGCAAATACATAATTCCCTTTAAGGATAACTATTGAAGTCAATACAAATTACAAGTGGTAACATATTTGCTACAACCTTCAGGTTCTATGCTATTTATAGAGAACCTGTACTATTGAATACCTAAGTATTCAATAATCACAACGAGTAGCTATATAGATATATGATATTCACAATAATCCACATTTGTGGCGCATGACTTTCTTTACATCCCCCTATTTTTAGCTTTTGTTTTTTAATTGCACATCCCTCAATTTATCTCCTATTTTATGTGTATTCAAAAAAAGTTATATTTTAACTTTAGTAGAGATCTCTCTAACCCATTTGGTGATCACTTCAAATCACAATACACTATGGCCTAGATTTGGAGTTCGGCGGTAGCTGTCAAAACCAGCGTTAGAGGCTCCTAACGCTGGTTTTGGCCGCCCGCCTGGTATTTGGAGTCAGTGATTAAAGGGGTCTAAACGCTCACTTTTCAGCCGCGACTTTTTCCATACCGCAGATCCCCTACGCCATTTTGCGTAGCCTATCTTTTCAATGGGGATCTTTCTAACGCTGGTATTTAGAGTCGTTTCTGAAGTGAGGCGTTAGAGCTCTAACGACAAGTATTCCAGCCGCCTGAAAAAATAGCAGGAGTTAAGAGCTTTCTGGCTAACGCCGGTTCATAAAGCTCTTAACTACTGTACCCTAAAGTACACTAACACCCATAAACTACCTATGTACCCCTAAACCGAGGCCCCCCCCACCTCGCCGCCACTCGATTAAAATTTTTAACCCCTAATCTGCCGACCGCCACCTACGTTATACTTATGTACCCCTAATCTGCTGCCACTAACCCCGCCGACCCCTGTATTACATTTATTAACCCCTAACCTGCCCCCCACAACGTCGCCCGCCAGCTACTTAAAATAATTAACCCCTAATCTTCCGACCGCAAAGCGCCGCCACCTACGTTATCCCTATGTACCCCTAATCTGCTACCCCTAACAACCCGCCGACCCCTATATTATATTTATTAACCCCTAATCTGCCCCCCTCAACGTCGCCGACACCTGCCTACACTTATTAACCCCTAATCTGCCGAGCGGCGACCTGAGCGCTACTATAATAAAGTTATTAACCCCTAATCCGCATCACTAACCCTATCATAAATAGTATTAACCCCTAAATCTGCCCTCCCTAACATCGCCGACACCTAACTTCAATTATTAACCCCTAATCTGCTGAGCGTACCTCATCGCTATTCTAATAAATGGATTAACCCCTAAAGCTAAGTCTAACCCTAACACTAACACCCCCCTAAGTTAAATATAATTACATCTAACGAAATAAATTAACTCTTATTAAATAAATTATTCCTATTTAAAGCTAAATACTTACCTGTAAAATAAATCCTAATATAGCTACATATAAAATTATAATAATATTATAGCTATTTTAGGATTAATATTTATTTTATAGGCAACTTTGTAATTATTTTAACCAGGTACAATAACTATTAAATAGTTAAGAACTATTTAATAGTTACCTAGTTAAAATAATAACAAATTTACCTGTAAAATAAATCCTAACCTAAGATATAATTAAACCTAACACTACCCTATCAATAAAATAATTAAATAAAACTACACCTACAATTACCTACAATTAACCTAACACTACACTATCAATAAATGAATTAAACACAATTGCTACAAATAAATACAATTAAAATAAACTATCTAAAGTACAAAAAATAAAAAGAACTAAGTTACAAAAAATAAAAAAAATTTACAAACATAAGAAAAATATTACAACAATTTTAAACTAATTACACCTACTCTAAGCCCCCTAATAAAATAACAAAGCCCCCCAAAATAAAAAATTCCCTACCCTATTCTAAATTAAAAAAGTTACAAGCTCTTTTACCTTACCAGCCCTGAACAGGGCCCTTTGCGGGGCATGCCCCAAGAATTTTCAGCTCTTTTGCCTGTAAAAAGAAAAATACAATACCCCCCCCCCCCAACATTACAAACCCACCACCCACATACCCCTAATCTAACCCAAACCCCCCTTAAATAAACCTAAACACTAAGCCCCTGAAGATCTTCCTACCTTGTCTTCACCATCCAGGTATCACCGATCCGTCCTGGCTCCAAGATCTTCATCCAACCCAAGCGGGGGTTGGCGATCCATAATCCGGTGGCTCCAAAGTCTTCCTCCTATCCGGCAAGAAGAGGACATCCAGACCGGCAAACATCTTCTCCAAGCGGCATCTTCGATCTTTCCTTCCATCCGGAGCGAAGCGGCAGGATCCTGAAGACCTCCAGCGCGGAACATCCATCCGGACCGACGGACTGAACGGACGAATGACTGTTCCTTTAAGGGACGTCATCCAAGATGGCGTCCCTCGAATTCCGATTGGCTGATAGGATTCTATCAGCCAATCGGAATTAAGGTAGGAATTTTCTGATTGGGCTGATGGAATCAGCCAATCAGAATCTAGTTCAAATCCGATTGGGCCGATCCAATCAGCCAATCAGATTGAGCTTGCATTCTATTGGCTGATCGGAACAGCCAATAGAATGCGAGCTCAATCTGATTGGCTGATTGGATCAGCCAATCGGATTGAACTTGATTCTGATTGGCTGATTCCATCAGCCAATCAGAAAATTCCTACCTTAATTCCGATTGGCTGATAGAATCCTATCAGCCAATCGGAATTCGAGGGACGCCATCTTGGATGACGTCCCTTAAAGGAACAGTCATTCGTCGTTCAGTCGTCGGTCCGGATGGATGTTCCGCGCTGGATGTCTTCAGGATCCTGCCGCTTCGCTCCGGATGGAAGAAGATCGAAGATGCCGCTTGGAGAAGATGTTTGCCGGTCCGGATGTCCTCTTCTTGCCGGATAGGAGGAAGGACTTGGAGCTCTTCTGGACCGGATTATGGATCGCCAACCCCCGCTTGGGTTGGATGAAGATCTTGGAGCCAGGACGGATCGGTGATACCTGGATGGTGAAGGACAAGGTAGGAAGATCTTCAGGGGCTTAGTGTTAGGTTTATTTAAGGGGGGTTTGGGTTAGATTAGGGGTATGTGGGTGGTGGGTTGTAATGTTGGGGGGGGTATTGTATGTTTTTTTTAAAGGCAAAAGAGCTGAAATTCTTGGGGCATGCCCCGCAAAGGGCCCTGTTCAGGGCTGGTAAGGTAAAAGAGCTTGTAACTTTTTTAATTTAGAATAGGGTAGGGAATTGTTTATTTTGGGGGGCTTTGTTATTTTATTAGGGGGCTTAGAGTAGGTGTAATTAGTTTAAAATTGTTGTAATATTTTTCTTATGTTTGTAAATATTTTTTTATTTTCTGTAACTTAGTTCTTTTTTTATTTTTTGTACTTTAGCTAGTTTTATTTAATTGTATTATTTGTAGGAATTGTGTTTAATTAATTATATTGATAGTGTAGTGTTAGTGTTAATTGTAGGTAATTGTAGGTAGTTTATTTAATTATTTTATTGATAGGGTAGTGTTAGGTTTAATTATAACTTAGGGTTAGGATTTATTTTACAGGTAAATTTGTTATTACTTTTAACTAGGTAACTATTAAATAGTTCTTAACTATTTAATAGCTATTGTACCTGGTTAAAATAATTACAAAGTAGCCTGTAAAATAAATATTAATCCTAAAATAGCTATAATATAATTATAATTTATATTGTAGCTATATTAGGATTTATTTTACAGGTAAGTATTTAGCTTTAAATAGGAATAATTTATTTAATAAGAGTTAATTTATTTCGTTAGATAAATATTATATTTAACTTAGGGGGGTGTTAGTGTTAGGGTTAGACTTAGCTTTAGGGGTTAATCCATTTATTAGAATAGCGGTGAGCTACGGTCGGCAGATTAGGGGTTAATAATTGAAGTTAGGTGTCGGCGATGTTAGGGAGGGCAGATTAGGGGTTATACTATTTATGATAGGGTTAGTGAGGCGGATTAGGGGTTAATAACTTTATTATAGTAGCGCTCAGGTCCGCTCGGCAGATTAGGGGTTAATAAGTGTAGGCAGGTGTCGGCGACGTTGTGGGGGGCAGGTTAGGGGTTAATAAATATAATATAGGGGTCGGCGGTGTTAGGGGTAGCAGATTAGGGGTACATAGGGAGAACGTAGGTTGCGGCGGTGTCCGGAGCGGCAGATTAGGGGTTAAAAAAATATGCAGGGGTCAGCGATAGCGGGGGCGGCAGATTAGGGGTTAATAAGTGTAAGGGTAGGGGTGTTTAGACTCGGGGTACATGTTAGGGTGTTAGGTGCAGACGTAGGAAGTGTTTCCCCATAGGAAACAATGGGGCTGCGTTAGGAGCTGAACGCTGCTTTTTTTTCAGCTCAAACAGTCCCATTGTTTCCTATGGGAGAATCGTGCACGAGCACGTTTTTGAGGCCGGCCGCGTCCGTAAGCAACTCTGGTATCGAGAGTTGCATTTGCGGTAAAAATTCTCTACGCTCCTTTTTTGGAGCCTAACGCAGCCTTTGTTTGAACTCTCGATACCAGAGTTAATTTTATGGTGCGGCCAGAAAAAAGTCCCGCGGAGCGTTAACAGCCCTTTTACCGCCAAACTCCAAATCTAGGCCTATGTGTCATACATGTCTACAATGAGTGCTTTAGGTGTATTCTAGAATGGCTACCAGAGGCGTAACTAGAAACCACAGGGCCCAGGTGCAAGAATCTAAAAAGGGGCCCCCCCACAATTCCCCACCCCCCCTCACCCAAAAAAAAAATGTGAATTTGATACATATACTTATTTATTTTTTAAAACATTTAACACAGTAAAAAAATAATAATCTGAAGTTGTTTTAAAATGTTGGTATTGTTTTTTTTTGTCAGCATCTACCACATTTGATAAAGGTGTCTGTGTAACAACAAAAAATTATGTAAAATTAAACTTTAGATAGAGCATTGCAATTTTAAACAAATTTCTAAGTTACATTCTTATCTAATTTGATTTTGTTCTCTTGGTATCCTTTATTGAAAAGGGCTCAGAAGCAGCAGCATTGAGTGTACTGCAGGAACCTATGTGCTGATTGGTGGCTATGCATATATACCTATTGTGATTGGCTCAGCCCAATGTGTTCATTCAAGCTCTCAGTAGAGCATTGCTGATCCTTAAACAAAGGATACAAAGAGAAAAAAGCTAATTTGATAATATAAGTTCAGTTGTTTAAAATTGTATGCACTATCTGAATAGAAAAATAAGTTTCATGTCCCTTTACTTTATAGCCTTCATATGTTATATTTTATATGTGAATATATATATATACAAATAGGAATAAATATAAATATATTTTTACACACATGATGCTACTAATCCATCTAAAGTCCAGTGGTTGAGGGCAGTAAAGCATTTAGTCCTTAGGGCAAGTTTTATTTATTTGCCAATAAGAGGTCAACTGAATTATAATGGGAGCCTTTTTAATTGAGCTTTGTGCCTGTATAGTAATGATACACAAGCAGGAAATTGGCAAAAATAAAGAAAAGGGTAGCCCTACATATGCAACTACCAACAGAAAAAAGACAAATGAGTTGGTGAAAGATACAGAATTATAATGTGCTCATTAAAGGCAGAGTGACCAGAGAGAGCTGTCACGGCAGGTAACCCATGGGACTATGCACTTATTACTTTGCTTAGCAGAGTGAGGATTGCAGTGTTTAGCATCACCACAGTGACAGCTGATAGGCGCTGAATCCTGCTTCCTAACGTCCTGATACCCAGCAGCGTAGTGAGAGATAAGAATAGATACTATACTCGACCGTGACCGATAAGCTCTGGAGTTCTAAGCTGTCTCTGCAGATGGGCCATCCCGATGGGCTGTGCGCTGGGGTGACTGGCTGTGTACAGGGGAGCCTGCTGCGCTGGGCTCAATCAGCCATTATGATGCATTCATTGCTGCCAGTGTCACTCACACACCTGGCCGGGGACTTTACTTGCACAGTTCACTTGTCTTCTGCAATGTTCTGAAACAGGACCGGCCTACCGCCAACACCGGATCTTCTGGTATGCCATAAATAGGAGAATGAGTGCAGACTGCAGTGTTGCCATCCCCATCCCTACCAGACAGTTCCACATCACTGAGCTCACTCACATAGCCTGTTAGCTACTGCATGCAGACACATAGCGCCTTCTTTCCCGGCTCACTGAGGAAGAAATGTTCAGAGCGTAGCCATGTAACCCACGGTAACGCTCTTATTTAAAAATGTCAGGAAAGTCAGTCATGCAGCGGCACAGCACAGGCAAATGGAGAAGATCTCTGTGGGGGGGGGGAAGAGGTGTGGGGGGAGACAGGCACGCGGGGGCAAGAAATTTTAAATGAAAATAAAATAAATATAATTTGGAAAAAAAATTGTTGTGCTGAAGGTTGGGCCCCCCCTGATGGGGGGACCTCCTAGGCCCGGTCGC
Source organism: Bombina bombina (assembly GCF_027579735.1). Taxonomy (NCBI): domain Eukaryota; kingdom Metazoa; phylum Chordata; class Amphibia; order Anura; family Bombinatoridae; genus Bombina; species Bombina bombina. The sequence goes on from NC_069504.1 coordinate 280,170,653, forward strand.
AGTCGCGATCTCTGCATCACTTGATAGTTCCGCCCCTGATGGGCTACTATAATCCATTCAAATTTGTTTTTGAAACTTAAATAAGACACAGCACCACCTACCCCTACCTTATTGATACAGCTATAAGATGACAAATTTACCTAGGGTGTAGTCATTTGTACCTTCAGGTAGTGCCATTGAATTTTCTCTTTGTTACATTTATTTTTGTGTTGAAGGGGGCTTCACAGTTATGGTGGGTGATATTAATTGTGTTTTATTGTGAGGGAGACAGGGAATGTGTGGGGAAAGGATTATCTTGACAAGTCAAGTAAAGACTTGATTGTGATGAGGTTAACTTACTTCAGTGAGGATGGGTCCAGCAAAATTTTGTATTGATTTTATTTTATTCCAGGATCATCTAAGCAAGGTCGTATAACCACTACTAGGATGCCTATCACAGATCATGTATGTATTGAATGTGAGCTGGGTTTGGACGTGAGAGTAAGATAAGGGTTTATGGAAGTTAAAATGTGAGTTTGCTAGAAGATGAATGGGTACCAAGCAGTTTTTTCCGAAGTATGTATAGATGAGGAAGAGAAAGTTGGCTTTTGAGAATATGCTTGATCAATGGTAATGCGTTAAGGGTGATATTAAGATTTATTTTTATTAATATTTTTAAGTTATTTAAATGTAAAATTAATAGCAAATATGGAAAAAAGGAACAAACTAAAAGATAGACAAAATCTACAACAGTAAATCTCATGTAACTTCTCAATTTAGTCTTTGTAAAGTAATCTTATCAGTAAGACTCTTTCAGCGAGATTACAAGTTTTGCGCTATACCGGTTTGCATTAAAAAAAACAAAAAAAAATTAGCGTTATCGCACTTTCCATAGCGCTGCCATTACAAGTTTAAGCCAAAACCTTCTTTGTTGTTCTTTTGTTGTGCGGTATGGTGCGATAAGCTCCATACCGCACAAAACCCAAGACCCTGGACTTTACGTGCTCGTGCACACTTTCCCTCGATAGACATCAATGGAGAGAGAGTGTTAGAAAAAAAAAATAACACTTGCGATTGGTGGAATGGCAATCACCATAATGCAACACCATTGATGTTTATGGGGAAAAGAAAGTTATGTTAAAACCTAACACCCTAACATAAACCCCTAGTCCTAAACACCCTAATCCGCCGCTCCCGACATCGACAAAACTAAATAAACATATTAACCCCTAAAACCGCTGGCCCCCACATCGCAACTACTATAATAAAGCTATAACCCCTAAACCGCCGGCCCCCCACATCGCAACTACTTAATAAAGCTATTAACCCCTAAACTGCCGGCTCCCCACATCGCAACTACTATAATAAACCTATTAACCCCTAAACCACCGGCCCCCACATCGTAACTACGAAACTAAACCTTTTAACCCTAAACCTAATACCCCCCTAATTTTAAATTAAATTTACAATATAACTATCTTTAAATAAATAAAAACTTACCTATGAAATAAAAAAAACTAAGTTTAAACTATAAAGTAACGTTAATATTTTAAAACAATAAAATTAACGGAAAAAACAAAAATTACAAATTAAAAAAATCCTAACACTACAGACGAAAAATTAAGAAAAAAAACAAAACTCTAAAATTACAAAAAATAATAAAGGAAATTAGCCAAAATAATAAAAATTATACCTAATTAAATACCCTATAAAAACAAAAACACCCCTAACCTAACAATAAACTACCAATAGCCCTTAAAAGGGCCTTTTGTAGGGCATTGCCCTAAGTTAAACAGCTCTTTAACCTAAAAATTACAAAGTCCCCTCCTAACAGTAAAACCCCCCCCACCCAACCGACCCCCAAAATAAAAAAACCTAAGTCTAAAATAAACCTAAAACCTACCCATTGCCCCTAAAGGTGCATTTGTATGGGCATTCAGCACTTTTACTGCATATCCCTAATCTTAAAAAATAAAAAATAAAATACACCCCAAAAAAAAACCAAACCTAGACACTCACCCCCGAAAATCTACTCACAGTTCCAAATCCTGGACATCCATCTTCATTAAGGCAGCAAGAAGTCTTCATCCAGGTGGTGACATCTTCATCAATCATGGGGGGCATCTCCTATCTTCATCCCGGTGGTGCCGAGCTGTGGAGGCGTGGAGCATCGTCGCCGGCAGCACGGCCATCCAGCGTGGAGAATCCTCTTCATACGATTACCGATTTACACTGAAGCTTGAATGCAAGATACCCGTTTAAAAATGGGGTACCTTGCATTCCTATTGGCTGACATTTTCAAATCAGCCAATAGGATGAGAGCTACTGAAATCCTATTGGCTGATTTGAACAGGACTTCAGGAACTGTGAGTAGATTTTTGGGGGTTAGTGTTAGGTTTTTTTTTTTAGTTTTTTTTTGGTGGGTTTAATTTTAGATTAGGGATGGGCAGTAAAAGAGCTGAATGCCCATACAAATGCCCCTTTAGGGGCAATGGGTGTCTTAGGGTTATTTGAGCAAAGTTTGGAATGTGGGTGCGCTAGGGGGGGTATATACTTCTCACTAGGAACCTGTAATGCTTGTGGGATATTTCCCTATCAGACCAAACTTGGCCAATAGTCTTCTTATCCTGACATCAAGTGGAAGGATAAGGTAATATCCCAGAACAAAGTGAGTTTAATAAATGAGGTTAGCAGTACACACGGTAGACAGGGTAGTCTTTCACGGCAATAACATTAAGGCAGAGAATGGTCAGAGACAGGCAGATTTCAGCAACAGAAAGGCAATCCAGCAGTATAGCAGTTCAGGGGTAAACCAGGCAGAGTAGTCAGACAGGAAGAGTTCAGCAATGATAAGGTAATCCAGCAAGTCAAGGGTTAAACAGGCAGAGTAGTCAGACAGGCAGAGTTTCAGCAATGATAAGGAAATCCAGCAATTCAAGGGTTAAACATGCAGAGTAGTCAGACAGGCAGAGTATCAGTAAAGATAAGGCAATCCAGCAATTCAAGTAATAAAGTACCTAGGAGCACACACAGTAACACCTATACTTGGGCAATGAATGCAGGAATCAGAGGTACTTACATAGCAGTGGATTCGCACCAGGGAGGGGCACCCAGCTGCAATCAGGACTGGCATCAAAGTAACTTGACATACAGCGAGGACGTTATTAGCCGCTTCGCCAGAAGCAACCGCTGCATCCAAGGCAACGTGACATAGCTCTGGGAACCAGAGTCGGCTATGAAGGGGTGAGCAGCATGGAACCTGGAGACCAGAGATGGAGCATGCACATTTTGGGCAGGGACCCAGGAACGCTCCTGCCACAGAGTAACCTTTCCAGTGTATAAGGTATTGGAACTGCCTGCGCCTGATTTCTGGAATTTAGGATTTTGGCAGTCTCATACACCGGTTCGCCATGAATTAGGAGTGGTGAAGGAGGACGTCTGCATCGAGTGTACCCGTTTGTGAAGTAGGGTTTGAGCAAGGAGATGTGAAAGACTGGGTGAATATGCAAGGTCCTTAGGCAAAGGGCCACTCTGTAGGGCAACAGGAGGAAAGTCTCTTGAGGATTCTATATACCTAGGTCCTAATTTGTGACAGGGTTGACGTAAGCGGATATGTCGGGTAGAGACCCCGACACGGTCACCTGAAGAAAAGGCACGAATATTAGCTTGATGATGATCGGGAAAACCCTCTTGTATCTGAAAATAGTTGAGAGTAACAGAGCGTATTCGTTGCCAATAGGCAGTGAGGTCAGTGAAGCTACGTTCTGCAGCAGGGACTCCTGTGGATTGAGCAGAAAGAGGAAAAACACAAGGCTGATAACCAGCTACGGCCTGGAAGGAAGAGCATCGTAGAGAAGAATGTTAATGAGTGTTCCTTGCCAGTTCAGCTAGGGGTAACAACCCAGACCAATTAGTATGCTGAGAATTGACATATGCTCTGAGATAAGCTTCAAGATCCTGATTGGTTCTCTCCGTCTGCTAGTTAGGTCTGGGGTGAAAACAAAGAAACAGTGGGGTACCGAGCAATTTGCAAAAGCTTCTCCAGAAGGTTGAAATGAATTGAGGTCCTCTATCATAGACAATATTTATGGGTAGACCATGTAGTTGTGCCACATATAACAGAAAAAGAGTGGACTATTCTTGGGCTGTAGGTAACTTAGGTAAAGGTACAAAATGAGAAAGTTTGGAGAACCGATCCACCTCCACCCATATGACTGTATTATGGTCAGAAGGGAGGAAGGTCTACAACAAATCCATGGCTATGTGTGTCCATGGTTGTATTAGGTATGGGACAATGGTTGAAGTAGGGAACAGGGAGTCATATTAACTGCACAAGGTCTGACAATCTTTGACATAATCCTGAGGAGTCAGACTTCATGGTAAACCACCACACACGTGTTGGGAAAGGAGTTTAAAGGTCCTGTCAAACCAGGATGACCTGACAGCTTGCTGTCATGAGCCCAGGATAGTACAGGAGAGTGAAGGGTTGGAGTAACATAAGAGATCTCAGGAGCCGCAGGGGCTTCAGAAAATTTTCTTGGACTGGGCTCATTGCAGTCTTTGAAGAAGAGAGGTGTTAAGCGAGCAACACACAGGAGCGTAGGTATGGATGTGTTCGATAGGAGCTTCAGAAGGAGTTCACTAGACTGAGGAAACTGACAGGAAAGGACATCAGCCTTTATATTCTTGGTCCCAGGAAGGGTAAGAGACTATAAACTTAAAACGAGAAAAGAATAGGGCCCACCTGGCCTGTCGAGGATTGAGTCGATGAGCAGTCTCTAGGTACATCATATCCTTGTGGTCAGTGGAGAAATCTGAATGGGGTTTGGCGGTACCCTCTAGCCAATGACACCATTCAGTCAGGGGGCCAGCTTAATGGCTAAGAGTTCACGATTACCCACATCGTAATTCCTTTCTGCAGGGGTGAAGCATTTGGAAAAAAGGCTACAGGGTGCAACTTGGAGGTTAAAGGGTCCCTTTGGGTTAAGACTTGCACCAGCTCCTATCTCGGAGGGCATCAACCTCTAAAGTGAACTGCAGGTCAGGATCAGGATGGCGGAGCACAGGAGCAGAACAAAATACCTTTTTCAAATCAGAGAAGGCATCCACAGCTACAGGAGGTCAATTCTTGCAGTCTCTGTTTCGTTAGGTCAGCTCAGTGAGTTGAGCAATGACTTGGGAGAAGTTCTTATAACTTGCGATAATAGTTGGAGGACCCCAAGAATATCTGTAGTTCCTTTAATGAGGTGGGTTTAGGCCATTCAGAACTGTGGTTAGCTTTGTAGGATCTATGGCAAAACCTTCCTTCGAGATGACATAGTCAAGGAAATGGATCTGAACTTGATCAAACTCACATTTCTCCAGTTTGTTTCTAAGAAAGAAGAACTACCTGTTTTACATGCTCATGATGCTCCTCAGGGTGGAGAAGAATATGAGGATGTCATCCAAATAGACGATGACAATGCGATTAAGGAGGTCACGGAAGATATCACTGACAAAATGCTTGACAGACAGCAGGGGCATTACACAGCCTAAAAGGCATTATGAGGTATTCGTAATGCCCTAGATCTGGTGTTGAAGGCAGTCTTTCCATTCATGTCCCGGGAAGATAGGAATGAGATTGTAAACCCTAGGTAGGTCCAACTTTGTAAAATAGCAAGCATTTTGGAGCGAATCATATAGTTCAGTGATAGCAATGTTGTTTAGGGCTCTGTAATCGATACAGGGGTCTGAGACCACCATCTTTTATACTGACAAAAAAGAAATCAGCCCTGCAGGAAAGGAGGAAGGGTGGATAAAGCCTTTAGCTAGGTTTTCTTGGATATATTCCTCCATGAACCTTAGTTTTCAGCTTTGGAGAGCGGATAAATCCTCCCTTTTACGAAGTGGGGCTCCCAGGAAAAGGGTCAATCTTGCAGTCGTAAGGACGATGAGGTGGCAACACATCAGCTGCTTTCTTTCAAAAACATCCATAAATTCTGCATATACTGAGGGAAGAGTAGAAGGGGGTCTGAAGGCTGGCTATAGGGGACATGATGCAGTGGAGTAACCTTAGCAAGGCAGAGCAGTGAAAACAGAATTTAACCCAGGAGGCCAACTTTCCGTCAGTCCAGTACGAATTGAGGATTGTGTTTATGTAGCCAAGGAAGACCAAGGATAACTGTTTGTGCAGGAGAATGAATGACATCGAACTGCAAGTTGTTCGGTATGTAGGACCCCTACAGTCATGGTTAGGGGTGCTGATTTGAAATGGATTAAACCTGATCCAAAGGGAGTGCCATCCAGAGTAGTTATTTTAAGACATTGTTTTTTCTGAAGAAGAGGCAACCCTGCATGAATCATGAAACGGTGATCCAGAAAATGTCCAGCTGCCCCTGAATCATAAAGGCTTGAGCGTGGACAGAATTCTAAAAGAAAGGTAAGGGTAACATGTTACCAGGATCTGAGAAGAGTGAGGGGAATTAGTAGTGGCTACGCTCAGAGGTACCCCACTTTTATCCTCTAAGCGTTGGCTTCTTCACGGCAGTATATCACAATTTCTTGAGTTGGTGTGAATTAGAACCCACAATAGAAACACAGTCTCAATCTCCTTCTTCTCTGTCTTTCAGATTCAGAGGGGCTTAAGGGAAGAGAGATCCATGGGTTCCTCCTTCAGAGGGTAACTGGAGGTGCAGAAGGGGTAGAGGATAGTCTAGAGACTGGACGAGGTAGGACGATGAGAGGGAAGGATTCTGCGAGTTCTCCTCTTCTCTCAGCCTTGTCTCTCCTGAAAGCGAGAATCCAGACTGATACAAAGTGTTATGAATTCATCCAAGGAAGATGGAACATCACGATAAGACAGATAAAGAAGCAACCATGATATACAGATCACTGAGCTTCTATAGGAGGCGCTACAAAAATTATAAGTAAATATGTTAATACATAAATACAAGGTAAATAATATAAATACCCTAAATGAGCAAGTGATATAGTACTAAAAAAGATAATACAAAACAAAGGAATGTCCAAGCCAGATAGAGAAAGTCCAACAGGTGTCCCTCCGACGTCCCAGGACTTGATAGGCCGCTCTCTGTCATCACCCAAAAGGATGATGCACTTCTATGATGATAAGATAAAAACAAAAACAGAGGCGCCACATGTGTATGTCAATAAAAACAAATGAATCCAGAAAGCAGCAGAATAAGGGTACTCACAAAAGTAGCGACACTCTATTATGCCAACAGGGGCGGGCTGGTGTTCTGCAGCAAACCAGCTAGCTGTGTGAAAGAATCCCAACCGGATTACGTTTAGCGCTGGAATTCTCTGCCTTTAGGGCCCTCTAGCCGAAGTTCCCAGTGGGCAATGCTTCCCTTCAACTGAAGATGCAGATAGAACGGGGGAGAAGGCTGGACTGCCCTAAGGTTACTGATATGGAGATTATCACACCAACACCAGACTTAATGTAAAAGTAAAAATCAGTATTTTATTGTACAAAATAAAAATACAAAGGTATAACAATTTACAGCTGGGTGTGTGAATATCAATCTCCTAACAAAAGAGTATAATAGCGACGCGTTTCTCGGGAGCACCCCCGTTTCCTCAGCTTGTATGCTTCTATGTGTGTATAATTGCCCTTTAAATAGGGCTCAGTAACCTCATATTCCAATGACCCTCCCCTTCCTTCAAAGATTATTCCAACAGAATCCTCCTTTCCTGATCCCACCCAGTTGTTGCTATGATTATGAAGTAAACGTTGTGATGATCTATATAAATAGTGAATGCAATACAATAAAAATCATAATTTACAATATTAAAGATCAATGTGTTATAAGTGAGTGATCCGATCTAAACTGAGTGGTTGCCGATCATAACTAATGAGTATTGCTATGAAAGTAAACAAATCAAACATGTGTTTCCTAGTTGACCAATGTATAACTCCATTTTAGGTGCTTGTCCTTACATCAAAACATTCTACGTAATGATCGTTGTTCCTGGTTACAGGAAAATGGAAGTGCCATAAGGTCACATGGTCAAAGTGACCCTTATCGGTGATTAGCGTAGTCTCACATGCAACTCTGTAATTTTTGGAAGCCTGAAACTACGCTAATCACCGATAAGGGTCGCTTTGACCATGTGACCTTATGGCACTCTCCGTTTTCCTGTAACCTGGAACAACGATCATTACGTAGAATGTTTTGATGTAAAGACTTAAGGACAAGCCCCTAAAATGGAGTTATACCATTGGTGAACAAGGAAACACATTAGTTATGATCGGCACCACTCAGTTTAGATCGGATCACTCACTTATAACACATTGATCTTTATTATTGTAAATTATGATTTTTATTGTATTGCATTCACTATTTATATAGATCATCACAACGTTACTTCATAATCATAGCAACAACTGGGTGGATCAAGAAAGGAAGGATACTATTGTATAATCTTTGAAGGAAGGGGAGGGTCATTGGAATATGAGGTTACTGAGCCCTATTTAAAGGGGCAATTATACACACATAGATCATACAAGCCTGAGGAAACTGGGGTGCTCCAGAGAAACGCGTTGCTATTATACTCTTTGTTAGGAGATTGATATTCACACACCCAGCTGTAAATTGTTATACCTTTGGTATTTTTATTTTGTACAATAAAATACTGATTTTTACTTTTACATTAGTCTGGTGTTGGTGTGATAATCTCCATATCAGTAACCTTAGGGCAGTCCAGCCCTTCTCCCGTTCTATCTGCATCTTCAGTTGAAGGGAAGCATTGCCATTGGGAACATCGGCTAGAGGCCCTAAAGGCAGAGAATTCCAGCGCTGAACGTATCCGGTGGGGATCTTTCACACAGCTAGCTGGTTTGCTGTAGAACACCAGCCCGCCCCTGTTGGCATAATAGAGTGTCGCTACTTTTGTGAGTACCCTTATTCTGCTGCTTTCTGGATTCATTTGTTTTTATTGACCTACACATGTGGCGCCTCTGTTTTTGTTTTTATCTTATCATCATAGAAGAACATCACGATAAGTGAGCTCGTCCTTGATATGCTCATGCAGGCCTCTCCTGAAGGTCACTTTGAGAGCACTGCCCTTTCCAACTGGTCTCATATGCCAAGGTGCGAAACTCAATGTCATATTGTGCCACAGATCTGTTGCTCTGGCGGAGATCCGAGAGAGAGTACTCTGCAGCAGAAGTGCGACAGGAGGTACCAAATATGGAAGATAATGCAGAAATGAAGGCATCAGCATCGTTCAGGAGTTGAGCGCTCTGTTTCAAAAGGGGAGAGACCCAGGCTAGAGCCTTGTCTTTCAATAAAGAAATGATAAAAGTGACCTTTGACTGATGAGACTGGAAGGTGTGAGGATCATTGCGGAAGTGTAGCCTGCACTGGTTGAGAAAACCCCTTCAATTGGTAGTACCATCATACTTGTAAGGCAACGGTATCTGGGCTATACTTCCAAAAACAGGGTGGAGAGTTGCAGCACTAGCAGCAGAGTCCAGCTGTGTAACAACAGGAGCAGCATTTTTTTCTGCAACCAGTGAGGAGAGCATAGCAGATATAGCCTCAAGTTTAGAATCCACATTCTGCAAGTGTATGAAGAGAGACTGCTCTTACTACCTCATTTGGGTCCATGGCCCAAGGGTAATGTAATGCTCATGGAATATTTCCCTATCCAGACCAAACTTGGCCAGTAGACTTCTTTTTTTTTTATATTTTAAATTTTTATTGAAGAGAAGAGGTACAGACATTTTAGATAATGAATACACTACAGCAGATGGTCATGTCTGACTTTGAATGTACAACAATATTAAAAATCCTCCTCATTTTTTGTTTTTTTATGCTTTCAGACCCCCCCCTCCATACAGTAATACAGATCTCTCTTGGACCCTTTTCTAATGATTATTTGAGATCAAGGGGGTTAATGTTATATAGACATAGAAATTACAAAGAAAAACTAGCCAAACTGCATCTTTTAAAAATAAACATAAATTGAAGAAACTACCTGTTCCTGGAAATTGTAATAGATGCATGAGTCAGGACTGGTTGCTAAAATAGCTCATATCACACAGAAGTGAGCAGCTATAATTTACAAACTGGGAACTGCAAAACTTGGTAAAACGGATAAATAATTAAATAATCATTTCCCTGAAAATAAATCTAAATGAAAAGTCCTGAGCAGGTAAAAATATAGACTCTTAACAGATTGTCAGACATCCCTCTCTGAACATACAAGTATGGTACAGACCCTGATTTACAACACACATTACACACAATTTTATACTTTCTTTTAAGGCTTGGTTCTTGTTACTGTCTCTAATGGTTGATACTTAGTTCCCCAACCCCGGTCCCGGCCGCAGACCACATAGGGGGGGACCCATCTGGTTAACCTTTTCCTTCCAAGAACTGAGGCTACATTCATAGCATAGATCCCTTTTTTTCAAGTGAGAAACTATGTCCCTCTAGGGGCCACCCCCTAAACCCCACAAGAAACATATAAGTTATAAAAGGGCATTAATGTTGTTAATGTGCCTCTTACAGATCGTCGTTGTGTACATACATCCAAAACCTGACTGTACGTTATGTAAAAACAGCACCAGGGATGCCAGATTATTCAGGACTTAAAAAAGCAGGGAAGTGTTGAGATTTAAACATACTCTAATATCTTTTAAACAAATACACTCTTTTATAAGATAAACATAACTGGGGAACAATTAGCATATTTGAGCCAACAGTGTTAGAACATATATGACAGTGCTAGACTTTCCTCAGTCTGGCTTCGTAAAGTTCCAGCAGTGGTCCCTGCTATACTGATTATTAGAGTTTCCCATCATCTGAGTGGTGAGACCCCGGTCACCTGCAAATGTAAAGTCTCAAATGTTGTGCATGGGGTATTAACCAAAGGTGAGGCGGATCGGACTTTTCCTTTATTCTTCCCGCTAGACCCTTTCTGCATGCAAAGTGCACCAGACCTCGATACAGCACAGGTTGAGGTATTGAGCTTCCTAGTGTGTTTGAAAGTTATATCATGGCGTGCACTGTCGGCTTTTGCTGAGGGCAGCGGATCTCCATATTTAGTCGTGTCGGCCTCTTGGTGTATGTAGATCATAGGCGGTCTAGTCATCGCCAGATGCGGGTGCACTCATTGTGAGACCCGCAAAGGTGTTGCCTTACTGGTGTTGATCTCTTTCCTTCTCAGGGTGGAGGAGGCCACGGGGGCGCCATTTGCCGCGGCCCCATCCCCCCTGTATATCACCTCCGCCGCCTCCAGCTTATTCCTTGTGTTAGGCTCAGACCGCTGCAATGTTATTAGGTAGTCCCCATGGAGCCCTCTGTATTAGGTCTTTAAAGCGGTGTTCTATTTTTTCTAAGATGTCATCTATACGAGACATGCAGCTAGGATCCCTCTCTCGGGCAGCCATGTTTGTTGTGTAGTGGCGAATGACCGTTAGTCTTAGGTTCTCTGCAGTAAAAAGATCCTGCTTGTGTCACTAAACTGTGAAATTGTAAATGTTCACTCTGTAACCTGTCTGACTAGAAACCTCGGAAGACCGAGGGGGGGTAGCGATGCCTGCCGTGAGCCGCCGCTCCAGGCCTTTACTGCCCAATCTTGTGCTCCAGCTTCACAAATACAGTCGACTAATATGTGTTGTTATGTTCCATCCACTAGCCCAGTAGTGTAGGTCACTTTGTGTGTCCGTTCACTGTGTTAATTATCCTGCACCGGCGATTTTTGGATATTCAGCAAGAGCACTAAGAAAATGCGACCGTCCACAGTCGCAGTTCGGACACGCCCCCCGGCCAGTAGTCTTCTTATCCCGGCATCAAGTGGGAAGGATAAGGAAATTTTCCAGAACAAGAGTGAGTTTAAGAAATGAGTTAAGCAGTACTCAAGGTGAACAGGATAGTCCTTCATGGCAATAAATTAAGGCAGAGAATTGTCAAACAGGCAGAGTTTGGCAACAGAAAGGCAATAGAGCAGTATAGCAGTTCAGGGGTAAACCAATAAAATGGTCAGGAACAAGCAGAGGTCAGCAACAAAAGGTAATCCAGCAGTTTTTCAGGGGTAAACCAGGCAGAGTAGTCAGACAGGCAGAGTTCTGCAATGATAAGGCAATCCAGCAATTCCAGGTTAAAACAGGGCAGAGTAGACAGACAGAGTTCAGTAACAATAAGGCAATCCAGCAATTCAAGTAATAAAGCACCTAGGAGCACCACAGTAACACCTATACTTGGGCAATGAATCCAGGAAACAGAGGTACTTACATAGGGGTAGATTCGCGCCATGGAGGGCACCCAGCTGCAATCAAGGCAACGGCTGCCCGGCGTCCATGGCAACAGCCATGACAACAGAGGGAGATGTGGCGGCCGAAACCAGAGCGGCGTGACAGAACCTCCTCAAAATGTTCAAACAATTCATGAAAAATGGAAATGTGTGGGAGAGGGCGCTAAAAAGTTTAAACACCAAAAATATATATATATATATATTATATATAGTATATATATATATAAATATATATATATATATATATATATATAAAATAGACCTAATATAGGGCACTCTGTAAATCTCTAATGTGAAAACTTAGAATAACATGTATATGTTCACAAACACTGAAATCTTCTGCTGATCTATATATATAATAGATATGTATAATTCTCTCTCTGGAGACCTCCTAGAGGAGATTCAGTGTGTAAGATAGAAATATGTGGCATGAGAGGATACTGATGTGCTATAGCACCAAAAACTGATATAATAATTTTCAATATAGAATTTTAATAACCTCATATAGGACACTGTATGAACCTCTAATAAAACAAGCAATGAATTAGACTATGAAAACGGCATATATGTAAAATTTTATATTTTACACATATTTATATTATTATATATTTAATAAAAGAGAGCTAGACTCTATTGCACTATTATCAATGTTAGGTTACTTTATAGTTTAAACTTCGTTTTTTTTATTTCACAGGTAAGTTTTTATTCATTTAAAGATAGTTATATTGTAAATTCAATTTAAAATTAGAGGGGTATTAGGTTTAGGAGTTAATATTTTAATTTAGTGTGTTGCAATGTGGGGGGGGGTGGCAGTTTAAGGGGTTAATATGTTTAGTTTAGTAGTTGCAATGGGGGGGGGGGCAGTGGTTTAGGAATTAATAGGTTTATTATAGTAGTTATGATGTGGGGGGGCGGTGGTTTAGGGGTTAACAGATTTATTATAGTAGTTGTGATGTGGGGGGGGGCGGCGGTTTAGGGGTTAATAGGTTTATTTAGTGTTGGTGATGTGGGGGTCGGCGGTTTAGGGGTTAATAAGTTTAATCAAGTATTTACGATGCAGGGGGGGGTGGTTTAGGGGTTAATAGGTAGTTTATGGGTTTTAGTGTACTTTGTAACATTTTAGTTATGAGTTTTGTGAAACATTTTTGTTTCACGAAATCTGTAACTACTGGTCTCAGATCGCGGAATGGATTGTGTCGGTATAGACCATAACACAAGCAATTTAGCCAGACCGCACAACCTGTAACATGGCGCTATGGAAATCCCGCACTCAAACGCAGGGCCGGCCCTAGCCATTGCGGGGCCCAAGGCAGGATGACAAAACGGGGCCCCCTTTCTCCCCGCCCAATCTCTGCCCCCCCTAAATCCGCCCCACAGCTTTTAAAATGAAAAAAAAAAAAATCATTTAAGGTAAAGCCCAACATTATATATATATATATATATATATATATATATATATATATATATATATATTATATATATATATATATATATATATACATATATATATAAAAACATAAATCCACTAATGTGGATCACTATAACATTGTATATATTGCAATATACCATTTGTACTATTGGAACAACTGTTTATGTATATAATGAAGAATTATGCTGACAATTAGGAACAGTTGAGTTGAACTGGGCCTTATTTTTATGTGTTTTTCTTATGATAACAAGAACATTACAGAGACGGCCAGGGGCCGGCCCTAGCAAGTGCAGGTCCCCTAGGCACATTACAGAGACAGCCCGGGGCCTCTACCCAGAACAAAAAATACTTAAAAGAAATGGGGCAATTCACTGTACCACACAAACACACATATATAATACACACAGAGATACTTATATACACATACATCCACACACTGTGTCAGACACATACACAGGTGTACACACAACACACACACCACACAGCCCACCCACACAGCCCCCCCACACACCCCAACCCCCCCCACATACACACAGCCCCCACACACACACACAGCCCCCACACACATACAGCCCACACACACATAGCCCCCCCCTACACACACACACACAGCCCACACACAAAGCCCCCCCACACACACTGCCCACACACACACACACAGCCCACACAGCCCCCCCCCCCCCACACACACAGCCCATACACAGCCCACACACAATAAATAAATAAAATAAATGATGCCCCAGCAATAAAATGATGCCCTATCCCCCCTGCAATAAAATAATGCCCCCAACAAAAGTATTTGACCCCCAGTAATAAATGATTCCCCCAGCCCCACTGCAATAATGCCCCCAGCAATAAAATTAAACCCCCAGCCCCCCCTGCAATAAAATGATGCCCAGTCCCCCTGCAATAAAATGATGCCCCATCACCACTGCAATAAAATGATGCCCCCTGCAATAAAATGAAGCCCAGTCCCCCTGCAATAAAATGATGCCCCCTGCAAAAAAATGATGCCCCATCTCCCCTGCTATAAAATGATGCCTCCCTGCAATAAAATGATGTCCCCAACAAAAATATGATGTCCTCAGCCCCCCCAGCAATAAAATGAATCCCCCTGCAATAAAATGATGCCCCAGCCCCCTGCACAAAAATTATGCCCCTGCAATAAAATGATGCCCCCAGCCCCCCCTGCAATAAATGATTCCCCCAGCCCCACTGCAATGATGCCCCCAGCAATAAAATGAGGTCTAGTCCCCCTGCAATAAAAAGATGCCCCGTCCCCACTGCAATAAATGATGCCTCTAGCAATAAAATGAAGCTCCCTGCAATAAAATGATGCCCCCAGCCCCCCTGCAATAAATGATTCCCCCAGCCCCACTGCAATGATGCCCCCCGCAATAAAATGATGCTTAGTCTCCCTGCAATAAAATGATGCCGGTCCCCACTGCAATAAACGATGCCTCTAGCAATAAAATGAATCCCCCTGCAATAAAATGATGCCCCTGCAATAAAATGATGCCCCCAGCCCCCCTGCAATAAATGATTCCCCCCAGCCCCACTGCAATGATGCCCCCAGCAATAAAATGATGCCCAGTCCCCCTGCAATAAAATGATGCCCCATCCCCACTGCAATAAAATGAAGCCCCCAGCAATAAAATGAAACCCCCCAGCAATAAAATAATGCTGATGCCCGCTGCAATAAAATGATGCCCCCAACCCCCTGCAAAAAATGATGCCCCAGCTCCCCTGCAATAAAATTATGCCCCCAGCCCCCAGCAATAAATTGATGCCCCCAACAAAAATATGATGCCCCCAGCACCCCTGCAATAAATGATGCACCCAGCAATAGAATGAAACCCCCAGTCCCCCTGCAATAAAAACATAATTTATGTAAGAACTTACCTGATAAATTCATTTCTTTCATATTAGCAAGAGTCCATGAGCTAGTGACGTATGGGATATACATTCCTACCAGGAGGGGAAAAGTTTCCCAAACCTCAAAATGCCTATAAATACACCCCTCACCACACCCACAATTCAGTTTAATGAATAGCCAAGAAGTGGGGTGATAAGAAAGGAGTGAAAGCATCAAAAATAAGAAATTGGAATAATTGTGCTTTATACAAAAAAATCATAACCACCACAAAAAGGGTGGGCCTCATGGACTCTTGCTAATATGAAAGAAATTAATTTATCAGGTAAGTTCTTACATAAATTATGTTTTCTTTCATGTAATTAGCAAGAGTCCATGAGCTAGTGACGTATGGGATAGCAGATACCCAAGATGTGGAACTTCCACGCAAGAGTCACTAGAGAGGGAGGGATAAAATAAAAGACAGCCAATTCCGCTGAAAAAATAATCCACAACCCAAAATCAAAAAGTTTTAATCTTATAATGAAAAAAGCTGAAATTTTAAGCAGAAGAATCAAACTGAAACAGCTGCCTGAAGTACTTTTCTACCAAAAACTGCTTCAGAAGAAGAAAAAACATCAAAATGGTAGAATTTAGTAAAAGTATGCAAAGAAGACCAGGAAGTAGAAACTGACCTAGTAGAATGAGCCGTAATCCTTTGAGGCGGGGACTTACCCGACTCTACATAAGCATTATGAATCAAAGATTTTAACCAAGATGCCAAGGAAACGGCAGAAGCCTTCTGACCTTTCCTGGAACCAGAAAAGATAACAAATAGACTAGAAGTCTTTCTAAAACCTTTAGTAGCTTCAACATAATATTTCAAAGCTCTTACTACATCCAAAGAATGTGAAGATCTCTCCATCGAATTCTTAGGATTAGGACACAATGAAGGGACAACAATTTCTCTACTAATGTTGTTAGAATTCACAATCTTAGGTAAAAATTTAAATGAAGTCCGCAACACCGCCTTATCCTGATGAAAAATCAGAAAAGGAGATTCACAAGAAAGAGCAGATAACTCAGAAACTCTTCTAGCAGAAGAGATTGCCAAAAGGAACAACACTTTCCAAGAAAGTAATTTAATATCCAGAGAATGCATAGGTTCAAACGGAGGAGCCTGTAAAGCCCTCAGAACCAAATTAAGACTCCAAGGAGGAGAGATTGACTTAATGACAGGTTTGATATGAACCAAAGCCTGTACAAAACAGTGAATATCAGGATGATTAGCAATCTTTCTGTGAAAAAGAACAGAAAGAGCAGAGATTTGACCTTTCAAAGAGCTTGCAGACAAACCCTTATCCAAACCATCCTGAAGAAACTGTAAAATTCTAGGAATTCTAAAAGAATGCCAAGAGAATTTATGAGAAGAACACCAAGAAATGTAAGTCTTCCAGACTCGGTAATAAATCTTTCTAGACACAGATTTACGAGCCTGTATCATAGTATTAATCACTGAGTCCGAGAAACCTCTATGACTAAGAATCAAGCGTTCAATCTCCATACCTTCAAATTTAATGATTTGAGATCCTGATGGAAAAATGGCCTTGAGATAGAAGGTCTGGCCTTAACGGAAGTGTCCAAGGTTGGCAACTTGCCATCCGAACGAGATCCGCATACCAAACCTGTGAGGCCATGCTGGAGCCACCAGCAATACAAACGAACGTTCCATTAGAATTTTGGAAATCACTTTTGGAAGAAGAACTAGAGGCGGAAAGATATAAGCAGGTTGATAATTCCAAGGAAGCGACAACGCGTCCACTGCTTCCGCCTGAGGATCCCTGGATCTGGATAGATACCTGGGAAGTTTCTTGTTTAGATGAGAGGGCCATCAGATCTATTTCTGGAAGTCCCCAGATTTGAACAATCTGAAGAAATACCTATGGTTGAAGAGACCATTCGCACCGGATGTAACGTCTGGCGACTGAGATAATCCGCTTCCCAATTGTCTACACCTGGGATGTGAACCGCAGAGATTAGACAGGAGCTAGATTCTGCCCATACAAGTATCCGAGATACTTCTTTCATATCCTGAGGACTGTGAGTCCCACCTTGATGATTGACATACGCCACGGTTGTGACATTGTCTGTCTGAAAACAAATAAACGATTCTCTCTTCAGAAGAGGCCAGAAACTGAAGAGCTCTGAAAATCGCACAGAGTTCCAAAATGTTGATTGGTAATTTCGCCTCCTGAAATTCCCAAACCCCCTGCGCTGTCAGAGATCCCCATACAGCTCCCCAACCTGAAAGACTCGCATCTGTTGACATCACAGTCCAGGTTGGACGAACAAAAGAGGCCCCTTGAATTAGACGATGGTGATTCAACCACCAAGTCAGAGAAGATCGAACATTGGGATTTAAGGATATTAATTGTGATATATTTGTATAATCCCTGCACCACTGGTTCAGCATACAAAGCTGGAGAGGTCTCATGTGAAAACGAGCAAAAGGGATCGCGTCCGATGCAGCAGTCATGAGACCTAGAATTTCCATGGCACAAAGCTACCGAAGGGAATGATTGAGACTGAAGGTTTCGACAAGCTGAAACCAACTTCAGACGTCTCTTTTCTGTTAGAGACAAAGTCATGGACACTGAATCTATTTGAAAACCCAAAAAGGTTACCTTTGTCTGAGGAATCAAGGAACTCTTTGGTAAATTGATCCTCTAACCATGTCTTTGAAGAAACAACACAAGTTGATTCGTATGAGATTCTGCAGAATGTAAAGACTGAGCAAGTACCAAGATATCGTCCAAATAAGGAAATACTGCAATACCCCTGTTCTCTGATTACAGAGAGAAGGGCACCAAGAACCTTTGAAAAGATCCTTGGAGCTGTTGCTAGGCCAAACGGAAGGGCAACAAACTGGTAATGCTTGTCTAGAAAAGAGAATCTTCAGGAACTGATAGTGATCTGGATGAATTGGAATATGAAGATATGCATCCTGTTAGTCTATTGTAGACATATAATGCCCTTGCTGAACAAAAGGCAGAATAGTCCTTATAGTCACCATTTTGAATGTTGGTATCCTTACATAACGATTCAATATTTTTAGATCCAGAACTGGTCTGAAGGAATTCTCCTTCTTTGGTACAATGAATAGATTTGAGTAAAACCCCAGACCCCATTCCAGAACTGGAACTGGCACAATTACCTCAGCCAACTCTAGGTCTGAAACACATTTCAGAAACGCCTGAGCCTTCACTGGGTTTACTGGAATGCGTGAGAGAAAAAATCTTCTCACAGGCGGCCTTACCTTGAAACCTATTCTGTACCCTTGTGAAACAATGTTCTGAATCCAAAGACTGTGAATCGAATTGATCCAAATATCTTTGAAAAATCGTAACCTGCCCCCTACCAGCTGTGCTGGAATGAGGGCCGCACCTTCATGCAGATTTGGGAGCTGGTTTTGACTTTCTAAAAGGCTTGGATTTATTCCAGACTGGAGAAGGTTTCCAAACGGAAACCGTTCCTTTAGGGGAAGGGTCAGGCTTCTGTTCCTTATTCTGACGAAAGGAACGAAAATGATTAGCAGCCCTATATTTACCTTTAGATTTTTTGTCCTGAGGCAAAAAGGTTCCTTTCCCCCCAGTAACAGTTGAAATTATAGAATCCAACTGTGAACCAAATAATCTATTACCTTGGAAAGAAAGAGAAAGCAATGTTGACTTAGAAGTCATATCTGCATTCCAAGATTTAAGCCATAAAGCTCTTCTAGCTAAAATAGCTAAAGACATATACCTGACATCAATTCTAATGATATCAAAAATGGCATCTCAAGCAAAGTTATTAGCATGTTGAAGAAGTTTAACAATGCTATAAGCATTATGGTCTGACAATTGTTGCGCTAAAGCCTCCAACCAGAAAGTGGAAGCTGCAGCAACATCAGCCAAAGAAATAGCAGGTCTAAGAAGATTACCTGAACATAAATAAGCTCTCCTTAGAAAGGATTCAAGCTTCCTATCTAAAGGATCCTTAAAGGAAGTACTATCCGCCGTAGGAATAGTAGTATGTTTAGCAAGAGTAGAGATAGCCCCATCAACTTTAGGGATTTTGTCCCAAAATTCTAATCTATCAGATGGCACAGGGTACAATTTCTTAAACCTTGGAGAAGGAGTAAATGAAGTACCCAGACTATTCCATTCCCTAGAAATTACTTCTGAAATAGCATCAGGAACTGGAAAAACTTCTGGAATAACTACATGAGGTTTAAAAAACAAATTTAAACGCTTAGTAGATTTAGTATCAAGAGGACTAGACTCCTCCATATCTAATGCAATCAACACTTCTTTAAGTAAAGAACGAATAAACTCCATCTTAAATAAATATGAAGATTTATCAGTGTCAATATCTGAGGCAGAATCTTCTGAACCAGATAGATCCTCATCAGAAACAGATAAGTCAGAATAATGGCAGTCACTTAAAAATTCATCTGAAATATGAGAAGTTTTAAAAGACCATTTACGTTTACTGGAAGGAGGAATAACAGACAGAGCCTTCCTAATAGAATTAGAAACAAATTCTTTTACATTAACAGGGACATCCTGAACATTAGATGTTGAAGGAAAAACAACAGGTAAAGGATTATTACTAATGGAGACATTATCTGCGTTAGAAAGTTTATCATGACAACTAACACAAACTACAGCCGGAAGGAACAGTTACCAAAAGTTTACAACAAATGCACTTAACTTTGGTAAATCCAGCATCAGGCAGCGTCTTTTCAGAAGTAGATTCTGATCCAGGGTCAGGTTGTGACATCTTGCAATATGTAATAGAAAAAACAACATATAAAGCAAAATTATCAAATTCCTTAAATGACAGTTTCAGGAATGGGAAAAAATGCAAAATAAACAAGCCTCTAGCAACCAGAAGCAATGAAAAAGTGAGACTCAAATAATGTGAAAAAAGGTGGAGACAAGTATGACGCCCACATTTTTTGGCGCCAAGAATGACGCCCACATTATTGGTGCCAAGTACAACGCCCATATTTTTTGGCGCCAAGTATGACGCCACATCCTCTGGCACCAAAAACGACGCCCACATTTTTTGGTGCAAAAAAGTCTGTAAATATTAAGATTGTAAATATTACTTTCTTTCATAAGGTGGTGAGAGTCCATGAGCCATTACTCCTGGGATTCAACTACTAGCCAATAGGAGGAGGAGGTGGCAAAAATTCCCAAAGCTTTAAAGCACTTAATCCGTTCTGCCTCTCTGGTTCCCCAGTTTTATCTTTGCCTCCACAGGAGGAAGATGAAGAATTGAGGTGCTCCAGATTCTTTGTTGAGAGGGGTTGTTGGACCAATTTGAGGCCCATTTTTGCATACGTCAAAAAATGACGCAACTACGAACAAACTTCCGGCGTCAACTATGGCGCCGGAAATGACAAAATTGTGCACCAAAAAAGTTCGCGCCAAGAATGACGCAATAAATTGAAGCATTTTCTGCCCCCGTGAGCCTAACAGCCAGCAGGGAAAAAAGTCAATTGAAAATTTTTAAGGTAAGAAAAAAATATTTATTCATATGCATTATCCCAAATAATGAAACTGACAGTCTGAATGAAGGAATACTGATTATCCTTAATCATGGCAAATATAAGTTTAAACACATATATTTAGAACTTTACATATAAAGTGCCCAACCATAGCTTAGAGTGTCATAAATAAAATAAGACTTACTTACCCTAAGACACTCATCTACATATAGTAGATAGCCAAACCAGTACTGAAACGAGAATCAGTAGAGGTAATGGTATATAAGAGTATATCGTCGATCTGAAAAGGGAGGTAGGAGAAGAAATCTCTACAACCGATAACAGAGAACCTATGAAATAGATCCCCTAGAGGAAGACCATTGTATTCAAATAGGCAATACTCTCTTCACATCCCTCTGACATTCACTGCACTCTGAGAGGAAAACCGGGCTTCAGCCTGCTGCGAAGCGCATATCAAAGTAGAATCTAGCACAAACTTACTTCACCACCTCCACGGGAGGCAAAGTTTGTAAAAACTGAATTGTGGGTGTGGTGAGGGGTGTATTTATAGGCATTTTGAGGTTTGGGAAACTTTGCCCCTCCCGGTAGGAATGTATATCCCATACGTCACTAGCTCATGGACTCTTGCTAATTACATGAAAGAAATTATGCCCCCAGCCCACTGCAATAAAATGATGCCCCCAGCCCCACTGCAATAAAATGATGCCCCCTGCAATAAAATGATGACCCCAATAAAAATATGATGCCCACAGCACCCCTGCAATAAATGATGCACCCAGCAATAAAATGATGCCCCAGCCCCCTGCAAAAAAATGATGCCCCAGCTCCCCTGCAATAAAATGATGCCCCCAGCCCCTGCAATAAATTGATGCCTTTAACAAAAATATGATGCCCCAGCACCCCTGCAACAAATGATGCACCCAACAATAAAATTAAGCCCCCAGTCCCACTGCAATAAAATGATGCCCCCAGCCCCACTGCAATAAAATGATGCCCCAGCCCAACTGCAATAAAATGATGCCCCCAGCAATACAATGAAGCCCCCTGCAATAAAATGATGCCCAGCCCTCCTGCAATAAGATGATACCCCTGCAATAAAATGATGCCCCCAGCCCCCCTGCAATAAATGATTCCCCCAGCCCCGCAATGATGCCCCCAGCAATAAAATGATGCCCAGTCCCCCTGCAAAAACAACCCTTGTCTGAGGAACAAAAGAAATCTTTGGAATCCAACCATGTTGTTAAAGAAACAACAACAACCGTTTGTGAGAGATTCTGCTAAATGAAAAAATAAAATTTTGCCCCAGCTCCCCTGCAATAAAATGATGCCCCTAGCCCCTGCAATAAATTGATGCCTTTAACAAAAATATGATGCCCCCAGCAATACAATGAAGCCCCCAGCAATACAATGATGCCCAGCCCCCTTGCAATAAGATGATACCCCAGCAATGAAATGATGCCCAGTCCCCCTGCAAAAACAACCCTTGTCTGAGGAACAAAAGAAATCTTTGGAATCCAACCATGTTGTTAAAGAAACAACAACAACCGTCTGTGAGAGATTCTGCTAAATGAAAAAATTAAAATTTTGCCCCAGCTCCCCAGCAATAAATGATGCACCCAGCAATAAAATTAAGCCCCCAGTCCCCTTGCAATAAAATGATGCCCCAGACCCACTGCAATAAAATGATGCCCCCAGCCCCACTGCAATAAAATGATATGCTCCAGCCCAAATGCAATAAAATGATGCCCAACATGTGTAGCATTAATATGCTGTAGGGTCTAGGTAATACCCCAGCCTGCTTACTAGGGATGGGCGAATGTTTCGCAACATTCGAAAAATGAAATGAATTTTAACACATTCGTTCGTTCTAATCGAATTTCGAATGTTTACATAACATTCTAACATTCGATTTTCGAATGTTCGGTTTCAAATTTTACGATTACATTCGAAAATATTAGTTTAGAAAAATTTATATTTGTAAGAGTATTTCTAATGCTTTCTTTAAATGTAATATTCGAATTATGCAATATTCGAATTCGAAAAATTCGAATTTATATGTTTGTTATAGTATTTCTAATGCTTTCTTTAAATGTAATATTTGAATTATGCAATATTCTATATAGAAACATTTGAAATTATATATTTTGTATCTATTATGTATCAATTTACTAGATTCCCACCCTACCACATGAACTATTGAACTTCTGACTAGTATTTGTTAAATAGAATGTTAAATTCAAAATTTCGAATGTGGACATTCAATATAATTATAAACATTCAAATTCGAAAGTGACATTTGAAAACTGTAAATAGCATTTGATTATAGAACTTTTAAGAATATTCGTTCTTATCAACATTCGGATTTATAATTCAAATTTTGGTTCTAACATTTGAATTCGGAATTTTACACATTCGCCCATCCCTACTGCTTACAATAGACACATTTAACCTTGATAGGAAAGTGTGAAGAGGGCTCAGCTTCTAAAGTAGGTTTAGGGACAGAAACAAAAGGCTCAATAACTGCAGAAAACTACAATAGTAGTAATGTGCATATAAGATAAAACAGTTATATCCTGAAAAAGATCTCTTGAATAAAGGGAAATTACCTCCTCCAAAAGCACCTCTTTAAAATTTTACTAGGCCAAAGCATGATAATCTGACATTCAGGATAACACTGTATGATATAGAGGCATTACATCCAACCTACAGATAGTGCACCTAAATAAAGAGGGAGCATGTGTTATCCAACATCAGATAAAGAGCATGCCAAAAAACTACCAGTGAAAGCCCAACATGCACTCTCTCGAGACGCCTATGTGCGCTATCCGGATGTGTGTAGACTTTTAAAGGGGAATAACTATAACTATATATATATATATATATATATATATATATATATATATATATATATATATATATATATATACATATATATATACATACATACATACATACATACATACATACATACATACATATAAATAATATCCTCTTTAAAATTTTACTAGGCCAAAGCATGATAATCTGACATTCAGGATAACACTGTATGATATAGAGGCATTACATCCAACCTACAGATAGTGCACCTAAATAAAGAGGGAGCATGTGTTATCCAACATCAGATAAAGAGCATGCCAAAAAACTACCAGTGAAAGCCCAACATGTACTCTCTCGAGACGCCTATGTGCGCTATCCGGATGTGTGTAGACTTTTAAAGGGGAATAACTATATATATATATATATATATATATATAATATATATATATATATATACATACATACATACACATACATACATATAAATAATATCCTATCTGGCTTAATAGAGTGCCCATATATAATAGTAAAAACTACTTATCTATAAGCACTCATCTACTGGTAAAAAACAGCAGAAAGCCAAGCCAGTGCTTAAACATACCAGCAGAGGATATGAAATGGGAGTATATCGATGACCCAACAGGACGACGCAAAGGACTGCTGCTTGCAACACCTGAGAAAGGCTTGTGACCAATTCCCATGAGGTGAAAAAATATGTCACTACCCATACTCCCAATACATCCCTCCATCAAGCACTGCACTCTGAGGGGAAATGGGTCTCAACTCAATCTGATAATCAGTTTTACTGAAGAATCAAATGCACATCTTCATTCCTAGCCTTCTTCCAGCGGAGGCAAAGACAAGACCAGTGAGGTGGGAAAGGTTTTATAGAGCTTTTAGGGTTTGGGAATGTTTGCCTCCTCCCAGTGGCAGGGAAGAGTAATTTCAAAGAGTAATGGATCATGGACTCTCACCACCTGCATGAAAAATAAATGGAAACACTGGTGTACATAGTTTTGTATAGATATTTTGAAATGTTTATTTTATTGCTGCTGGCTAAGAAAGTAATATTGTTTAATTGTTTATTTTATTGCTGCTGGCTGGGAAAGTAATTTTGTTTTATTTTTTAAAGAAAAGTTTATTGTAGTTATGTTTTTGTTTAATGAAAATGTTAGTTTATGATTTAATTTATTGCAAATAAAATTGTATTAAATAAAAGAATAAAACTATTGTCTGGGGTTGCCATGTTCCTTGTTCAGAGAAGGACTGCCTGGTATTTTGGGGCTGGCCTGGCCTTGTTAGGAGATCTCAAACTAATATACTTCAGTAAAGCTCTCCTCTGTGTGCTTTACTGAAGTTGAGAGCTTCTTCTTCAGTATATTTGTATTGTGATGCTAGGGAAGTCTCACTAAGGGCCCGATTCTATCAGAAAAACTTGTCAGCATGGAGAGAAATCATCAGCTTATTTACTAAGCATTATACAGTAAAGTAAGTGTTTCTTCTTCACATAAACCATATTAGTCAACTCCCCTTAATGAGGTAAACAGACATCCCAACTCTCCCTGAAGTTCAGGGAGTCTCCCTGATTGTAATAGTGGCTCCCTGATGCTAGCAAATGGAATGCAATCTCCCTGAAACTCCAAGTACCATGATCCAATGTGGCCCAAATACGGAAAAGTGCTTCTTTAAGGAATGCCTTTAGTTCCTGGGACGTTATAGAACTCTCAAAGCATGCATCAGTAATCAAAAAGCCCCCCCCCCCCTAATTTTAATAAAATAAGACACAAATAATACCTTATTTACTGCACGCAATTAAACTTTGTATTCTAAAATATTTAAGCAATCAACAAGCGTACAATCACTGGAAAATAGGTTTGTTGTATGTGGTCGTACAATAAAGCTACTTTTTTAATGTGACTTTAGTGGGAAGCTACTTTATTGATAAGTTCCTATCTTATTTAGGGTCTCAAGGTGTCCAATATATAACTGGGGGGGGGGGGGGGCAGTAGCGGGTGAAGCCACCTCCCTGAAATGAGTTTTTGCAGGTTGGGATGTCTGGGTAAACAGTTCCCAAGGTAAACATTACTCTAGCCAGACCAGAGAGCTTTTGAGAATATGGTCCTAAGGATGAAACCAAATGATCTAAAGCTCGCAACTTCAGACGTGTTTTTTCTCGCCAACCCTGCGGGTGGCAAGATGTCTCCTATAGAAAGTGGACAGCTGGAAAGGGACACTTTGCACTGTGGAGCAAAGTTAGCAGTGCGCAGCCAATATAAATCACATTACACTGCTTTCTGCATATAACTTCTTACAAACACCTATATTTTTATGCATGTGCTTGTCTATTAGGGTTATAAGTATTTTCAGCATTTTGAGAAAAGTTGGGATCAGAATAATATACTTCAGGAAAGTTCTCCTCTGTGAAAAGCACAATTAGGCTAACATAGGCTGCTCCTAGGTGGTAACTTGCCATAGAACAAGCTACTGAGCTTCTGTTCTTTCCTCGTTAGCACTTCTTCTTCTGTATATATGTGCTATACTTATCCCTACCACCTCTGCTGGGAATATATATATATATATATATATATATATATATATATATATATATATATATATATATACACACACATACAAGGAAGTAAGTAAAAATATAGATAAAGGGGAATCAGTTGATGTGATATACTTAGATTTTGCAAAGGCATTCGATACAGTGCCACATGAGAGATTAATGCACAAAATTAAGGGACTGGGAATAGCTGAAAATGTTAGCTCATGGATAAATAACTGGATAAAAGATAGGGAGCAACGAGTAGCAGTAAATGGATCATACTCAGATTGGACAAAGGTAATCAGTGGCGTCCCCCAGGGATCAGTACTGGGCCCTGTTCTTTTTAATATTTTTATAAATGACTTGGAGCAAGGATTAAATAGCGACATCTCTATTTTTGCAGATGATACTAAGTTAAGTAAGGTCATTAGGTCAGAGCAGGATGAACTCTCTTTGCAAAGGGATTTGCGAAAATTAGAACTATGGGCAAGTGAATGGAAAATGAGATTTAATACGGAAAAATGTAAGGTTCTACATTTTGGAAGTAAAAATAAGCAGGCTATGTATTTTTTAAATGGGACAAGACTTAGCCAAACACAGGAGGAAAGGGATTTGGGAGTAGTAATAGATAACAAGCTAAAAATGAGTGCACAATGCAGGGCAGCGGCTTCAAAGGCTAATAAGATACTAGCATGTATTAAAAGAGGCATTGATTCAAGGGAGGAAAGCATAATTCTGTCATTATATAAAGCCCTGGTAAGACCTCACCTTGAGTTTGGAGTGCAGTTCTGGGGACCGATTGCTAAAAAAGATATTGCAGAACTAGAAAAAGTTCAGAGAAGGGCCACAAAGCTAATAAGGGGATTGGAGAAATTAACCTATGAGGAGAGGCTAGCCAAACTGGGTCTGTTCTCTGTTTCTCTGTTAGAAAAAAGGCGCTTGAGAGGTGACATGATTACTTTATATAAATATATTCAAGGCCCATATACAGAGATGGCAGAAGCTCTTTTTATTCCAAGAAAATTGGTTCTGACAAGAGGTCATAATTTAAGGTTGGAGGAAAGGAGATTTAATCTCCTGCAACGGAAACGTTTTTTCACTGTAAGAGCAATAAAATTGTGGAACTCATTACCAAAGGAGGTAGTGAATGCCAATACCATAGATACATTTAAAAATAGTCTGGATAAATTTCTGTATATAAACAAAATTCATGGATATGATTGCTAGTATTAAATGGGTCACATTTTAATGGGGTTATTTAAGCTTAACTGGAGCTTTTTGTAAGTATTTTAGATTTGTATAGGTTGAACTCGATGGACTTCAGTCTTTTTTCAACCTTATCTACTATGTTACTATGTTACATACGTACGTACGTATATACATACATGCATACATACACCTTTCACACTTTTCTCATGCATTACTTTCACAATAGTCCTTCACACATCTGCTAAATATATTCTTTTTTTATATAGCTGAAAACAAAACAATACATAAGGAAAAACATAATTTATGTAAGAACTTACCTGATAATTTCATTTCTTTCATATTGGCAAGAGTCCATGAGCTAGTGACGTATGGGATATACAATCCTACCAGGAGGGGCAAAGTTTCCCAAACCTCAAATGTCTATAAATACACCCCTCACCACACCCACAATTCAGTTTTACGAATAGCCAAGTAGTGGGGTGATAAAGAAAGGAGTAAAAATCATCAACAAAGGAATCTGGAAATAATTGTGCTTTATGCAAAAAAATCATAACCACCATAAAAAAGGGTGGGCCTCATGGACTCTTGCCAATATGAAAGAAATTAATTTATCAGGTAAGTTCTTACATAAATTATGTTTTTCTTCATGTAATTGGCAAGAGTCCATGAGCTAGTGACATATGGGATATCAAATACCCAAGATGTGGAGCTCCATGCAAGAGTCACTAGAGAGGGAGGGATACAAATAAACAACATCCATATGCTGAATAATAAATCCACAACCCAAAATATAAGTTATTCTCATGAAGAAAAGAAAAACTTAAAACATCAGCAGAAGAATCAAACTGAAACAGCTGCCTGAAGAACTTTTCTACCAAAAACTGCTTCTGAAGAAGCAAATACATCAAAACAGTAGAATTTAGTAAATGTATGCAAAGAGGACCAAGTTGCCGCTTTGCAAATCTGATCAACTGAAGCTTCATTCTTAAAAGCCCACGAAGTGGAGACTGATCTAGTAGAATGAGCTGTAATTCTCTGAGGCGGGGCCTGACCCGATTTTAAATAAGCTTGATGAATCAAAAGCTTTAACCAAGAAGCCAAGGAAATAGCAGAAGCCTTCTGACCTTTCCTAGAACCAGAGAATATAAGAAATAGACTAGAAGTCTTTCTGAAATCTTTAGTAGCTTCAACATAATATTTCAAAGCTCTCACCACATCCAAAGGATTTTTCCAAAGAATTCTTAGGATTAGGATACAAGGAAGGGACAACAATTTCTCTACTAATGTTGTTAGAATTCACAACCTTAGGTAAGAACTTAAATGAAGTCCGCAAAACCGCTTTATCCTGATGAAAAATCAGAAAAGGGGGGGGCGTGTCCGGGCAGCGGCCATGATCGGTCGCAATTCTAGCTGCTGAGCATTGGAATAATACAATCCGCCGTGTATTAAGAGGACTTTCTGACAATCTGTGCCTATTCTACATTGCTTAGATTTTGTGAAGATCACTGCATCGTTTGATGCCTCTATTTCTGTATTGCCTGCAGCCTAGTCCAGACCGTTGAGACTTGGGCGGCCCGAATAGGGAAGGCCTCAACACCCACCCCGTTATTCTCACTCACGCAACCACTAGGAGCTGAGTTATCTCCTTCTGCAATGGAGCTGCAGATATCTGAGAAAACCCTGCTATGCCTGTTTGAGGAGCATTTTCATAACCTCCATTTATTAATTCAAAGGGGCTTTGGTGGCACCACTAACCTGAAAGCGTTAACACATGCTGGTGTGCCGCGGGAAGAGGTGAAATTCACTGAGGTGACAGAGTTTCCCCCTGATTCAACGCAGGAAGCTGAGAAATTTGCTGGAGACCGCACTGGGACTTTAGGGGTTTCAGTAATGGAGGATATAGTCTTTCCGGATGCCACATCGCTGCTGAATGTCGGGGAGGCTGTCCCCGCTGTTATCTACATGCAGAGTGGAGATCGGATTGCTCCTGAGGCAGCGAGCAACGTAGCTACACCAGCCTTAACATACCAGGGAGGCGCCTATCTACAACCAACGCCGGCTAACAAACCTTTGCTGCAGAGGGTTCTGAGTGGTGACTCAGCGAACATGACAAGCGGCAGAGAGAAAACCTTTCCCGTGCAGCCGGGTGATAAGATGTTACAGTTTGTTGCTGACGGGCCCCTCTCATCCTCCCGGTACTGTGTTCCTACGAGCAACGATATAGTGATCACGGCAAGTGGCAGCGAGAGAGTCTGTTCCGTGCAGCTGGTTGGTAAGACGCCACAGATGGTTTCAGAGAGGCCCCTCACAATATCTCAGTACTGCATTCTAACTTTAATTTGGCCTGGGACAATTGGTGGGGCTCCGGTCATGGGCAACCTGAGAGGCATAAACTATCAGCTACCTATGGATCTAGCTGGAATCGGCTGAGCCGGTGGGGCCGGTCCTTTCTTAGGGGCCATTTCATGGGCTAGGTGGACACTGTCTGCTTTCCCTGTGTGTAAGAGACTACAGTGAAAGACTTGACCGAGATATCGCCTAAGTTAAAGGCTGACTATAGCATTATGTGTTTAAACCCCCTTGCTGCTACTGCCACATACATGGCTGTCTCTGCATGCATTTAAAGTTTATATGTAAGTTATGTACACTTGTTAGTTTGTTTTGCTAAATTTGAGTCCATGCCACTTATGTTGAGAAAACGGATAAGTTTGATAAAACTGGTGTAACAGGGGCAGTAGAACAATATATTACCCAACTAGAGATATCAGATTGTATTAACTTGGAGCCCTATTTCTAGACCTACCCTTAGCTAGTAAGATAGGGCACTTTGCTCCTCGGGAATATTATTTAGCTAGCTTCCAAGAGTTCAATTCTCCCTAATTGCTTCTGATAATCACACCCCCTTTGTGTTGCCTAGTCTGCTTCTCCAGGTCAGCTCCCATACTTTCAATACATTTACTTATTTCCTGCAGGAGCTAGAGTCATAACCCATAAATTTTCATTGAAAGGATAAAAGCCTAGTTAACTTTATGCTTCAGGGCCCCACAGCCTAACATGCTAGAATCTTGCGTCTGATGGTTTATTAGCTCCTAGTGGCTGTTTTGTTTGATACCTATGGTTATGTATGGGGTCCATAAGTGACCCAATTTGTTAGTTTTACTTATAAATTGAAAAACTGAGGTTAACTTTCATTTGTATAACTTGGTGATTAACTGTATATTAAGTTTGGCATTCATTACGCATATTGTATTATGGTTTTACTATACTTCAGTGACTGAATTTACATTTGTCTGTATCATTTATTTTTGTTTCAACCTCAATAAAAAATATAAAAAAATAAATAAAAAAAATCAGAAAAGGAGATTCACAGGAAAGAGCAGAAAGCTCAAAAACTCTTCTAGCAGAAGAGATGGCCAAAAGGAACAACACTTTCCTAGAAAGTAGTTTAATGTCCAAAGAGTGCATAGGCTCAAACGGAGGAGCCTGTAATGCCCTCAAAACCAAATTAAGACT
This sequence comes from Bombina bombina, assembly GCF_027579735.1. Lineage (NCBI taxonomy): Eukaryota > Metazoa > Chordata > Amphibia > Anura > Bombinatoridae > Bombina > Bombina bombina. The sequence goes on from NC_069504.1 coordinate 280,201,815, forward strand.
CCAAGGAGGAGAAATTGATTTAATGACAGGCTTAATACGAACTAAGGCCTGTACAAATCAGTGAATATCAGGAAGAGTAGCAATCTTTCTGTGAAATAAAACAGAAAGAGCAGAGATTTGTCCCTTCAAAGTACTTGCAGACAAACCTTTATCCAAACCATCCTGAAGAAACTGTAAAATTCTAGGAATTCTAAAAGAATGCCAAGAGAATTTATGAGAAGAACACCATGAAATGTAAGTCTTCCAAACTCGATAATAAATCTTCCTAGAGACAGATTTACAAGCTTGTAACATAGTAATAATTACTGAGTCAGAGAAACCTCTATGACTTAGCACTAAGCGTTCAATTTCCATACCTTCAAATTTAATGATTTGAGATCCTGATGTAAAAACAGACCTTGAGACAGTAGGTCCGGCCTTAATGGAAGTGGCCAAGGTTGGCAACTGGACATCCGAACAAGATCCGCATACCAAAACCTGTGGGGCCATGCTGGATCCACCAGCAACACAAATGATTGTTCCATGATGATTTTGGAGATCACTCTTGGAAGAAGAACTAGAGGCGGGAAGATATAAGCAGGATGATAACACCAAGGAAGTGTCAGCGCATCCACTGCTTCCGCCTGAGAATCCCTGGACCTGGACAGGTATCTGTGAAGTTTCATGTTTAGACCAGAAGCCATCAGATCTATTTCTGGAAGACCCCACATCTGAACAATCTGAGAAAACACATCTGGATGGAGAGACCACTCCCCTGGATGTAAAGTCTGATGGCTGAGATAATCCACCTCCCAATTGTCTTCACCTGGGATATGAACCGTAGAAATTAGACAGGAACTGGATTCCGCCCAAACAAGTATCCGAGATACTTCTTTCATAGCTTGGGGACTGTGAGTCCCACCCTGATGATTGACATATGCCACCATTGTAATATTGTCTGTCTGAAAACAAATGAACGGTTCTCTCTTCAACAGAGGCCAAAACTGAAGAGCTCTGAGAATTGCACGGAGTTCTAAAATATTGATTGGTAATCTTGCCTCTTGAGATTTCCAAACCCCTTGTGCTGTCAGAGATCTCCAGGCAGCTCCCCAACCTGAAAGATTCGCATCTGTTGTGATCACAGTCCAGGTTGGCCGAACAAAAGAGGCCCCTTGAACTAAACGCTGGTGATTTAACCACCACATCAGAGGGTGTCGAACATTGGGATTTAAGGATATTGTGATATCTTTGTATAATCCCGGCACCATTGATTCAGCATACAAAGCTGGAGAGGTCTCATGTGAAAATGAGCAAAAGGAATCGCGTCCGATGCTGCAGTCATGAGGCCTAAAACTTCCATGCACATAGCCATTAGCTACTGAAGGGAATGACTGAGACTGAAGGTGCAGACATGCTGCAACCAATTTCAAACGTCTCTTGTCTGTTAGAGACAGAGTCATGGACGCTGAATCTATCTGGAAACCTAAAAAGGTGACCCTCCACCACCATAGGAGGCAAAGTTTGTAAAACTGAATTGTGGGTGTGGTGAGGGGTCTATTTATAGGCATTTTGAGGTTTGGGAAACTTTCCCCCTCCTGGTAGGATTGTATATCCCATACGTCACTAGCTCATGGGCTCTTGCCAATTACATGAAAGAAAGATATATGGTGATGTAGAGAGCGCTGAACTAAATAACACTTAAGCCTTTCCTTATATTATCCTCTTCCTGGATAGGGGGTTTAAATCAAGTAAATGTGTGTATATGGGAAGGCACTAAAAACACTAAGTGTTAAAGTTGTGGAGTGATCATGTCTTTGAAGATAGAAAGTTATGAAAGTATGTATAATGTTAGTTTCCAAAAAGTGCGGTTTTCAACTTAGTTAATGATAACAATAGTTCAAACTCATGTAAACAATATAATTTTCAACTTAATGATAATAACAATCCTGCTTCAGACTTGGTTAATAATATCTATTTAATATAAAAAATTCATAAAAAAAAGGTTCCGTTGGTTATGGTTAAAAACTGGAAGAATCTACAGCTTAAAGATCTTAAAAACAGAGATCACAATGCCGTGGCGTAAATATTCTAATACTTTCTGAATAACAGCCTATATTTCAATACCATTAGATTCTCAACATTTATTGTATTTAAAAGTAACTTAAAACATGCAACATGCAGATACAAGGTTATAACAATGTGTTTTTTAAATGTCCAGATGCAAGTTTAATATACACTGATATTTTTTATCTGTTCCAACAATGTCTATAAAATTAAAGGGAGAAACAATATCCCACAATCTTCGATAGCTAACAGTATAATTCTCCTAGTGTAGCAAAGTACGATTGATATGAATAGTAGTGGCCAGCCACTATCCTACCTGGGTAATAACACAATTCTCTGTTTAAGATCCTAATACACTGGGGAAAAATTCACCTTTGGCATTTCAGGTGGAATCCGAAGTGTTTAACTGCAGTTATCTGAGATGGCAGTTTAGTTCCTAGGGGAAGAAATAGTGAGAGCCTGCCGTGCAGGTGATCTTACTGCTTCCTTGTTATTCACTCACTTCAGAGTGTTTAGCTGTGGTCGTCCGGGATGACAGATGAGTAGCTGATGTAAGAATGATGTAGACCTGTCGTGCAGGTAGTCTTACTGCTTCCTCGTCTCGGTCTTACTCCGGATCTCTCTTTCTGGATTTAAGTGGCGTCTGCTGATGATGTCACAAATCTCCAGTGGAAATTTCACTTTTCAAAACTTGCGCAAGTTTCCTTTTGACAGTAGTGTAATTAGATGAGGATGTCAGTTTTCCCCTCCTTTCTTTCATAAGCTGCAGGGGCTTTTCTCCTTACAGGCAGATATTTGGAGAACAGGCTTGTTTTCACAGACACAGCTCAGATCTACGCGTTTCACCCCACATTGTGCTTTATCAAGATGCTGTGTTAGTGTGGACAACCTCCTTAAATAGGGTTTCATTTCCTTGGATAGCGTCATTTTCAAAAATGAATTTGTGTATATAGGTTCTTAAAGTGATAGAGTTCAATGTTCTTGGGTCTCATAACCTTTATACTAGGTATACAAACCTAATGTTGGAACTTAGATACTACTGACGACTTAATAAAATTATCACCAATTGAGTTGGAAACACTCTGTAACAAGAAATTAATATGAAGCTTAAGTGGTTCTAATGGTGGGATCAGATACAGATATTTGACAATGTAAATACTACAGATTTATTTGGAACGTTCTATAATGGGAACATTCAAATGTGAACCGTAACTACTAAGGAATAATTGCTAAAATATTATGTGCTAAAAAGTATTAATTAGCTTATATCAGCCATCTTGTACAACAGCTAAAGCAATGATTTGTATTCTGCTCAACATGGTGAATGTCATAAATAAAGAAGTGTCTTCTAAATTCATTTTCATAAATTAATTTTTAAATTTTAACAGTGTTTTAATTCTATCCCTTATTAATTGGATAGCTATATGGTGATTGAATGGTGTGTGATTGTTAAATGTGAAACTTAAATAAGGAACACATTTAAAACATGGATTTACAAATTGACACCTGATAAAGAGGTGATCGGGTTTTGTCTGGTATTAAAAATATTAATAATGAAAAGAGATAAAATTGAAAAAAAATTAAAAAATGTTTTTTAAAACTTTTTTAACGAGTGATAGTAAAGAGAATATATCATGTTATATGTGTATGATCATGTTCCTAAAAAAGGGGATAAATCTAGCTCTGATAGTAAAGAGAATATATCATGTGTTATATGTGTATGATCATGTTCCTAAAAAAGAGAAAAACAGAATTTATGCTTACCTGATAAATTACTTTCTCCAACGGTGTGTCCGGTCCACGGCGTCATCCTTACTTGTGGGATATTCTCTTCCCCAACAGGAAATGGCAAAGAGTCCCAGCAAAGCTGGTCACATGATCCCTCCTAGGCTCCGCCCACCCCAGTCATTCGACCGACGGACAGGAGGAAATATATATAGGAGAAACCATATGATACCGTGGTGACTGTAGTTAGAGAAAATAATTCATCAGACCTGATTAAAAAACCAGGGCGGGCCGTGGACCGGACACACCGTTGGAGAAAGTAATTTATCAGGTAAGCATAAATTCTGTTTTCTCCAACATTGGTGTGTCCGGTCCACGGCGTCATCCTTACTTGTGGGAACCAATACCAAAGCTTTAGGACACAGATGAAGGGAGGGAGCAAATCAGGTCACCTAAATGGAAGGCACCACGGCTTGCAAAACCTTTCTCCCAAAAATAGCCTCCGAAGAAGCAAAAGTATCAAATTTGTAAAATTTGGCAAAAGTGTGCAGTGAAGACCAAGTCACTGCCTTACATATCTGGTCAACAGAAGCCTCATTCTTGAAGGCCCATGTGGAAGCCACAGCCCTAGTGGAGTGAGCTGTGATTCTTTCAGGAGGCTGCCGTCCGGCAGTCTCATAAGCCAATCGGATAATGCTTTTAAGCCAAAAGGAAAGAGAGGTAGAAGTCGCTTTTTGACCTCTCCTTTTACCAGAATAAACAACAAACAAGGAAGATGTTTGTCTGAAATCTTTAGTAGCCTCTAAATAGAATTTTAGAGCACGGACTACGTCCAAATTGTGTAACAAACGTTCCTTCTTTGAAACTGGATTCGGACACAAAGAAGGTACAACTATCTCCTGGTTAATATTTTTGTTGGAAACAACTTTCGGAAGAAAACCAGGCTTAGTACGCAAAACCACCTTATCTGCATGGAACACCAGATAGGGTGGAGAACACTGCAGAGCAGATAACTCTGAAACTCTTCTAGCAGAAGAAATTGCAACCAAAAACAAAACTTTCCAAGATAATAACTTAATATCTACGGAATGTAAGGGTTCAAACGGAACCCCTTGAAGAACTGAAAGAACTAGATTTAGACTCCAGGGAGGAGTCAAAGGTCTGTAAACAGGCTTGATCCTAACCAGAGCCTGAACAAATGCTTGAACATCTGGCACAGCTGCCAGTCTTTTGTGAAGTAAAACAGATAAAGCAGAGATCTGTCCCTTCAGAGAACTTGCAGATAATCCTTTCTCCAAACCTTCTTGTAGAAAGGATAGAATCTTAGGAATTTTTATCTTGTTCCATGGGAATCCTTTAGATTCACACCAACAGATATATTTTTTCCATATTTTATGGTAAATTTTTCTAGTTACAGGCTTTCTAGCCTGAATAAGAGTATCTATTACAGAATCTGAAAACCCACGCTTTGATAAAATCAAGCGTTCAATCTCCAAGCCGTCAGTTGGAGGGAAACCAGATTCGGATGTTCGAATGGACCCTGAACAAGAAGGTCCTGTCTCAAAGGTAGCTTCCATGGTGGAGCCGATGACATATTCACCAGGTCTGCATACCAAGTCCTGCGTGGCCACGCAGGAGCTATCAAGATCACCGAGGCCCTCTCCTGATTGATCCTGGCTACCAGCCTGGGGATGAGAGGAAACGGTGGGAATACATAAGCTAGGTTGAAGGTCCAAGGTGCTACTAGTGCATCTACTAGAGTCGCCTTGGGATCCCTGGATCTGGACCCATAGCAAGGAACCTTGAAGTTCTGACGAGACGCCATCAGATCCATGTCTGGAATGCCCCATAATTGAGTTATTTGGGCAAAGATTTCCGGATGGAGTTCCCACTCCCTCGGATGGAATGTCTGAGTGATCCTCCGCCCATTGAATTATCTTGGTCACTTCTTTCATCGCCAGGGAACTCCTTGTTCCCCCCTGATGATTGATATATGCAACGGTCGTCATGTTGTCTGACTGAAACCTTATGAATTTGGCCTTTGCTAGTTGAGGCCAAGCTCTGAGAGCATTGAATATCGCTCTCAGTTCCAGAATGTTTATCGGGAGAAGAGACTCTTCCCGAGACCATAGACCCTGAGCTTTCAGGGATTCCCAGACCGCGCCTTAGCCCACTAGGCTGGCGTCGGTCGTGACAATGACCCACTCTGGTCTGCGGAAGCTCATTCCCTGTGACAGATTGTCCAGGGTCAGCCACCAACGGAGTGAATCTCTGGTCTTTTGATCTACTTGAATCATCTGAGACAAGTCTGTATAATCCCCATTCCACTGTCTGAGCATGCACAGTTGTAATGGTCTTAGATGAATTCGTGCAAAAGGAACTATGTCCATTGTTGCAACCATCAATCCTATTACTTCCATGCACTGCGCTATGGAAGGACGAGGAACAGAATGAAGTACTTGACAAGAGCTTAGAAGTTTTGATTTTCTGACCTCTGTCAGAAAAATCCTCATTTCTAAGGAATCTATTATTGTTCCCAAGAAGGGAACTCTTGTTGACGGGGACAGAGAACTTTTTTCTTTGTTCACCTTCCATCCGTGAGATCTGAGAAAGGCTAGGACGATGTCCGTATGAGCCTTTGCTTTTGACAGGGACGACGCTTGAATCAGGATGTCGTCCAAGTAAGGTACTACTGCAATGCCCCTTGGTCTTAGAACCGCTAGAAGGGACCCTAGTACCTTTGTGAAAATCCTTGGAGCAGTGGCTAATCCGAATGGAAGTGCCACAAACTGGTAATGCTTGTCCAGAAAAGCGAACCTTAGGAACTGATGATGTTCCTTGTGGATAGGAATATGTAGGTACGCATCCTTTAAATCCACGGTAGTCATAAATTGATTTTCCTGGATAGTAGGTAGGATCGTTCGAATAGTTTCCATTTTGAACGATGGTACCCTGAGAAATTTGTTTAGGATCTTTAGATCCAAAATTGGTCTGAATGTTCCCTCTTTTTTGGGAACTATGAACAGATTGGAATAAAATCCCATTCCTTGTTCTCTTATTGGAACTGGATGTATCACTCCCATCTTTAACAGGTCTTCTACACAATGTAAGAATGCCTGTCTCTTTATTTGGTTTGAAGATAATTGAGACCTGTGGAACCTTCCCCTTGGGGGTAGTTCCTTGAATTCCAGGAGATAACCTTGAGAAACTATTTCTAGCGCCCAAGGGTCCTGAACATCTCTTGCCCAAGCCTGAGCAAAGAGAGAAAGTCTGCCCCCCACTAGATCCGGTCCCGGATCGGGGGCTATCCCTTCATGCTGTTTTGGTAGCAGTGGTAGGCTTCTTGGCCTGCTTACCCTTGTTCCAGCCTTGCATTGGTTTCCAGGCTGGTTTGGGTTGTGAAGTATTACCCTCTTGCTTAGAGGATACAGAATTAGAGACTGGTCCATTTCTGCGAAAGGGACAAAAATTAGGCTTATTTTTAGCCTTAAAAGACCTATCCTGTGGGAGGGCGTGGCCCTTTCCCCCAGTGATGTCTGAAATAATCTCTTTCAAATCAGGTCCAAATAATGTTTTACCTTTGAAAGGAATGTTAAGCAATTTTGTCTTGGAAGACACATCCGCTGACCAACACTTTAGCCAAAGCGCTCTGCGCGCCACGATAGCAAACCCTGAATTTTTCGCCGCTAATCTAGCTAATTGCAAAGCGGCATCTAAAACAAAAGAGTTAGCCAATTTAAGTGCTTGAACTCTGTCCATAACCTCCTCATACGAAGATTCTTTACTGAGCGATTTTTCTAGTTCCTCGAACCAGAAACACGCTGCCGTAGTGACAGGAACAATGCATGAAATTGGTTGTAGAAGGTAACCTTGCTCTACAAAAATCTTTTTAAGCAAACCCTCTAATTTCTTATCCATAGGATCTTTGAAAGCACAACTATCTTCGATAGGAATAGTAGTGCGTTTGTTTAGAGTAGAAACCGCCCCCTCGACCTTGGGGACTGTCTGCCATAAGTCCTTTCTGGGGTCGACTATAGGAAATAATTTCTTAAATATAGGGGGGGGAACAAAAGGTATGCCGGGCCTTTCCCACTCTTTATTTACTATGTCCGCCACCCGCTTGGGTATAGGAAAAGCGTCGGGGGGCACCGGAACCTCTAGGAACTTGTCCATCTTACATAATTTCTCTGGAATGACCAAATTGTCACAATCATCCAGAGTAGATAACACCTCCTTAAGCAGTGCACGGAGATGTTCTAATTTAAATTTAAATGTCACAACATAAGGTTCAGCTTGATGACAAATTTTTCCTGAATCTGAAATTTCTCCATCAGACAAAACCTCCCTCATGGCCCCTTGAGATTGGTGTGAGGGTATGTCAGAACAGTTATCATCAGCGTCCTCTTGCTCTTCAGTGTTTAAAACAGAGCAATCGCGCTTTCTCTGATAAGTAGGCATTTTGGATAAAAGATTTGCTATGGAGTTATCCATTACAGCCGTTAATTGTTGCATGGTAATAAGTATTGGCGCACTAGATGTACTAGGGGCCTCCTGTGTGGGCATAACTGGTGTAGACACAGTAAGGGATGATGTAGTATCATGTTTATTCCCCTCATTTGAGGAATCATCTTGGGCAATATCATTATCTGTGGCATTACTGTCCTTACTTTGTTTGGACACTATGGCACAATTATCACATAAATTTAAATGGGGAGACACATTGGCTTTCATACATATAGAACATAGCTTATCTGATGGTACAGACATGTTAAACAGGCTTAAACTTGTCAACAAAGCACAAAAAACGTTTTAAAATAAAACCGTTACTGTCACTTTAAATTTCAAACTGAAAACACTTTATTACTGAATATGTGAAAAAGTATGAAGGAATTGTTCAAAATTCACCAAAATTTCACCACAGTGTATTAAAGCATTAAAAGTATTGCACACCAAATTTCAGAGCTTTAACCCTTAAATTAACGGAACCGGGGCCGTTTTTACATTTAACCCCTATACAGTCCCAGCTATATGCTTTGCTGAGACCCAACCAAGCCCAGAGGGGAATACGATACCAAATGACGCCTTCTATAAGCTTTTTCAGTGATTCTTAGCTCCTGACACATGCATCTGCATGCCTTGCTCTCCAAAAACAACTGCGCATTAATGGCGTGAAAATGAGGCTCTGTCTATAACTAGAAAGGCCCCCATCTGAAAAAGGTGTCCAACACAGTGCCTGCCGTTTTTCTAAACGTTCCCCAAGATTATAATACCAATAATTAGTTAGAATCTGCATAATATGCCTAGTAAAGCAATCGTTTTAGCCCAGAAAAATGTCTACCAGTTTTTAAGCCCTTTTTGAAGTCCTTTATTCTTTTATGTTTAACTAAGAAAATGGCTTCCCCATGAGGGGAAATGACAGCCTTCCAGCATTACATGGTCTTGTTAGAAATATGGCTAGTCATACCTTAAGCAGAAAAGTCTGCTAACTGTTTCCCCCAACTGAAGTTACTTCATCTCAACAGTCCTGTGTGGAAACAGCAATCGATTTTAGTTACTGTCTGCTAAAATCATCTTCCTCTTACAAACAGAAATCTTCATCCTTTTCTGTTTCAGAGTAAATAGTACATACCAGCACTATTTTAAAATAACAAACACTTGATAGAAGAATAAAACTACATTTAAACACCAAAAAACTCTTAACCATCTCCGTGGAGATGTTGCCTGTGCAACGGCAAAGAGAATGACTGGGGTGGGCGGAGCCTAGGAGGGATCATGTGACCAGCTTTGCTGGGACTCTTTGCCATTTCCTGTTGGGGAAGAGAATATCCCACAAGTAAGGATGACGCCGTGGACCGGACACACCAATGTTGGAGAAAGTCTAGCTCTGAGTTGAGTCCATTTTAGTAAATGAACTCTGCTTCTTTTTTTAAAAGATTATGTTCAAAATTTCCCCCTTTCCAGTTATGTTTAACTTTGCAAATATCCCAATATTTGAGTTGAGCCAAATTTTTCCTGTGTATTTCTTTTAAAATGTTTATACAGGTGAGTTTCTAGGTTGCCTTTTGTGATATTGTAAAGGTGCTCCCTGATCATGTCTCTTAACATTCTAGTAATTTCTCCTATGTATATATAATTACACGAGCACTGTAACATGTAGATGACTCCTTTATTAGTACACGTAATAGTGTCTTTTATTTCAAATTAAATTTCTTTGTCCAGGGATCACAATCCATCTGCTTTCTTTGCTTATGTTTAAATTCACACGGTGCCAGTATTGTTTTAAAATTTAGGGCCTTTCTAAAAATCATTCTTGGGTAAGGTTGAACCTTATCTCCGTATTGGATCACTTTTTATTAGGTGCCAGTGTTTTCTTATTTTTCTGATGGTTTCATGGTCCTAACTATAATCATTGATAAAGGGTACATCATATTCATTATATCTCTTCTACATAGTATTTGTTTTATATTCTAATAGTTCTTTTCTTTTAGTGTTTTTTGCTCTAGAAATAGCTGTATTTATGATTTTAGATTCGTACCCTCGGTCCTTAAATCTTCCCTCAAGAATGCTTATCTGGTCCTCAAAGTCCTTAACTTTAGAACAGTTTTTCCTGATCCTCAGGCATTGGCCTACAGGGATGTTCTCCTTCCATTTCTTGAAGTGGCAGCTAGAGGCATGTATGAAATTGAAGGAATCTACAGGCTTGAAGAGCGTTTTTGTTTAGAAAGAATAAGATTCAACTTTAATCTCTAGATCTAGGAAGGTGATATGGTCACGGCTAAATTGATATGTAAAAGTCGTACCCCTATCATTGAGATTCATGGATAAGAAAAATTCAACTAGGGACTCTTCATCTCCTTTCCAAATTAGAACAATGTCATCTATATATCTCTTGAAAAGCACAAGGTTTGCGTCAAGCTCGGAAGATTCCAAAAACCTTTGTTCCCATTCTCCCATAAAAAGATTTTCATAGCTCGGCACGAACCTTGTGCCCATGGCACTCCTAATTGAAGGTAATATTTCCCATGAAAAGAAAAGTAATTGTGCTCTAGAATAAAGCGTATGCTTTTCAATAGAAAGTCTTTTTGTTCTTTTGCTAATTCTTTGTCATTAGACAGAAAATTATCGACTGCTTCAATACCAAAGTTATGATCTATTGATGTATATAGGGCCGTGACGTCACATGTGGCCATTATCATGTTTTCTTCCTATTTTATTTCTTGCAAAATTTTTAATAGGACTAGTTTAATCTTTAAGATATGTCCAAAGATTTAAAACTTATTTCTGCAAGAAATTGTCCACATATTGGGACAGGTTGGATGTCATTGACCCTATCCCGAAAATAATAGGTTTTTCCGGTGGATTGTTTATATTGTTATGTATTTTGGGCAGGTGATAAAAGACTGGTATCCTAGGGAGTAGTATGTTGATATAATTAAATTCGCCCTCTTTTAGGATTCCAGTTTCTTTTCCCTTGTGTAAAATACGGTATAGGTTTTTCTAATATTTTTCAGTTGGGTCTAATTCTAGTTTTTTTGTATGTCTTTCTGTCACTTAGTATTCTTTCAGCCTCTGGACAATATTTGACAGTATCCATTACTACCAAGCCTCCGCCCTTATCTGTGGGCTTGATGGTGATCTTGTCATCTTTTTTGTGGTTCTCTAGTATCTCTTTTTCTTTCTTACTGAGATTTTGGACCAATTTTTTATTTCTATTTTTATTGTCTGTACTTTTTCTTAAGTCTGAAAGTACCAGTTTTTCTAAATTTTCTATATTACTTCCCTTATCTTGGGTCGAATAAAATTTTGATCTGGGCTTTAGGCTTGTGTGTATAAAAATTATTTTTGTTGTGTGTTTCTGTAATTATGACTTTCTAATGGATGTTTGAGGAAATACCTCTTTAGAGTTAAGTTTCCTACACATTTTTGACATTTATGTGTGTATTGAATTTGTTCATAGTCTTTGTTGGGGCGAAGGATAAGCCTAAGCTGAGGATCTTTTCTTCATCTGCACTTAGGGTTTTCTCACCGAGATTAAATATTCTGATATTGTTTGTATCAGTGCTTTCTTTTATTTGTCTTTTTGGTTCTGTTCTTTCCTCTCTGCCCTCCTCTATTGTTCTTTTTCTTATTTTTGGTGTTTTGTCCATTTTGGCTATTTCAATCTGTCTTGTTGAGGAGCCCTCCCTTGGAGGGCTTTTCTCAAAAAAAGCTTTCTCAGCATTGGCTAGTTCAACATTTTTGTTTCTTTCTTTCTTTCTCCAATGGGGTAAATCTATTACTGATGGGCACATTCCATCAATCCTCATATTCTCTATGTCAATGATTGACAGATGTATTCTATCTTTCTTCTGGGGCTCTAAATCTTTTGTTACATGGCATATTCAATCTTGCCTCTGGTTGTCTTTAATAATTAGAGTGAGTATAAGTTTCATGTCTACTATTGTAGTGGTCTTGTGGGCCTTTATTATAGCTGTTGAAATTGGATATATTCCAGTTGTTATATCTGGTTTTAAAGTTATCTCTTTGATGCGTTTGGTCATAACCTGTATACAGTCTTTGGTTTGAATAGTGATTTCCTTCTCTGCCAAATCTATAGTTTCTATTTGTCTCCTTCTGTTGGTATTCTCAACCTCTTGCTTTATTATTATAATTTGGTTTATACCCTCTTTGGGTTTCCCATGTATTAGTACCTTTCCTGTCTGATTCATGATGTATAACAGTTTCTATATTTTCGTTTATTGTTTAGTTATTTTCGGGTCCATTTTCTATTTCACCCCTTTCCATTTTTTTTTTTCATTTATTAGTAATAATCTCTTCCTTTGTTGTCTCTAGTCTCTCTATAATTGTTTTCTGTCTATTCTGTCTATGTTGTTCATTACTATTGTCTAATTTAGTTTTAATATTTAAGATATCCTCATTTATTGTTGCAAGAGTTTCTTTTCTAGATTTTTTGTAATGATTTCGATTAAACCTCTTGATGCACCAGAAAGGACTTTTTCCCACTCTTCCTGTAGTGTATCACTTAGTTGGAATGTGCATGATTTTTTTAAATTTCAAACCTCTAGGGATAATTTCTTTATCTAGATATTTATCTAGAAATATGAGTTTCTAGATAAATAAAGTTGTGGAGTGATAATGTCTTTGAAGGGAACAAAGGTTTTTGGAATGTTCCGAGCTCTGCACGAACCTTGTGCTGTTCAAGAGATATATAGATGACATTGTTCTAATTTGGAAAGGAGATGAAGAGTCCCTAGGTGATTTTTTCTTATCCATGAATAGCAATCATAGGGGTTTAACTTTTTCATATCAATTTAGCCATGACCATATCACCTTCCTAGATCTAGACATTAAAGTTGAATCTAATTCTTTTGAAATAAAAACATACTTCAAGCCTGTAGATTCCAACAATTTTATACATGTCTCTAGCTGCCACTTCAAGAAATGGAAGGAGAACATCCCTGTAGGCCAATGCCTGAGGATCAGGAAAAACTGTTCTAAAGTTAAGGACTTTGAGGACCAGACAAGCATTCTTAAGGGAAGATTTAAGGACCGAGGGTACAAATCTAAAATCATAAATACAGCTATTTCTAGAGCAAAAAACACTAAAAGAAAAGAACTATTAGAATATAAAACAAATACTATGTAGAAGAGATATAATGAATATGATGTACCCTTTATCAATTATTATAGTGAGGACCATGAAACCATCAGAAAAATAAGAAAACACTGGCACCTAATAAAAAAAATCTGATACTTGGAGATAAGGTTCAACCTTACCCAAGAATGATTTTCAGAAAGGCCCAAAATTTTAAAACAATACTGGCACTAAGTGAATTTAAACCTAAGCAAAGAAAGCTGATGGATAAAAATCTAATGGGTTTTATTGTTAAAGGCTTTTGTTCCCTGTCTCCTATGTAGAGCTTGTCGATATAGTTCAAAAAAGCAAACTATTGTGATCCCTGGACAAAGAAATGAATTTGAAATAAAAGATACTATTAGATGTACTAATAAAGGAGTCATCTACATGTTACAGTGCTCGTGTAATTATATATACATAGGAGAAACGACTAGAATGTTAAGAGACAGGATCAGGGAGCACATTTGCAATATCACAAAAGGCAACCTAGAAACTCACCTGTATAAACATTTTAGAGAAATACACAGGAATAATTTGGCTGACCTCAAATATTGGGGTGTTTGCAAAGTTAAACATAACTGGAGAGGGGGAAAATTTGAACATAATCTTTTTAAAAAATTTATAATTTTGACACCATTTACCCAAATGGGCTATACTCAGAGCTAGACTTTTCTCTTTTTTAGGAACATGATCATACACATATAACATATGATATATTCTCTTTACTATCAGAGCTAGATTTATACCCTTTTTTAGGAACATGATAAAAATTTTCAATTTTTTTTTAATTTATTTGTTATCTCTCTTTATTATTAATATTTTTAATACCAGACAAAACCCGATCACCTCTTTATCAGGTGTCAATTTGTAAATTCATGTTTTAAATGTATGTTCCTTATTTAAGTTTCACATTTAACAATCACATACCATTCGATCACCATATAGCTATCCAATTAATAAGGGATAGAATTAAAACACTGTTAAAATTAAAAAATAATTTATGAAAATGAATTTAGAAGACACTTCTTTATTTATGACATTCACCATGTTGAGCAGAATACAAATCATTGCTTTAGCTGTTGTACAAGAAGACTGATACTTTTTAGCACATAAAAATATTACATGCTAAAAATAAATTAGCACTTAATGTTCACATTTGAATCTATGTTTTTCATATTTGATTATAGCATCTTTTAAATTTTATGTAATGTTCCCATTATAGAACGTTCCAAATAAATCTGTGGTATTTACATCATGTCAAATATGTTATATCGAGATGTCACCATTAGAACCACTTAAAGGGACAGTCAGCACCAGAATTGTTGTTGTTTAAAAAGATAGATAATCCCTTTATTACCCATTCCCCAGTTTTGCAAAACCAACACTGTTATATTAATACACTTTTTACTTCTGTGACTAACTTGTATCTAAGCATCTTCTGACCGCCCTAATCACATGACTTTTAGTTATTATCTATTGACTTGCATTTTAGCCAATTAGTGCAGTGTCTGCCACTAGCCACGGGCGTGATCACAATGATATCTATATGGCCTACATGAACTTGCTCTCCCCTGCTGTGAAAAGTAAATAAAATAGAGGCGGCCTTCAAGGGCTTAGAAATTATCATATGTGCCTTCCTAGGTTTGCTTTCAACTAGAATACCAAGAGAACAAATCAAAATTGTTGATAAAAGTAAATTGGAAAGTTGTTTAAAATTACATGCCCTATTTGAAGAATGAAAGTTTTTTTGGACTTGACTGTCCCTTTAAGCTTCATATTAATTTCTTGTTACAGAGTGTTTCCAACTCAATTGGTGATATTTTTATTAAGTTGTCAGTAGTATCTAAGTTTAAACATTAAGTTTGTATACCTAGTACAAAGGTTATGAGACCCAAGAACAATGAACTCTATCACTTTAAGAACCTATATTTCCAAATTAATTTTCAAAAATGATGCTATCCAATGAAATTAAAAGAAACCCTTGTTAAGGAGGTTGTCCACAATAACACGGCATCTTGATAAAGCCCAACATGGGGTGAAACGCGTAGATCTGAGCTGTGTCGGTGAAAACAAGCCTGTTCTCCAAATATCTGCCTGTAAGGAGAAAAGCCCCTGTAGCTTATGAAAGAAAGTTATTCCCCCCTGCATACGAACTGTACTAAGATCAGGAGGGGAAACTGACATCCTCGTCAAATTACACTACCGTCAAAAGGAAACTTGAGATTTGCGACGTCATTAGCAGACGCCACTGGAATCCAGAACAAGAGATCCGGAGTAAGACCGAGACGAGGAAGCAGTAAGACTACCTGCACGACAGGTCTACATCATTCTTACATCAGGTACTCATCTGTCATCCCGGACAACTGCAGCTAAACACTCTGAAGTGAGTAAATAACAAGGAAGCGGTAAGATCACCTGCACGGCAGGCTCTCACTATTTCTTCCACTAGGAACTAAACTGTCATCTCGGATAACTGCAGTTAAACGCTTCGGATTCCACCTGAAAAGCCAAAGTTGAATTTTCCCCCAGTGTATTAGGATTTTACACAGATACTCCTGTCATTACCCAGGTATGATAGTGGCTGGCCACTACTATTCATATCAAATGTAATTTGCTACACTAGGAGGATTATACTGTTAGCTAACGAAGATTGTGGGATATTTTTCCTGGAAAGCAAAACAAAGGACGAAGGAGTACCGGCTGAGAGATGATAATAAAATGCCTTATTTACACCATGAGGTGTCAAATTAAAAAGTTCCACAAGAACAGCACATAATGAACAATATGAAGTTACGGAGTGGTCAGCAAGTCGTGACTGATGCGTTTCGGCTAGGTAGCCGTCCTCATAAGGCAACTTATGAGGATGGCTACCTAGTCGAAATGCATCAGTTGCGACTTGCTGACCACTCCGTAACTGTTCATAATGTCCATTATGTGCTGTTCTTGTGGAACTTTTTAAATTTGACACCACATGGTGTAAATAAAGGACATTTTATTAATAATCTCTCAGCCGGTGCTTTTTCGTCCTTTGTTTTGCTTTCCAGTTGAGCACGGCTTGGATAGATATTTGACACGTTACCCAGGTGTTCTGTCTGGGACACGGACACTGCTGCAGTCGGGTTGAGGCTGCTGACATCATCAAGAATCTGATGCATTGATTTGAGAATTACGGACCACGTCCCTGTTGATGGCCGAAGAGGGTATGGGAAGCGGAAGGGAGGCGAACACACTGCAGACTTGGATCCCTACCAGACGGAGGTAAGGGAAATCACAGGAGGAAGCAGCAGCGTAAGAGTTCACCGGCTTCTACCCAAAGACCGGCCGGGAGTCCAGGAGGCAGCGGTAAGACTTTTTGGATATCATAAAACAGATTATCAAGTGAACTTAAACCAGCCTCTCTCTATACTGCAGCAGTTTACTGACTACAGACTGTAATTATAACCCATTGGGGATATCCAGCTACTTGTCTTAGTGTTAATGTTATTCCTGTTGACATTGAGGATTTTGTCCTCCCTTTTTTTTATAGACATTGTTAGAACAGATACAAAATATCAGTGTATATGAAACTCGCATCTTGACATTTAAACAACACATTATTATAACCTTGTATCTACATGTTTCAAGGCTGTTATTCAGAAAGTATTAGAATATTTTCGCCACGGCATTGTGATCTCTGTTTTTAAGATATTGAAGCTGGAGATTCTTCCAGTTTTTAACCATACCCAATGGAACATTTTTATGTATTTTTTAAATTAAATAGATATTATTAGGGGGCGGAGCTAGTCCAGGAGCTGAGCAGTCGCATCCTACTACAGCTCCGTATGGAATATGTTTTTAACTTTATAATTCAACCTCTTGGTTCCATATTTGTACCTAACTCATGTATTGCTGGCTTCAAGGATTGCTATCGATGAGATCTAACCCCAGTTGACCACCCTGGATCGGTGATATGCGGGTATTTTCCGTGAGGCCTGAGATGTGAAATACGTTGCAGCGGCCATCTTTCAACCCATGCGTAGTTCCACTGACACAGCCGTGAACATACAGAATGCCACATATGTAAGGCCATTTTCCTTACCCTGGATAAAGGTGATGCACTGACCATGAACTGAAGGGCATATCATATACAGCCACGCGGCTCTTTTGAGCCAGATACTTAATAGGCTGTAACAGATCCAGGTGCTGCCTCTCTCTCAACCAAGCGGACCTGCTCTAGAACGGGCTCCAAGATCATTCGGCAACCAGTTGCGGGCTATGATAGCCACATGATTGTCGTAGATGACACTTGGAATACCCACCGCAGTGGTGGAGTGTGAGGAGCTCTACACAAAATTCAGCAGCATCTAAACACTGGCACAAGCTAACTGAACCCTACTAAACATATCTGTTACTGACCCATCCCTTAAGCTATAACAACGACATGTAAGAGCTCTGCAACTCGGTAGCAATAGAGTTCCAGGACTTTAAGAGAGATATTGGGTTCCTGCTGCTACACTGTATTGCTCCTCAATGTTCCCACAACAAGGAGCGAATGAACCTGAGAGTGAAACCTGCTCATGTTATCGGAGACCTCAATGGAAAGAGTCAAAGGGGATTACCTACATCTATCTCGTTAGCCCCGGGGACCAATTCTGAGATTGAGCTGGTAATCAGCGAATTACGACCCCTAGAAGGGATAAAAGACGATACCAGAAAAAGTGAAGTGTTGCACAGGGTGATGTTGTGAGGGTGCAGTCTGTGCCTTTGAAGCAGAAGCAGATAGATGCTTAAAGAGAAATCCTGACTCTTGGTGTGCATTGGGAGGTCGATGCTGACATTTTTTCAAAAGTTGGCATAGGTTAGCACCCACATCTAGTAAAATTTGTCCCACTGAACTGGTCTGGAACCTATACTAAATTGTTTTGGGACGAAAGCAGGCTAGCACTTATCAGTGGCTAGTACACTGTGGAAGCCAAGCTCCAAAGGCACTTGTCCTAGTTGAAACTCTGAGTGTGTCTCCTGATGGCTGGACTTCAGGTGCTGCAGAGGTGTAATCTTTTGTGTGTTGTTCAGTTGGTATTGATAAACCACAACACAGACAACTTCAATAAAATGGCTTTTAATACTTATGACGTGTTTCTCAACCTCAAACAAGTTGTTTCATCAGATGAGGGAGGCTTAGTAATATTCAATGTCAAAAACTTTAATTTAAATAATGTGGACACTACACACTTAACTTCAAACTCTGGGTTTTAAATGATGGATTTAAATTTGAATTGACCCTTTGACTTCCTGTCAGTATTGGGTTATGCTCACTTACTGCCCCCCCTGTTAATGAGCTGTATATGAACACAATTTGTGAATCACAAGAGATGTAGAATACTACTTTACTCTTCTGCTTGGTGTCATCTGTTCTTAGGTTACCTCAGCTTCCAGTTGTGTCACATGACCCTGTTCACTGCATCCTCCTGATTAATCTATATATCCTTCACTTGCTAGGAGGCATCAAGAGGGGTGCCTCCTATTGGTACCAATTTCTGCTGCTAATATATTGACAGAACACAGGTGGCGCTGCAGCACAGCTTTTCCTTTGACCCATGTACTGCAATGGAGAGAAGCGTTCCTGTACCTGCCTCTCCATAGCATTACATGGGGGGAAAATATTTTTTTTTTTTACTTTTTTTTTGTTTTAATTAAAATTTAATTAAGCTTTGGCCACATATGGCAGGGTAGGCACTGCCTCCCCTGCCTCTTATGAGTGCACGTCCCTGACGGTGACTCATATTCTCCATATCAGGATATTCGAATAATGTACAGGGAATATAAACCCATAGCTAAGTATAGAACACTATAAAGCTTCACCCTATAATTTAACTATTTACCCTCAGTTAAGATAAGGTTATACTCTATATCGGCCTCCATATAAATTCATATGTTTCTAGTTTCATAAGGCGCTATCTAGAATACTATTGCTATTGGTCATGTGGGACTAATATGGTGTATCATGGGGGCTCCTATTTTGTTCTGTTTTTTAATTGTTTATGCCTTCTCCCCCTCTTCCTTATATCTTTGAGATATGATGCATAGGTTAACATAGCCCAACGCCAATGTTTGCTTACTCTACATTGGTTAAGATAGACATCAGTCACCAGAAAGAAAGGTATCTCCCCTAACCCTTTCCCACTCTGTGAGTCAGAATGGGTCATATCCAATGCCCCTTTTCCATCTCCGTCCAGTAGTGACAGCAATCCCCCAAGGGGAGATAAAACACATATCCCTTCCCCATTATGGTTTAGCGGCAAACAAATTTTAGAGGGGTGATACATATAACTGAGTACCCTATGTGTTTAAGACTTCATACATAGCTCTTATTTCTCCTTATACTGTTATGGCTCCATCCCTCCCTCCACTCCCCCTTCTCCCCTTTCCCCATATACCATTGAGCTTACTTCTTTTGTGAATTTTTCCCCACCCCGAATTATACCCCTACCCCTCTTCTTTACCCCTATGAGCATACTTCGTAAGCAGTGTAAAATATATCCTATAGAAATTCACCCTGGTTGTTCATGTATGTCTACATGGTTTTTTTTATTCACTGTTATTACAATTTAATGATGCTTTATTCTGGGTACCTGAATGAGCTACGTTTAAACCTTTAATAGCCTAGCTGGATTGGATCCTCCTGATATTTGTAAACAGACTTTATTTTGTCTGGCTACAATATACCCTGAGAATATACTATGTAATTTTGTTCAATACTACTGAGATACATAATAGGCACGTCTCTATTGGATATATTACTGAATCGTGTTGATAATGTGACATACCATTAGTGTTTGCTAATGGTATGTTTCGATACAATGAAAAGTATCTATGCAAATATGTTTAATAACTGGACACTTTGTATACTACTGTATTTGATGAAACTGTCTTTACTGGTTGACATCTTGTATACAGTCATGTTTGATGATTATCTGTTTACTTATGCAAAAATCTTTCAATAAAAAAAAAAGATATTATTAACCAAGTCTGAAGCAGGATTGTTATTATCATTAAGTTGGAAACTATATTGGTTACTTGAGTTTGAACTGTTGTTATCATTAAGTTGAAAACTGCCCTTTTTGGAAACTAACATCATACATACTTTAATAACTTTCTATCTTCAAAGTCATTATCACTCCACAACTTTAACACTTAGTGCTTTTAGAGCCTTCCCATATACACACACATTTACTTGAAAACAAAACAAATGTCAAATTCGATTGGATGTAGATTTACTTTAATTCAATTATAAATGCATTGCACAGCTAACAATATACATGAAATCTGACATTAAATGAGAGCTAAACATAATTTCAATTGCCTGCAGTTGCTCATCATAAAGTACACTAACTTGCATTAAGAGAGAGGGTAGACATTGGTGGTCTGTGTAAGCTGGTATAATAATAATAAAAATGGGATCTTTGGAGAAATCAATATATAATTAAGTATTTATAAAATGTATGCGGTGTCAGAGGAGGTTTTCTGCATAGATTCTGTATAGCGATTTTATTTTCTTTATGAAGACTCCAGCTGTATTTTTAGAGACTGAGAACTTTTTCGTTCTTGTAAACAATTTTTCCTTTGATAATAACATAATCAATTAATTCTTGATGACCACCGAACTGGTATATAATATGTTCCCATCTAAAATGAAAAAAAATAATAATATAAAAAACATAATTTATGTAAGAACTTACCTGATAAATTAATTTCTTTCATATTGGCAAAAGTCCATGAGCTAGTGACGTATGGCATATTCATTCCTACCAGGAGGGGGCAAAGTTTCCCAAACCTCAAATGCCTATAAATTCACCTCCCACCACACCCACAACTCAGTTTAACGGATAGCCGAGTAGTGAGGTGATAAAAAAAAGGAGTAAAAAAGCATACAAAAAGAGGAATTGGATATATAATTGTGCTTTTATACAAAAAAAAACCATAACCACCATAAAATGAGTGGGTCTCATGGACTCTTGCCAATATGAAAGAAATGAATTTATCAGGTAAGTTCTTATAAAAATTATGTTTTCTTTCATTTAAGTGGCAAGAGTCCATGAACTAGTGACGTATGGGATAGAAAATACCCAAGATGTGGAAGTCCACAGAAGAGCTATTAGAAAGGGAGGGATAAAATAACAGCTATTTCCACTGAGAAATTAAATCCACACAATAATTAAGTTTTTCTAAAAAAACTTAAATCAAAAGCAGTAGAATCAAACTGAGACAGCTGCCTGAATAACTTTTCAACCAAAGACTGCTTCAGAAGAAGCAAAATAAATCAAAATGGTAAAAACAATAAAAGTATGCAAAGAAGACCAAATTACTGATTTGCAAATTTGATCAACCGAAGCTTCATTCTGAAAAAGCCCAAGAATTGGCGACTGAACTTAGTAGAATGACCTGTAAATCTCTGAGGCGGAGCCTGCCCTGCCTCCATATAAGCATTGAGAAACAAAAGCTTTAACAAGGATGCCAAATAAATGGCAGAGGCATTCTAACCTTCTCTGGAACCAGAAAAACAAATAGACTAGAAGTCTTCTGAAATCCTAGTAACCTCAATGTAGAATAATAAAGCTCTTACCACATCCAAATAATGTAAAGAACTCTCAAAGAATTCTTTAGGATTTAGGACATAAAGAAGGAACAACAATTTCTCTACTAATGTTGTTCAAATTCACAACCTTAGGAAAAAAAAGAAGAAGTCCATAAAACAACTTATCTAGATGAAAAAAATCAGATAAGGAGACACACAAGAGAGAGCTGATAAATCAGAAACTCTTGTAGCAGAAGAGATAGTCAAAAGAAACAACACTTTCCAAGAATGTATATAATCTATAAAGAAAATATAGGCACAAAAGAAAGAGCCTGCAAAATCTTTAAACCAAGTAAGACTCCAAAAAGGAGAAATTAATAAATGAACAGGCTTGATACCAACCAAAGCCTGAACAAAAAAAACAGTGAATATCAGGAAGTTTAAACAATCTTTCTAGGAAATAAAACAGAACAAAGATCTGTCCCTTCAAAAAAATTTAGACAAACTTATAAAAAACCATCCTGAAAAAACTGTAAAATCCTAGGAATTCTAAAAGAATGCCAAAAGAATTTATGAGAAGAACACCATAAAATATAGGTTTTCCAAACTTGATAAAACATGTTCCTTGAAAGCCTGCAACATAGTGATAAAAACTGAGTCAGAGAAACCTCTATGACTAAACACTAATTAATTTCCATACCATCAAATTAGTAATTTGAGATCCCGATGGAAATATAGCCCCTAAAACAAAAGGGCTGGCCAAAGAGAAAGTGACCAAGGATGGCAACTGGACAACCGAACAAGATCCACATACCAAACCTGTTGCTGATGCTATCAGAAACACATGAGACTGTTCCAATATGATCTTGGAAATCACCCTTGGAATAAAAAAAACAGAGGCAGAAAGATGTAGTCAGGTTGCAAAACCAAGATACTGCAATGCAACCACCATTTCCGCCTGAGGATCCCTGGACCTGAAAAGGTACCTGGAAAATTGAGAAAACACATCTGTATAGAGATACCATTCTCCTGGATGTACCAACCAATTCACAAACAGCACCTTTTTCTTGTGATATTTGTTGCCAGTGGAACAGAGGAGACTGTTTTTCCTCTCAAATATCAAAGTATAAAAATCCATAGCACCAAACTTATGAAGAAATCTTAGAAGTTTATTATTTTCTCAGGTACAAACATATGCGATGTTTCAGGAGCCATTCCTTTAATCATGCATCTCTCCACCGGATGTAAAGACTGACGGCTGAGATTAATCCACCTCCCAAACGTCTAACCCGGAGATAAAAATCATAGAAATTAGACAGGAGATGAATTCCATCTAAGAGCATATTCAAGATACTTCTTAATTGCTAAGGAACTGCGAGTCCCTATTTGATGATTGACATATGCCACAGTAGTGATATTGTCTGTCTGAAAGCAAAAATGAAAAAAGTTCTCTCCTAAAAGAGGTGAAGCCTGAAAGAGCTCTGAAAATAGCATGGAGTTTAAAATATTGATTGTAAACCTCACCTCTTGAAGTTTTCAAACCCCTTGTGCTGTCAGAGACCCTCAGACAGCTCCCCAACCTGTAAGACTTGCATCCATTAAGAATACAGTCCAGGAAGGAAGAACAAAAAGAGGCTCCCTGAATAAAACGA
The DNA here is from genome assembly GCF_027579735.1 of Bombina bombina. Taxonomy (NCBI): domain Eukaryota; kingdom Metazoa; phylum Chordata; class Amphibia; order Anura; family Bombinatoridae; genus Bombina; species Bombina bombina. The sequence continues at coordinate 280,225,426 of NC_069504.1, forward strand.
TAATCTAATCACCAAACCAGAGAAAGTTGAGTGTTTAGGAATTAAGAATATCAACTGATATCTGAAAACAACACCATTGATTCAGTATGCAAAGCAAAAGAGGTCTCAGATGAAAAAACGAGCACCCAATGCTGCAGTTATGAGACCTAAAACTTCCGTGCACATAGCCACTGAAAGGTATGTTCTAGACTGTAAGTTAGACAGGCTAACGCCAATTATAATTGACTTTTGTCTGATAAAGACAAAGACATGAACACAGAATCCATCTAGAAACCCAAAAAGAGGTGACCCTTGTCTGAGGAATCATGAAACTGTAAGGTAAATTAAATCCTCTAACCATGTCTTGAAGAAAAAAACTAGTTGATTCATGAGAAATTCCAATAAAAGAAAAAGATTAAACTAATACCAAGAAACCATCCAAATAAGGAAGCACCACCACAATACCCACTGTCTGAATACAGAAAGAAGGGCACCCAGAACCTTTGAAAAGATTCATAAAGCTGTCGCTAAACCAAATGTAAAAGCGAAAAATTGGTAAGGCTTATCTAAAAAGAGAATCTCAGAAACCACAAGTGGTCTGAATTAAATAAAATAGGAGGATAAACATCCTGTAAAATGGAGTGGACATGAAATGACCTTGCTGAACAAAAAAGGCACAATAGCCCTTTTAATCGCCAACTTGAAAGTTGAGACTCTATCAAAACAATATAAGTCTTCAGATCCAAGATTGGACTGAATAAACATTTCTTCTGGGAATAGAATTGAATAGAAACCCAATTCCTGTTCCTGCTAAAGAACTGGTAAAATCACTCCTGAAAAAATTCACAGAGTGTACTGAGAAAGAAAAAATCTTCCCATAGAAGGTCTCATTCTAAAAATCTATTCAAACCCTAAGAATAATACTGAATTCATCCAAAAACAATTTAATATGCCCCCCACCAGAAGGACTGGTTTGAGAACCGCACCTTCATGTAGTCTAATAACTAATAATTATATGGCGTTTTTCTCCCAGAAAGATACAAAAAACGCTTTTTCAGTGCTTACACTCTGAGTTAACCAAATTAGCAGCTGAAAAAAACAGATATTATTACCCAAATAAATGGTACACAATAAATTGACCTCAAAAGGCCGAAGGGCTGTATTAACCCTGCTGGGATATGAATCTATGACCCTTAGATCTAGAACAAGCGTTTGTAGTCAGGACATTCACCAACTGATCTACATCACCGGACTAAAAGTAGGGCAGAAAAACTCTAAACAGTGGAGATAATAGAAATCAAACAAATTATTATCCTAACAAGATAGAGATAATAAAATATATTTGAAACCATAATAATAGATATGGTAAACATAATTAAATGAATACATCTGAAGTAAATAAACAGAGTTATATACTTGAGGATCTTGAGAATCTGAAACTGCTTATGCTAACTGTTCAGCAAAGATTGAGAGAACAGTAATGTCAGCCACTGTGCCACAGATAATGCTGAGCTAAAAATATAAAAAGTACATGAATATAGAATATATTAGAGATAATATACTGAATAGGAAAAAACCTCAAGAGCAAAAATCTTAAAATCCAGATTTGAAAAGGATTAATAACATACGGCTAGATTACAAATTGTGCGTTATGATTGAAAAAGCAGCGTTATGGCTCTTTTTCACTACCACTGGTATTACGAGTCTTGTAGGTACAGCTGTACCGCACACCTTTTTGGCCGTAACGCAACGTAACTACCGCACCTTTCAAAAAGTCCTTTTTCAATGGGGCTTTCATAGCGCCGGTATTACGAGTTTTGCCTGGGAGGCCAAAAAGTGAGCGGTACAGCCTATACCATCAAGATTCGTACCACAATCTAAAGTCAGTAGTTATGAGTTTTGCGCTACAAAGCTATAGCATAAAAACGTATAACTAAAGTGTTACACAGTACACTAACACCCATAAACTACCTATTAACCCCTAAAACGAGGCCCTCCCGCATCGCAAACACTATAATAAAATTATTAACCCCTAATCTGCCGCTCCGGACATCGCTGCCACTATAACAAATTAATCCCTAAACCACCACACTCCCGCATTGTAAACAACTAGTTAAATATTATTAACCCCTAATCTGCCTCCCCCAACGTCGCCACCGCCACTATACTAAAGTTATTAACCCCTAAACCTAACCATAAGTCTAACCCTAACACCCCTAATTTAAATATTAAAATAAATAAATCTAAATAAAAATTACTATTATTAACTAAATTCCTATTTAAAACTAAATACTTACCTATAAAATAAACTCTAAGCTAGCTACAATATAACTAATAGTTACATTGTAGCTATCTTAGGTTTTATTTTTATTTCACAGCTAAGTTTGTATTTATTTTAACTAGGTAGAATAGTTAGTAAATAGTTTTTAACTATTTACTAACTACCTATTTAAAATAAATACAAATTTACCTGTAAAATAAAACCTAACCTACCTAACAGTAAAACCTAGCATTACACTAAAATTAAATAAATTACATTAAATACAATTAACTAAATTACAAAAAATAAAAAAATAAAAAATTACACAAAATAAAAAAAAAAAATGATCAAATATTTAAACAAATTACACCTAATCTAATAGCCCTATCAAAATAAAAAAGCCCCCTATTGCAATCAGCCAATAGAATGCAAGCTCAATCCTATTGGCTGATTGGTTCAGCCAAGAGGATTGAAGCTTAATCCTAATGGCTGATTGCATCAGCCAATAGGATTTTTCCACCTTTAATTCCGATTGGCTGATAGAATTCTATCAGCCATTCGGAATTCAAGGGACACCATCTTGGATGACATCATTTAAAGGAAAATTCATTCTTGAAGAGCCAGCAAAAGAAGAGGATGCTCTGCGCCGGTTGTCTTGAAGATGGAGCGCTCCGCTTCGGAAGCATGAAGATAGAAGATGCCGTCTGGATGAAGACTTCTGCCCGTCTGGAGGACGAATTCTTGTCGCTTGGATGAAGACTTCTCCCAGCTTCGTTGAGGATAAATGTCCGGTCTTAAAAAACTGTAAGTGGATCTTCGGGGGTTAGTGTTGGTTTTTTTTTTTAAGGGTTTATCGGGTGGATTTTATTTTTAGATTAGGGGTAATGGGGAGCTTAGGTTTTTTAGATAGGATTTTATTTGGGGGGTTTGGTTGTGTGGGTGGTGGGTTTTACTGTTGGGGGGTTGTTTGTATTTTTTTTTTTACAGGTAAGAGAGCCAATTTCTTTGGGGCAATGCCCCCGCTAAAGGCCTTTTAAGGGCTATTGGCAGTTTAGTTTAGGCTAGGGTTTTTTTTATTTTTTTGGGTGGGTGGTATTTTGATAGGGCTATTAGATTAGGTGTAATTAGTTTAAATATTTGATCATTTCTTTTTTATTTTGTGTAATTTAGTCAATTGTATTTAATGTAATTTATTTAATTGTAGTGTAATGTTAGGTTTTACTGTAAGGCAGGTTAGGTTTTATTTTACAGGTACATTTGTATTTATTTTAAATAGGTAGTTAGTAAATATTTAATAACTATTTACTAACTATTCTACCTAGTTAAAAATAAATACAAACTTATCTGTGAAATAAAAATAAAACCTAGGATAGCTACAATGTAATTATTACTTATATTTTAGCTAGTGTAGGGTTTATTTTACAGGTAAGTATTTGGGTATTAGTTAGGTAATAATAGTAAGCTTTATTTAGATTTATTTTAATTATATTAAAGTTAGGGGTTAGGGTTAGGGTTAGGTTTAGGTGTAATATATTTATTTAATGTAAGTGATGTGGGAGGCCAGAGGTTTAGGGGTTAATAACTTTAGTATAGTGGCGGCTGCGATATTGGGGGCGGCAGATTAGGGATTAATAAGTGTAATGTAGGTGTCAGCGATGTCGGGGGCAGCAGATTAAGGGTTAATAAGTGTAGGTAGGTGTCGGCGATGTTGGGGGTGGCAGATTAGGGGTGTATAGACTCAGGGTTTATGTTAGGGTTTTAGGTGTAAACATACATTTTCTTTACCCATAGGAATCAATAGGGCTGCGTTACGGAGCTTTATGCTCCTTTATTGCGGGTGTTAGGCTTTTTTTAGCCGGCTCTCCCCATTGATGTCTAGGGGAAATCGTGCACGAGCACGTAAACCAGCTCAAAACAGCGCTGGTATTTGTGTGTGGTATGGAGCTCAACGCTGCCATATTTCCTGCTAACGCTGGGTTTTAGCAAATCTGTTATAGCAGTGCTATTAAAGGTGAGCAGTGGAAATAACTTGCACGTTAGTAGCGAGCTCATAACGCAAAACTCGTAATCTGGCCTATAGTTAATAAGTTTCACATAACTTAACAAAAAGGTTAACCTATACCTCTTTTTTTTTTCTTGTCTTGTTTTGTTTAGTCTTTTATTATAATAATGAAAACAGTTGGAAGTTGTTACTCAAGAGCTACATTTTTTTCCCCTTTGGTTATTTTTTGCTAATGAATACGATATTTATTATTGGGAAATTATTGTTTTTTCTTTTGCTCCAATATGATCTTGTCATTTATTGATTTATTATATGTATCCAACCAATAAAAAGAGAAAAAAAACCCAAAAAAACAAAAAAAAAAACAACACAACATAGTCAATAGGAGGACTAGACTAAAAGCTATAAATAACAAAATTTCCTTAAAGGGACATTATACACTCATTTTTTCTTTGCATAAATGTTTTGTAGATAATCTATTTATATAGCCCATAAAGTTTTTTTTTTTAATTAATGTATAGTTTTGCTTATTTTTAAATAACATTGCTCTGATTTTCAGACTCCTAACCAAGCCCCAAAGTTTTAATGTGAATACGCTCGACTACCTACTCCAGCTTGCTCCTGTTTGTGTAAAGGGTCTTTTCATATGCAAAAGAAGGGGGAGGGGAGGGAGTGTCTTATTTGCCACTTGCAGTGGGCTTTCCAGCTACCTTTTCAACAGAGGTAAACTGACAGCTTCTAAGTAAGTTTTTAAACGGTTTTATACTGAATTTTTATATCAGTATCTGTGCATATTATTCTTTATAGTAGTGTCTATTACATGCAGTTATATGAAAATGAGTGTATACTGTCCCTTTAACAACGAACAAAAAATGTTCAATTGAAAAATAAGGAGAATTTTTAACAAACTGTCTGATACAGGATCCTTTGAGCCAAAGAAGCCTCCATCAGTAGAATAAACTTAAGTATGCGGTCGGTCAGAACAAAATTAATTAAATCTTCATTTTGAAAAGACCTCGTAAGTTTACTTAAAGGCATAATAGCAGTCATAACCTTTTATGATATAAGCAATAGCATGTGATGTTTGCAGATGAAATCAAATACATGAACTGAATAAGTAAATGTCATTGTACATGTAGAAACATTACTAGCATAAAACATGATAAATAAATGCCACATAATTGAGCTGAAGAAATAACAGCTTAATAATGAAAAGAACACACTTAGCTTTGTAGAATTGTGTTTCAGGGCATCATAGTTTCTACAGTAACATCAGAGTTAGGATCAGAATGAGACATCTCGCAAAATGTAACAGAAAATGAAAAATGACATTAGTCAAAACATTCAATTTTCACAATGTAACAGTTTCAGTAGATTTAAAAAAAATACTACTATCTTTGTTTTTCTAACAAAAAATAAAATAAAAAAGGAGGCATAAAAAAAGCTTTCAAAATTCATGAAAACAGCAAGCAATAGAGGGAGAGGGGTAAAATAACTAAATTTTGGCGCCAAGAATGACACATTACGCAAAAGGAGGTTAAAACTTTTTGGAGCAAAACCAACACCAGAAAACGACACAACTCGTGTCATAACAAACGCAATCTCGTGCCAAAACAACTAGCGTCAACAAAGACACAGGAAATGATGAAATTTGTGCCATCAAAGGCTCAACTTCGCGCCAATAAAAACAGCATTTTGCGCCCTCGCAAGCCTAGATTTGCCCGCAAAAAAATGAAAGTCAAATTATAAAATGACTGAGCCCCAGGCAAGAAAAAAGTTGAAAAAAACTTCCCAAACATGATTCTTATACTGAAACTGTTTAGACTGCAAATGATTCATGGCAAATATAAGTAAAACACATATATCTAAAACTTTATATTAATACATAAACCGCCAAACCATAGTTGAGAAAGACACCCATCCACATATAGCAGATAGCCAAACCAGTACTGAAATCTATCAGCAGAGGTAATGGTATATTTTGTCGATCTGAAAAGGAAGGTAGGAGATGAATCCCTACGACCGAGAACCCTTGAAAAGATTTCCCGGGAGAGAAACCATAAAATCAATAGGCAATACTCTCTTCACATCCCTCTGACAAACACTGTACTCTGAGAGGAATTGGGCTTCAGAAAGCTTAGAAGCGCTTTTCATAGAAGAAAACATAAAAATCAAAACTTACTTCACCACCTCCATATGAGGCAAAGTTTGTAAAACAGAGTTGTGGGAGGTGTATTTCTAGGCATTTGAGGTTTGGGAAACGTTGCCCCTCCTTGTAGGAATGTATATCCCATACGTCACCAGCTTATGGACTCTTGCCAATTACATGAAAGATATATATATATATATATACACACACACACATACATATACATTCACATTATATTATTTAAAATGTAGCGCCTAAATAAAACAAAAACACAAAGTATACTGCACTTCCAGGGGCACACATGAAAAGATGTATTTTTATTGGTCTTGTAGTTGTACTCAAAATATTTTATGCCATTACTTAGAAAAAATTTCATCCAGATTATATCATATATTTTAGAAAATAAAATTGTTAATTTATCCAGAAATCAACATAATAAATTAAAATATAAAAAATAAAGAAAAATTACTTATTACAATGGACATTGTACTGTAAAATTTATCTTTGCTATAATGTGTTCCTAATTAACATTTTTACATGCTGTAGTATGTCAAATTGTTTACAAATAGCTCCTTAATTTCATTATTTAAATGAGCTGCTTTTTGTCTGTTGAAACCACCACCACCACCACCAATACTGAAAATATCAATACTTTGGTATTCTGTATAGAAAAGCTATGTACATGAGAGACAGCAAGCCACAATAGTCTAATACATATACTCTTATTTATAAGCAAATTAACTCAAATATGAACCATTCCAAATAGGTTAAAAGTACAACATACAATGTAAAATTGTTTGTGTGTTATAAAAGTGACACTAAAGTGAAAGTTAAAAAAAAAAACTTCACAATTCAGATAGATCTTGCAGAACTTTCCAATTTACTTCCATAATCAGATTTTGGCACAGTCTTTTTTATGTGCACAAATTCTGAGGCACTAGCTCCTATTTAACATGCGCAAGAGTTCACAGTGTGTACATATACGAGTCTGTAATTGGCTGATGGCTGTCACATTGGGCAGGGAAATGAAAACAAACTGAAACTTCTCAGAAAAAAAATCTACTGATAATTTGAAATTTTGAAAAGTGATGTCGCATTGTCTTTTTATTGAACATTTGTGGATTATGCAACTATATGTAATGATCCTTTAAAAATACACTTATGTGTCCTTGAATCAAACAGCAAACGCTGTACTAATGAATGCCTAAAACATCTGTTAGTTTTGTTCAACTCCATCATTCCACCCTATTTCAAGACAAAGTGACATGGGAAGCAAATATATACAATACAGCTTCAGCATACTTTTTCTTTTTAGTAATGTAGTAGGTCATAAAATTAAGTATTTTTAGAATATTGCTTATTTATTACAATTTACTTAAGGCCAGGAAAACAAACACTCATGTCAGACCGTCTTACACTTTTTAACAGTCAATTTAACACTACAAACCCCTCCATTGTCAGAAAAGAACTCATGGGGCAAGGATGGGGGTTGTTGCTCTGTCCATATAGTGATGGGAGTTAAGAGTGGTATAGTTCAAGATTAAAGAAGAACAATGACTGTAATTTCACATCTATGGCCACATTTGAAGCCCTGTTGGTTCAGGAGACAGATACTGTGAAAGAAACACATGCTGGCAAGAGTGCAGAAGGCTCTTGGGCCAAATTCAGGGGAAAGGTGCTATGCTAGGATTGCTACTCCTACACCTCCAAGATCATCTGGTAGACATGAGCTAGGAGGGGGACATCACTGGCACAATGAATCAAGAGCAGGGGTGGATGTATCCATGAATGCTGGACAACAAGCTATATCAGGAGCAGGCAATGGAAGATCTAGAAAGGTTGCATAAGGGATGTCCTCCTTTTGCATATAAATATGTGGTTCAGTCTGGAAGCAGAGTAAAAAGAGTACAGGAAAGTAGTGTTGGCAAGGTTACGGTGCAGGTTAGTATTCACATGGAGATATACAAAACAAAAGTACAAAAATATGTTAGAATGTTAACAAACAATATCTATGTACACAGGTAAAATACTCCCCTCTGTATGTACCGCTGCCGTCTATCAGTCTCTCCCAAAATGAGACTGTGGTAATTGTAGTGGTGTGTGGTATAGAGGCGCAGGTGTTTTCTTATTCTGTGCTCCAAAATTGCCTGGGAATGAAAGGACTTTATTTCTATGTGTGTAGATCAACACCATATAATTGTGCAGTATGCTTACTCTGAAAAAATTCAGAGTCCAGCTTCCTTTCAAAAGTCTAGTCTGAGTGGTATTTTGCAATTAGGTATTCCCACAATCCACTGTAGCTGTGAATATAGAATAACGTACTTTAAAATGCAGTATACAACTGGTGCAAAATGTGCAGTATACTTACTCCGATAAAAACGGAATCCGGCTCCTTTTGCAGCACTCCCACTGATGTAATTGAAAGAAATCCAAAAAGGCAGCAAGCAAAAGTTCATAAAAATACAAATTTATTTAAAATGTCACTATGGACAAATAGATAAAAGCTCATAATCAAAAAGCTCTACGCGTTTCAACGAATGTTTCGTCTTTCTCAAGAGCAGTAAAAGGTAAGATGCTGCCTTTGGATTTACACAGGTGCTTTTATACAGACTCACAAAATTTACAATATTCACAAAAATTAAGGTGTCAATAATGTCAGCCGGTTTCTGTTTAGATCATTATTAGTGTGCAAAAAAAATGCAGAAATCTAATTGTAATTATATTATATAAATCTGATGACAGTATGTAAATTTCACCTTGATTTTAGGACCAATCAAAATCCGTTAAACAGTAGTTCTCTTTCAAGTTCATATTGGAAATAAGTTCTAAATCAGGTCCGCTTCTGACTTGTGATCACATGTTTAACTAAAGAGCCAATCCTGGATGTTTTTCAGCAACCTTTTGTTTCCATTCCGATTTTCGTCAGATGTGAAAGAGTTCTTTATCGGCTTATCCATAATCTTTGTTAAAAGTCCAGTATTTATGTGCAACGATCTAAAAATAGTGCAGATCACTGAGGATTCGGTTAACAAAGAGGAACCATACAACAATAGTACTTTGCATTTTTATAGAAAAAAATTGCATTTCAAAAATTATTATGTTGTTCTAAACTGGATATGTATGATATTTTTAAATAGTATTAAAGAAAAACAATATTAAAAATATAAAGATAAAAATAAAAAATATACATACAAAGGTGCATATGAAAAAATTGTAATTCATTTGTTACGAATGTTGTACTCTTAGATGCCCCTACTCTAATACATATGAATAAATAGTAATTCATTGGTTACGAATGTTATACTCTTAGATAAAGGCCGCTACTCTAATATCTTTATTTAATTCGTAATGGCCATAGGTCTTTAGCGTGTGTATCCACCAAAGTTCTCTCTTATTTAGTGATTTTTCTATCTCACCTCCTCTCCAATGTAGGGAGACTTTTTCAATGCCTATCCAGAATAGATGATTTTTGTTTTTATAACATTGGCAGTTGTTAAAATGGATGGGGACACCATGATCGTCCTTTTTTTCTATTTTATACAGATGTTCGAGTATTCTAGTTTTTATAAATCTGGAGGTTTGACCTAAAAATTGTATTTTACATTCACATTGTAATAGATATATTACATTTTTGGTTTTGCAACTAATAAAATCTCTAATTGGATATGTTTTGCCTGTCACTGTTGAACTGAAAGTTTTATATGTCTTTTTTTGTGTGGTTGCATGCTTTGCAATGCCCACAAGTATAAAAGCCTGTCAAATTAGAAATCTGAATCGGTTTAGGAGGATTCATTCCTTTGATGAGAGATGGTGCTAACTTTTGTTTGAAGTTTGTGCCTTTTCTGAAAGTAATAGATGGTCTATTTGGGATAATGGTTTTTAAATATTCATCATTTTTTAAAACTTTCCAATGTTTATTTATAATGTGTTTTATTTGTCTGTGACCACAATTGAAAGTGGTAGTGAATCTTGGAAAATGAGTCTTGAAAAGTTCTTGTTTTTGGGTGGTATTTGATATTAATGTTGTCCTATCTCTATTGGCCACTTCTGTCCTGACCTTTTCTAATTGATTTGTTTCATATACCTTTGCTTCAAATCTTTCTTTAATAATTTTTGATTGTGTATCAAAGTCAGTTATAGCATCACAATTTCTTCTCATTCGAAAAAGTTGTTCTTTGGGGACTGCTTTCAACCATGTTGGATGATGGTCACTATCCTTCCTAATATATGTATTAGTGTCACATTTTTTGAAATAGGTTTTTGTGTGTATGTTACCTTCTAATATATATATGGTTAAATCTAAGAAAGTTATTTCTGTTTTACTAGTTTCAGGTGTCAGAACAATATTCAATATTGTTATTATTCAAATGAGAAACAAAAGTGTTCATTTCGCTTTCACTATCATTCCATATGCACAAAATATCGTCTATGTATCTTTTCCAGGACACCAGGCCCGCCCCAAGAACGCCATTGGACCACACATAAATGTGTTCAAAGTGGTCCATATAAATATTGGCATAACTTGGGGCGAACCTGGTGCCCATGGCAGTTCCACATACTTGTAAATAATAATTTCCATTGAACCAAAAGAAATTATGTTTTAGAATAAAGTCAATTGATATAATTATAAATTCCAAGAGTGCTGATGATAAATCTGGGTCTTGTTTTAATCTCCATTCAACGGCTTCTATGCCCTTTTTATGGTCAATGATAGAATATAGGGAGGTTACGTCCATTGTCAGCCAGGAATAACTAGATTCCCATTTTAAATCTTGTAATAAATTAAGTACTTGTTCGGTATCTTTGAGGTATGATTTTGCCGTTTGTGCATATGGTTGTAATAGATGGTCTATGAAGGCTGAAAGATTACAGGTTAAAGAGTCTATCCCACTAATGATTGGTCTACCGGGTGGTCTTGTTGAATGTTTGTGAACTTTCGGGAGAAAGTAAAAAATAGGTGTTTTAGAATCTGTTTTGTATAAAAAAGCATATTCATCTTGAGAAATAATTTCTCTATCTAAAGCTTGCAATAATATTTGATTTAATTCTGTTGTATATGCTTTTTTGGGGGTTTCTCTTAGTGTTGTATAGGTGTTGGTATCTGATAGTATTCTATTTGATTCCTCCATATAATAGATGCGATCCATAATTACAATACTTCCCCCCTTATCTGCCTCCTTCATAATTATATCTTGTCGTTTATTAAGATTTTGATAGATTTCATATTCTTCCTTAGTTAAATTCGAATATTTGGGTTTTGAGTGTAATTCTTCTAAGTCTTGTAGTAGTAGTTTACTAAAAACTTCTATATTTGGACCTTTACAATGACTTGGATAAAAAGTAGATGTATTTTTAAAATAAGTTCTTGGTTCTTTGTATTGTGTTGTAATCAGCTGGTTCTGATTCAATGTTTCTTTCCTTGAAAAAAATCTTTTCACTGTAAGGTTTCTAATGAATTTTTGTGCATCGATAAAAAGTTGGAATGTGTTTACACTTTGTGTTGGAATAAATTTTAGACCCTTTGAAAGCACTTGTTGTTCTTTATTAGTGAGAGTAAATGAAGAAATGTTATGTATGCCTAGTCTCTCTGGCACCTCCTTCTGTGTCTTTGTTCTTCCTCCTCTTCCCCCCTGTATGATCTGGTGTTCTCTCTCTTTTTCTTTGATTTGTTCTGTCTAAATTTAGTGGGGAGTAACGGTTGGGATGGACCCACTCCTGATGGATCACAGGAAGATCACAGGAACAATACACGTAGAAAAGAAAACACAAGATCTCACAATGATCATGGCACTAATATAGAGGACACCAAATTTCACCACTCTGGATCAGATTCTACTCACCCTTTTCAAAAAAACACACACAAGGAGAGACACAAATCAGAGATGCACCACAACTCCCACCATCAGGAGTGGGTCCATCCCAACCGTTACTCCCCACTACATTTAGACAGAACAAATCAAAGAAAAAGAGAGAGAACACCAGATCATACAGGGGGGGGGGGAAGAGGAGGAAGAACAAAGACACAGAAGGAGGTGCCAGAGAGACTAGGCATACATAACATTTCTTCATTTACTCTCACTAATAAAGAACAAGTGCTTTCAAAGGGTCTAAAATTTATTCCAACACAAAGTGTAAACACATTCCAACTTTTTAGCGATGCACAAAAATTCATTAGAAACCTTACAGTGAAAAGATTTTTTGCAAGGAAAGAAACATTGAATCAGAACCAGCTGATTACAACACAAAACAAAGAACCAAGAACTTATTTTAAAAATACATCTACTTTTTATCCAAGTCATTGTAAAGGTCCAAATATAGAAGTTTTTAGTAAACTACTACTACAAGACTTAGAAGAATTGCACTCAAAACCCAAATATTAGAATTTAACTAAGGAAGAATATGAAATCTATCAAAATCTTAATAAACGACAAGATATAATTATGAAGGAGGCAGATAAGGGGGGAAGTATTGTAATTATGGATCGCAGCTATTATATGGAGGAATCAAATAGAATACTATCAGATACCAACACCTATACAACACTAAGAGAAACCCCCAAAAAAGCATATACAACAGAATTAAATCAAATATTATTGCAAGCTTTAGATAGAGAAATTATTTCTCAAGATGAATATGCTTTTCTTTCATGTAATTAGCAAGAGTCCATGAGCTAGTGACATATGGGATATACATTCCTACCAGGAGGGGCAAAGTTTCCCAAACCTCAAAATGCCTATAAATACACCCCTCACCACACCCACAAATCAGTTTTACAAACTTTGCCTCCCATGGAGGTGGTGAAGTAAGTTTGTGCTAGATTCTACGTTGATATGCGCTTCGCAGCAGGCTGGAGCCCGGTTTTCCTCTCAGTGTGCAGTGAATGTCAGAGGGATGTGAAGAGAGTATTGCCTATTTGAATTCAATGATCTCCTTCTACGGGGTCTATTTCATAGGTTCTCTGTTATCGGTCATAGAGATTCATCTCTTACCTCCCTTTTCAGATCGACAATATACTCTTATATATACCATTACCTCTACTGATTCTCGTTTCAGTACTGGTTTGGCTTTCTACTACATGTAGATGAGTGTCCTGGGGTAAGTAAGTCTTATTTTCTGTGACACTCTAAGCTATGGTTAGGGGCTCTTCAAGCTCCTCCGTTTGAACCTATGCATTCGCTGGATATTAAATTACTTTCTTGGAAAGTTTTGTTTCTTTTGGCCAGCTCTTCTGCTAGAAGAGTTTCTGAATTATCTGCTCTTTCTTGTGAGTCTCCTTTTCTGATTTTTCATCAGGATAAGGCGGTTTTGCGAACTTCATTTAAATTTTTACCTAAGGTTGTGAATTCTAACAACATTAGTAGAGAAATTGTAGTTCCTTCATTGTGTCCTAATCCTAAGATCTCTAAGGAAAGATCGTTGCATTCTTTGGATGTAGTTAGAGCTTTGAAATATTATGTTGAAGCTACTAAGATTTCCGGAAGACTTCTAGTTTATTTGTTATCTTTTCTGGTTCAAGGGAAGGTCAGAAGGCTTCTGCCATTTCTTTGGCATCGTGGTTAAAGTCTTTGATTCATCATGCTTATGTTGAGTCGGGTAGAACTCCACCTCAAAGGATTACAGCTCATTCAACTAGGTCAGTCTCTACTTCCTGGGCATTTAGGAATGAAGCTTTGGTTGATCAGATTTGCAAAGCAGCAACTTGGTCTTCTTTGCATACTTTTACTAAATTCTACCATTTTGATGTGTTTTCTTCCTCAGAAGCAGTCTTTGGTAGAAAAGTACTTCAGGCAGCTGTTTCAGTTTGATTCTTCTGCTTATATTTTCAGTTTTTTTCATTATAAGATTTAAACTTTGTTTTGGGTGTGGATTATTTTTCAGCGGAATTGGCTGTCTTTATTTTATCCCTCCCTCTCTAGTGACTCTTGCGTGGAAGATCCACATCTTGGGTATTCATTATCCCATACGTCACTAGCTCATGGACTCTTGCTAATTACATGAAAGAAAACATAATTTATGTAAGAACTTACCTGATAAATTCATTTCTTTCATATTAGCAAGAGTCCATGAGGCCCACCCTTTTTTGAGGTGGTTATGATTTTTTTGTATAAAGCACAATTATTCCAATTCCTTATTTTTTATGCTTTCGCACTTTTTTTCTTATCACCCCACTTCTTGGCTATTCATTAAACTGATTTGTGGGTGTGGTGAGGGGTGTATTTATAGGCATTTTGAGGTTTGGGAAACTTTGCCCCTCCTGGTAGGAATGTATATCCCATACGTCACTAGCTCATGGACTCTTGCTAATATGAAAGAAATTAATTTATCAGGTAAGTTCTTACATAAATTATGTTTTTTATACAAAACAGATTCTAAAACACCTATTTTTTACTTTCTCCCGAAAGTTCACAAACATTCAACAAGACCACCCGGTAGACCAATCATTAGTGGGATAGACTCTTTAACCTGTAATCTTTCAGCCTTCATAGACCATCTATTACAACCATATGCACAAACGGCAAAATCATACCTCAAAGATACCAAACAAGTACTTAATTTATTACAAGATTTAAAATGAGAATCTAGTTATTCCTGGCTGACAATGGACGTAACCTCCCTATATTCTATCATTGACCATAAAAAGGGCATAGAAACCGTTGAATGGAGATTAAAACAAGACCCAGATTTATCATCCGCACTCTTGGAATTTATAATTATATCGATTGACTTTATTCTAAAACATAATTTCTTTTGGTTCAATGGAAATTATTATTTACAAGTATGTGGAACTGCCATGGGCACCAGGTTCGCCCCAAGTTACACCAATATTTATATGGACCACTTTGAACACACTTATGTGTGGTCCAATGGCGTTCTTTAGGCGGGCCTGGTGTCCTGGAAAAGATACATAGACGATATTTTGTGCATATGGAATGATAGTGAAAGCGAAATGAACACTTTTGTTTCTCATTTGAATAATAACAATATTGAATATTGTTCTGACACCTGAAACTAGTAAAACAGAAATCACTTTCTTAGATTTAACCATATATATATATTAGAAGGTAACATACACACAAAAACCTATTTCAAAAAATGTGACACTAATACATATATTAGGAAGGATAGTGACCATCATCCAACATGGTTGAAACAGTCCCCAAAGGACAATTTTTTCGAATGAGAAGAAATTGTGATGCTATAACTGACTTTGATACACAATCAAAAATTATTAAAGAAAGATTTGAAGCAAAGGTATATGAAACAAATCAATTAGAAAAGGTCAGGACAGAAGTGGCCAATAGAGATAGGACAACATTAATATCAAATACCACCCAAAAACAAGAACTTTTCAAGACTCATTTTCCAAGATTCACTACCACTTTCAATCGTGGTCACAGACAAATAAAACACATTATAAATAAACATTGGAAAGTTTAAAAAAATGATGAATATTTAAAAACCATTATCCCAAATAGACCATCTATTACTTTCAGAAAAGGCACAAACTTCAAACAAAAGTTAGCACCATCTCTCATCAAAGGAATGAATCCTCCTAAACCGATTCAGATTTCTAATTTGACAGGCTTTTATACTTGTGGGCATTGCAAAGCATGCAACCACACAAAAAAAGACATATAAAACTTTCAGTTCAACAGTGACAGGCAAAACATATCCAATTAGAGATTTTATTAGTTGCAAAACCAAAAATGTAATATATCTATTACAATGTGAATGTAAAATACAATATTTAGGTCAAACCTCCAGATTTATAAAAACTAGAATACTCGAACATCTGTATAAAATAGAAAAAAAGGACGATCATGGTGTCCCCATCCATTTTAACAACTGCCAATGTTATAAAAACAAAAATCACCTATTCTGGATAGGCATTGAAAAAGTCTCCCTACATTGGAGAGGAGTTGAGATAGAAAAATCACTAAATAAGAGGGAACTTTGGTGGATACACACGCTAAAGACCTATGGCCATTACGGATTAAATAAAGATATTAGAGTAGCGGCCTTTATCTAAGAGTATAACATTCGTAACCAATGAATTACTATTTATTCATATGTATTAGAGTAGGGGCATCTAAGAGTACAACATTCGTAACAAATGAATTACAATTTTTTCATATGCACTTTTGTATGTATATTTTTATCTTTATATTTTTAATATTGTTTTCTTTAATACTATTTAAAAATATCATACATATCCGGTTTAGAACAACATAATAATTTTTGAAATGCAATTTTTTTCTATAAAAATGCAAAGTACTATTGTTGTATGGTTCCTCTTTGTTAACCGAATCCTCAGTGATCTGCACTATTTTTAGATCGTTGCACATAAATACTGGACTTTTAACAAAGATTATGGATAAGCCGATAAAGAACTCTTTCACATCTGACGAAAATCGGAATGGAAACAAAAGGTTGCTGAAAAACATCCAGGATTGGCTCTTTAGTTAAACATGTGATCACAAGTCAGAAACGGACCTGATTTAGAACTTATTTCCAATATGAAC
The DNA here is from genome assembly GCF_027579735.1 of Bombina bombina. Classification (NCBI taxonomy): domain Eukaryota; kingdom Metazoa; phylum Chordata; class Amphibia; order Anura; family Bombinatoridae; genus Bombina; species Bombina bombina. Next base: position 280,242,339 of record NC_069504.1, read on the forward strand.
TTGAAAGAGAACTACTGTTTAACGGATTTTGATTGGTCCTAAAAACAAGGTGAAATTTACATACTGTCATCCGATTTATATAATATAATTACAATTAGATCTCTGCATTTTTTTGCACACTAATAATGATCTAAACAGAAACCGGCTGACATTATTGACACCTTAATTTTTGTGAATATTGTAAATTTTGTGAGTCTGGCTCCGGTCAGACCGGAAAAGGAACATTAATCATTTCTGTATAAAAGCACCTGTGTAAATCCAAAGGCAGCATCTTACCTTTTACTGCTCTTGAGAAAGACGAAACATTCGTTGAAACGCGTAGAGATTTTTGATTATGAGCTTTTATCTATTTGTCCATAGTGACATTTTAAATAAATTTGTATTTTTATGAACTTTTGCTTGCTGCCTTTTTGGATTTCTTTCAATTACATCAGTGGGAGTGCTGCAAAAGGAGCCGGATTCCGATTTTATCGGAGTAAGTATACTGCACATTTTGCACCAGTTGTATACTGCATTTTAAAGTACGTTATCCTATATTCACAGCTACAGTGGATTGTGGGAATACCTAATTGCAAAATACCACTCAGACTAGACTTTTGAAAGGAAGCTGGACTCTGAATTTTTTCAGAGTAAGCATACTGCACAATTATATGGTGTTGATCTACACACATAGAAATAAAGTCCTTTCATTCCCAGGCAATTTTGGAGCACAGAATAAGAAAACACCTGCGCCTCTATACCACACACCACTAGTATTCACATGGAAGTGTGTGCTGGGCTTTATTCGTGGGGCAGTATGACCTGGTCCTGGTGGGGTTGGGGGGGAGATGATTTCCCCAAGTCCAGTGGTAGAAAGAGAAGTGTGAAGGTTTTAGACTAATTGTTGGGTAGTGCTGGATCTGGATTGTATCTATAGGCACCTTTAGTAAGGTATGCCTCAGAATTTGGGTGTAGGAGGTGATTAGTGGTGGGTGGGGACCAGAATTATGTCTCTTATGCAGGTAGTCAGGCCTCATCTCTGTGTCAGTGAATACATGGTTGGTTGGGGGGGTTGAGGAAGGAGAACTCTCACACACAGTTGAAGGGACCTCAAGCCTGGCAGATATTAGCACAAGACTAGTAAGTGCATGACTACGCAACAACCCTGTTACTAATTCAGGTTTCCCATCATCTCTCAGTTCAAGCTGCAGAGGCCATGACTTTAGGATCTCTGGGTCTTGGTGTATGGATAGAAATCAGGAACTATTTACAGTCAGCTTGGAAAGTTCCCTTTTACCTATGTTGGAGTGATGAATGGCTGGCAGGAGTGGGCCAGCTGTGGAGAGGACAAATTTTTAAACTGAAGCAAAGGTTTTTATGGTCTGGTCACAAGCAACTGGACCAGACTGTGGTGGGTTCTTCCTGCAAAGGGGAGTGACCATTTGTGGCATGATTTTTCTCCTCCTTGGAATACTGACCAGGTGAGTTGGTCCAAGGGAAATTTAAGAACCCTGAGTGTGAGCCTGCATGATAGTCATGAGGAAACCTCCAGTGAAGGAAAACTAGAGCATCACAGCAGCAGTTTACCTGGTATGGTGGGGATGAGCAGACAGTTTGTCTTTAGTTCCCTAATCCAGCTACAGTGGTACCTTCTGCAGATGTTGTTACCATGAGGTCACAGTCATCAGGTGATGGCTGATATTTCTTTGCATGATGATCTGGGGTTGGCCGTCTGTTTAACTTGAAGGTATCTGTGTTATTTGGTGAAGTCAGGAAGTTGGGGCAGAATCACAAGTGTTCCCTAGATAGAGCTGGGCTCTCCAGAAGATTGAATATACAGCTCAGGTTGTGGGTAGGCATAAAAGGCCATTAGCTGGGAGGAATGATTTTCACCTCTCTCAGCAAAGTGGGGGTGCAACCTAAAAGACTGGGGTAATTTGGAACCCACCCTCTTAGAACTGCTACTTAGGATGTAGATTTAGTATGGCTTCAGAAGGCAACCACAAAGCCGAATGCCAGATTTTATTTTACTTTACTACTACAAATGTTTTCATTTACTTGTCTGCAAATCTTAAAAACAAAGTTGATGACCTATGGCCACAGGTACACGCACTACAGGTCTCCGACCTCTATGAGCTAGACACATGGCTCTCACACCCAGCAATGTGTGCGAAATTTCAACTACCACCTAAATTACACTTTGAGGGATTCCGATTGAGCACTCGCTTACGCACTTGGGGTTACCCTAAACAAACTCCACGCCCTTTAACCACATGGGAGAAAGCATGGCGGGGAGCTCACGCTCTCCGACATCTCCTGACCCTTCACTACAATTTACTTATTAACCCGGCTCCTTCGCAAAAAATCTCACAGCATCAGGCCTGGGAGAGAGAAATCGGTCTCACCCTTACTCTAGAGGATTGGCATGCCAGAATTAAAACAACCAAAAAGATCCTCCATTGTGCCACACTGTGGGAACTACATTATAAGATGTTGGTCCGTTGGCACCATGTACCAACCATCCTACACAAGATCTATCACTCCCAATCTCCAGAGTGCTGGAGAGGATGCAAGATGCTTGGTTCTCCACTCCACATATGGTGGTCTTGCCCAATAATTCAGCCATTATGGAAGAAAGTATTTACACTCCTTCGGGCATTAGGCCTCACCCCCCCATTTACCCCTGAGGTTGCCCTTTTACACATGCGAATGCCTGACCTTACCACCTCTGGAGAAGCACTCACGATGTATGTCCTCATGGCCACAAAACTGACCCTAGCTAGAGCTTGGAGAGAGGAGAGGTCGCCAACTCTCTCTCAGGTAATCTCATCTACACATTACATTGGCCAAATGGAACAATACTCGTTCAGAGTACTTGATAGCACTAATGCCTTCTATGAAATTTGGCTCCCATGGCTCACTAGGTTCCCCAACTGGTCCTCAAGCCCTTAAACCACACCATAGACTCATTAATCATCTTCTGCTTTCCCGTTCCTTCACCCCCTCTCCCCTTTTTTTTTTTTTTTTTTTTTTTTTTTCTCTCTCCCTCCTCTCTCCCTGCTTCTCTTCTCCTCTCTCTTCCCCTCTATAACCCATTATGTCCGTCTTACATAAATCCCAGTATTCTATATCTCTTTCATGCTGAGTACCAATATCATCTTTAAACACAGACTCAATATCTAAACCTGTATTTACAAAGCGTTACTTCCAGAAAAGAGACCCATTTACCGTATAGACTTGCTTTCATCCTTATTTCCATGTTTCTTATTCACTCTTTCTTTTTTTTTTGTTATATAAAAGTATGCAATATTTGACATGTAATTGTATTATTCAATGACATTACATTGTACCTCCAATTTTATATCTATTGGCATACTGTTGTTTAATATGTTGTCTCAATAAAAAAAATTTAAAAAAAAAAAAAAAAAAAAAGAAAACAAAGTTGAATGATGACATGTAAGTGCAAATAAATACAGAAGTTTATTACTGATACAAACCGTGGCGAATTGATTATAACAGCATCTCCTTGTTTCCCAACTTCCAAGGAGCCATGAGTGTGGGATCTTCCCAACGCATATGCTGCATTGATGGTGGAGGCTGCCAGGGCTTCTTTCAATGACATCTTCATGTTGACACAGGCCAGATGCATAACCATAGGCTGGTAAAATAATAAAATTAAAAAGGGACTAAATGTATCTAAGGATTAAATAAAAGCAAAATAACACAGCAGTTAGTTTTGTATCTGCAACAGAATAAAAAGGCTAATGCCATGGTCGCCTTTTATTAAAACTGATGGTCTTGCTCAAACACTAGACCTACATTGTAGTCAAATCAAAAGTATAGTGGTGTTTAAAAAGCAGTACTCCACACAGCTGTTTAACGCATGTGCATGTGACCTATGACCTTAAAAACTTGGGATAAGAGTTTCCAATGGCACTACTAGTATATAAAAAACCTGTCTATCCTTAATTTGGCCCACTTGTACGGCTTGGCATGGGTGCTAAGTGTATAAATTGAATACTAGCTTAAGGAAAAAAGAATACACGTTGAAAGCACTCCACAGGTCAATTGCATAAATTGCATGAATTAAACTTGAAATATGATTCCGGTAAGGAATTGGGGAGACAAGAAAATTAGCTATAGTTAAAATATAACTTTTATTGGGGTCAAAATAGCAAAAATATTAAAAACACACTTAAGTACCGAATGTAATATAATAAGGTGGAGTGATAATCTCCCAGTCAATTATAATGTGCCACAACGATAAATCTGTCAAGGGTATCTGAGTTGGCCACTGATATATGTAAGGGTTAAATCAGGGTGCGACAGTAGTACGTTATGTAGAGTTAAACCACTTTATGTATCCAGTAGCTGTATTGGTGGCAGAGTGAGGTGAATGTGATATCACTGTGATTTGAGACGTTCAATGTGATAGGTTATAATTTGGTACTGAATCTAGAAAGAAGGTTGGAATTGAGATGCAGACCTAGTGCATTTAGTGAATCTCAGTACAATGAAAATAATCTGAAGTGTGACCCAAAGTGTATTTCTCGTTTGGGAATAATCACTAGTACTCCACTGGGGTATTCAAAAATCCTTCCACTAACACATTGAACTTACAAGAAATAATGAACATAGCACTCAAGGAAATACATAAACTTATGTTCAAACAAGACAAATTGTGGTGGAACCACCACTTTTTTGAGAAATATATCGAACTTAAGTTAATTCCTAGAGGGCTACGAATACAACCGTTTCCGGCATTCGAATTACGAAACCCCCAACACAATATAGAATGGGAAGATGCGCTATCAGAGTGCTCAACCAAATTAATGAAAATTCTTATCAAGCATGATAAGGAAGAATATGATCTCCTGGAGACAAAAGTTCAGGAACTTAATACTCAGTTACAGGAATTTGAATTGCTTACAGACCTCGAACAAACATATAAACAATACCAAAAGGAGTTAGATAAATACGAGAATGAAATTAAACAAACTAAACAAGGTAAATTGAGCAGGGACAAAACTGACTATGAAAACAAGAAAGTTTATAAATGGAAAACTAAAACAAACTTTAATAGAGAGAGACCTTCAAGAGTTAACTTAGTCCAAAGCGATGTCTCAGATACGGAAGGGGAAGAATCAGAGACTCAAGAGTCTGATACAGAACCACAGACATCAAACTCTGAAAGCAATACAAGAATTACAAGAGGTAAGAGAAAGGATTTTTTAGGAGCAGGAGCCTCTTCACACACAGACACACCAGAAAAGGCAGGGGGCAAACCAAAAAGGCAAAACAAAAGCCAAACATCGAACAAGACCAACAAGAAAAATTGGAAACCCTATCAAAGAGCTCCCAGCCCTTTCTCCCAAATGAGGCTGACTCATTAAGAATACTAAACTTATCACAAAAACTATTATCAGAAGCCCATAGATCAATACTCTCTAAAGGTATGTCGTTTTGTCCTACTCCAAACCTGGACAAATTTGAAACCATTAAGGATGTACACTTATTTGTCCGCAAAATAGCACTAAGAAGGCTCTACAGCGGCAAAACAGATGCAATTGAACCAGCACCAGTCCGCACATGGTCCGAGGAGGAAACAAATACTCTGGAAACTCTAGAAACACCATTATCAGAGAACATCTCAATGGAATACTCAAGATCTGAACCGCCTAAAGAAGTTAAATGGAGGGACAAGATAATTAATAAATCCACCTTCATGCCTAAATTAAATCAATGCCCTCAATTACAGGCATTCACAGACGTGGTCTGTGAACAAATTACAAAATTGCCTGACAAATCAACTGAATATAGCTTAACACACAATGAACAAAAAGCATTAAACGACATTAAAAACTGGGATGATATTATTCGAAACTCTGATAATTGGCCACAACACAATATTCCCTCCCTTAACATGTACAGAAAAGAAACGGACAAACAACTTAAAGATATATCTTGTTACAAAAAAGTAAATTAGAAACTTTTTTTAAATTGTATTCTCTATCTAAATCATGAAAGAAAAATGTTGGATTTCATGTCCCTTTAAGTTATCATTTAAGTGGTGATAACAAAAGAGCGTGGACTTATGCAGCTCTGTATATTCTTTAAAACAGGGAGATTAGGAAAGAAAATCTTTAGTGACTTGAAGGGACATAAACGTGCAAATAGAAAAATGTGCTAATATTTTATTATTGCAATATTACTTCCATATAACTATGTGTTTAACCCATGCAAACAGATTGCTTGATGAATCTTTCTTTGAATGTCTAATTATAGTGGCTGTACCCTAAAATATATCAGTCATATAAAACGGTACTATATTAAATGTTAAAATATATTTTTAATGCAAAAAGTTATAGATGTTGATTGTGAAATTAACAGAAGTGTAAGTTTGTTCACAGACCATCTGGGGAATATTTTTCACGGCTGACAAACTTTAATACATTTTATATGCCGTTTCTTAGATGCAGCAATAAAAAAAAAAATTAAATATCCTTTTTAATAGTGTTTTGTTAACATAAAATGCTAAATGCTGTATATATGTACACTTTGAATTTGTATTTTATATAATTATATCACATGTATGGAGCCGTTAGGGTATTCAGGAAATTGATTTAAAGGGATATTAAACCAAAAAAAAATATGTCATGATTCAGATAGAGAATACAATTTTAAACAACATTCCAATTTACTTCTAATTTCTAAATTGCTTCATTCTTTAGATATCCTTTGTTAAAGAAATAGCAATGCACATGGTGAGCCAATCACACGAGGCATCTATGTGCAGCCACCAATCAGCAGCTACTGAGCAAATCTAGATATGTTTTTCAGGAAAGAATATCAAGAGAATGAAGCAAATTAGATAGAAGTAAATTAGAAAGTTGTTTAAAATGATATTCTCTATCTGAATCATTAAAGAAAATTTTGGGGTTTAATGTCCCTTTAATTACTAAAGACCAGTACTGTGTGGTGCAACGTATCATGAGCCTTGTTGGTTTAATAAAACCAAGAAAGATATTTTTTGTCACTAGGCCTGTGTCTTGTGCATAAGGATTTAGAGACGCCTCAGTGACCTATCGGCTGTCAGAAGTAGGAGGCAAATATCAGAGAAAATTGTTTGGGGGGGGGGGTTAGGGGCAGTAGGTTGCTCAGTGCCTGAGGCAGCACAGAAACTAAATAACACCACTGCTAGAACTCTATAAACAAAGTGACATTTATGGTACTACCTACCATAGACACACAGTATGCATTGGGGTTGAAGTCACTACCTAGAGAAACTATGACTCCAGCATCCAGCATGTCTCTTGCTCGAGGTTGCTTGAGTCTATATGGAGAAAAAAAGTCAGTCATGTTTTGGAATTTTGCAAATAGTGCAACAAATTTACCATTAATCAATTAACTAAAACAAACTTTTTCCTCATAATGGCTTACATACTGCAGGTTATATTCTTCTGCAGTATAAAAGTACAAAAATGATAAGAAAAAAATACTCTCTAAATGCATTACAATAAATTTCAATGATGGCCATGACAGATATGCTATACCATTCTAAAGGACAGAATGTGTGAAGTTTTTTAATGATATGCACTGGTAAACCTCTCAGTCTAGGTACAATTTTACATAATCCAGTTCAGAGCCTCACAATGACTGTATAGTGTTTTCCAGCACTAGGAGGATACCCTGGATGCCCACAATGAACTTGCAGTGTCAGAAACATTTGCCTCTGTGAGTCTCTAAACAATCATGTACCTTTAGATATTCACTATGCCAGTGTGTTCAGCAATCGATCATAACACTGAATACAAGAATTTCTGTACTACCGATAGGTATGTATGACTTTATTATTATTTTTTGAGGGTCATTCAGCTAAACCAGTACATCACATTTTTACTGGTGGTCTAGTGAGGGCGTATATTACACCCCAGACTCTGTATATTCTAACATTACCCATATGTCCATGATGTACAAGATGACAATTTCATCTGGCTGGTTCAGAATGGTATTTAATGGACAAATTACATTATTAGTACATAGAAACAAGCCAAAATGTACATGGATGGACTAAACCCTACCCACAAGACTTCAAGGGTTAAACCCTGTCAAGCATCTGGGCAAACAAGGGATTTAAAACTCACGATGTGTTAGACAACAGGTTAAACTCTATTCACTGACTGCCTACCAAGGAATGAATCCCTGCACTGTATGTTGCTTACAAGCAGGTTATTATTAATCACTGGGCTATATGTGAATGATAGAAAGAATTATGATGTGTGATTGAGAGATATTATATATATTTATATATTCTGTTTGAGGTATTGCTCCTTAGAATTTAGCAGCAATAAATAAACGGAGCATTTTTGTAGAGGTCACTGAATCAGTGTGATTTTTCACTTTATCCATCTGTTCCCCATTTCCTGGAGTTTTCTGAATTGCCTTTAATTAATCAGTGCAGGCTATAGTAGACTTGTGGTTTTTAACCACTTTTTCTCTTGATAGATATATATATATATATATATATATATATATATATATATATATATATATATATATATATATATATATATATACTCCCTGTGTATACATACATACATACATACATGTATGAAGTGCAGAATTATTAGGCAAATGAGTATTTTGACCACATCATCCTCTTTATGCATGTTGTCTTACTCCAAGCTGTATAGGCTCGAAAGCCTACTACCAATTAAGCATATTTGGTGATGTGCATCTCTGTAATGAGAAGGGGTGTGGTCTAATGACATCAACACCCTATATCAGATGAGCATAATTATTAAGCAACTTCCTTTCCTTTAGCAAAATGGGTTAAAAGAAGGACTTGACAGGCTCAGAAAAGTTAAAAATAGTGAGATATCTTGCAGAGGGATGCAGCACTCTTAAAATTGCAAAGCTTCTGAAGCGTGATCATCGAACAATCAAGCGTTTCATTCAAAATAGTCAACAGGGTCGCAAGAAGCGTGTGGAAAAACCAAGGCGCAAAATAACTGCCCATGAACTGAGAAAAGTCAAGCGTGCAGCTGCCAAGATGCCACTTGCCACCAGTTTGGCCAAATTTCAGAGCTGCAACATCACTGGAGTGCCCAAAAGCACAAGGTGTGCAATACTCAGAGACATGGCCAAGGTAAGAAAGGCTGAAAGACGACCACCACTGAACAAGACACACAAGCTGAAACGTCAAGACTGGGCCAAGAAATATCTCAAGACTGATTTTTCTAAGGTTTTATGGACTGATGAAATGAGAGTGAGTCTTGATGGGCCAGATGGATGGGACCGTGGCTGGATTGGTAAAGGGCAGAGAGCTCCAGTCCGACTCAGACACCAGCAAGGTGGAGGTGGAGTACTGGTTTGGGCTGGTATCATCAAAGATGAGCTTGTGGGGCCTTTTCGGGTTGAGGATGGAGTCAAGCTCAACTCCCAGTCCTACTGCCAGTTTCTGGAAGACACCTTCTTCAAGCAGTGGTACAGGAAGAAGTCTGCATCCTTCAAGAAAAACATGATTTTCATGCAGGACAATGCTCCATCACACGCGTCCAAGTACTCCACAGCGTGGCTGGCAAGAAAGGGTATAAAAGAAGAAAATCTAATGACATGGCCTCCTTGTTCACCTGATCTGAACCCCATTGAGAACCTGTGGTCCATCATCAAATGTGAGATTTACAAGGAGGGAAAACAGTACACCTCTCTGAACAGTGTCTGGGAGGCTGTGGTTGCTGCTGCACGCAATGTTGATGGTGAACAGATCAAAACACTGACAGAATCCATGGATGGCAGGCTTTTGAGTGTCCTTGCAAAGAAAGGTGGCAATATTGGTCACTGATTTGTTTTTGTTTTGTTTTTGAATGTCAGAAATGTATATTTGTGAATGTTGAGATGTTATATTGGTTTCACTGGTAAAAATAAATAATTGAAATGGGTATATATATTTGTTTTTTGTTAAGTTGCCTAATAATTATGCACAGTAATAGTCACCTGCACACACAGATATCCCCCTAAAATAGCTATAACTAAAAACAAACTAAAAACTACTTCCAAAACTATTCAGCTTTGATATTAATGAGTTTTTTGGGTTCATTGAGAACATGGTTGTTGTTCAATAATAAAATTAATCCTCAAAAATACAACTTGCCTGATAATTCTGCACTCCCTGTATATATATATATATATATATATATATATATATATATATATATATATATATATATATATATATATATATATATATATATATATATATATATATATATATATATATATATATATATATATATACACACACACATACATACATACATACATACATATTTATATTTATTATAGGAGTGCAGTTAAAGGGCAGTAAAAGCACCAGTTGTATTGGTGCTTCAAGTTGCTTGAGAGTTTTCCTGTAATAAAACAGTTTAATGATAAAACACACATTTTTTTAAATACTACCTTGCACTCATAGGGACACAGATGTATAGAGCTATAGAAGTGCAGTGTTACCTCAGAATGTAGGCAGTTGTGGGCAAGAGGATGGCAGAACATTTTGCATTTGCCAGGGCAGTAATTCCTTCATCACTAACTTCTTCCAAATGACTCACTGCATGCGCCCCTAACTGTGCACCCAGCTGAGAAAAAGAAACATGTTCAGTTAACCAGTAATCACTTTCAATAGAACGCTTTAGATAGAACACAATGCTGTAGCACTTTATTTTTTTTAAACTGCACATTTGAACCTACTATTGTTTTCCATTAGATCTAAATCATAGTGATTCAATATTTAACAGAGTACAATATTACCACTACCCATACAGCAAGATATAATAAAACTGCACACCCTGTGAGCAATATGTCTAATCAGACCTCAGATCTGACTCAGTGTCATGCAGTTTTGTGTAATAAAGTTAAAAAAAAGCTAATTTAATGTATTCCCTATTTTCCCTATATGTAAACAACATTCATGTACATTAAAGTCTAGCACTTTCATTTCTTTTTTGCACTAGAAAGTAATTTTAATAAAAATATATATAAAAAAAAAATTAAAAAAGGGGAAACAAAGGGAAATTAAACTCACATGTTTTTTCATAAATCAGATAGAGCATACAATTTTATTTAACAACTTTCCAATTTATTTATTTTATCCACTTTGCTTCATTTTTTTGGTATCCTTTGTTGAAGGAGCACCAATGTACGACTGGGAGCTAGCTGAACATATTAGGCTAGCCAATGTCAAGAGACATAGGTACAGCAGCTAGATTTCAGTAGTGTATTGCTGCGCCTGTATTACCTAATTAGCAGTATGAATCGAACATGCTGTGGGATGCTGCAGAGCTCTGTTGCAACAGGGGCAGTTAATGAAAAAATAAATTGCCATAAATAATTAGAGCAGTTTATTCTTTATACTTTATCCCTTTATATGGTGGTTGCATGTAACAGATACACCTAGGGCACAAAAATACATAAAACAACTGTATTTTAGATCACTGCTATTTCACAATTCTGTGGATTATAAATATTAAATGGATTTGTAAATCTATTAAAAAGGAACACAAAATCCAAAATGAAATGTTGATAGTTCAGACAGTGTGCACAAGTTTATGTGGCTTTTCAGTTCACTTCTATTGTCAAATTTAATTTGTTCTCTTGCTATGCTTTGTTGAAAATCATACTTTGGTAGCCCCAGGAGCAGCAACTCACTGCTGGCTAGATGCTGATTGGTTGCTACAGACATTAGTCTCTTTGGTCCAATAATACATTCCTGCTCTTGACCTGACTTTAACTATGTGTTTAACCTCTTTGCAGGGCTTTAACACATAGTTATATGTGATTTTCTTTTGCAATTAGATATAATCCATCTTTATCCAGTTCCACTGTAATGAATTGTATTTGTTCCAGGTTTACTTTTCTATACAGCGGTGTATATTTCAGTAGAGATAGACTAGATCTGCTGTAGGCCAGTGACTGACACAAAATGCTCTAATACAGCTGTATTTATAAAACAGCAGCAGTTAAATCTCAAACTCTCATAAAAAAAAATATTATAAATATAAAAATATAAGTAAACGCTTTTTACACAGTAAGTTGGTTTTATTTATCACAGAAAAATATATTTTTCAACAAAACAAAGGCAAACATATTTTAAATGGTGCAGATAATTTTGTAAGCATGATGTCTTTAAACAGAATATTCCGATTAGGTGCTAGAGGGGGCTATAATGTATAACAGTGTGATCCAGCTCTGTTTGGCCGCTAAGAAGACTATGTACCCACAAATCAAAGCAAAATAAAAGTGTGCAAGTACCTCAGCAGATTTCATTGGGTTAAGTTCATCTCCATGAAAGTTTAGCTGTAACCCTATAGCTTGCCCAGCCTGTAGAATTCTTTGAGTAGATTCCAGATCGAAGACACCTTTTTCGCAGAAGACATCAATATTTTCAACATGAAGTTCACCACTCGTAGACATCTGCTTTAGCGCAGGGATCTGGTTATTGATAATATCATCTGCTGCTTCTACTGCAGTTTTTCCCCTGATCAGAAAAACAAAAAAGATATTTCATCAGAAGAGTGGATGGACTCAGTCCTGATTGGTTAGTAACTAAATTGGATGGAATAAATGTAATATAAAAAAAAGACAATAATTAGTACATTCATTATAAATGGAAAATATTCAGAGGAAGGCCCATACTGTATCATAGACGTTGCCCATCAGGGACCTGGCCAGAAGAGGCTGACACACTTCTACCACACAACGGGTTGGGTATTTTGGAGGTAAGAGGAGGAGACCTTTTTTAAACCTAGGGCCATTTTATTTTTTGAGGGGAGGGGGTTTAAAGGGACATGAAACCCAGAAATGTTCTTTCATGATTCGGATATAGAACACAATTCCAAACAACTTTTCAGTATACTTCTATTATCTATTTTGCTTCACTCTCTTGGTATCCCTTTGTTGAAAAATAAAAAAAATAGGTAGGCTCAGGAGTTGGGAACTAGCTGCTGATTGGTGGGTGCACATATGTGCCTCTTTACATTGGCTTACCCAAGTGTTCAACTAGTGCCCAATATTGCATTGCTGCACTTTCAACAAAGGATACCAAGAGAATGAAGCAAATAAGATAATATAGGAAAATTGATTAAACACTTACATGTTCTAACAGAAAAGAAAACAATTTGGGTTAAATGTCCCTTTAAACTGTTCCAATGGAGGATGGGGGGGTCATGTACTGGATGAGGTTTACTGCAGTGGGATTGTGTCAGGGGCTTTAATTAAATTGGAATTTGGATAGGGTGTTACACATAAGGAATTGTGAAGTTGTGGCTTAATGGATGTACGTGGGTGTATTGCAGTGTGTGTGGGGGTCAGATTGCAACTGGGACCTGTTGGATTTCTAGAGGCAGGGATGATACAAGTAGAGTTAATAAAACTGATGGAATTTACATGTTAATAGATTTCCTGGGGGTCTCGTGAGGGTAAATAACAAGAAGGTCTCCTCAGTAAACGCTAAAGGGACTTTACTAGTTAAACGACATACTAGTAAAGCGATACACAAACAAGCTCTTTTCTTCCAAATAGTTGTTTCTTTTAGATTTAAATTTTCAATTGATAGATAATTTTCTAAAAAATTTTTTTAAAGAAATCTTATTTCAATTAAAAATAGAATGCTTCAAAATGTATTAGTGTTTTTTGTTTGTTTGTTTTATAAATAAATGTTCTTGTGCTGAATAAAAACAACTTTTTTTGTAAATTGTCCCCATGATCAGCCAATTAATATTAACCTTTTGTGCCATATGTATGTAGGTTCTACGTCACACTGTACTTTGCCCAGCATGCTATCTTTCAATATATAGAATATAAATGAATGTCCTTACTTTGGCACAGCATGGGCTCCACAGTAAGTTGATGAGATTCCAATGTCCATTTCTCTTTTAGCTCTTTCAATCACTCTCAGCATCTTCAGTTCATTCTCTAGATTTAACCCATATCCACTCTTGCACTCAACCAAAGTGGTCCCAGAGTGAATCATTCTCTGCAGACGGTGTTGGAAGCTGCAGAACAGCTCATCTTCTGATGCTGCATGGGTGTGATTTACAGTAAAGTGTATACCTCCTCCAGCCTGGTGGATATCCATATATGTGGCACCTGCAAGCTAAAGAAAAAATGTAACCAACCATTCATCTCAAGTACCTAATAGCAAACTTTCACAGGAGTTGACCCTTTCTTCATTGTGGGAAAAGTTTGTGGGCAACCAGGCTCAGTGTTATCCTTTTCCCCATTCACAGGCTCTGCTCATGGTGCTTAAAGAGACAGTACTGTCCAGAATTTGTATTGTTTAAAAAGAAAGACAATCCCTTTATTACCCATTCCCTAGTTTTGCATAAGCAACACGTTTATATTAATAGACTTTTTACCTCTGCGATTACCTTGTTTCTAAGCCTCTGCTGACTGCCCCCTTCAGTTATTTTGACAGACACGTATTTTAGCCAATAAGTACTGAATCTTAAATAACTCCATGGGAGTGATCACAATCTGTATGACACACATGAACTAAGTGTCTAACTGAATAACTGTCAAAATGTACTGAGATAGGAGGTCGTTCAACGGCTTAGAAATTAGCACATAAACCTACCTAGCTTTAGCTTTTTCACAAAGAATACGAAGAGAGCAAAGCAAATTTGATGAAAAAAGTAAATTGGAAAGTTGTTTAAAATTGCATGCCCTATCTGAATCATGATTTTTGACTAGACAGTCCATTAAGAACAAATGCTGGAGATTTATGGTAAAACCTATGGGTTAAATTAGAGGTTTTATGTACTGGTCAATTACACAGGTCCTTAATACACTCGAGAATTAGGACATGTGTGTCATGAACCCATTTTAAATAAAATTAGGAATGAAAGGACTTTAAAGATGTAAATAAATGTTATGTTAAGCTTTTTGTGGTTTTGCCTTAAAGTAAAAACACACGCTAGGGCTCAGTAACCTCAATAAAAAATGCACACATTTTGTAGTAACCCAAATATTGTACATCATCAGGGATTATAATAATAATAATAATAATAATAATAATAATAATAATAATAATAATATATATATATATATATATATATATATATATATCTCGATCTATAGCTCTCTCTCTCTCGAACTATCTATATATCTATATATACACACACACACACTATACTGCAGTTCAGCCTCACAATGACTGTATAGTGTTTTCCAGCACTAGGAGGATACCCTGGATGCCCACAATGAACTTGCAGTGTCAGAAACATTTGCCTCTGTGAGTCTCTAAACAATCATGTACCTTTAGATATTCACTATGCCAGTGTGTTCAGCAATCGATCATAACACTGAATACAAGAATTTCTGTACTACCGATAGGTATGTATGACTTTATTATTTTTTGAGGGTCATTCAGCTAAACCAGTACATCACGTTTTTACTGGTGGTCTAGTGAGGGCGTATATTACACCCCAGACTCTGTATATTATAACATTACCCATATGTCCATGATGTACAAGATGACAATTTCATCTGTCTGGTTCAGAATGGTATTTAATGGACAAAGGACATTATTAGTACATAGAAACAAGCCAAGATGTACATGGATGGACTAAACCCTACCCACAAAACATCCAGGCTTATACCCTGTTAAGCATCTGGGCAAATAAGGGATTTAAAACTCATGATGTGGTAGACAATGGGTTAAACTCTATCCGCTGACTGACTACCAAGGGATGAATCCCTGCACTGTATGTGGCTTACAAGCAGGTTATTAATCACTGGGCTATATGTGACTGATAGAAAGAATTATGATGTGTGATTGTGAGATATAGATTAATTCAAATGCCCCTCAGGACTTAAGAAGTGTTTTTCTGTTAAAAACTCCTAAACACAGATCATAATAATACTACTTTTACCATTTTAGGCAAAAAAATGTGGTTCAAACTAAGTTATCTTTTAAGCAGCGTTTAAACATTATAAAAAGTTTTAGGGAAATTAGACAGTATGAGATTGTAATATAAGATTTATATAGTTTAATTGTAGTTAAAAAAAACTTTGCAATATTCTTTCATTACTTATTTTACCCCATTTTCTTATAATTGAACACACAGTTTCAATAAAGTAATGGGCACAGCAATGATTAAACGTAAGTCTTCCCCTTATCTAGCTATCCTACTGAGGAAAATTAGGGACAGATATAAAAAGGGCTGTGCAAACACATTTGTGACGAACACAGAATTAGTAAGTAATTGTCTAACAGTTTCTACACAACCTTTTCTGCATAGTCTTTTGCTTGTTTTATTCCTGTCCCTAATTGTCCCCAGCAGGGATGATAGATAAGGGGGAAATTAAGTTTAAACATGACAGTGCCCATTACTTTATACAATCTAAAGTAGTTTTTAGAAACTAAACATTTACAATTATATCTTCAATATTACAAAAAAAACCTGATATAATTGTAAAAAATACAGCTGCATATTATTCAAAGGCTAATCTTTGAATACATAATCATGTCTGGCATGTATTTACTGGTTAACATCTTTTTAATATTGTCAACACAAAATACATTTATGATTTTTAAAATGTGGTAGTTAAAATAATAAATTTATAAAAGACAGCAAAACCATTTATGCTTAAAATAAAATTAACAAAATATAAATAGCTCTAGCAAGTTTAAATAACCTCTTAAAATAGAACTACATAAAAATAGCAGTGTAGAAATCCCAAATTCTTGGGAACATATGTCTAATCATATTGTGCTGATACACTTAAAAGGGACAGTCTACAATATAATTTTTAATGTTTTAAAAGAAAGATAATCCCTTTATCAGCCATTCCCCAGTTTTGCGCAACCAACACAGTTATATTAATATACTTTTTACCTCTGTGATTACCTTGTATCTAAGCATCTTCTGACAGCCCACTGATCCCATGAATGACTATTATCTGTTGACTTGCATTTAGTATTGTGTTCTGCTAACTCTTAAATAACGTCTCGGGTGTGAACAGATTATTATCTGTATGGCCCACATGAACTTTCAGTCTCCTGTTGTGAAAAGCTAATAAAAAAGCATGTGATTAAGAGGCCGTCAATAGAGCCTTTGAAACAGGTAGACATTTAGAGGTTTAAAGGTTATAAAGTGTATTAATCTAACAATGTTGGTTGTGCAAAGCTGGGGAATGGGTAGTAAAGGCATTTATCTTTTTAAACAAAAATTGTGTAGACTGTCCCTTTAAGGAAAAAGTCTGCTGAGGGAAGGAGCAGTGTATCCCTCAGATAAATATTTTAAGAGTCAAATTATACTTAAAAGGGACGGTAAAGTCAAAATTAAATGGGCTGGAGAGAGCATGATTTTTTATTTTTTAATAATTTTCCAATTTACTTTGATTATCAATTTTGCTTAATTCTCTTGGTCAGGGCTGCTGCTACAATAGAGGAAGACTAGGCAACCGCCTAAATGCGCAAATGGGGTGCATGGCAATTTTTATTTTATTTAAATATGTGTATGGTTATTTTTTAGCTGCCTAATTTGGGCTTCATATTAGTGGCCATATGTGGTGGCATAATGGCTAGAATGGTAGGGGACTCCCCTGGGCCTGAAACAAAGAGGGGCAGAGAGTGCAGGTCATCCAGAACATCTGCAAGCACCTGGCTGAAACAGATCTCTGCACGGACCCAACTCTCTCTCTGCTGCCAATGACAGCAGTGGGATTCGCCACCACACAAAGCCCAATGGCTATTAATGGGGATAATGGGCACTCGTAGGACCACTGAAAATCTACCTACTTTTGATATATTGCAAGATAAATCCAATTTCAGTGTATAGCTAATTGGCATAATAATTATATAGGGCAGTGTGTTCATTTTCAGTGTATAAATGTTCAGCATCATTATGCAGCACAGCATATAAGTTATCAGTGTGTAGGTACTCTGCATTAATTATGCAGAGCAGCATGTGTATAGATGTCTTGAATTATCATATTGTGCAGATTGTTATTTTTATAAGTATATAAATGTTCGTTATCACTATAAACTGGTCAAAATGTGCGTTGTACTGGTTCCCTGCACAACATTGGTCAGTAATCCACTTCAAGTTAAGGGGACATGAAACCCTTTTTTATGATTCAGATAGAACACACAATTTCAAACAACTTTCCAGTTTACTTATATTATTAAATTTGCTTCAGTCTCTATTTATCCTTTGCTGTAGGAGCCGCAATGCACATCTTGCAAGCCAATCACAAGAAACAAAATGTGTGCAGCCACCAATCACCAGCAAGGTCCCAGTAGTGTAGGATATGTACATATTTTTTTCAGCAACAGATACCTAGAGAACAAAGCACATTTGAAAATGAAAGTGTAATTAAAAGGGTTTTAAAATTACACACTGACTTTACTATCACTTTAAACGTGGTCTATTGTAAAAATGTATCAAGATGCGTTCAGAACTCTGTGCCAAGTGGTGATTGCAGGTGGACAGGTTTGCTTGAGAACTTGTCGGCCTGCATCTTAGAAAATGCTCCTGTTAGACATGCTAATATTAGTCCTCCTGCCTCCAGGTTTGTGTGTTTTATATATTATCACCACTGTTTGATTCATTATGCAGAACCACCACTGATTTGCTATGTTGTACAGAGCCACCACTGATTTGCTATGTTGTACAGAGCCACCACTATGATAGCTATTATATATACTACAATCGCGTTTGTAACGCATCCGTCGCCATCGGCAGTTGCGCACGCAGTCAAAGAGGAATGTTGGCTGCGCGCGCATCCAAAAGAATCCACCTGGCAAACAAAGCATTAAGAGAGAAGAAAAAACACGCACCTGCACGAAATAACAAAAAAAAAAAAGTCACCGCCCGCACAAAATATAAAGAAAAACAAAAAACACGTAACCGCACACGCAAAATTAAAAAACCTAACCACCCGCACGAAGTATAACAAAAAAAAAAAAACACTTAAGCGCCTGCAAGAAATATTAACAAATTCCTAAACCGCCAACCCCCACATCGGAAAAAAATTTAGTAATTAAAGGGACACTAAACCCAAATTTTTTCATTTGTGATTCAGATAGAGCATGTAATTTTAAGCAACTTTCTAATTTACTCCTATTATCAAATTTTCTTCATTCTCTTGGTATCTTTATTTGAAATGCAAGAATGTAAGTTTAGATGCCGGCCCATTTTTGGTGAACCTGGGTTGTTCTTGCAGATTGGTGAAAAAAATCATTCACCAATAAAAAAGTGCTGTCAACAGATCTGAACCAAAAAAAAAAGCTTAGCTGCCTTCTTTTTCAAATAAAGATAGCAAGAGAATAAAGAAAAATTGATAATAGGAATAAATTAGAAAATTGCATGCTCTATCTGAATCACGAAAGAAAAAATTTGGGTTCAGTGTCCCTTTAACCCCTAATCCGCAAAGTAAACAACAAAAATAACATAATTAACCTATTAACCCCTAAACCGCCAACCCCCACATCGCAATAAACCTAACTAACCTATTAACTCCTAAACCGCCAACCCCCCACAACGCAAATAATAAATCCTAGCATTAATTTAAAAATACAACCTAAGATTAAATAACAAAAAATAAAAAAAGTCCAAAATTACAGAAAAAATAAGCAAAATTATCAAAAAAATAAATAAATTTAACCTAATCTAATACCCCTAAGAAAATAAAAACCAAAAATAGAAAACACCCCCTAAACTAAACTACAAATAGTAGTCTCTTTTGTAAGGCATTGCCCTAAGTTAAACAGCTCTTTTACATAAAAAAATACTAAGTTCCCCCCTAACAGTTAAACAACCCCACCCACCAAACCTCCCAAAATAAAAAAAAAACTAAGCTGCCCATTGCCCCTAAAGGGGCATTTGTATGGGCATTGCCCTTAAAAGGGCAATCAGCTCGTTTGCTGCCCATTAAAATAAAAAAGCCCTAATCTAAAAAAACAAAACACTAACAAACTACCAATAGCCCTTAAAAGGGCCTTTTGTAGGGCATTGCCATAAGTTAAACAACTCTTTAACCTAATAAAATGTTTTACCGGTTACCCCTTAACACTAAAACCCCCCACCCAACCATTCCCCCAAATAAAAAAAAACAAAGTCTAAAAAAAACTAAGCTACCCATTTGGGCATTGCCCTTAAAAGGGCAATAAGCTCTTTTTACAAACAGCTCTTTTGCGCCCATAAAAAAAAAATCCCTAATCTAAAAATAAAAACCCACCCAGGCGGTGAAGGTCTTCATCAATCGCGGAGACATCTTCCATCTTCATCCGGAGCAATGGTGGCACAGAGCGGAGTTGATCGCGGAGCTGAGATGACCGTGGATCAGGACCTGCGATTGCAGAGCAGGACCGGCCGTTGCGGAGCAGGACCGGCGTGGAGGTTCCTCTTCATGCGGTCTCCGCCGCACACTGAAGATTGAATGCAAGGTACCGCCTTTAAATATTGGTTTACCTTGCATTCCTATTGGTTGAAATTTTGAAATCAGCCAATAGGATGAGAGTTACTGAAATCCTATTGGCTGATTTGAACAGCCAATAGGATTTCAGTAGCTCTCATCCTATTGGCTGATTTCAAAATTTCAGCCAAGAGGGTAGCTCTGTCTGAATCATGAAAGTTTAATTTTGACTTTACTGTTCCTTTAAGAACTATATCAAGTGGTGCCAGAGGTACAGATTATAAATTAGAAGACTGTCACAATGATAAGGTAATATCTGACATATGGGGAGGGCAATTTGAATTCTCTTTCCGATATTGTTTGTTTCGGCTCCTGATAATAAGATTTTGGTATCGGCCAATATAGGAAGCCTGCTTCTTGAGCAATCACAATCCAAAATAGATTCATCCCACAGCCCTGAATAAGTTTTCATGTTTTTGTTTTGAAATGGGAATCCAACTGAAACCGACATTTACAAAGTACTTTTCACACCTTCATATTTAAGTTTTTAGATTGAACACCTTTGTAAAATGTGTAAGGGAAATTATTGTTCACACGTGTAAGATTAACCTATTGTAATCTAAATCCATCCTGATTACTGGTAAATGTGATTTGTATATAGGTATGATGGGTAAATTGGGCATTTTTGCTCAGTCATTTGTATTAACACTTAATATTTTAAAAGTATCTTTTGAACCATTATTTCCAATTATTGATTCAGAAAGTACAGTTTTCCTGTTTAGTGAGATATACATCTGAAATCAAGAAGGAAGTGACCACAACTTATCTTCTAAAATGGGATATTAAAGGGATATGAAACCCAAAATGTTAAAATTTACTTCAAATATCAATGTTCTTTGTTGTCTTTGTATCATTTGTTGAAAAGCAGGGATGTATGCATAGGAGCAGGCCCATTGCTGGAGCTCTATATGGCAACAGAGAATGAATGAATGGTATTCATTTGCAAGAGCACTAGATGGCAGCACTATTTCCTGCCATGTAGTGCTCCAGATGCCTATAGCTAGCCAGCTCTTCAACCCAGAATATTCACCATTCCCTCTAAGGTGTATACTACACATAGCAAAACAAACATGAGCACAACTTAATCTTTACTATGTATTGTTACTATTTAGATAAAATTACCTTCATTGAAAATTCATGCACACGATCTCCAGCCCACACAGGATGAGTATGCGCGTCTACAAATCCTGTAGCAGGAACAGTAATGACGATAGTAAATGCTTCAGTATCAGTTAGGGATTTTACAGGGAAACCTATTTGTATTTCCCATCATGTCTTAAAAGGGACATTAAATACTACTTGTTTTTGCCTAAAAATTGTGTTTTGTCCCTCGCCCCCAATGAGCCCAAAAAGTAAAACCTGTGACCTAGGTTTTGCTGCAACCTGCCTATTTGACTTTATCTATTGCAGGTTTACTTTTATTTTTACCTCCTTGTCCTATGGGACTTGTACATTTTTTATACTAAAGTAAGAGGTGTTTCTGTGCTTTTAATCTCTTCAACACCAGTGTTTTAAGGTGAAGAAAATTGTCTAATTTTCTTTTTGAGAATAAATATAATAACTTAAACTGCGGGTCAGATAAAGGACGTCTTTCTTACTTACTACGCCAATATGTATTATTAATTTGCTGTGATCTGACAATAGACCTCCTAAAATCCTAATATAGTTTGCTGTTCCGTGAGTTCCCAGTAGCCTCCAGCAGTAAACTGAAAATGACCCCTTCTAATGTCCTCTTCCACCAGTCACCTGCAGAAATGCTTTGGTATTGCCCCTTTTCTTGTCCCACAACTTCCAAAATTTGATATACATTAATTTCCATAGAAAATCCTATCACATACTTGTTCCTACATTTTTTTCAAAATTAAGCTATCCTGTTTTGGGCACCACAATTTCTCTTTATCTACTGTTACAATATCTACTTCAATTTATTTGAGAATAATTAAAAATCAGTATAACCTTAAAAATCTAAATTGGAGAGAAGAGATGGGCTTTCTAGCTCTTAAATGTTCATGCATATAAAATAGCACCTTTTAAATAACCCTTTTTTAATATATAAGTAAACGCTGTTTAAACTAATACTAATGTGAATGTATAGCATATATATATATATAAAGCATAGCTAATGGTTGAGTATAATTTTCTCATTGGCTAGTAATGACACCTCACATAAAACTAATGGTGGAAAAGGACACCTTCCCAGGAATATCTATTTTTAAACAGACATTTTTTTATGCTATATTGTGAAAAGAACCTCTTGAGGGTTGACAGAATCCACAAAACAGGACCAATTCTGTGAGGTATCTGTCATTGCTATGGTCCTATCAGGTGATCACCGTTTCAGTACTTGCTTACTGCAAAAAATATTTAGCTTTTCACTTACCAAAATAAACAGTATGTAAATGCAATTGCAATAAATGACTATGACTTTACCCAGAAGCTGTTCATTGAAGAAGAAAAAATGGGGGGGGGGGGGGTGAGGATAAGGGTTTAACTTTTAAAATTCTGAAAAGTAAGTACAGAAACAAAGTAATTACAAACTTTAAAGGAAAATAAACATAAATTAAGTGCACAGAAGTGTATTTCAAAGCATATTTGCATTCTGTTTGGGTTTGCAAAAAGTCTTCTGAAGAAATATATAGAATGTTATCATTTATTTGTATAGCGCTGCTAACTTCTATAGCGCTGGGTAAAGTGATAGAGATATACAATAAAAAAGATTTGTGATAAGATACAAAAATACTAGGAGATGTGCAGCAGTCGTTTTGGACAAAATGTTCGTTCCAAATATTCAGGGAAATTAATTTCCCATAATATTCAAAGGCTGCACTATTCATTTAGTTTAAAATGAAATGAATACTAAATTTTAGTTAAACGAATACATAACAGACTAAACAAAACTAGTACATGAGGAGGAGGGCCCTGCTTGGAAAAGCTTACAATCTACTGGTTGAGGGTGCAGAGAATTAAGGTTTGAGGTAGCTTGTAACGTGGATTCTAGTTGCAGCAGCCAGTCAGGCAGTTCAAGATTTGTTTTCAGTTGGATGAAAAGCAGAGACGGTAAGTGTCTCTGATAAGGCGGGTTTTCAAAGAGTGCCTGAAACTATACAAGGTTGGAGATAGTCTGATGGAGAAGGGTAGAGAGTTCCATAGGAAAGTAGCAGCACGTGAGAAGTCTTGGAGGCGTGAGAGGGAAGTAGAGATAAAAGGAGTGGAGAGACGGAGGTCAGACGTTGATTGAAGAGAACGGTTTGGGGAGTATTTGGAGATGAGAGAGAAAATATAGTTGGGAGTGAGGTTGTTGAGTGCTTTATAGGTTAGGGTTAATACTATGAATTGTATTATAGAGCAGGGTTCTTCCACCTTTCTCCCAAGACCCAGTGCAATTATATCACATATTTTTGTAACCTTTTTTTTAAGCTTAGTCTAAAAAGTTCTGAAGTAACATACAACAAAACAGCTGCAATTTATAGCCAAGTGAGTAAAATGTGTGAATACTTTGATCCTGATTGTAGTAAAAATTAGAAGTTTTGTAAAAGGTAATAACACACCACACTATAATATATCTCATTGTGACCCAGTAAACATGCTGTTGCGACCCAGTAATAGGTTGCAACAAGTAGTTTGAAGATAATTGTTCTTGCGAGTATGGGGAGCCAGTACAGGCAGATCGGAGCAGCTAATGTAGATCAGCAACTTAGGTGGAAGAGTATAGAATTTAGAAGTAGATTGCAGTAGTCAACAGGTGACAAAATTAGTATTTTTGTGGTTTCTTGAGTAAGGAAAGATTGAATACTGGGAATGCTGCACATGTTTGCACGGTAGAATTTGGTGAGAGCTTGAATATATGGAGTGAATGTGAGTTCCGAGTCAAGTGTGAACCCAAGACATCTTGGAGAGGGAAGAATAAGAAGCAGCTCAGTTTTACATAGATTGAGTTGGAGGTAGTGTGAGGACATCCAAGAGGAAATTGCAGTAAAGATTGGTAGGTTAGGTACACATGAATCGTCTCACAACTGCTATGCATGAGGCACATTACACCATGTAAGGCTAAGTGTACTCTGCCGCATGAGCTCTTTTTTGCTTTGGCTGAAGCATTATCTAAAAATACAGAAGTAACTTTCCAAATTCATTTAGCTATTCAAATGTTAGAACCACATGAAAGATAATATTTAAAACTTTAAAAAAAACATAGCTGCAAGTAACTCTCTTTCACCTACCTGGAAGGACACATTTGCCAGTACAATCAATAGTTTTCTCAAACAATGAGGTGGAAAACTGATTACGTATTGTATCTGTTGGTCCTACTGCCTTTATCAACCCATCACTAAAATGAAAAAAAAAAAAAAAAAAAAAATGTTAAATAACGAATTATTGTCATTATCATTTTTTTTATTTTTTTTTTCCCAAACAACTTTATTGAAAGTTAAGTAGAACAATACAGGTAGTAGGAGGCGCAGCTCCTCAGTTGTTTAATTTCAACAGCTGTTATTTTTACAGGTTCACATAACTAGTTCTTACAATCATTGTTAACTAATTAATAGAGCAGAAATTAAAGAAAAACAATTTTTGCAACCCTTAGTTAAGGGTCTTAGTAATATATTATACTCTTAGAAAGTTGAAGATATATATAAGAAAAGAAGAGGAAAAGAATAGGGCAGTAAAGGAAGTAAATATTCCAGAATGAGGAAGTATAGGAAAAAGGGAAGAGTAAAGAGGGGGGTCGTCCTGTCCCAGACCCAGCGTCCCATAGTGTTCATATCACACATTTATTTTTATTTTTTTTTATTTTTTTTTAATATTTTGTTTCTTATATGTCTGTACATATGCATCCCATGTGCAGGAAATCTCTGCATAGATCTCCATTTGTTCAGTTTTAAGATAATAATATTCTTCCAATTCAATTAAATCTGTAACCTTTCCGACCCACATATCTAAGGAGGGGACCTCTCTATGTTTCCAGTTTTTTGCAATCAGTGTTTTGATCCCATTAGTCATGATCTTAAATAAACGGAGATAGGGTTTGTATTTAATGTGGGGGGGTCTATTTAATAGCCATATCAATGGATCTAGTGGAAACTCGATACTTAAGATTGATTCTATTTCGGTGATTATTTGTCTCCAGTAGTTTTGAACGGCATTACACCACCACCCCATATGTGCGGCATTACTATTTACATGTCCACATCTCCAACACTTATTTGATTGTGAGCGAAATAATCTATGTATTTTCTGAGGAGTAAAATACCATCTATGCAACAATTTGAAATTGACTTCTAAAATGGAGGAGGAGATGGAGGATTTCATGGTGGCTTGGAGTATAGATAGACTCGTCTGAGGGGTGATTATAGTTCCGAGATCAGTTTCCCATCTCTCTAAGTATGGGGGTATATATCCTGGTGGTTTTTGGAGTAGTAGTTTATATATTTTTGACAGTGTGTGTCTAAGTGGAGGCGCTTGCACGCATAAACTTTCGAAATTTGTCATTGGTCTGGTCATATTGTTAGATTGTTTGTGCTTGAGTATGTAATTTCTTGCCTGTCTGTATGTAAACCAGTTGACAAAACACTCATATCCTTCATCTATTAGTTCTGATTGTGTACGTATAGTTTCATTTGTTACTATAAAGTGAATTCCGAAGTCTCTGTTGACCATGTCTGTTGTTAACAAATTGGAGTAAGGCCTCAATGTATATTCTCCATTCTCTATCAAAGATGTCAGGGGAGAAGGGATAGAGGAGATAAACAATGATGTGGTGATGGTCCTCCTCCACACCTGATATGTTTCTTGTGTTACTGGGTTATCATATGTTGTTATTATGTGTTTATTTATATCACTCCAACACATTCGACCAAGATGTGGTTTTTGTGCTATAAGATGTTCTAGGGGTACCCAACGTTTGTGGTGATAGTGGATATTCCAGTCCACAATCCGTTGTAAAAATATGGCCTGTCTATATAATTCAAGATTTGGAACTCCCAACCCTCCCTGAGATTTAGGGGATTGCATTATTTAACGATTGATTCTTGGGGGTTTCTTGTTCCAAATATAATCACTAAAAGCTTTTTGTATAGTGTGTAAGTAATTTGTCGGGAGTGGAATAGGTAAAGTTTGAAGGTAGTAGAGTATTCTTGGGAAAACGTTCATTTTAATTACTTCTATGCGTCCTAACCAGGAAATTTGTTTAGATCTCCACAATGATAGATCATTAATAATTGCACGCTTAATTGGGATGTAGTTTAGAGTATATATATCTGTGAATGTTGGAGCAAGTTTAATTCCCAAATAGTTTAATGCTGAGTGGCACCATGTGAATGTGGTGAGTTGTTTGATGGTTCGTCTGTCAGTGTCATTCAGATTTATATTTAGAATTTCAGATTTGTTTTTATTTATGACAAAATTGGAGAGTAAGCGGAATCTCTCAAACTCTCCATTTAAGTGTGGTATGGATTCCTCGAGTTTTGTAAGGGAGAAAAGCATGTCGTCAGCAAAAAGGGAGAACGTATATTGTTGGGAGTCTAGATTAATTCCGTGTATCTGTGGGTTGTGTCTAATGCTTGTAGCCAGTGTCTCTATTACACAGGTGAACAAAAGGGGTGATAGGGGACATCTTTGACGCGTCCCATTCATTATTGGGAAGGGATTGGATAGGCATCCATTTATCATTATTCGTGCACTAGGTTGAGAGTATAAGGAGAATATTCTATTTAGTATTTGTGGGCCAAAACCAAAATGAGTCAGAGTGGCTTTTAAATAATCCCAGGCAACACGGTCAAAAGCCTTTTCGGCATCTGTTGATAAGAGTATAGATGGTATATTATTTTTCTTGGCATAGTGTATCAGATGCAGGGCTCTGACCGTGTTGTCTTTAGCTTCACGACCTGGGATAAAGCCAACTTGGTCCGGGTGTATGATATTAGGTAAAATTTTGTTTAGTCTATGGGCCAATACCTTAGCAAAAATTTTGATGTCTGTGTTTAATAGCGAGATCGGACGGTAATTTGCGGGGAGAATTAATGATTTATTTGGTTTTGGTAACAATGTTATGTGGGCCTCTAAAGCTCTTGCTGAAAAGGCCTTAGAAGAATCGATAGAATGGAAGTAAGCTAAAATGTGTGGGGACAGGGTTTCTCGGAAAATCGAATAGTATTTGTGGCCAAAGCCATCTGGGCCCGGTGCTTTCCCAGTCGGTAAATCTTTGATAACTAGGTTTACTTCTTCTAGTGTTAAGTTGTTCTCTAGGTTGTCTCTTTGTTCAGTCGTAATAGTAGGAAGGTTCAGGTGTTGTAGGAAGTCATCTATTAGTTGTGATCGTGGCCTATGGTCGTTTATATGTGAGTCAGAGTCTTTTTTAATATTGTAAAGTTTTTGGAAGAATGTTTTGAATGTTTGAGCTATAGTGTGTGTGGAGTATTGCGACCGTCCTTTCTCATCGACAATATGTAGAATATATTTTTTATGTGCTTTATGTTTAAGATAGCGTGCTAGCAGGCGACCAAATTTATTATGTCCCTCAGTGTTTTTGGTGGGTGTGCAGAGCCCTTCTTTTATGTTCTTTAGATAGATGGGAGGCCAGTTTTTTCCTTTCTAGTGTAAGTTCTGTTAATATGTCTCTGTCTGAGGGGAGTCTTTTGTGTTCAGTCTCAAGTTGTTGAATTTTGAATAAAAAGGATTGGACAGATTCCCTTTTAATTTTATTTATGTATGCTTTCATGGCCATCAGTTCACCTCGAACCACACTTTTATGTGCTTCCCAGAGCATTTGCGGAGAAGTCTCCGCATTGGTGTTTAATTGAAAATATTCTGTGATTACTTTGTCTATCTTTATTACATTCTGTGGGTCTAATAGTATGGAGTCATCCAATTTCCATATAAAGTTCTTTATAGGTTTAGATGGCCAAAAGAAATAGCTAGTTAATGCTGAAAGGTCAGACCATGTCATTGGGCATATTTTTGCTGATTTAAATAGGGATAGACCTCCCACGTCAGTAAATACATAGTCGATCCTAGTGTATGTTGCATGTGGGTATGAGTAGAAGGAATAATCCCTAAAATGGGGATGCAATATCCTCCATACGTCGTGTGCTACTATGTTTTTGAAATATTGTTTAATTTTATTCGGGGTTCAACGCTATGTTGAAGTCCCCGCACATGATAAAGTACCCCTTTCTGGTGATCCAACAACAGGTTAGACAGTTTTCTAAAAAATGATTGTTGATTTGCATTTGGTGCATATATAGAGACTAGGGTTATCGGCCTATTATATAATAAGCCAATTAGTATGATATATCTTTCTTCTTTGTCTTTTATGTTTTGCAACTCTATAAAAGGAATCCCTTTTTTAATTATAATACCAACCCCCTGTTTTTTATGTTTGTTATGTGAGGCCCAGTAGCACGTGCCAAACAAGCGAGCAAATGCTGTGGGTTCCTTTCCCTTTCTAAAGTGTGTCTCCTGGAGAAACATCAAATCAGCCCCTTGACTGCGACATTCCCTCAGAACTACTGATCTCTTGTTCGGGATGTTGAGGCCTTTGGCATTCACCGAATATAAGCGCAGGTCATTTGTAGTTAAGGGTTGAGACTGGTGTTTAGCCATGTTCATACTGATTATCGGATCTAACGAGTGTGAAGTATAAATTCTGCACGTGAGAGCACATTCTAACGTTCTGTTTGAGAACACCTGGCAGAACAGGACAGATCCTCAAGAGTATAAGGAGAAGAGGAAAGAAAGAAAGAAAGAAAGAAAGAAAGAAAGAAAGAAAGAAAGAAAGAAAGAAAGAAAGAAAGAAAGAAAGTATAGATCTAAACATAACATGTCTTGAGTGTGAGGTAGCATGTCTTTGATTAAGTCACCGGCTCTCTTAAAACAATATAAATTAGAGAGAATCCATCTAACATTTTTACTTACTATCTACCTTTATGAACTTTCAGGAAAAACAAACATGAATAAGAAGAGAAAAAAAAACCAAAACAAAAACATTGACATATACATGCTATATGTGTAGTTTCTACCGTGTCTTTGTCAGGATAGTAAAGATAACATAATTTATAGATTTCGAAATATGGTGAGGCGTTTTTAGTTAGTGTCTAACAGGTTAACAACCCTCACTAGCAGTTGGCCAGTCAACATATAGTATGTCTAATCACTAGGTTGGGCCTACATTAAGGCAAGTCCTACGTCTAACAATGGCTTATCAGGAACTTAACAATTTGCTGCTCGCAATGGATTGTTAAACATGTTATCCGATAATATGACATTTAAGTATAATCATCATAAATCCTGTTATATCTTTGTACAGATTCTGTCATTCCCTCTTAGCAAGATTGTAGATATCACAAGTAAATTACTCTTATGGTGCATAAGGTCATCATTTCAATAGGTATCAACAAAAGTTCAACAGTTCATAACAACTACTTATCTATCAGCATAACAAGTAATAAACATATTCATGTTAACTAGAACAAAACATTAAATATACTTATCAGTCCATATGTATCTTGATGAGATATCTCTCCACCTGGAAATAAAGGATTGAAATCACCTTGTGGTAGCATGGTGAATGTTCAGGTAGTGTTTGTGGGCAACTCCACCTTCTTTTTCTTGTGTTGGACGGTAGACCATTGTGGTCTTTGAGGAAGAGGAGCGGTTTCTCTGCGTGATGTTGAGGCCTGTAGGTTAGGTTGCGGAAACTCCATATTCAAACCTCTAGAAAATGAGTCCAAGTCATTGGGATCTTTATAAATGTGTGTTTTGCCTTCTTTTTGCACAATAAGACTGAAGGGAAACCCCCATCGGTATCTCACTTTTCTTTCCTGTAGACTTTGAGTGATGTAGCGGACTTCTTTTCTCTTTTCTATGGTTGTAGGGCTAATGTCCTGGAAAATTTGGATACTATAAGTTTGAAATTTAAGCTCTCGCTGTGTTCTAACACGTTTCCAAATAGCATCTTTATCCGAGTAGTTGGTAAATTTTATGATTATATCCCTGGGAGGTTTTGGTGGGGTCGGCATTGGTTTCAATGCTCGATGGGCCCTCTCCATCGATGATTCTGAGAGTTTAAGATTTGGTATGATATATTCAAACAGTTGCAGCAAATATGAAGTCAGGGATTCCTTGGTGGCCTCTTCTGGCACTCCCCGTATCCTCAGATTGCTCCTTCTATTCCTATTTTCCAAATCTTCCACCTTTAACTGTAGTGCCCGGATAACTGTATCTTGTCTTGTCAGTTGGTGGTCGACGTCTGATACCATATTGTTTAAAGTCTCCTGTCCTTCTTCTAGATATTCTAATCTGGACCCCATTTCATTGATATCCCTTCTCAGAGAGGACATCTCATTTTTAATAAAGGATTTTAAATCTGCAAGGTCCGATTTAGATGGAAGAAGTGAGATATTTGATTGTATCTGATTTAATTGGTCTATATGTGAGCTTTGGTTGTCAGGATTTGAGTTTAGTTGTGAGGCGTCACTATTATTGAATGTCTGTGAATGATCCAGCCCCTCTGAGTCTTGTTTTGGAAAAAAGGAGTTCATAGTAGCCGTATTAGTTATTTTCTTTTCAGGTTTGGTGTTTCTTTTGGAGGCCATTTGGAAAAATTGTGAGTTCCAACTTCTTATTATCACTTGTGGGCCCCGTGAGTATAATATAATACGAGATGTATAAATATAGCAGGCAAACTGATTCCCCACACCTCTATCTCACATCGTTCAGTGAATAAGTCCCATTAAAGTATTGTAACAGCTTTGATTGTGGTTCTCCGTTTGCCCTGCTGTTTGTGAGGTTTTAGTAAGTTAGTTTTGCTTGGCTGTTCTAACATTAAAACGTTCCGGCCGCTGAGAGGTGGAGAATCTCGGGCACTTTCTAATTTTTATAAGGGTTAGGTTCGTGTGATACAATACAGATGTGCAGGGCTCTCAGCCGCGTCTATGATCAGTTGCCGTCTTTATCACTTACCACATGGAGCAGCGTAATGGTGGTGGTCTCTCATACACCCACCCGACTTAACCGGATGGTCTCTGCCGGTCTCTTTCTTACTCTAGGTGCTGTTCAAGTCGCTATGGGGTTCAGCCTGCAATGTGATCTTTGTCCCAATCCCTGCCACTCAATTCCCCTCACCTCCAGGTGCGCGGGACGGGTCCGGCTGATTTCAGTATTTTTCCCCGTAGCCGTTCAGAATTATATTAGCCGTTGCTTATAAGGACTCTCGTGGTCTGTCACTTCAATCCGATGTAGTTTTAGGGATATCTCTCAACTCAGAAATAGATGTATGAGCCGGTGACCTAAGACATGTCACGGAGCTAGCTTAACATGCGGCCATGTTCCTGCATGGCTACGCTCCGCCGTCATTATCATTATTTATTTGTATAGAGCTGCAAAATTCTATAGCACTGGATACAAAAATAGGGGTATGAGACACAGATTTGTGGCAAGACACAAATACATAACAGACTAAACAAAACAACAATGCAGGAGGAGGGAGCCTTGCTTCAAAGTGCTCATAGTTTACAGGAACAGGGTGCAGATACATCAGGTGTTGGGTAACTTGTCACATGGATTGTAGTTGCAGGAGTGAGACCAGGCAGATCAAGATTTATTTTGATTAGGACACGAAATAGTTAAGAGAGATGGTAAACCTGTCTAAATAGGTGGGTTTTCAACACTGACGGAGCAGTGTGTGAGAAGTCTTGGAGGCGAGAGAGGGAAGTAGAAACAATAAGATGTTGGTCAGAGGTTGATTGAAGAGGGCTGGTGGTCTGGGAGTATTTGGAGATAAGTAAGGAAATATATAGAGGTTGTTTTAAAGAGACAGTCTAGGCCAAAATAAACTTTCATGATTCAGATAGAGCATGTAATTTTAAACAATTTTCCAATTTACTTTTATCACCAATTTTGCTTTGTTCTCTTGGTATTCTTAGCTGAAAGCTTAACCTAGGAGGTGCATATGCTAATTTCTTAGATCTTGAAGCCCACCTCTTTCAGATTGCATTTTAACAGTTTTTCACCACTAGAGGGTGTTAATTCATGTATTTCATATAGATAACACTGAGCTTGTGCACGAGAAGTTATCAGGGAGTAGGCACCGATTGGCTAGACTGCAAGTCTGTCAAAAGAACTGAAAAAAGGGGCAGTTTGCAGAGGCTTAGATACAAGATAATCACAGAGGTTAAAAGTATATTAATATAACTGTGTTGGTTATGCAAAACTGGGAAATGGGTAATAAAGGGATTATCTATCTTTTAAAACAATAAAAATTCTGGTGTAGACTGTCCCTTTAAGTTGCAGTAGTCAATATGTGACAAAATGAGGGAATAGATACAAGGGAATGGATAAGTGTTTTTTGTAGTTTCTTGGGTAACGGAAGCATCAATTCTGGAAATGTGGTGTAGGTGAGCATGGCAGGATTTGGTAAGTGCCTGTATAAATAGAGTGAATGTGAGTTCAAAGTCAAGAATATCTCCAAGACAGCAGACAAGGGATAAACATTTTAATAGCATTTAAAACAATAAAATTACATTAGCCACATGTGCTTAACTAAAAGTTTTATACAGTGTATTGGCAAATATTGTTTACTACTATATAGATATTATGATATATTCAAAGAAAACATTATCCTGAGATTTATATACATCTGAGCTGCAGGAAGCTCCAGCAGTCTTGGCTGTAAAAGTTACAGCCGAGAGCTGGAGTTCCTGAGCTCAAGGCATCTGTCTGCATATGGAACTGGAGCATGATCTGTGCTTCGGTTCCATATGAAGGCAGATGCCTGATCGTTACAGACAGTGAAAAAAAAATATCCCTAAACTGCATACTGGCAGTCCTTCTGCTGGTACCTAAGAAGGTGTTGACCATGGGGGGGGGGGGGGGGAAACAAGCTGTTTTAGAAGATAAGCTCTACTCTGCATCACAAATTAACCTTAAGAGCTAACTGAATAACCCCTTCTCTGCCAGGATTTCACATAAGGTGTGCATCTGCAATTAGCAGTATTCTAACTTCCCAAAAGCAATCACAAAGCCATGCATGTCTGCTATTTCTGAACAAAGGGGATCCCCAAAAAGCTTTTATTACAATTTGTCATATGACTGTAGAAGTTGTGTGTAAATAATTTCAGTGAATAAAAGTTATTTTATTTTTTTATATGATCTAATCTGGCAGTCAAATAGTGGCATCAAATATACCAAAATGGGTCTAGATCAATACCTTGGTTTGTCTACTTTAAAAATATATTATTTTTTTTCATAGGTAAATCAAAAGCTTGTTGTTTAAAAGGGACAGTCAAGTCCAAAAAAACCTTCATGATAGGGCATGCAATTTTAAACAACTTTCCAATTTACTTTTATCACCAATTTTGCTTTGTTCTCTTGGTATTCTTAGTTAAAAGCTAAACCTAGGAGGTTCATATGCTAATTTCTTAGACCTTGAACGCCGCCTCTAAGCTGAATGCATTTTGACCACTAGAGGGCATTAGTTCATGTGTTTCATATAGATAACATTGAGCTCATGCACGTGAATTTACAGAGGAGTCAGCATTGTCAAAAAGAACTGAAATGAGTGCAGTCTGCATATCCTTAGATACAAGGTAATTACAGAGGTAAAACATGTATTATAACTGTGTTGGTAATGCAAAACTGGGGAATGGGTAATTAAGGGATTATCTCTTAAAACAACAAATATTCTGGTGTTGACAGTCCCTTTAATCAGAATGATAGAAAAAATGCAAAAAATTCTCTGGTACTTTGGGCAAGTTTTTCTCTGAAATTCCCGGTAGCAAAGGGGTTAAAGTGATGGTAAACTTTAGCTAATCAAATGCCATATATGTAATCTTTACTATTAAAAAAAGAATATTTGTACCTTTTTTTTTTTTTTTTTAAATCTATCTGTGAAAAGGGTTAAATCCATGCCTTTAGTAATGCTTCTATTGCAATGTTATGCCGGCCCACTGGGATGAGCTCTTTTTTTTTTTTTTGTATAGGACAACTCCAAAGAAAAATCCAATCAGTGTGCGTGTCATAGGACACTATTGAAAGTTAAAGTAATTTGAAAGCCCTTAGGAAGCCTATGTAGATAGTAGGTAGAACTGCTCTCTATTTAGCCCAGCCAAAATAGTAAATGAAGGGGGGCGGAGGAACAATAGATACCAAGTAGGATTATAAATCTTTTATTATAAAATATATATATACACTTTTTACAATAATGAAAAAAAAAATGCGGTTTTGCTTGTACACTAATATATTTTTCATTGCAACATTCTTAACCCCTTAACGACCAAGGACGTACCATGTACGTCCTGCAAAAACTGTCAGTGACAATGGACGTACCTGGAACGTCCTTGGTCTATTTGAGTGCTGGAAGCGATTGCGATCGCTTCCAGCAGCTCTCAGGGTATTGTAGTGATGCCTCGATATTGAGGCATCCTGCAATACCCTTTATCAAGCATCCGATGCAGAGAGAGCCACTCTTTGGCACTCTCTGCACCAGTAGCGATGGTGCCGATCGTTGGTGGGTGGGAGCTAAGCAGGGAGGCGGGTGGGCGGCCCATCACTACCCGGCATCCGGTTCCTGTATGTGTGGGTGCCGGGAGCATGCGGGGACGTGAGCACGCAGCAACCACTGCCACCAATGTCTCTGAATTTCAAAGAGTGAGAGGGAAAAAAAAAAAATATCAAAGGATCTGGGAGGGGGATGGGGGTATTGAGGGGGGGCAGCTACACTACAGAAAAATCTATAATTTATAAATAAATAAAAAAAAAATACTTTGTTTTTGGGGGGCAAATTGCCAGTACCCAAGATGGTGGCAAATAGGAAGTGGGGGGAGGGTCCATCACATCTGAATAGATATAAAATAAATAAATAAATATATATATATATATATTTTAGTACTGGCAGACTTTCTGCCAGTACTTAAGATGGCGGGGACAATTGTGGAGTGGGGGAGGGAAGAGAGCCGTTTAGGAGGGATCAGTGAGTGGGATGTGTAAGGTGGGAGGCTGATCTCTACACTAAAGCTAAAATTAAGCCTGCAAGCTCCCTACAAGCTACTTAATTAACCCCTTCACTGCTGGGCATAATACAAGTGTGGTGTGCAGCGGCATTATGCGGCCTTCTAATTGCCAAAAAGCAACGCTAAAGCCATATATGTCTGCTATTTCTGAACAAAGGGGAACCCAGAGAAGCATTTTACAACCATTTATGCCGTAATTGCACAAGCTGTTTGTAAATAATTTCAGTGAGAAACCTAAAGTTTGTGACAAAATTTGTGAAAAGTGAACAATTTTTTATATTTGATCGCATTTGGCGGTGAAATAGTGGCATGAAATATACCAACATGGGCCTAGATCAATACTTTGGGTTGTCTTCTAAAAGTAAATATATACATGTTAAGGGATATTCAGGTATTCCTGACAGATATCAGTGTTCCAATGTAACTATCGCTAATTTTGAAAAAAAAAGTGGTTTGGAGATAGCAAAGTGCTACTTGTATTTATTGCCCTATAACTTGCAAAAAAAGCAAAGAACATATAAACATTGGATATTTCTAAACTCAGGACAAAATTTAGAAGCTATTTAGCATGGGTGTTTTTTTGGTGGTTGTAGATGTGTAACAGATTTTGGGGCTCAGAGTTAGAAAAAGTGTTTTTTCCCCATTTTTTCATCATATTTTATAAAAAGAAATTATAGTAAATTATAAGATATGATGAAAATAATGGTATTGTTAGAAAGTTCATTTAATGGTAAGAAAAACAGTATATAATATGTGTGGGTACAGTAAATGAGTAAGAGGAAAATTACAGCTAAACACAAACACCACAGAAATGTAAAAATAGCCTTGGTCCCAGATGGTCAGAAAATGGAAAAGTGCTGTGGTCCATAATGTTATTGTAAATTTCAGACTTTAACCCCTTAAGTCTGAAGACTGTCCCTTTAATTCTGAAAATTAAATACAGTCAAGTCAAAATTAAAGTGATGGAAAATCCAAGCGTATAACAAACACTAGCATTTACAATCACAAAAAAATAAAAAGGTTAGTTTCTCTCGTCGTTTCATAAAAAACAATGTTAACCCCTTAACGATGCATGTCGTACAGGGTATGTCGCACACAACCTGGTCTTAAAAGACCAGCGACGTACCCTGTACGAAATTAGGGGTTTAAAGCGTCTGGAAGCGATCCTGCTCGCTTCCAGCCGCTTTCCGGTTATTGCAGTGATGCCTCGATATCGAGGCATCCTGCAATAACACCCCTTGGCCATCCGATGCAGAGAGAGCCACTCTTTGGCCCTCTCTGCACCGGACATCGATGGCCAGTATTGTTGGTGGGTGAGAGCTTACGTAGGAGGCGGGTGGGCGGCCATCGATGGGCCATATGACGTTGGGGGGGGGGCGGGATCGTGGGCGTGCACGGGGTGGAAGCGGGTGGGAACGGCTACACTACAGAAATATTTTTAAAAAGTGGGATAGAGTGGGGTAAAAATTAATTTAAAAATGCATCTAAGGGATCTGGGAGGGGGTGGGGGGTTCTCTTTGGCTGGGGGGGAAGCTACACTATAGAAAAAAAATTATAAAAGATAAAAAAAAGCAGGGTTTTTTTTAGTAAACTGGGTATGTCAGTACCCAAGATGGCTACCAATAAGGTACAGGGGGAGGGGAGGGAAGAGAGCTGTTTGGGAGGGATCAAGGGGTGTGATGTGTCAGGTGGGAGGCTGATCTCTACATTAAAGCTAAAATTAACCCTGCAAGCTCCCTACAAGCTACCTAATTAGCCCCTTCACTGCTAGATATAATTAACTTTTTTTCCATTTGATCGCATTTAGCGTTGAAATGGTGGCATGAAATATACCAAGATGGGCCTAGATCAATACTTGGGGTTGTCTACTACACTACAGCTAAAATTAACCCTAGAAGCTCCCTACATGCTCCCTAATTAACCCCTTCACTGCTGGGCATAATACACATGTGGTGCGCAGTGGCATTTAGCAGCCTTCTAATTACCAAAAAGCAACACCAAAGCCATATTTGTCGGCTATTTCTGAAAAAAGGGGATCCCAGAGAAGCATTTACAACCATTTATGCCATAATTGCACAAGTTGTTTGCAAATAATTTCAGTGAGAAACCTAAAGTTTGTGAAAAAAAATTGTGAAAAAGTGAACAATTTTTTTTATTGGTGGCATGAAATATACCAAAATGGGCCTAGATCAATACTTTAAAAAGAAATATATACATGTCATGTCAAGGGATATTCAGGGATTCCTGAAATATATCAGTGTCCCAATGTAACTAGCGCTAATTTTGAAAAAAAGTGGTTTGGAAATAGCAAACTTTAAACCCTATCTGTAAGGAAAGCATATCGCTAACTCTGCACCTCCGGCCGCCCACGGCACAATAGCCGTGCATGTCAACTGACATCCTAGCACGGCTATTGGTCTAGGAGGTGAAAATGTCACCTCATTGGAGTAAGTACTGTTCTGTGGGCAGCCAGAGGCGCAGCGTTAGCAAGATGTGGTGAGTTTTTTTTATGAAACAATGAGAGAAACTAACGTTTATTTTTAGTGATGGTAAATCCTAGCGTTTGTACTTGCGTTTACCATCACTTTCATGATTCAGAAAGGGTTTGCAATTTTAAACAACTTTCCAATTTACTATTATCATCAAATTTTCTTTTTTTTTTAGTATTCTTTGTTGAAAGCTAAACCAAGGTAGGTTCATGTTTGCCATAACTTTGTGCTCGCTCTCATGGGGGTTCGTGGAGGTGAGCACTAACTGGTTAAAATGAAAGTTTGTCAGGGGGCGGAGCCTACAGTTGAAGCGGCAGGACGTGTTTTTGAAGAGCTCCTGACTTTATTTTGTATTTTAAGGGATATAATATCAACTTCTCAGCAGTTCTATATTCCAGAGGAATTGAACGACTCAGGAGGCATATTCCTAAACTCTGTGCCTGAGCTATGCTCTTCAACTAAACTTTACAACAGTCGAGAGAACTTTCTAGCAGTGCAGCCTAAGTGGTCAATCTAGTTGTTGACGATCAGTGGAGTTTGGGCTGCCGCAAATTCCCCCTTCCCCCAGATGTCTGGGCTACAAGCTCATATTGAAGCACTTACTACTTCCTATAACAACTAAAGCTACCCACACTAGTTTTGTTATTATTTACTATGGAGGATATCTCGCCATTGATACAAGGCCTTTTTGCTGACTTAGAAAAAGCAGCAATGCTCAACAATATTGGCAGTTTGATGCAGACAACTCAATGTGGAGACATGAAGGAAATAGCCCCTACAAAACCGTCCTCAGGAGCTGCGATACCTAGGGACAGACTAATGCAAGCTACAGAGCATATTGAGCCAATATCAGACTACCCAACAGTAAGTCTGTATGTGCATCTGGTAAAGTATTGATCTCCTGAAGGACCCGACCTCGCGGACTGCTGCCGACCCCAGGAAGCAGGTTCCAGAAAATTCAGCACATCGGTGTCCCTGTCTGTCAGACATAGGTGGCGATCTACAAAGTAAGTCAGCATATCTACCTGCTTTGATGGGGTTGAGAGTGAAGGGCCCTAACGACGACAATAAATGATCGGTTACTTGCCTGACTGGTTGTCGATGAAGAGATCACTAAAAATGACCCTGGAGTGGCAAAATGGTGCAAATTGGCTCTGTTGCTGGACCCATATTCCCAGGAGACTAAAGGACCTGACATACAAGTTTGGATGCAGTCAGTCCCATTGGAAAAGACGCTTGCATTCCTCGGCTTATCAGATAGCTTGAAAGTTGGAGTGGGCTAAGGGAGGTCTCTTATTCGGATCGATACACCAGGCTCTACATAGCAAGCTGTTACTGAAAGTGAAAACTAATTCCATAATAGATTAAGACTGACAGTAGGAAATTTCTTGAAATGCTTTAAGTTTATGTTTCTCTACCTGTTCTACATTCAGTGATAGTCATTATAAGCTTAACCTGGTTAACGGTAGTTATATTAGTTGTGCGCTTACTTTGTGCTTATGTATGCTAAGCTGGGTCTTCACTGTCAGCGGCCGAGACAGTGGAGCATAACAGATTTACAGTTTACTTGTAGCTTATATTAAAAGGGACAGTCTTCACCAGAATTTTTAATTTTTTAAAGATAGATAATACCTTTATTACCCATTCCCCAGTTTTGCATAACCAACACAGTTATATTTATATACTTTTTACCTCTGTGATTATCTTGTATCTTAGCCTCTGCAAACTGCCCCTTTATTTCAGTTCTTTTGACAGACTTGCAGTTTAGCCAATCAGTGCTGGCTTTCAGGTAACTTCACATGCATGAGCACAGTGTTATCTATATGAAACACATGAACTAACACCCTCTAGTGGTAAAAAACTGTTAAAATGCATTCGGAAAAGAGGTGGCCTTCAAGGTCTAAGAAATTAGCATATGAACCTCCTAGGTTAAGCTTTCAACTAAGAATACCAAGAGAACGCAAAATTGGTGATAAAAGTAAATTGGAAAATTGTTTAAAATTACATGCCCTATCTGAATCATGAAAGTTTTTTTTTGACCAGACTGACCCTTTAAGAAAATATCAGCATTGAAAATGCTTATTTCCACCATCAGGGCAATAATTAGGAATTTCTAGTCAACTGGGCATGTAATTTTAAACAATTTTCCAATCTGAATCATGAAAGTTTATTTTGGACTAGACTGTCCCTTTAAGATTTGTGCAACAACTGTTGTATTTTTTTAACATGTACACGCTTTCTGAAACTCTTAGCGTCCTATATTCTAAGGGTCAGACTCTTTGGGGTGAATAGACAGAGGCGTTTAATTTTACTTACTCTCACATCAACCCTCTCAATTATATGGCTCTCTAATATTCCATTCTACAGACTGTTTTTTGAGCCCAATATTTCAGAGATTGTGTATACTCCCTTGATTGATAGCTTACTTGCTACTGCTACCCATGTCTTAGCTTATTTTTTTTTTTGTTGGCTCAATTTCATGCTACCTCCCTAGTTAACCCGAATATCTACACATTTTGCATACTTGTATAATATGATGGTCTAAATTTACTGTGGACACTGATACCAGTCATTTTATGTACTTATCTACTATCTAACAGTAGTCCCAATTCAGTTAGATGGGATAACAGACCACAAGCTGAAGAGTTATCATTATTAATAGTCTTAGGTGTACTTTACAGGATGGTTCATATACTCCTTTATTTCTGTTATTTAGCAAAGATAAATGGCTAAATGTATAAAATGTGTGTACAAAGTCGTAAGCGGATTCTAAAGTAAGTCCACACATACACAGCTATAACCTTTTGTAGCATTTAGATATATACCCTTTACAAGAGTTAGTTTACAGTCTAATTGATTAAGGTGACTCTTTGGATACTGGTCAGACATACTGTCTATTGCCTTTAATATCCTTAGTTTCTTCTCCATATATAGTTACTCAGCATTACATTATAGAAGTGTTATTTATATCTCTTATATCTGGTTTTCCTTTATACGGTCTCCACCAGTTATGAGACACGTAATTTTAATCTGTAATGTAAATGATAATACTGTATAACTAGAGTCTTACTCATTGATAGTTCAAGCATTGTTTATAATACAGAGATTTGTCAAAGATTCTTCCTGTTCCTATATATTACGTATAAGCTTATAGCTCTAAAAGTGACCTCAT
This sequence comes from Bombina bombina, assembly GCF_027579735.1. Taxonomy (NCBI): domain Eukaryota; kingdom Metazoa; phylum Chordata; class Amphibia; order Anura; family Bombinatoridae; genus Bombina; species Bombina bombina. The sequence continues at coordinate 280,283,453 of NC_069504.1, forward strand.
ATTTTGGGTAGCTCATAGCCAATGGTGTATATACTATGCTATATGTCTATAATATTTCTTGCCCCTCCAGAATATAAATATATATATAAAAAAATAGTGAAGCTAATCGTTACTGTCATCTTTACGCAACCAATAGACAATGAAAGCAGCTAATATACATGTTCATGGAGCTAATAGTCAGGTTGATTTTTATGATGTTATGTAAAACATTATTCTTTGAAGTATATAGATATATTTACTTTGTAAGTTAAAGTGAAGGTCAATTTTCATGAATTAGTGCCCGGTTTTTAATAAAACCTATTAAAAACAAGGGCACTTTAATTCATCAAAATTGACATTTCACTCTGTTTCTTCAAAAACGTACCTTTTAATCCTGACAGCCGCTGCAGCGCTTCCTCCGCACGATGCAAGTCCTCTTTGCAGGTCTAAAATGACGAATCCAGCTTCCTGCAATCACGGCGTTGCATCAGGCCATGATCCCCCCCAGGGGAAAGCCGTGTGGAGGAAGCCAGATTCGTCATTTGAAGTAAGAAGAGGCTTCCGACGGCCGGGGGAAATCGCTGGAGCGGCTGTCAGGATTAAAGGTAAGTTTTTTTAAGAAAAGGAGTGAAATGTCAATTTTGATAAATTGAAGTGCCCTTGTTTTTAATAGGTTTATTAAAAACCGGACACTAATTCATCCAAATTGACCTTTACTTTAAGTAATATATTTTTTTCTAAAGAGTTCTATGGGTCCAAAAGTGGCCCTATTTACTCATCTCCCATAATATTCCCCTTTCAGTCAAGATTAATATTTATAGGGTCCATAAGTAGGCTGACCATATTGCCGCTTTAAGAAGGGACACATATGAAAAATACATATGTCAGGGTTCTTATACAAAACTTTTCTTTTAACAGCCCTGAAAACAGCCCTGACACATGTATTTTTCATATGTGTCCCTTTTTAAAGCGGCAATATGGTCACCCTATCCATAAGAGGCCCTTGCTTATTATTTGGGGATCACATTCCACTAGTTATCTAACCATGTTTGGTGGGGATACATACTTATAGACACTGTATAAATAATAAAAAAATGAGGTGCTGTATTGTTTATTACTTTATTTTCGTACAGACCATTATAGTTAGAGACATTTATATTTTATGACATATCAAGTTGTTCTGTAACAATTATTTGTTTTCCGAGTGGAATGTCGCATTTTGTGACATTTACATTATTTTCTTTTATATTGTGCAGAACATTGTATTCTGAGATATATATAGATTTTGTTGTATGACACGTCTGAAAAATGTAATTTGCCGTTTTCTGTACCCATTGCTTAATATCTCAATAAGAAAATTACGTCAAAAGAACTGAAACTTTTTTAACTATGCATAATTACAATTTTATATAACAAAGTCAAAATTAAACTTGCAAGAATCAGAGCATGCCATTTTTATACACTTTTATAATCACTTCTATTTTCAAATGTGCTTTGTTCTCTTGTTACCCATTGTTAAAAATGAATATGCACATATCCTAATTTAGTGGGAGCTAGCTGGCGATTGGTGCCTGCATAAAATGGCTATTTGACTAACTAAATGTGTTTAGCTAGCTACGAGTATTGTAATGCTGTTACTTCAGCAAAGGATAACAAGAGAATAAAGCATATTTGAGAATAAAAGTAAATTTTAAAAAGTTGTTTAAAATTGTATGTTCTATTGGAATTATGAAGGACATTTTTAGGGTCTCCTGTCCCTTTAAGGAAATTCAGTTCCAACACAAGTTACTTTTTACAAAATTGTTGCACATGGAACACTGATATCTAGTTCAAAATGTTACAGATTTAGAGGGACATTTCATTCTTTCTGATGGAGATCAGACATCTCTTATATTCAGAATTTACCCAAGAACAGTTAGGCCAAGCAGTTGTATAGAGGGGAAAACATATGTTGCGTTTTAGACCTCATTCATGTATAGCAATATATGTAAAACATTAGAAATATTGTTGCAAACATTGCTAGTGCTACTGTGTATTTCTCAAGACACACTCCTGAGGCTACCTCATTATGCTCTGGTAAAAAGGGGGGAACTATCAACAAAGAATACAAAAGAGAAATATGTACATTTCATAGAAGTAAATGGAAAAGTTTTTAGTTATACATTACAAACTTTGTGAATCATGATTTAATTTTGGCTTCCATGTCCCTTTAAATAATTATTAATAGTGTTTTTTAAGTTTACTTCAGTCTTTGGACTCCAGGATTGCTTTAGAACTGGTATCCTCTTGTTGCCAAATAAATTGGTTACACATTGTGAAGTTCTGACTTCTTGGCTTAAACAAAAAAAAAACTGCAAAACAGCTCTGAGTCTGAAACACAATAATGTGCCTTTTGTGGACAGGTGTAGGTTGTTAAATTAAAAAGGTACAGCACAAAATAATCCAGTATATATTCAGCAAATCTATTTTATTATTGCATACCACAAATCCTTATAAATATCACATTTAAAAAGCTATTACTTTAGGAAATATTGTAATTTATTACAAAACATGTGTCATCTGTCTGTCTGATCATTGTTCAGGTTGTATAATTGTAATAAAAACTACAATACCATGTAATAAGGTTTTATTAATATGAATCTTTATGAAAAGGTTTGTTTTTTTTTACGTGTCGAATTATTGCAGTTAATACAGTAAATGTTATAATCAGGATAAAATGAATAGAGTAAAAGTGATAATCAGGATATAAAACACTTACTTTCCAATAACCACACTGGCCTTCTCAAGCACAGCCAAAACTTTCATCCCCTCTTTGAGCAAAAATGTTTCTTTTTTACTGCAGACAAGAACCAGCTGCTCAGCATTTTCCAACAAAAGCTTAAATTTACAGGACATTTTAACTCATACGTTCACTAGATGTTTGCTTCACAGTGTGGAGAGCAGGACGCTGCTTGTGTTGTGAGGAAGCAGAGTTTGTAATGAAAACTACAGATCATCAATTAGTAACCTCCCATAAATTCATATTGTTAAGACTGGCAATCTCATCAGTCTATTTATTCTTTACTAATTACTTTCTTTATAACTTGCAGTGATGACGAAAATGATCCATTTCTGCAGAAGTATGTTACATGAAAAAAATATGAATATATTAAATCTTGATGTGTTTTCTTGTTAGAAAACGATTGCAAAGAGCCCCCTCTGCTGTCTATAGCTGTAAATGTCTTTAAAATACCATTGTTAGTGATTTGATTTAAAGGGACAGTAAAGTCAAAATTAAAGTTTGGTGATTCATATAGAGCACTGGTTTTCAAACCTGTCCTCAGGCCTCTCCAACAGGCCAGGTTTTCTGGATTACCTTGGATGAGAGCAGGTAAAACTATGTTTACTAATCAGCAGATTACTTTACCTGTGCTCAAGTTCAGATATCCTCAAAATGTGGCCTGTTAGGGAGGCCTGATGACAGGTTTGAAAATCATTGAGATAGAGCATGCAATTTTAACTATCCAATTTACTTCTGTTATCAAATTTGCTTTGTTCTCTTGGTATCTTTTATTGAAGAGTAAAACTAGGTAGGCTCATAAGAGCTCAGGAGTGTGCACGTGTCTTTAGTACTCTATGGCAGCAGTGTTTTGCAACATTGTATAACAAAGATACAAATAATGTTGCAAAACACTGCTGCCATAGAGTACTAACCCCTTCCCACCCTGAGGACATTCTATGCTGTCGTAACTGCGCTGGGCTTTAGCGCACTTAGGACGGCATAGAACATCCTAGCCATTTGGCTGTACTGAAGCCAAAGGCGCTTCCTGAATGGGATCAAGGGCTGGAGGGGGTTCCTAGCGTCATAGGCACTCCCCCCCTGACCATCATTGAAATCCCCCAATCGCTTTATAGACCGCGTGATTTACATTTTTACTTATTTGCTTACATTGGCACTTTGTGCCGATGTAGACAAATAAGTCTGGGCAGGAAGGGGCTAAAGACACATGCACACTCCTGAGCTCTTATGAGTCTACCTATTTTTCTCTTCAATAAAAGATACCAAGAGAACAAAGCACATTTGATGACAAAAGTAAATTGGAAAGTTGTTTAAAATTGCATGTTCTATCTGAATCATGAAAGTTTAATGTTGACTTTGCTGTCCCTTTAAATGGGCATTATCACAGACACAGGATATTCTAACATTTGGGACAGCCAGCTAGCAGCATGTGGTTGCCGTATGTGGCCCTCTGCACCAATATTTATAGCCCTCAGAAAAAGCAGAACTGAGCATATGTGCCAGTTTCTTTGTGGCCAAACTAAATGTGTGCTGTGGGGGCTTCTGGACAGACAAGGTGACTACAACTCAAAAGAGCCCTGGAGGCAAAAATAAACAGACAATACCCCACAACTTTACCTAAAACTGGCCCTGGGCCACATGATATATTTAGGAAATACATTATTATTTGTGTTTGATAGCAATACATATATATATTTTAAATTATTGATCTGTGGCCTTATATGTTAGGAAGTTGTCAAAGGGACACAGTAAACAAAACAATGAATAAAATGCAAATACACATAATATATTCAAATGTTTTTAAAGTTAAATTGAAACTAGCAGGATATGCATGTTGCATACTGTAGTATTGATTTTTATTGGCTCACAGGGACAACTACCTTTGTTTTATGGGTGTATAAAGCTAATCCTTCTCAAGGCAGATTTATAAAAATAAAAAAAAACTACATTTTAAATGTTCTTCTTACAGATGGAACAAAGAAGAAACTGTGCCTAACTTACAGAAATTAGAACATTTTAACATTTATATTTCATTAGTTCTGATTTAATTTCAGAGGATAGCAAGGAACATGGTCTTTTTTTTCTTTTTAGACAGTGATCTTAAAGGGACACGAAACCCAAATGTGTTCTTTCATGATTTAAAGAGCATGCAATTTTATACAACTTTCCAATTTACTTCTATTATTTAATTGTTTCATTCTATTGCTATCCTTTGTTTAAAAGCATAACTAAATAGTCTCAGTAGCTGCTGATTTGTGACTGCACATAGATACCTCCTGTGATTGGCTTTCCCATGTACATTGCTATTTCTTCAACAAAGTGTATGTAAGGAATTAAGCAAATTAGATCATAGAAGTACATTTGAATGCTGTTTAAAATTGTATTCTCTATCTGAATCCTAAAAGAAACATTTTGAGTTTCATGTCCCTGTTTTTTCTGTGAGGTGAAACATGGTGTACAAAAATAAATATTTTGACGTTTATTTGAAGTCAAAAGTGACACGGGTGTATTCTATGTCTAAAGATGATTAAATTGCTTAGTGACAAAACTGAATAGATATTGTCTCCAATAAACAGGCCTGTAAAAGGGACAGTCTACTAGAGATTTTTTTTTTATTGTTTAAAAAGATAGATAATCCCTTTATTACCCATGCCCAGTTTTGCACAACTAACACTGTTATATTAATACACTTTTTACCTCTGTGATTACCTTGTATCTAAGCCTTTGCAGACTGCCCCCTTATTTCAGTTCTTTTGACAGACTTTCCTTTTAGCCAATCAGTGCCCTCTCATAAGTAACTCCACAGGTTTGAGCACAATGTTATCTATATGGCACACATGAACTAATGCCATCTAGCTGGGAAAAACTGTCAAATGCATTCAGATAAGAGGCGGCCTTCAAGGGCTTAGACATTAGCATATGAGCCTACCTAGGTTTAGCTTTCAACTAAGAATACCAAGAGAACAAAGCAAATGTGATGATAAAAGAAAAATTGGAAAGCTGTTTAAAATTACTTGCCCTATCTGAATCGTGTACAAAAAACACAGGTAGAATCCAGCACCCAAGCCAATGAATTTAGAGCGTGCAAGTCACAATGGAGTATCTGGTTCCTCCAAACAGTACAGTCCACAAAAGAGATGTGACAGCACCACAATATTAAACGGACACCAAACCCAATTTTTTTCTTTTATGATTCAAATAGAGAATACAATTTTAAACAACTTTCAAATTTACTTCTATTATCTAAATTGCTTCATTCTTTAGATATCCTTCATTGAAGAAATAACAATGCACATGGGTGAGCCAATCACACAAGACATCTATGTGCAGCCACCAATCAGCAGCTACTGAGCATATCTAGATATGCTTTTCAGCAAAGGATATCACGTGAATGCAGTAAATTAGATAATAGAAGTAAATTAGAAAGTTGTTTAAAATTGCATGCTCTTTCTAAATCAGGAAAGGAAAAATGTGGGTTTTATGTCCCTTTAACTGTTGATAAACTTTTATTAGAGAATATAAGACCTCAAATAAAAATGACGTTTCGGACCTACAATGCCCCTAATCATGCATAGTAACACAGGTGAACATACAGACTTAAATAGATTGCCTGAACCAATCAAATCACTAATTGTCTTTAATACATTTTAACCTTAGCATTCCTGGGTATAATTACAATAGACCATTGACATCTAGTGGTCACAGCAAGGTATTACATTTAAATAAAAAAATGTGTTTTTATAAAAACAAATGCAAATCATAATCTTTATTCAGTCCATTTGGATGAAGGGTATTTAAAAACTGAATCCACCATATTTCCTTTTATTTTAACCTAAGCTTGCTATTTCCACCCCTCCTAAATTGGGGAATATGGTCTATAACCTTAAAGCGTATTTTTGGCAAATGAGGGGCTCATTGGAGTCCTTGCTCCAGTTTGTGGAAGAAATTAATTCTGCAGTGTCAGGTCTAAAATTCACTGTAACCTATTCCTATCAGGATATTAGTTTTTTGGACATTAAAGTATGTAAACAAAGCCATAAGCTAATAACTGATCTTTATGTGAAACCCACGGATAGAAACACCCTTTTGAGATTTGAAAAAAAGAAAACAGTTTCTGGCACCTCACATGAGAAACAGTCCGATTATCTTCATAAAAGTCAGTCCAAACCAGCGGAGTAGGAAACACAATGGAGTCAAGAGGGCATATATAGGGTATATATATATATATATATATAGCACTTCACTCACCCATGAAAGATAGCCGCTTCGTGCTCCGGCCGCCTCCTGTCAAGAGCATCCACTTTGCGGAACAGAGTAAACTTGTTCCCTCCTGCTGCTCTTGGGGTGTCCACTTCAGCAGATCTGGGGGATTTCAAGTTGGAACAAATGCTCCTAACTTACAAGCATTGATTCTCTGGTTCGAGTGTTCCAATCTTCCCTGGAGAACCGCTTGCCTTCGACCGTACTTCCTGGTATGTAATAGGCGGGATCAGACTGATATACTACAGGAAAGTTCTACTCTGTGAAAAGCATTACTGAGCTAAAAAGTTGCACCCAGGTGGTAAATCGCCATAGAACAGGCTAACAATATTATTGAGCCAGTTGTTCGTTCCTGTGAGTGCACTTCTCTCTGTATGTATTTAGTTTCCCTATGGGAAAAAGGGGCAACCAGACGTGGACTCCTTGCTCAGTGTGCTTAGAGGAATATAGCTACACCTCACTGACGAGGCCCAATGAAGGCCGAAACAATCGTCTGGGGTTGCTGTGTTCCTTGTTCAGAGAGTAATTGCCTGGTATTTCGGTGCTGGACTGACTGTAATAGGCGGGATCAGACTGATATACTACAGGAAAGTTCTACTCTGTGAAAAGCATTACTGGGCTAAAAAGTTGCACCCAGGTGGTAAAACGCCATAGAACAGGCTAACAATATTATTGAGCCAGTTGTTCGTTCCTGTGAGTGCACTTCTCTCTGTATGTATTTAGTCTCCCTATGGGAAAAAGGGGCAACCAGATGTGGACTCCTTGCTCAGTGTGCTTAGAGGAATATAGCTACACCTCACTGACGAGGCCCAATGAAGGCCGAAACGATCGTCTGGGGTTGCTGTGTTCCTTGTTCAGAGAGGAATTGCCTGGTATTTCGGTGCTGGACTGACTGTAATAGGCGGGATCAGACTGATATACTACAGGAAAGTTCTACTCTGTGAAAAGCATTACTGGGCTAAAAAGTTGCACCCAGGTGGTAAATCGCCATAGAACAGGCTAACAATATTATTGAGCCAGTTGTTCGTTCCTGTGAGTGCACTTCTCTCTGTATGTATTTAGTCTCCCTATGGGAAAAAGGGGCAACCAGACGTGGACTCCTTGCTCAGTGTGCTTAGAGGAATATAGCTACACCTCACTGACGAGGCCCAATGAAGGCCGAAACGATCGTCTGGGGTTTCTGTGTTCCTTGTTCAGAGAGGAATTGCCTGGTATTTCGGTGCTGGACTGACTGTAATAGGCGGGATCAGACTGATATACTACAGGAAAGTTCTACTCTGTGAAAAGCATTACTGGGCTAAAAACATAATTTATGTAAGAACTTACCTGATAAATTCATTTCTTTCATATTAGCAAGAGTCCATGAGCTAGTGACGTATGGGATATACATTCCTACCAGGAGGGGCAAAGTTTCCCAAACCTTAAAATGCCTATAAATACACCCTTCACCACACCCACAAATCAGTTTAACGAATACCCAAGAAGTGGGGTGATAAGAAAAAAGTGCGAAAGCATATAAAATAAGGAATTGGAATAATTGTGCTTTATACAAAAAAATCATAACCACCACAAAAAGGGTGGGCCTCATGGACTCTTGCTAATATGAAAGAAATGAATTTATCAGGTAAGTTCTTACATAAATTATGTTTTCTTTCATGTAATTAGCAAGAGTCCATGAGCTAGTGACGTATGGGATAATGACTACCCAAGATGTGGATCTTTCCACGCAAGAGTCACTAGAGAGGGAGGGATAAAATAAAGACAGCCAATTCCTGCTGAAAATAATCCACACCCAAAATAAAGTTTAATGAAAACATAAGCAGAAGATTCAAACTGAAACCGCTGCCTGAAGTACTTTTCTACCAAAAACTGCTTCAGAAGAAGAAAACACATCAAAATGGTAGAATTTAGTAAAAGTATGCAAAGAGGACCAAGTTGCTGCTTTGCAAATCTGATCAACCGAAGCTTCATTCCTAAAACGCCCAGGAAGTAGAAACTGACCTAGTAGAATGAGCTGTAATCCTTTGAGGCAGAGTTTTACCCGACTCGACATAGGCATGATGAAATAAAGATTTCAACCAAGATGCCAAAGAAATGGCAGAAGCTTTCTGGCTTTTTCTAGAACCAGAAAAGATGAAAAATAGACTAGAAGTCTTTCGGAAAGACTTAGTAGCTTCAACATAATAATACAAAGCTCTAACAACATCCAAAGAATGCAATGATTTCTCCTTAGAATTCTTAGGATTAGCACATAATGAAGGAACCACAATTTCTCTACTAATGTTGTTAGAATACACAACCTTAGGAAAAAATTCAAAAGAAGTTCGCAACACCGCCTTATCCTGATGAAAAATCAGAAAAGGAGACTCACAAGAAAGAGCAGATAATTCAGAGACTCTTCTGGCAGAAGAGATGGCCAAAAGAGACAAAACTTTCGAAGAAAGAAGTTTAATGTCCAAATGAATGCATGGGTTCAAAAGGAGGAGCTAGAAGAGCCCCCAGAACCAAATTCAAACTCCAAGGAGGAGAATTTGACTGAATGACAGGTTTTATACGAACCAAGTCTTGTACAAAACAATGAATATCAGGAAGATTAGCAATCTTTCTGTGAAAAAGAACAGAAAGGGCAGAGATTTGTCCTGTCAAGGAACTTGCGGACAAACCTTTATCTAAACCATCCTGAAGAAACTGTAAAAAAATTCTCGGAATTCTAAAAGAATGCCAGGAAAAATGATGAGAAGACACTAAGAAATATAAGTCTTCCAGACTCTATAATATATCTCTCTAGATACAGATTTACGAGCCTGTAACATAGTATTAATCACAGAGTCAGAGAAACCTCTTTGACCAAGAATCAAGCGTTCAATCTCCATACCCTTAAATTTAAAGATTTGAGATCCTGATGGAAAAAAGGACCTTGCGACAGAAGGTCTTGTCTTAACGGAAGAGCCCACGGTTGGCAAGAGGCCATCCAAAAAAGAATCCGTCCATGCTGGAGCTACCAGCAGAACAAAACGAGCATTCCTTCAGAATCTTGGAGATTACTCTTGAAAGAACTAGAGGCGGAGAGATATAGGCAGGATGATACTTCCAAGGAAGTGATAATGCATTCACTGCCTCCGCCTGAGGATCCCCGGGTCTGAACAGATACCTGGGAAGTTTCTTGTTTAGATGAGAAACCATCAGATCTATTTCTGGAAGTTCCCACGTTTGAACAATCTGAAGAAATACCTCTGGGTGAAAAGACCATTCGCCCGGATACAACGTTTGACGACTGAGATAATCCGCTTCCTAATTGTTTATACCTGGGAAATGAACCGCAGAGATTAGACAGGAGCTGGATTCCGCCCAAACCAGAATTCGAGATACTTCTTTCATAGCCAGAGGACTGTGAGTCCCTCCTTGGTGATTGATGTATGCCACAGTTGTGACATTGTCTGTCTGAAAACAAATGAACGACTCTCTCTTCAGAAGAGGCCAAGACTTAAGAGCTCTGAAAATTGCACGGAGTTCCAAAATATTGATCGGTAATCTCACCTCCTGAGATTCCCAAACCCCTTGTGCCGTCAGAGACCCCCACACAGCTCCCCAACCTGTAAGACTTGCATCTGTTTAAATTACAGTCCAGGTCGGAAGAACAAAAAGAAGCCCCCTGAACTAAACGATGGTGATCTGTCCACCACATCAGAGAGTGTCGTACAATCGGTTTTAAAGATATTAATTGAGATATCTTTGTGTAATCCCTGCACCATTGGTTCAGCATACAGAGCTGAAGAGGTCGCATGTGAAAATGACCAAAGGAGATCGCGTCCGATGCAGCAGTCATAAGACCTAAAATTTCCATGCATAAGGCTACCAAAGGGAATGATTGTGACTGAAGGTTTTGACAAGCTGATATCAATGTTAGACTTCTCTTGTCTGACAAAGACAGAGTCATAGACACTGAATCTACCTGGAAACCTAAAAAGGTTACCCTTGTCTGAGGAATCAATGAACTTTTTGGTAAATTGATCCTCCAACCATGATCTTGAAGAAACAACACAAGTCGATTCGTATGAGATTCTGTTAAATGTGAAGACTGAGCAAGTACCAAGATATCGTCCAAATAAGGAAATACCAATACCCTGTTCTCTGAATACAGACAGAAGGGCACCGAGAACCTTTGTAAAAATTCTTGGAGCTGATGCTAAGCCAAACGGTAGAGCCACAAAACTGGTAAGCTTGTCTAAAAAAGAGAATCTCAGAAACTAAAAGTGATCTGGATGAATCGGAATATGCAGATATGCATCCTGTAAATCTATTGAAGACATATAATGCCCTTGCTGAACAAAAGGCAGGATAGTCCTTACAGCTACCATCTTGAATGTTGGTATCCTTACATAACGATTCAATATAGATAGATCCGGAACTGGTCTGAAGGAATTGACCTTCTTTGGTACAATGAAGAGATAGAATAAAACCCCAGCCCCTGTTCCAGAACTGGAACTGGCATAATTACTCCAGCCAACTCTAGATCTGAAACACATTTCAGAAATGCTTGAGCCTTTGCTGGGTTTACTGGGACACGGGAAAGAAAAAAATCTCTTTGCAGGAGGCCTTAACTTGAAGCCAATTCTGTACCCTTCTGAAACAATGTTCTGAAACCAGAGATTGTGAACGGAATTGATCCAAATTCCTTTGAAAAGAACGTAAACTGCCCCATACCAGCTGAACTGGAATGAGGGCCGCACCTTCATGGGGACTTAGGAGCTGGCTTTGGGTTTCTATAAGGCTTGGATATATTCCAAAGTGAAGAAGGTTTCCAAACTGATACCGCTCCTGAGGATGAAGGATCAGGCTTTTGTTCCTTGTTGATGAAAGGAACGAAAACAATTATTAGACCTAAATTTACCTCAGATTTTTTATCCTGTGGTAAAAAAGTTCCCTTCCTTCCAGTAACAGTTGAGATAAAAGAATCCAACTGAGAACCGAATAATTTATTACCCTGGAAAGAAAGGGATAGCAAAGTTGACTTAGAAGACTTATCAGCATTCCAAGTTTTAAGCCATAAAGCTCTTCTAGTTAAAATAGTTAGAGACATATACCTGACATCAATTCTAATGATATCAAAGATGGCATCACAAATAAAATAATTAGCATGTTATAGAATAATAATGCTATGAGAATTATGATCTGTTACTTGTTGCGCTAAAGCTTCTAACCAAAAAGTTGAAACTGCAGCAACATCCGCTAAAAATATAGCAGGAGTAGAGACAGCCCCATTAACCTTAGGGATTTTGTCCCAAACTCTAATCTGTCAGATGGCACAGGATATAATTGCTTAAAACGTTTTAAAAGGAGTAAATGAATTACCCAAATTATTCCATTCCCTGGAAATTACTTCAGAAATAGCATCAGGGACAGGAAACACTTCTGGAATAACTACAGGAGATTTAAAAACCTTATTTAAACGTTTAGTTTTAGTATCAAGAGGACCAGAATCCTCTATTTCTAATGCAATTAATACTTCTTTAAATAAAGAACGAATAAATTCCATCTTGAACAAATACAAAGATTTATCAGCATCAACCTCTGAGACAGAAACCTCTGAACCAGAAGAACCATTATCAGTATCAGAATGATGATGTTCATTTAAAAATTCATCTGAAAAAAGAGAAGTTTTTAAAAGACTTTTATGTATACTAGAAGGAGAAATAACAGACATAGCCTTCTTAATGGATTTAGAAACAAAATCTCTTATGTTATCAGGAACACTCTGAGTATTAGATGTTGACGGAACAGCAACAGGTAATGTAACAGTACTAAAGGAAATTTTATCTGCATAACAAGTTTGTCATAACATTTAATACAAACAACAGCTGAAGGAACAGATACCAAAAGTAATACACTTAGCTTTGGTAGCTCCAGCACCGGGCAGCGATTTTCCTGAAGTATCTTCTGACTCAGTTGCAACGTGGAACATCTTGCGATATGTAATAGAAAAAACAACATATAAAGCAAAATTGATCAAATTCCTTAAATGACAGTTTCAGGAATGGGAAAAAAAATGCCAGTGAACAAGCTTCTAGCAACCAGAAGCAATAAATAATGAGACTTAAATAATGTGGAGACAAAAGTGACGCCCATATTTTTTTAGCGCCAAATAAGACGCCCACATTATTTGGCGCCTAAATGCTTTTGGCGCCAAAAATGACGCCACATCCGGAACGCCGACACTTTTGACGCAAAAGAACGTCAAAAATTACGCAACTTCCGGCGACACGTATGATGCCGGAAACAGAAAAAAAATTTGCGCCAAAAAAGTCCGCGCCAAGAATGACGCAATAAAATGAAGCATTTTCAGCCCCCGCGAGCCTAACAGCCCACAGGGAAAAAGTCAAATTTTTTAAGGTAAGAAAAAATGATTGATTCAAATGCATTATCCCAAATATGAAACTGACTGTCTGAAAATAAGGAATGTTGAACATCCTGAGTCAAGGCAAATAAATGTTTGAATACATATATTTAGAACTTTATAAAAAAAGTGCCCAACCATAGCTTAGAGTGTCACAGAAAATAAGACTTACTTACCCCAGGACACTCATCTACATGTTTGTAGAAAGCCAAACCAGTACTGAAACGAAAATCAGCAGAGGTAATGGTATATATAAGAGTATATCGTCGATCTGAAAAGGGAGGTAAGAGATGAATCTCTACGACCGATAACAGAGAACCTATGAAATAGACCCCGTAGAAGGAGATCATTGCATTCAAATAGGCAATACTCTCCTCACATCCCTCTGACATTCACTGCACGCTGAGAGGAAAACCGGGCTCCAACCTGCTGCGGAGCGCATATCAACGTAGAATCTAGCACAAACTTACTTCACCACCTCCATAGGAGGCAAAGTTTGTAAAACTGATTTGTGGGTGTGGTGAAGGGTGTATTTATAGGCATTTTAAGGTTTGGGAAACTTTGCCCCTCCTGGTAGGAATGCATATCCCATACGTCACTAGCTCATGGACTCTTGCTAATTACATGAAAGAAAAGTTGCACCCAGGTGGTAAATCGCCATAGAACAGGCTAACAATATTATTGAGCCAGTTGTTCGTTCCTGTGAGTGCACTTCTCTCTGTATATATATATATATATATATATATATATATATATATATATATATATATAAATTAGCACTTCACTCACCCATGAAAGATAGCCGCTTCGTGCTCCGACCGCCTCCTGTCAAGAGCATCCACTTTGCGGAACAGAGTAAACTTGTTCCCTCCTGCTGCTCTTGGGGTGTCCACTTCAGCAGATCTGGGGGTTTCAAGTTGGAACAAATGCTCCTAACTTACAAGCATTGATTCTCTGGTTCGAGTGTTCCAATCTTCCCTGGAGAACCGCTTGCCTTCGACCGTACTTCCTGGTATGCGCCTGTCCAATCCAAGGAGTTCACCGTAAGCACATGGGTGGAGAGCAGCCAATCCAAGTAGGCCCCTCTGATTCCTAGGTTATGCCGCTGTGGTCAAGAGTTTAAACAAACCAACGGGAATGCCAGGAACAGCTCAATACACTGTATGATACAAGGATAAGAGAGAGAACTCCTTGATGTCCTTGATAGACATAAAGAAAAAACAGTGGTAATCCCGTATCAAGGTAAAAATTAAATTCAGCTTTATTGATCCAATTTAAAAATGTACACGAGACACAGAGCAATAGCACGGTCTTAAGCAGTTTGGCCGTTTAAAAAGAACCTCCGGACAGGCTATTGAGCAAACACACCCCTATTAACCTGACACATGCTAAAACCACACAAATTCAATGTTAAATAGAGTAGAAACATGTTAAATTTATGGACTATTGAACAATAATAATGCTAAGAGGAAACATGTGGTATATTACAACAATCCATTAGTCAGAATTGAAAAACAATCATTGGTGATCATTGTGTGCAGATAAAATAGGTACATATTGTATTATTAACAAATACTATTCAAGCACAACATAAACAAAGGAGCAAATAGTAAGTTTGGCATACGTAATCAGAGAGTATCAGAATGGTATATATATATATATATATATATATATATATATATATATATATATATCGAAATGTTGCAGCACCACAATAATAACTGTTGATAAACTTTTATTAGAGAATATAAGACCTCAAAAGAAAGCAACGTTTTGGACCTACATGGTCCTTAATCATGCATAGTTACACAGGTGAACATACACAATTAAATAGATTGCCTGAACCAATCAAATCACTGATTGTCTTTAACACATTTTAACCACAGCATTCCTGGGTATAATTACAATAGACCATTGACATCTAGTGGTGACAGCAAGGTATTACATTAAAAGAAAAAACTTTTTTATAAAAAAAAATGCAAATTATAATCTTTATTCAGTCCATTTGGAGGAAGGGTATTTAAAAACGTAATCCACCATACTTCCTTTTGTTTTAACCTAAGCTCGCTATTTCCGCCCCTCCTAAATTGGGAACCCTTTTGAGATATAGGGAACCCTTTTGTACCCTGATAATGTTTTTCACTTAATACCTAAAAGTCAGTTGTGGCGTACACAAAAAATTGTGAAAGATAAAAGTAAGTTACCAGCCAGATTACACACAATGGGTCAGAAATTTGTTGAAAGGGGTTACCCTGAGAGAATGATTGAACATACCATTAGTAATATAGTTTAAGATAAAGGTAACAGAACACTAAGGGGTATATTTATTATAGTGCGAGCGATGTAGCGTATCATGTCCGCTGCACATTGATAAATGCTGACAGCAAACGCTGGCGGCATTTATCATTGCACCAGCAGTTCTTGTGAACTGCTGGTGCAATGCCACCCCCTGCAGATTCGCGGCCAATCGTCCGATAGCAGGGGGTGTCAATCGTATTTGATCGGGATGATTTCTGTCCGCGGCCTCAGAAACAAGGGGCATCAAGCACCATACGGAGCTTGATAAATCGGCCCTCAAGACCAAAAAACACTGAGGGATAAATTGGTCTTTTTCACTGAATATAGTAATAAGAGCAGAGATATTTTTAGGATCATTAGAAACTTTTTTCCAAGTATAATCCTGACATCAGGGCATTCCAGTTACCACCTATGCCATTATATTGCAGAGTGAGAAATCTCAGGGATAATTTGGTGAGGGCTAATGTTGGAAATAATAAAATTCCATCTATCAATTACCTGACTACACCTCATAAGGGCTGCTATCCC
The DNA here is from genome assembly GCF_027579735.1 of Bombina bombina. NCBI lineage: Eukaryota > Metazoa > Chordata > Amphibia > Anura > Bombinatoridae > Bombina > Bombina bombina. Next base: position 280,299,691 of record NC_069504.1, read on the forward strand.
TGTCTCCACTGTGTGCAAAGTAATTCAGATTATCCTAACCTTGGTGCCTAAATAATCTAGATTTTATTAAAGACAGGAGGCGAATATTTTGCATTAATCTTTACTGATTTCCAAACAGCAGCAAAGAAAACATTAACATATTAACAAAATAACATCCAATCAGCAGAAAGCAGATATTATAACTTCATAACCACAGGAAATAACTTCCTCTTTTCGCTGCCGTAACAGAAGAAGGAAATTCCATCAAGTAGAAAACTTCAAACAAGACGAACATGGAGATTCCGTTGAAGAAGTAGTGAATGCAGACATCCCAGTTCCAAACGAGCAAAGCTCCATTAAGCAGAAACAAAACAAAAAAGAGAATGGGAGAAGTAACAAAGGTTAATAAAATAGATCCACAACAACACATATATATATATATATATATATATATATACACAGTATCTCACAAAAGTGAGTACACCCCTCACATGTTTGTAAATATTTTATTATATCTTTTCATGTGACAACACTTAAGAAATGACACTTTGCTACAATGTAAAGTAGTGAGTGTACAGCCTGTATAACAGTGTACATTTGATGTCCCCTCAAAATAACTCAACACACAGCCATTAATGTCTAAATTGTTGGCAACAAAAGTGAGTACACCCCTAAGTGGAAATGTCCAAATTGGGCCCAATTAGCCATTTTCCCTCCCCGGTGTCATGTGACTCGTTAGTGTTACAAGGTCTCAGGTGTGAATGGGGAGCAGGTGTTATCGCTCTCACACTCTCTCATACTGGTCACTGGAAGTTCAACATGGCGCCTCATGGCAAAGAACTCTCTGAGGATCTAAAAAATAATTGCTGCTCTAAATAAAGATGGCAAAAGGGTGATAGATGGCGCTGGTCTGTTGTATAATATTCCTCTAATGAGTGAAGAGAAAAAGGGGCTTGAAATGTATGTAGGAACCAATGAATATATGTGCAGTATACTCACTCCATAGGTTGTAGTAATTCAGCTCCAGAACAATAAAAAAGTAAAAGCAAGTGGCTGAGTGCTTTTACTTTTTTATTGTTCTTATCTATGCTCTTGATAAAGATGTGTTAAGCGTTGAAACGCATTGAGCTAATAAAATACCTTTTATCAAAGTTGGAAGTTTGTGAATACCCTTCTTTGCTGTGCCAAGCCGGATTCTCCTTTATATGGAGTAAGTTACTACATTTTTTTCTTGCTTATTTGATATTTTGGTCATTTGAGTTTCCATTTATCTGCAGTCCATCAGTGGGTACCTTTGAAAATTGAAACCTCACACCACAACTTTGTGGATCTGCACCTTTTTGGGGATACATCCCACTGGAGCTGAATTACTACAACCTATGGAGTGAGTATACTGCACATATATTCATTGGTTCCTACATAAATTTCAAGCCCCTTTTTCTCTTCACTCATTAGAGGAAAATTATACAACAGACCAGCGCCATCTATCACCCTTTTGCCATTTCATAATACAGTCACAGAGGAGAGACTGTAAGAAGGCTGCAGTCTAATCTAAAAGGAGAGTATTAGTTCTTGGTCATCTTTGTTACAGAAACTGTTTTTGTTTTTTTGTGTTGTTTCCATCTAAACACTTCTATATTTTGTTTGTATCTAAATAAAGATGGCCTAGGCTATAAGAAGATTGTCAAGACCCTGAAACAGCTGCAGCAGGGTGGACAAGACCATACACAGTGGTTTCACAAGACAGGTTCCACTCAGAACAAGCCTCACCATGGTCGAGCAAATAAGTTGAGTGCACGTGCTCAGTGTCATATCCAGAGGTTGTCTTTGGGAAATAGACGTATAAGTGCTGCCAGCATTTATGCAGAGGTTGAAGGGGTGGGGGGTCAGCTGGTCAGTGCTCAGACCATACGCCGCACACTGCATAAAATTGGTCTGCATGACTGTTGTCCCAGAGGGAAGCCTCTTCTAAAGATGATGTACAAGAAAGCCCACAAACAGTTTGCTAAAGAAAAGCAGACTAAGGACATGGATAATGGGAACCATGTCCTGTGGTCCAATTAGACCAAGATAAACTTATTTGGTTCAGATGGTGTCAAGCGTGTGTGGTGGCAACCAGGAGTACAAGGACAAGTGTGTCTTGCCTACAGTCAAGCATGGTGGTGGGATTGTCATGGTCTGGGCCTGCATGAGTGCTGCCGGCACTGGGGAGCTACAGTTCATTGAGGGAACCATGAATGCCAACATGTACTGTGACATACTGAAGCAACAAAACCTGAAGACTACAGTCCACCAAAAAAGGATGAGAGTCTGCAGGACCCCTGACAGAAAGAGCTCCAAAAGAGGAGGAAATTCCTGCCTCAGGCGTGAACCCTCTGATCCATGAAAGAAAACCTGACAAAGGGCACTAAGGTCTTCAGCCTAGAGAGTTCAACAGTTAGCTAAAGGCTACACCAATAAGAGAATCCTCTGAAAACAGGATAAAACCAAGCTTAGAGGGCGAAGAGGATCTGTGAGAAAATAGAGCAAAAGATGCCTTCTGGAGAAAGGAGAAAGAATGAACATTCAGAGCCTTCAGGTTTGCAACTCTCTAAAAGAAACCAGGCAAAGGAGCATGGCCGAGGTAGCTGAAAGCTGAAAAGAAACAGCTAGTTCCCAAAGAAAGAAAGAATCGTAATGCCAGAGAATCGAGTAACTAGGTTAAGAGGGATCTGAAACCGAAAGGTCTGAAAAGATGGCAAACTAAATGATGTCTATCCACAGGGGCACCTTGAAGGAAAAATGACCCACAGAAAAGCAGAGCAGGATCGATCGATAGGGCAGGGAGTAAACCTTTGAGGAAATGAGAAAACACACTATCATGGAAGAAGAAGCGGAAAGGGATCAATGATCCTTCCCACACACACCAATCTTTTGAATACCTGGGGCCCAGGGTTCACACAATAGGAGAAAACTTTACCCCACAGGCCTCCGGGCAACCACTATACCCTGAAATCTGCCAAACTATGTGATTCAGGAGCCCTAGGGGAACAAAATTCTGGGTCCTGAAAATACTAGACAATGCCGCATCTTGATGTTGGAAACTCTCCACTAACGAGAAACCAGTCCGCTATGTGGTTGGAAATTCTTGGGGTTAAATTGTTCAAAACAAACTGATAGAACAGGAAGGAGGCCAAGATAGTGGAGAGGGCCGGAAAATGGCCTGGATAGAAGAGGACAGGAGGCCAAGAATTTTCAAGAAATGCCGGATGGAATCAAGTCGGGAGACAGCACAGACCAGTTTCTTAGTAGATCTGATCTATCCTCTGAGGAAAAGGAGAAGGCCCTGGGTTGCATCTATAGTGAAACCCAGGAAATCGACCTGTTGAAAGGGAGGGAGACTTCTTCGGAGAACACAAAGCCAAGCGAGGAGGAGCAATGAGAAGTTGCATGGTTGGGACAACAACAGGACCCTGTCCTGTGGCTAGAAAAGATTGAAGGCCAGGTAAACCAAGAGACAAAAACCACAAGTCCGGAGCCAAGCCGCCACTAGTATGAGATTTAGAGAAACACCAGGGGTGGAGCTGAAACCGAATGTAAGGCAGTAGACTGCCAAAGCTGATTTGCCCTATGGAATTGAAGGAATTGCGGTAAAGAAGAGACACAGGCACCATCAAATAAATTTCTGTCAGGTCGAGGAGTACCAACTAGACATTTAGATGAAAACAATCTCTCAGAATATGAATGCCCTCCAATCTGAAGAGGCAGAACCCCCCAAAAAGTTGAGGTTTCTCAAGTTGATGATCTCTCGCTATAGAGAATAACATTAGAGTAGATAGCAGATAAAAAAAAGGCTCTGGAGGCCCATTCTCAAATTATGGGAGGATCGAAGGAGAAGCTAGAGTGAAGAACCTAAACAGAAAAGTAAAATTTGGGCCAAAGGGCCAAAAATATCCAGGAACTATCCTGGACACCACAGAGGGATCTCTCCAAGCTCCTTCTTGGATCCTTACATTTCCTTGTTAAAAGGATAGCAATTTAGAGATAACTCAGGAATGCTTTAGATTATGCTTCAGGAAGGGAAGTCCCACGAGGGTGTCTCTGTAGGAACCCGGACAGATGGGGAGGAAAAGACCACTCATGTTTTGTGAGGGTTAGGAATAAATATGGGATTACCAGCAGGACCCAGGAGATCCTCCTCAACCTCCTCTTTTGTGCGGGTCCCCCAGAGGGGAGATCTCTATCAGAAGGGTCACCCGAAACCCTATCAGGATCCAGGCAATAATCCCGATCCAGATCTTCCAAAGTGAAAAGTCAGAGTCTGTACTCAGACTTCCTGATTTTCATCCTCAGGGACTAGGATTCTTTTACCCCATTTTACCTCTGGGGAGGAGGTTCAGTTGCCCCTATTTATTCTGCCCGGGGGAAGGGCCTTCAATATACATATTGGTTATTGTCTTTAGAAGGGCACTTAGATCAGGTGAAATTCCTGGTTGATAAGGATTAGGATCCTCTGGGGAATGAATGACAGGGAGGGAAATGGAGGGTTAATCCCTCTGAGAAATGGCCAAATACACACACACACACATATATATATATATATATATATATATATATATATATATATATATATATATATATATATATATATACACATAAATCTATACGCACACATCTACATATATACATATATATTATGGGCAAAAATAAAATCGTGATTTTCTTATAAATGACTATAAAACCTTAAATTTTCAATAATAAATGTATTTAAGACTACAGAATCCTAATTTACATGTTTCTCAATGTCCAATACACTCTGGAAGCATAAAAATACAAACCACATATGTGTGTATGTATATATATAAACATTTTATCTTGACTGATAACGTGCCCTGCTCCTGTGCAGGAATCCAATACAGGCATATAGCAGTAGGGGTGGGGGGCTGCTCTTTTAAGAAATGCTGTGCCTTGCTGATATCAAATACATTGTAGATGCAGTTAACCCAGCAGCTAGCTAGCAGAGGGGACTGCAGTTTTAGCCTTTTTGGCAGCCGTGGGGTTAACTGCATCTGCTATGTATTTGAGCTGTTTATCGGAGAGCAGGAGATTGTGTGGGAGGTTCTATAATGATTACATACCCTAAGTTTCAGACTGCAGACATCCCTAGGGGGAAATATAAGTAAGTGGCTTTCCCTCCTCTTCACTTTCCTGCATGGGCTCTGCTTTTAGACTTCTATAGATTGATCGGCTGCTACTGAGATCACAAACAGAAAGTGAAAGTAAAACAGCCATTTTAGAAATGTGTGCTAAAAGAAACCACTAGATGGAGATGGTTTGCAAGAAATCACATACAAACCAATGCAGTACAGCCACATCTAAGGATTTATTTATTTTTAGCAAAAAATTGTGAACCCTAATATACATACATATACATATGCACACATATATACAAATATACATACATACACACACACACATATGTGCACATATACACAAGCCTATGCATACATATACACATACAAACACATAATTAACACTCAAGAATACAACACTCAAGAAGTTATACAGCAGTCTCATTCCCTGTCTGAGCAATAGTGCTCTAGAAGGGCCAGATGGTGGAAACCAAGTTATATAAATGAATACAATTTATAGAGTAGAAGTGTGATAAGACATCAAACTATAAATTGTCACTGTCTGAGCAAAAATGCTCGAAAAGGATCAGAATTCCAAGTTTACAAAGAATAAAATAAAAATTATTGTTGCTAAAAAATATCGTTAAATGCTTATTAGCCGACTCAACCATATACTGAAATATTGATAGGCATCAAAATATAAAATCTTGTCAAACATGGAGTCTGTCTGGAGAATAATTTGCTTGGGGTATTTTTAAAAACTATCATGAGCAGCCCCTTCTAGAATCTCTAGATATCGGTTCTGCACCACAGTTCCCTAAAAGGAGGCCGTGATGTGCCAAGCATGGCACAAGCCCATTACTTGCTAAACAGCAGCGTGGACACACTGCTGCAAGAAAATTACAGCCTGGTGCGCGTCTGCTGAACAGATGGAAGGAGGAAAGCGATACGGTCTCACACGGGTCCACGTGGTCCTGAAAGGAGAAGCTGGGATCATTCGGAGGAGGCGCCAGAAGCGGCCGTGAAGAAAGAGCATTTAGGCCCAATGCCGAAAACTCCTCTAGAGAAACCAGAAAAGGGTTGTGAGAGATCCGGTGTTCTATCGAGAACTCCAATACATCGAAAACTCCAATCTGATTGGTCTGTGTCCAGTAAGTGACAGGATTCACAACCAATCAGATGGGCACTGTAATCACATACCTTCACTATCAATTTTGCCTCCACCATAGGGGTTCAAGGGGGGCAAAGCCCCCCTTGCAAACCTCATTCCCCAAGGTTTATTTGGGGTGTATGCCAGAGAATTGGGGGTGCGCCCCCCAGACAGAGGCAAAACAGATATCTAAATAGAAGAGTCACCGGAAGTGATGTCAGATTGGAGGTTTTTTTTAAGGAATTTGAGTTCTTGACAGAACACCGGAGCGGCCAGCCCAGAGAATGGTGGAGTTCAGGTAAGGGGACCACGTGCAGCCTGAAGGATTCAGCATCCCTCTGGACAGACTATATCACCAACTGAACAATCAAGAAAAAAGATATAGACTAAACAAGTATATATAGGGCAATAAGATACTTTATAAGTGTATATATGGAAAACAAATTTAAGGTAAGGTACAAACTGGAAGAAACATATAAAGGATAAAGAGAACATAAATAATATGATAAAATTAAGAAATGTAGACACAAAGATTTAGCGTTGAAGATTTAACAGGCAAAAAAGGGAAAATTCTGAGAATTTTAATCAATTGCACATAATAAGTTTCATAAAACACAAAATACATCACCTGCTGTCTGGAAGGTAGCAAAGAAAAAATGACATTATTTCTTATATGTAGTTATAATATCTGCTCTCTGCTGATTGGATGTTTTTTGTTACTATGTTATTGTTTTCTTTGCTGCAGTTTGGAAATCAGTAAAGATTAACGCAAAATATGAAGCCTCCTGTCTTGCCATAAAATTCAATTTTTAAGGGTAAACACTTGACGCAAAATGACAAGAGGAAACAGCTTATTAATGGTTTGTACATATGTCAGACAGAATATGCAATCTATTTACTAAAATGACAATGTGGGCTGTGTTATATAGGTGAAACAACAAGGGCTTTTAGGGATAGGTTTAGTGAGCATAAAACTTTTATTAGATCAACGGAGATGACTTTGCCAGTTTCTGCCTATTTTGTTAAAATGTGACATTCAGTAAGCCAGCTACACTTCCAGGTTATAGATCATATTCCCCAACTTAGATGGGGTGGAAATAGGGAGTTTAGGTTTAAACAAAAAGGAAGTATGGTGGATTAACTTTTTAAATACCCTTCATCCAAATGGACTGAATAAAGATTATGATTTGCTTTTGTTTTTAAAAAAAATATTTTTCTTTTAATGTAATAGCTTGCTGTCACCACTACAGGTCATTGGTCTATTGTAATTATACCTAGGAATGCTGGGGTTAAAATGTGTTAAAGACAGTGATTTGATTGGTTCAGGCAAGCTATTTAAGTATTTATGTTCACCTGCGTTACTATGCATGATTAAGGACCATGTAGGTCCGAAACATTGCTTTCTTTTGAGGTATTATATCCTCTAGTAAAAGTTTATCACCAGTTATTATTGTGGTGCTGTCACATTTCTTTTGTGGCCTATCTGAATCATGAAAGTTTAATTTTGATTAGATTGTTCCTTTAAGACCTTGTTTTGGTAGGTTCAAAACTGTTTTTATCATTTAGATTACATATCAGTGGCTGAACTAATGACCACAAGATGCCAATAAATAAATATATAATACTCAATGGTAAATAAACATTATTTGATAAATAAATACATAAATAAATCTTAATTTACACTGTTTACACTAATAAAAAGTGACATTGATTTGTTGGCTGTATGCCTAAGTGAAACGTTAGATTAGATGGATTTATGTTTGCTATAGGCCCAAATGGACATTACATGAATACCCCTGAATTGCCTTTATGAAAACTACAAAACTAAATATGACTTCAGGTCAGATGCATGGCTACTGCAGTTACCTTTATGCCAACTATGTGCTTATGTGAGAGACCAAACAAATGACCCTGCACCTCCTTGTCAGTAAAATGCTCAAATGAAACATCTAATCAGATGCATGATCCCTGCAGTCTGCTTTATGCCAGCTATTTATGCAAGTAAAATGGCTGGACAGATGCATGACTCCTACAGGCACTCCAGCTTCATGCAAAGAATACCTCATATTACATACATTCCCGCTACAGATACTCTATAGCAGCTACATGAATACCTTATATCAGATGCATTCCCCCTACAGACACTTCATATCAGCTACATGCAAAGAGTACCTCATATGACATGCATTCCCCTACAGACACTTCCTACCAGCTACATGCAAAGAATACCTCATATCAGATGCGTTCCCCCTACAGACACTATATACCAGCTACTTGCAAATAATACCTCCTATTAGATGCATTCCCCTACAGTGACTCTACTGTATACCAGCTACATGCAAAGAATACCTTATATCAGATGCATTCCCACTACATACACTCTATACCAGCTACATGTAAAGAATGCATTATATCCAATGCCTTCCTCTACAGACACTATATACCAGCTACATGCAAAGACTACCTCATATTACCAAATGCATTCCCCCTACATACACTCTATACTAGGTACATGCAAAGAATACCTTATATCGGATGCATTCCCCCTAAATACACTCTATACCAGCTACATGCAAAGAATACCTTATATCAAATGCATTCCTTCTACAAACACTTTATACAAGCTACATGCAAATAATACCTTATATCAGATGCATTCCCCTACAGTCACTCTATACCAGCTACATGCAAAGAATACCTTATATCAGATGCATTCCCCTACAGACACTTCATACCAGCTACATGCAAAGAATACCTCATATCAGATGCATTCCCCCTACAGACACTTTATACCAGTTACATGCAAAAAATACCTCATTTTAGATGCATTCCCCCTACAGTCACTCTATACCAGCTACATGCAAAGAATACTTTATATCAGATGCATTCCCACTACATACACTCTATACCAGCTAAATGTAAAGAATGCATCATATCCAATGTCTTCCCCTATAGACACTATATACCAGCTACATGCAAAGAATACATCATATCCAATGCATTCACCTACAGACACTCTATACCAGCTACATGTAAAGACTACCTCATATCAGATGCATTCCCCCTACATAATCTATACCAGCTACATGCAAAGAATACCTTATATCGGATGCATTCCTCCCTAAATACACTCTATACCAGCTACATGAAAAGAATACCTTATATCAGATGCATTCCTCCTACAAACACTTTATACAAGCTGCATGCAAAGAATACCTTATATCAGATGCATTCCCCCTACAGACACTTTATACCAGCTACATGCAAAGAATACCTTATATCAGATGCATTCCTCCTACAAATACTTTATACAAGCTGCATGCAAAGAATACCTTATATCAGATGCATTCCCCCTACAGACACTCTATACCAGCTACATGCAAAGAATACCTTATATCAGATGCATTCCCCCACAGACACTTCATACCAGCTATATTCAAAGAATACCTCATATCAGATGCATTCCCCTTACAGACACTTTATACCAGCTACATGAAAAGAATACCTAATTTTATATGCATTCCCCCTACAGTCACTCTATACCAGCTACATGCAAATAATACCTTATATCAGATGCATTCCTCTACAGACACTTCATACCAGCTACATGCAAAAAATACCTTATATCAGATGCATTCCCCCTACAGACACTCTATACCAGCTACATGCAAAGAATACCTCATATCAAAAGTATTCCCCCTAGAGACACTCTATACCAGCTACATACAAATAATACCTTATATCAGATGCATTCCCCATACAGACACTTTATACCAGCTACATGCAAAGAATACCTCATTTTAGATGCATTCCCCCTACAGTCACTCTATACCAGCTACATGCAAAGAATACCTTATATCAGATGCATTCCCCCTACAGACACTTCATACCAGCTACGTGCAAAAAAAACTTATATCAGATGCATAACCCATACAGACTATTCATACCAGCTACATGCAAAAAATACCTTATATCAGATGCATTCCCCCTACAGACACTCTATACCAGCTACATGCAAAGAATACCTCATATCAAAAGTATTCCCCCTAGAGACACTCTATACCAGCTACATGCAAATAATACCTTATATCAGATGCATTCCCCATACAGACACTTTATACCAGCTACATGCAAAGAATACCTCATTTTAGATGCATTCCCCCTACATTCACTCTATACCAACTAAATGCAAAGAATACCTTATATCAGATGCATTCCACCTACAGACACTTCATACTAGCTACATACAAATAATACCTTATATTAGATGCATTCCCCCTACATAAACTTCATACCAGCTACATGCAAATAATACCTTATATCAGATGCATTCCCCCTAGACACTTCATGCCAGCTACATGCAAATTCTACCTTATATAAGATGCATTCCCCCTACAGACACTCTATACCAGCTACATGCAAAGAATACATAATATCCAATGCATTCACCTACAGACACTCTATACCGGCTACATGTAAAGACTACCTCATATCAGATGCATTCCCCCTACATAATCTATACCAGCTACATGCAAAGAATACCTTATATCGGATGCATTCCTCCCTAAATACACTCTATACCAGCTACATGAAAAGAATACCTTATATCAGATGCATTCCTCCTACAAACACTTTATACAAGCTGCATGCAAAGAATACCTTATATCAGATGCATTCCCCCTACAGACACTTTATACCAGCTACATGCAAAGAATACCTTATATCAGATGCATTCCTCCTACAAATACTTTATACAAGCTGCATGCAAAGAATACCTTATATCAGATGCATTCCCCCTACAGACACTCTATACCAGCTACATGCAAAGAATACCTTATATCAGATGCATTCCCCTACAGACACTTCATACCAGCTATATTCAAAGAATACCTCATATCAGATGCATTCCCCTTACAGACACTTTATACCAGCTATATTCAAAGAATACCTCATATCAGATGCATTCCCCTTACAGACACTTTATACCAGCTACATGAAAAGAATACCTAATTTTATATGCATTCCCCCTACAGTCACTCTATACCAGCTACATGCAAATAATACCTTATATCAGATGCATTCCTCTACAGACACTTCATACCAGCTACATGCAAAAAATACCTTATATCAGATGCATTCCCCCTACAGACACTCTATACCAGCTACATGCAAAGAATACCTCATATCAAAAGTATTCCCCCTAGAGACACTCTATACCAGCTACATGCAAATAATACCTTATATCAGATGCATTTCCCATACAGACACTTTATACCAGCTACATGCAAAGAATACCTCATTTTAGATGCATTCCCCCTACAGTCACTCTATACCAGCTACATGCAAAGAATACCTTATATCAGATGCATTCCCCCTACAGACACTTCATACCAGCTACGTGCAAAAAAAACTTATATCAGATGCATAACCCATACAGACTATTCATACCAGCTACATGCAAATAATACCTTATATTAGATGCATTCCCCCTACAGACACTTCATGCAAAGTCTACCTCATATAAGATGCCTTCCCCCTACAGACACTCTACCAGCTACATGCAAAGAATATATCATATCCAATGCATTCTCCTACAGACACTTTATACCAGCTACTTGTAAAGACTATCTCATATCAGATGCATTCCCCCTACATACACTCTATACCAGCTACATGCAAAGAACCTATTTCAGGTTTGAAACGTTATTTGTTTGTTATACTTATGGACCCTGCCTAAGAAAATAAAGGTCTTTTAAAAAGATACTCAGTGGCTGGAAAATTTGATTGTTTGCAGTTCAGTGGAGACCTGGCTAGTCTCTTTCCTTGCCCCACTCTGGAGAGTGTGCTGTCTTCCCCCGTAGATAAAGATGTTTCATATATGCACAAAATACTTCATGTCTAATTTGTGGTCCCTGAAACCAATTTAAGCCAGCTTTACAGTATAACCAGATGAAACATTACTCCTGATTAAAGGTACATCCCCTACAGTCTGAAGCTGCGTAATACTGCTACTGTTATAACCTGTGCTCAGTATACACTAAAAGCAGGTCATGAAGTGGGAGTGAAGGAATGAGAAGAAAACAGGTACGATAGCTTCACATGCATTGCATCAACGTAGATAAGGTTAAAAGAGCAGTAGAAGAGAGGAGTACACCAGAGGGATATTTTGGTTCTTACAAGGATAACTGTTAGGTCATCAATCTGTAATTTGAGGAAGATTTTTGTTCTATTATCATATTTAAACACTATTAAAAAAGTGATAAAGAAATTAAATTACAGGATCCTGTAATTTTATCTTTAGACGCACTTTTTTATTGGTGGAAGAATTTACCCACCAATCAGCAAGGACAACCCAGGTTGTTCACCAAAAATGGACCGGCATCTAAACTTACATTCTTGCATTTCAAATAAAGATACCAAGAGAATAAATAACATTTGATAATAGGAGTAAATTAGAAAGTTGATTAAAATGTCATGCTCTTTTTTTTTGTTTTGTTTTTGTTTGGGTTAATTGGTTCTGTGTATAGGAAGGGGGAAGGAAAAGGGAAAACATGCACCCATTTTTAGGTTGTTCATTTACAAGATATGATATAACATGATAGATTAAATTTAAGACATATTGTTAAGTGGTATAATTTTCTCCACAGAATATGTATGAATTGAAAAATAAGAAAAAGAAACCATGATGGATGCATTGACACTGTTTCTTTTGTTTTTACCTAACTGTATGCATCTGATTTTGCATGTTGCAATTATGTTATGTTTTATCCTTTTTTTTCTTTGATGTCTAACAATATTGTGTTGTAAAAGGTTTTCCTCAATAAAATAAAAGTTAAAAAAAAAAAATGTCATGCTCTATCTAAATCACGAAAAAAAATTGGGTTCAGTGTCCCTTTAACTGCATGTACACCCTTGAAAATCATTTGAAGTGAACTATATAACTTTGTGAATGTTTTTTGTAGAGCTGAAATTTATTTGAACCATGATAATGTTCCTATTTGTTTTGGTGTCTCTGATTTATATAATCGCTGATATAGATTCCCCAGTTGCTGATTTCCTGCTGCCGGTTGTGCTGCTGATATATGGCCCTGGCAAGCAGATGTAGTCTTAAAGGGACATTAATCCCCCAAAAAATCTTTCATGATTCAGATAGAGAATACAATTTTTAAAAAGTTTCCAATTTACTTCTATTATCAAATTTATGTAATTCTCATTTTATTCTTTGTTGAAGAGATACCTAGGTAAGTAGCGTGCACATGCCTGAAGCCCTAAATAACAGGAAATAGTGCTGCCATCTAGTGTTACTGCTAATGTATAACATTGTGGCAAAACTATATAGCAAGAGGACCAATGGCACTATTTATTTTGTTAACCACCCTTTCATAGGACCCGTCTCAATAGAAAATAATTCCGTAATCAGACAATATTTGGGGTCTAGGTGCTAGTGTATTAGAACAACTACAAGTTTGGTTAGAGTGAGCAAATCACACGCGGCATATATGTGCAGCCACCAATCAGCAGCTACTGAGCCTATCTAGATATGCTTTTCAGCAAAGGATATCAAGAGAATGAAGTAAATTAGAAAGGTGTTAAAATGACATGCTCTTTCTAAATCATGAAAGAAAACATTCGGGTTTTATGTAGCTTTAACAATCACTTGTAGTATTTTCCTTGTAATACTATTTGATTTCCTGTAGTGTATAATCAATACTTTATTATTGAAATATTTTTTTATTGAGTCCGAGGTTGGACCAGTTCACAAATACATTAACAACAGATAGAACATTATGCATGTTACATACGTACATTTTGCGACAAGTATACATTTCTGGATCCACATTTCTACAAATGTACTAAACATGACAAAGCCAGTACCAAACCTGATACATGGGTTTTTTTAAAACTTAAAAGGTCAGAAACCTAACATGAAAAACTGAAAAACGAATGAGTAATAAAATAAATAATTAGTACATGTCACTGTGAATTCCAACCCCCCCCCCCCATGCAAAGACTCTCCAATCAGTTACCTTCTTCAATCTAAAATCGGTCCCTCTTATCATTACCCCTCCGCACTGACCCAACCCCAGTCACATCCTTGTTTAAGTCACAGAGACAATTGTCCCCTGATCATCCAGTAGAACCAGATTCTATGGAATGTGACTGTAGTGTTCTGCAAATATGCAGCTAATCTATACATATTATATGCCGACTCTGTTCTGTTTAATATCTCGGTCCAGTCCGGCACCCCAACCTTCCAGTGTTTTGCAATGCTAGTCCTGATTATAGTGTAAAAATTTTTGAGGAAGGTATTAACCTGGGGATTAAATCTCTCATTCTCCTCATTCAGCAGTGCCTGGGAGGGCAAGACCTCAATTGGTTCATCCAATAATTCACCCAGAAATGTAGATACCCTAGCCCAGATTTCCCTTATTTTGGGGCACTCCCACCACATGTGGAAGTATGTGCCTCTTTCTTGGCAACCTCTATAACAATTATGGGAGCTACCCTTCATTGTATGTACTGCCTGTACTGGAGTGAGATACCAACGGAAAACCGATTTATTTGCATCTTCCCTAAAATCTGCACTAAGCAAATCCTTGTTTGAGTTGAAAAAAATGGAGTGCCATTCTTCTAGGGGTTTAGTTATTCCCAAGTCACGCTCCCATCTTTGTATAATAGTGGATTTGGACTTGGTACTATTCCTCTGGATTTCTAGATTTAAAAGTGAGATGGCACTTTTAGGTCTATCTGTTGGCTGTGAGATATAGGCCGCAACCCGCTTACGTATAGCAGTCAAAATCTGTAGGTACAAAAACCAGTGTAATGGGAGTGGTTTTATTTTAAGTTGTAGCTGGTTGTAGGTCAAGGGTGTTGTATTTGTCAAATAATCTGCTACTCTATACAGTCCCTTATTTTCCCACTTATCAACAAGTCTTTTAGAGTCTCTAGGAAGCAGATACTTCACTGGAACAACTAGTGAGCTTGTTGGCATCAAACCCGTTTTTACTCATTTTGTCCCACAAATTCATAGACACCAATGTAATTGGTGAGCAACCAGGTTCCCCCGCCACCCCACGTCTTTTATCCCATAGGATATTTTCTGGAGAGCCATAACCTCCCAATGCCATCTCTAATTTGGGCCATATTACATCACCCGTCCTCCTACCCAACATGGATATCTGAGCTAATCTAGCTGCGTTAAAGTAGTCCAATAGATTCGGGAGTCCCACCCCACCCAGCTGCCTATGTCTAGTAAGAACTTGGTGGGATATCCTAGCGTGTTTATTCCCTCTAAGAAAGCTGTGAATGTTTGATTGCAGTGAAACCAAATCCTGTTTGTTTATCTGTATCGGAAGGACTCTAAATAAATATAAGATTCTGGGGAGAATATTCATCTTCACCGAGGACAGACGTCCGTACCATGAAAAGCCTTGTTTTTGCCACCTAGCAAAATCCTGCCTAATCGTTCGGTATAGTGGATTGTAGTTTGTTTTGTATAAGTGGGAGGAGTGTAAAGTCAGCTTAATGCCCAAGTATGGTATGTGATCTTTAGCCCATTTCAAGAGTTTGATAGTATGTTCAGGGATATTTACCGGCAAGGCCTCACATTTATCAGAGTTGATTTTATACCCTGATATCGTAGCAAACCTGTGCAGTACTTCATACACTTTAGGGACAGAGATCAATGGTTTTGAAAGCGTTAGCAGAACATCATTGGCAAACAGGGTTATTTTATGTGAGATGTCATCGATATCTAGACCAGTTATAACTAGGGAATTACGGATGACTGCTGCTAGTGGTTCTATACAAATTGCGAACAACAGTGGGGATAATGGGCAACCCTGCCTAGTACCATTCAATATTGGGAATGCCTCTGATTGATGACCAATCGCTCTTACAATTGCTGTTGGGTTGGAGTAAATGCTCTTAATAGCTTTAACAAATGCACCCTTGAACCCCATTCTCCCTAGCACTGTGTACATATAATCCCAATCTACCCTGTCAAAGGCCTTCTCCGCGTCCAATGACAGTAGTAGGGTATTCCATGATCTTTTAGGTGGTCTTTTACAATCGTCATTCTCCTGACATTATCTGGGGCCTCCCTGTCTTTAACCTTTTAAAGCCGTTATGCCGTTCCATTCCGTCATAATTAGACTGGGCTTTAAAGCCGTTATGACGGAATGGAACGTCATAACTAACGGCTGTCCTGAAGCCTTCTGTGCTTCAGGGATTTAATCGTGGTCTGGAGGGCGTTCCTAGGATTGTAGGGACGCCCCCCAGATGCGATCCAATAATTGAAATCTCGCGATCGTATGCACGATCGCGTAGTTTCAATTTGTCTACATCGGAACAGTTGTTCCGATGTAGGCACTTTAACCCTGTCACGAAAGGGTTAATAAACCCAACTTGATCTGGGTGTATAATATGGGGCAGAATTATTTTAAGTCTATTTGCTAGAATTTTCGTTACAATTTTAATATCCTGATTAATCAGAGATATTGGTCTGTAGTTTGAACAAAACTTGGGTTGTTTCTCTGGTTTTGGTATACCTATGATTTTGGCTTGAAGTAGTTCTTTGGGTATTTCATTTCCTTCTAAAATGTGGTTCGCAAATTGTACCAAATGTGGGATCAAAGTAGATGTAAATAGTTTATAATATTCCCCAGACAGGCCATCTGGGCCCGGAGCTTTTCCAGGTTTAAGATCTCTAATTGCCTGTAACACCTCAGCATGGGTAATCCTAGCATTAAGCTTTTCTTGATCATCTTTAGAAATCTGGCTTAGCTTAGCTTCCTCTGTTAGGAATAATTGTTAGCATGACCAGTGCCATCTTGTTCTCGGCGGCCATTTTGTCTTTGGCATCCATCTTGTCTGAATAACATTTATTATAGCAAATATTCTGTAGTGGGAAAAATAGATTTGTTATTAGTTTCTGCAGAGCTAGTTGGCCTTGCAGATATTCTGGGCAAGGTGCCTGGAAATTGCTATCTCTATAAGATGCTCATCTAACCTTGCTTTGGTCCTAGATGCATTTGTTATTATGACTATAGACACAATGCTTCTCAAAACTGTCTTTTTACCTAATTATAATAATGAGCTTGTATTTTTCCTGACAAACACTGTGTAAAATGACACGGTCATAAGTGTCATCATGTTAACCCTGTACGCTGTAATTGTCGCCTATAAGACTGCCTTTTATCTTTCAATAAAAGAGAATAGTTTTAGACTCATTGCTGCGTGGTCTGAAGTGATGTTCTCTGGATATCCTGATCCTAATAACCCCTTCATTTCCAGCTGATATGGTGTATTCCAAGCCAAGCCCTGACTGACACGCTGCCCCCCTGAAAACAACACCTAACATCCTCCAAGGAAGTCTGTAAGAGGTCTGTGGTCTCTAAGGAGTGTTTTACTTTTTTCCCATCATACAATGCCCCATAGAATCGTGCAAATGTGTCTACTATCTGTTGGGGATGGGAATTCAATTCCCCATCTGCCCGTTGAATAGTTGGAATAGAAGCCAACTGGTAGCTAATATTCTTGGCTAGATATTTATCAGGTTTGTTTGCATACAGCATATAATTAGTTTTCAACCTCTGAGCTAGTTTAACCGATTGTTCATTTAGGATACTATTTAATTGTTGTCTCTTCTGTTGTAGTGCATGGAGTGTAGACTCTGCTTGTGTTCTTTTGTGTTCACCTTCCAAGGCCTCAATCTCAACTTGTAATTTGTCAGCAAGTGCAGTTTGGTTCTTTTTGTATTTGGTATTTTCCTTAATTAGTAAGCCTCTTATTACTGTTTTATGTGCTGCCCATACTGACATCGGGTTCTCTCTCGTACCTAGATTTATATTCCAGTATTCTCCCAAATCCCTCAACACACCCCACTTTGTCAGTGGATCTCTGAGGCAGGAAGAGTCAAAAGACCATGTTGGAATTCTCTTAAGAACTCTAATTCCCTCCAACATAATCTGAGTTATAGAGTGGTCTGACCATGAGCAAAGTTTCTATATTGGACGAAACCAAGACTTGCCTCAAAATTTGGCTAAGGAAAACAATCTATCTTGGAGTAGCTATGGTGTGCTGCTGAAAAGAAAGTAGTGTCTGTCCTGACCCCATGTAAAGCATTGTAAGCAATTCACAGCCTGAGTGTGGGTTTTCAGCCAAAAAATGGTCATAAAGGGAGAGACATTTGCATCACAGTGACAACATAAACAGTAAAATAAAAATTTAAACCTTAACGACTGCGTATATGCAGTCACCTTATTAAAATATATAGTTAAACATTTATACATTATACCATTAACTAAATAGGTGCAGTCTTATCTTCTACAATTCTTAATAGAAGGTGTAGGACTAGTTAATTTAGTAAAAATCTTCCTCATAACTCCTGTAGAGAGCTGCCCCCCTCAACAGAGAACAAAAAGAACAAGGTATTCTCTATATGATGACAGACATCTCTGACTTTCTTATGTGCCATCCTGGACCAGGTGGATATGCGTGAGTTTATTTGGAGTTCCCTAGAGTCAGTGGAGAGAGTGGGGGTCTCTTCAGGTTGAAGTTCCGGAACTTCCAGATGCAGTATCTTACAGACCTCTGGAATGTCTGGTCTGTTTTTGAGGGTTATCATCTTGCCATCTTTATTACTATTCAGGGCAAAAGAAAAGCCCTGTCTGTAGGAGATGCCATTTTTCTGCAGCAGAGATGTGAGGGGTCCTAATGCTTGTCTGTGCTGTAGTGTTTTAATGCAGAGATCTTGATAGAACTGTATCACAGTTCCTTGGTGTTTGAAGGTGGGGTTTTTCCTCGCCGCTGTTAGGATGTGTTTTCTTTCAGGATAGCAGAGTAGCTTAATAATAATATCCCTAGGTGGACGGTCTTCTCAAGGTTTTGCTCTTAACGCTCCATGAGCTCTTATTGGGAAAGGCCTTTTGCCCTTTTTCACCTGTAATTGTTCGAAAAAGCTGCTGCAGATATGTAGATAGATCCTTTGCTCCAATTGATTCTGGTACTCCTTTGAGCCTAATGTTATTCCTCCTATTCCTGTTTTCAATATCTTCTATTTTGTACTCAAGTTCCTGTAATTGCATTTTATGAGATGACACGCTGAATTTGATAAATCTTCCACCATATCTTGGTTGTCTTCAAGCATCTCTACTCTCTCCCCTAAGTCTGATATGTCTTGCTTAATTTCTGTGAGTCTGGCGGTAACTGTGGCGTGGAGGCCATTGATTTTATCCCATCATTTTTCAAAATCTGCGGCAATATAGTTTCGAGACTAGCTGCAAGTCAGCTTTGGTCACTGGAGTTAAGTCTTTTATTGGGGATCGTGGCTCTGAGGGCACATCAGAATCTCTCTCTGTTTCAAGGTTTCCCATTTGTTTGTTACCTTTAGTAGGTTTTAGGTAAGATTCCATGGCATTAGGTTTATTAGTCTTGTCGAGTTTAGGGAGTCTAATTGATGACATGGTCGCACAGTAAACAAGGCAATTCAGTCTCTCCTATTTTTACCCCCAGCGACTATCCTCTGACCGACAAGCAATTTATAGGTAGGTAAATACTTTATATATGAAAGGGCAGAACAATAGATTCCCCTGAGGATTGCTCCCACAACAGCCTAGTAGATTCCACTTTTCTCTTAATAAAGCTGATCTTTGTGGATATAAAGCTGGTAAAAAAAAAACTGCAGATATCGGTTTATAACATTCACAGGGGGGCATTGGAGAGCATCTAACTCAGTTCTGGACTTATGTGTGTAGCTGTGGATTTCATGAGTGGGCACTTGCAGAGTGATATAACAAGTAATTATAATCCCCAGCTCTGTTCCTTCCAAACACTACAGGCATTACAGGGGTGCTATTGCTGCTAGACCGTTCAGAAGCCATTTCACGCTTCGCAAGTAGCTGCCATCTGCACGTGGTAACTTATTGCAGTGTTTGCAAAGTTACGTGCAGCTTATTGTATCCCTTTACTGGAAGCAGTATTTCTCCCCTGCATGTATTTTACTGTTGGTCATCTTTATATTTTTTCTTTTGTTTTTAACCCCTCGAGCCTATATGCTGACTTCTTTCACATTCCGGACAGCTTCCGACACTCAGTGCATCTTGCAATTAATCAATACTTTATTAAAGGGACAGTCTACACAAAGATTGTTTAAAAAGATAGATAATGCCTTTACTACCCATTACCCCCAGCTTTGCACAACCAACATTTAAATTAATATACTTTATAACATTTAAACCTCTACATGACTGCCTGTTTCAAAGGTTCTGCCGACAGCCTCTTAATCTCATGCTTTTGCATTTCACAACAGGAGACTGCTAGTTCTTGTGGGCCAGATAGACAACATTGTGTTCACGTCCATGAAGTTATTTAAGAGTTAGCACAACAGCACTAAATGCAACTCAATAGATTTTAAATAGTCAGTCATGAGATCAGGGGGCTGTCAGAACATACTTAGAAACAAGGTAAAAAGTATAATATAGCTGTTGGTTGTGCAAAACTGGGGAATGGGTAATAAAGGGATTATCTTTTAAAATTCCATTGTAGACTGTCACTTTAAGGCCTAAAATAGTTATTACTCACTGGATCATATTCACTATATTAATTCTCCTACTATTTTAACATTATATTTTTAAGTCCATTTACTGTATTTTCCCATTTTTCACTAAGAATAATAAAAGTTGTGTTTCATACAAACTTAAAGGGACACTGAACACAATATTTTTTATTTTGGGATTCAGATAGAGCATGAAACTTTTAAGCATCTTTTTAATTTACTCCTATTATCACATTTTCTTCATTCTCTTGGTATCTTTATTTGGAATGCAAGAATGTAAGAATGTAAGCTTAGATGCCAGCCCATTTTGTTGAACAACCTGGGTTGTCCTTGCTGATTGGTGTACAAATTCAGCCACCAATAAAGTTATTCCAGCTTCGATGCCTTATTTTTCAAATAAAGATAGCAAATGAAGAAAAAAAATAGGAGTAAATTAGAAAATTGCATGCTCTGAGTCACAAAAGAAAACATTTGGGTTCAGTCACCCTTTAATTTTTGCCTGTTTTTAAAGTCTGAGCAGAGTGCTAGATGGAACTTTCTTTTTTCCACATTTTTCTAAATGTGTGAATGTGATTTGACATTCTACCTTGCAATTGTAGTTCATGATTACACTAGAATCAACACTAACCAATTTAATTCTACAAATCTACCTTTTTCTTTGTTGGAACAGCTCCTTTCTGTGACAGCAGTAATAGCTGGGGCTCAGTGCCATACACATGTATTGAGAACTATGTGAATAAAGTTTTATTTAGACTTCCATGTGCCATTAATGTAGTTACATTACTGTAGCACATTTGCCTTTATCCGTAAGGTATTGCTTCCCTTAGCTAGGAAGGAAGCTGACAAAGTGCATGTGTATTTATCCCCGCCACTCCCCATATGAAGAAAATAACTGACCACCTCAGTGCTGCTCCATTAGTCCAAAGTTGATATTGACTTGAATAATTTTAAAATGGCACTTTTGCTTTTATTACAATAAAAAATGTGTTTTGCAAGTTTTATGAACTGAGCTTGAAAACCCATATATTCCACTTCAAATTAACAAATACGACAATGCAGTTTATTTTTAACACAACAAAAGACTTCAGTAAACAAAAATAAAGTAGTAAAAAATGTCTCCACAATAAATGGAGGTAGTTTAGTCAATTTCTGCATTCAATATATAAACCAAAGGCGAATCCGAACTTATTCTCGCATCTCTCCATCTTCTTCCTCCTCTTCTACACCACGTATATATAACACATTGTTACACCTGGGTCAAGACAAACAGTGTGAATATGCAAACACTTAAGCATTTAAAAGTGATAAAAAAAAAGGGACAATACACAGATGTATTTTTAAATTATATTAGCTGTTTATTGGACAAATGTAAATCTCTATGAAAAGCACCACCATATTGCAACTTAAAGGTAAAGTCAACATTCGATGTAACTTAACTCTATACCTTAGATCAGGAATAGAAGATTCCGCTGCACTGCAACGCATGTTGAAACACTAACAGTATTGGAGTAATCAACCAAAACACAAAATGTTTATTCCATGTAGATATGGCCGCCAAACTCCTCCCCATCCTCTGTCCCCCTTCTCTAATATTTTCCCTGCTCGTTCATGTTCCAAAGGGTGACGTTGCTGTTTCTGATAATGCGCATTATCTTCTGCCCGCTCGCAAGCGCAAGCTGAAATCGTAAGTGCTGCTGTGATTATCCATTGCGCATGCACGATTCTCTAACGCTTGTTAATCCAACAGAGGATTGGAAGATTCAAATAAAAGGAAAGTAAATACCTAACAGTAGGGGGGAGTTTGACGGCCATATCTACACAGAATAAACATATGTATTCTGGGTGATTACTCCGATACCGTTAGAGCTCATCAACATGCAATGCGGTGCAGCTGCATCTTCTATTCCTGATCTAAGGTATCAAGTGAAGTTGCATCGGGTGTTGACTGTCCATTTAAAGGAATAGTTTAGTCAAAATTAAACTCTTAATTCAGATAGAAAGTAGCTTAAAAGTGCATTCTCTAATTTACTCCTATTATCAAATTCTTCGTTCTCTTGGTATCTTTATTTGAAAAAGCAATAATGTAAGCATAGAAGCCAGACCATTTTTGGTTCACCACCTGGCTAGTGCTTTCCGATTAGTGTCTAAATGTAGCCACCAGCAAGTCCTACCCAGGTGCTGTACAAAAAATGGGCTGGCTCTTAAGCTTACATTCAAATAAAGATACCAAAAGAACAAAGAAAAATTGCTTTCCAAACTGTGTCGTGACATGTTAGTGTGTCGGCAGCAGTGTGTAGGTGTGTCCCTGCTTCAGCACTAATTTCTTTTAATTTAGAATACATTTTTGGTTTACGACTATGCAAATCTCTATCTAATATTCCACCAAATATTCAGAAACTGCTCTTCCCATCAATCTCATACATTCCATTAAAATAGTAAGTAGCTATCATTGGTGTTATTAAACCTTTTTTTTTTTTTTTTATTCTTGCACATACTGTTACATTAAATAAAATATATTTACAAGTATGTGTTTGTATCTCATAAAACAAGTTAGTTTAACCTCCTGTTTGCTAGTACAACTGAATTACTGTGTCACAAAATGATGTAGGTCTAAAAAGTATGTGACCAACATGAGTTTGGAAAGCTCTGCTTAAAATGAACAGTGTACTGTAATCTTTACTTCACTTTAATATGTTGCCAATGACATTTTACCTGGAGTGCATTAAACTTGACTAACTGCTCCTTTACCGTTTACATTTGAACTAGTTGGTTTTGCGTATTGGAATCATCATCTATACTGAAACATCTAATACGGCAGTACTGGCTTAAATTACTGTATGTTTAAAAGCCTGTTTCCTTAACCCACTGCCAAGGACAGTTATAAGCTGTTAAGGTAACAATCTCACCGAGTTTAAAAACTGATTTTTTTGTTAAATAAAAAGTAAATATATTCAACAAGAATGGTGCTCTTTCAAACTTAAGTTATGGCATTTCAAGTACATATGCCTGACATGCCTATCATATGTCTAAATGCTTTTAAAAAGTTACTAGTTACTGGACATGAAAAAATAAAATGATTAAGTCCCATATGAATACAACGCGATTAACAATATTTGTCAAGATAGATTAAATAGATCAAATAAATGTCAGCTGCACAGTTCAAATAAGTCACATTGCAGTCTTCTAAATAAGGTTACATTTTAACAGAGGGATTCCCTTATATTTTAAATCTTATTTGAGCACTCAAGCCTTTAGGTTGTGGTATTTAACTGCTATACCAATAAAGCAATCTGTCATAAGCGTTAACGCACCAAAAAAGCAGTAACTTTTCAATTTATCTGTTAATCTCACAGGAAGAATAATGCAGAAACATGAGTATTCATAGTCTCATATTTCCAAGATTCCAACTGCATCAAATAAATAGTGGTATTTGAATATAGATAAGGAGAATAACCCAAAAAGCAAGGATCCAGTGGCTCCATGGTTTGTCAATCACTAACTTTATTTGCATCCTAAAAATATCTATTGACATATATCAGAGTTTCTCAATTCCAGTCCACACTAACAGGCCAGATTCAAGATTACCAGCACAAGTAAATAACAATGGTTACAGATCAGCTGATTTTACCTGTGCCCTAGTTTGAATATTCTGAAAATCCAGCCTGTTTGCCCTGAGGACTGGAATTGAGAACACAGATATATCTGAATAGAATATCTAGATTGTAAGTTCCCACAGGAATAGGACCCTCAATTCCCCCTGTATCTGTCTGTGAAGTTTTGTCTTTTATTGTATTGTTTCTCCGTTGTACTTCTATCCTTGTACCCATGGGCAGCGCTGCGGAATCTGTTGGAGATTTATAAAGAATAATATAAACCTAGGCTCCCTGGCTACCCACATTTTTCAAGCTCTGACCTTTCCAATAGCTGTTCTCAAAGCATTGTTTAAGCAAGCTGTGATGCCTTATACATTTATCACTCATTCGATCAAAGGCATTGCACCCCTTTTTATTTCATAGTGCTGAAATGCTTACCGTATTAAAACTTCACCAAGGTGTCCTGACAATGCACCATCTATGTATTCTTCTGTGTTTGCAAGCTTAAAAAAAAGAAAGTTATACTACTGTTATAATTTGATATGAGGCCTGGCATTAGAAATAAAATATATTTACAATATATATTAATCCGCAAATAAGCATTACTAGCTTATGTCTAACATTTTCAGTAACTAAACCCCCATTAGAAGAGATTCATGAAAAAATAAATTCATACAAAATTAAAAAGGGACATTAAACTGCTGGCACAACTACAACAGAATGGTTAGTATTGAATGTGCTATTGCTTCTGTGCAAGCAGCAATTTTCTTATTTTAAGCCATTAGAGTGTGCAATGATCTGCATCTTCTTGCACCCTGTGACAGAGGGAGTAAATTCACAGATCAGTCTTTTTGGCAAGCAAGCTAAACTGATGTACAGTTGTCAAGAGACCTACAATATAGATTTGTCAATGACCACCACTTCCATCACAGGATGCAAGAATGTGTGCTCCAAGAAGGCAGCACCCAGTATAAAGAGTCAAACCTTCACTACCTGGCACCTTTAATGGGTTAAAATTAGAGAATGGCTCTGAGCTCTCATTTAAAAAGCAGGAATGTAAGGCTTAGGAGCCGGCCCATTTTTTGTTTTGCACCATGGATAGAGCTTGCTTATTGGTGGCTACATTTAGCCACAAATAAAGCAAGCATAACCCAGGTTCTGAACAAAATATGGCCCAGCTTCTACGCTTTACATACCTGCTTTTTAACTAAAGATAGCAAGAGAACGAATAAAAATTACTAGGAGTAAATTAGAATGTTGCATGCTATATCCAAATCATGAAAGAAAAAAAAAAATGGGTTTAGTACCCCTTTAAGTCTCTCTAGATATTAACTTTTACACACATCACATTCCTGTTGTGTATGATTTACCTGCATGTTCATGTATCCATCTACAGAAACCAAGTAGCCTTTGTATTCCATTCCCCACTTTAGTTTCACCATCACTGGTTTACCAGTGAGACCATTGAGAAAGGGTTTGGGATTCAAGGGTAAACTCTAGAAAACCAGACCAAAAAAAAAAAAAAACATTTAAAATCAGTCATTGCTTATGGAAAATGAATCACAAAAATGTATGCACATAAAAGGGCACTTAAAACAGGAAAAAACAAAACCTTTTTTTTTTTTTAATCTGGAAATACATGCAATACACTACTAGACTGCTCACTGATTGATATAGTTAAACTCATCATGCTAAGGCACTGTGGTTGAGCTCTGTAGCAACCCAAGGGTTGCAGGTTCGATCCCCGGCGAGGTCCACTCAGCCTTTCATCCTTCCGAGGTCGATAAAATGAGCAGCGCCTTGAGACCCTTACAGGTGATTAGCTGCACTTTACAAGTACCCAAAACATACATACTAGTTGACAGTGACACTTTGACTGCATCATATTGATAGTGGAGTACACCTAGCACCTAGCCTACTAAATAAGACCTCTGGCTTTGATAATTTGACACCTAGTTGTCAAAACGGAAAGATGAAACTAATAATACCAAAGCGCCAACTATGCGAAGGCTGGGTCTGGACCAAATGCAATATTATCAAACGATTACAATGAACAATTTGAGTACACAAATAAGTTAAAAACATGGATCCATGTATAAACAAATTTATACAATAGCTAAATGAATAGTTAAAACAAATAGTTATGTAACATATAGCATTTAAAATTGTGCAAACATTGCTCTTAAAAATATTCCTAAAAAATTCCAAATTTAGTATAAGGCTCACAACAGAAATTCAACTTTGTGTTTACTACATACACATAATAGGTGAAATATATTAGTTATATAATACTATCTAACCATTAATGTTCTCGATTTTATGCAATGCTCCTAAATATTGCCAATTAGTTACTAATGTGTAAGGCTCTGAGTAAGACCTTTAACTGTGTGTTTAACACATACGCATTGTCAAGTGAATAATATTGTGACAGCAATATGCCAATGTAAAAAAAATGTGTACCAAAAAAGTTGTGCAAAAGTGTACAAAAAAATAGGTTGATCTTCAAAAAATGTGAATTAAGAACAAAGATTGGGAAAATTGAAAAACCAAATATTTTTACAAAAACATTGTGGCGTGTTCAGATAGTGACTTATATAAATGTAAATAACAGTCCAACCGTTAAAAATAGTCCAACAGTGAAAACGTAATAGAAAAAAATAATCCAACAATAAATAATAAGTAGTGTGTCTAAGAAAAAACAATCCTTAAAGTGTTGTGAATCCTAACAGCAATAGTTAGTGATTTTCTAAGTGTTTTATACTGAATAGCAGTGTCAGTATTTGCTATCCGTTTTCCAACCCAAAATTCTATCTCCTTGGCAAATATTTTGTTATAATCTCTGGATGATCCTTCTGTAAAAGATAGATATGATGGTGTAGATTGTTTTTAGATCAATAGAAAATGAAATTGTGCTTACCAGTCAAAGCGTTTCAGTCAAAGAGACCTTTATCAAGAAATGCGTCGACTGGCAAGCACAATTTCATTTTCTATTGATCTAAAAACAATCTACACCATCATATTTCTTTTACAGAAGGATCATCCAGGGATTATAACAAAATACTTGCCAAGAAGATAGAATTTTGGGTTGGAAAACGGCTAGCAAGTACTGACACTGCTATTCAGTATAAAACACTTGGAAAATCTCCATAACTATTGCTGTTTAGGATTCACAACACTAAGGATTATTGTTTTTTTCTTAGAGACACACTACTTATTATAATTTATTGTTGGATTATTTTTTTCTATTAAGTTTTCACTGTTGGACTATTTACATTTATATAAGTTTATCAATTTTCACAATCTTTGTTCTTAATTCACGTTTTTTGAAGATCAGCCTATTTTTATGACCATTAATATTTTTTGTACACTAATTTTTGCACACGACTTTTTTGATACACATTTTACACATTGGCATATAGCTGTCACAATATTTTTCACTTGACAATGTGTATGTGTTAAACACACAGTTAAAGGTCTTACTCAGAGCCTTACACATTAGTATCTATTGGCAATATTTAGGAGCATTGCATAAAATCGAGAAATTATGGTTAGATATTATATAACTGACTAATATATTTCACCTATTATGTGTATGTGGTAAACACAAAGTTGAATTTTTGTTGTGAGCCTTATACTAAATTTGGAATTTTTAAGGAATATATTTTTAAGAGCAATGTTTGCACAATTTTAAATGCTCTGTTACATAACTATTTGTTTTAACCATTCATTTAGCTATTACTGCTGTACAATTTTGTGTATGTGGTAAACACAAAGTTGAATTTCTGTTGCGAGCCTTATACTAAATTTTGAATTTTTAAGGTATATATTTTTAAGAGCAATGTTTGCACAATTTTAAATGCTCTGTTACATAACTATGTGTTTTAACTATTTAGCTATTGTTGTATAAATGATTGTTTATACATGGATCCATGTTTTTAACTTATTTGTGTACTCAATGAATTGTTTATTGTAATTGTTTGATAATATTGCATTTGGTCCAGACCCAGCCTTCGTATAGTTGGCGCTTTGGTATACCTTATTACTTTGACTGCATCAGTCAACATGAAGTTGCGCTGCGGAATCTGTTGGCACTCCACAAATAACCGATAACATGCATATAACACAAGTCTGCCAGTCAGATGTGAGAAATTGTCAGGCCCCTACAGTATAGATTAAACGTCAAAAATATATTTCCATTGTTACAGCAAGGGCTAAACATGTAGAATCAAATAGAAAAATTATTATTTCTGGAAAGTTGTCAAGTGTAGTGTGATAGCATTTCTAAAACAACGTTTAAATTCCTTCATGATGCCTGGTTATATACAGGATTTTTTGTTTAAAAAAAGAAATTTCAGAATGTATTTGTTTCTCAAAAAACAAAACAAAAAAAACCCTCATGTTTCTGTCCTGAATAAATCAACAATTTCTTCTCTTAATGGCAGAGATATGTCTCTTTACCAAGTGTCCTCGCCATCCGGTAAGGATTAGCAGGTGTTCTGTCAGAATACCAAACAGAAGAGACATTCAGTCCGCTTTCTAATCGCAAATACTCACCGCGCATGCGCTCCTCCTCATCCGATTCCAATCCTTGCACATCAAATTATAATCTACACAGATTT
The DNA here is from genome assembly GCF_027579735.1 of Bombina bombina. NCBI lineage: Eukaryota > Metazoa > Chordata > Amphibia > Anura > Bombinatoridae > Bombina > Bombina bombina. Next base: position 280,328,700 of record NC_069504.1, read on the forward strand.
TTGGAAACTTGTTAAAAAACATGCGCACTAAGAACATAGCCATCAGATTGTTGGACACTTTTTAGAGCGCATGCACGAAATTCTATATATTTAATTCCTTACATTTTGAGTCCAGCTACAAGAGATCACATGAACAGACTGCAACGTAAATCCCACTGTTTCCATAATTTATATGTATTTTTAAATACTACTACCATTTTGAGTGGTGTATTCATACTGCATAAATAATAAATTAAAAAACTCATTACATAATTTCTGAAATTTTAACATAATAAAATGACTCTTCTAAAAGTTTAACACATTAAAATTAAATAAAATGTAAGGAATTTAGTGTTTGTATTCCACGCATGCGCTCTTAAGTGTCCAACAATCTGATGACTATGTCCTTAGTGTGCAAGCCTGCGTGCGCATACATTTTAACATGTGTCCAAGAACCGGATGTGTAGATTGTAAGTCACTTTATTTGCAGTCAGATGACGGAACGTCACTTACCATTTGCTGACTTAATGTTTGCTATTCTAACACAGGAAGTACAAAAACAATAATGCAGTAGGAGTCTTAAATTTGTTTCTGATAACGTTAAAAGCCTTGGGGGGGGGGGGGGAAACAAACAAAAAAAAAACATCTCCATCTAAAAGAAAAGTTTTTTTTTCTCTCCCAATTTACCATGTCACTGTACTGACTAAAAAAAAACCTCAGGGAGCCAGTGAGCAGTAGGTTAACAGTACTAAAGTTGCACATAGACATTTCCTGTTGGTTATCACTTAAAAATAAAAGCATTTTTGCACAATAATAATATTTGTTATATTTAAAAGGGACACTCAACCCAAAAAATGTATTTCATGATTCAGGTAGAGAATGCTATTTTAAGCAATATTCCAATTTACTTATATTATCTCATTTGCTTCATTCTCTGGATATCCTTTGTTGAAGAAATAGCAATGCACATGGGTGAGCCAATCACAGGAGGCATCTGTGTGCAGCCACCAAACAGCAGCTAATGAGCCTATCTACATATGCTTTTCAGCAAAGGATATCAAGACGATGAAACAAATTGGATAATAGAAGTAAATTAGAAAGTTGTTAATGAAATGCTCTTTCTAAATCATGACATAAAAATTTAGGTCTCATTACCCTTTAAGAGCTGCTCTTTCATATACAGTACATGATACAATGGGCGCAAAATATGGCCGTTTAAATCCCTTTTCGCGGCAATATTGACGGGAAAACGCTGCTATATATACACACACACGATAATCACGTTTGAGGTCTTCACTTCTGCAGAATGTCTGTATTAACCTAATGTAAATTAACCAATAAATATATGGATTTTTTTTTTACTAACTGCCTTCTAGTCACCTCTAACGCAATAGCAAAAAAGGATTACGCATTGTGCCACAAGGACAATAGGCCAGAACGACATCCTGCATTTATTAGCCGCTGGGCCGGAAAACTTTGTCAAATCCACGAACTAGTAGCTGCATTTAGTAAACAAGGAATAATGAAGGCCCAGCATAAGCACGTGTGTTCCGTATAATGAAGCTGATAATACGATTTAGGTGAACGCAACAACCAGCATGGCAGGTAGCACCAGAACATCCTGTGTTCTCAATGATTTACCCTCCCTCACTTGCTCGGCGTATGCCTGGTCTAGTCTGCTACCTGATACTCACCATGATGTAGCGGCTGCTGATCTCAGGATCAACTGCACACAAACCGAAAAAAATTCCTCCCCGGAGCGTCCAAATGAACACACCGCCGAAGACAAGCGGGAAATGGCTGGAGGGAAAGGGGCGGTGACTATGATGAAGCTATAGAGAAGGGAGAGAGACAAAACGGAGTGAGGAAAGGGCAGCACCACCTGGTGGTAGGAGGGAGTATAGCGGATAAAACATCGAGAGGTATATGTGACGTCAGAGGTTAGCGTGAGACTTTGATAAAATATTCATCCGATTCCGTAGTATGCGAGGAGATAGGGTTGCAATGTCCACGGTATTTTATTTTTAACATATCAAATGTCTAAATACTTTAATGATATAGCAGGTTTTATATTTGCAAATAAAGCTTTGATTATGATAGTGGGAAACAGTGAAATCAAAAGTGCAGATAGAGAATCTTCTTTGCTCCTACAGAAAATTATTGATCTATGCGTAATTGACATAAAAACATAAACATGAATGCTGTAATTATACCTGCGCAAAAAAATAAAAAAATAATGTTAAAGGGACATAATACTTATGCTAAATCACTTGAAAGTGATGCAGCATAAATGTAAAAAGCTAACAAGAAAATATCACCTTAAAGGGTTAGAACTCTTTGCATTTTTCCAGAAATAAAAAATACACAATCAGAAAGTTCAACTCATACACTTTTAAAAAAACGTACTTGTTCTTGAAGCTTGCATAATTATAACATTTATATTCTCAATTCTGTGTATAACGGCTCCTGTCCTGAGACCGCCCCTAATAGAGGACTGGGTTGGTTCACTGCTCTTACATAGAAATCTTTTAGCCAATCGTGCAACAGAACCCAATAGAAGCTGAAGGTAGGTAAGGGTGTAAATAAAATACAGGTGGCCCTCGTTTTACAACGGTTCAATTTACACCGTTTCAGAATAACAACCTTTTTTCCAGTCATCTGACTGCTATTGAAAAGCATTGAGAAGCAGTGCATTTATTAAAATAGCCAGTAGGCGGAGCTGTCCGCTTGTGTTGCAGGCTGCAGCAAAGCCAAGCAAGCTGAAATTAATCAGTTTAACCAGACCTGAGCTATCGAGCAGATTTCAAAGGAACAAGATCTTCCTGTCTATAAATCAGTCCAGATTGGAATGCATAGAAAGAACTGTTTGCAGAAAAATGCAAGTGAAGTCTGTGTTGTGTGATTATTTTATTAGGTTTATAATGCTTTTTAGCAAAAAAATTGTTCATTTAACTTAGTTTAATTATATATTTTGTGTTGTGTAATTATTTTATTAGGTTTATAATGCTGTTTAGCATTTAAAGTCTTCATTTCAAAGCTTTAAAAATAATGTATTAGGTGTTACTTATGACAATTTTGAGAGGGTTTTGGAACCTAACTCCCTCACTTCCCATTGACTTACATTATAACCTGGGTTTCAATTTACAACGGTTTCGATTTACAACCATTCCTTCTGGAACCTAACCCCGGCGTAAATTGAGGGCTACCTGTATACAGAAAATGAGTGTGATGAAGATGGCGAGAATGAGCCTTTTGCAGAGACAATAAGTCTTTATGTCATCCTCATACACAAGAAAACATCTTCACTCTGCCTCCGGTGTAGTGCTTTAGAGATAAGTTGCTTTAGGAGACTAAAAGAGCACAATGCAATAGTGCATACCACCCAACTGTACCGATTTTCGCGGGACAGTCCCGATTTTAGTGGTCTGCCCCCCTGTCCCTAGTTGCTAGCCATCTGTCCTGATTTGCCCCATGCATTCAATTTTCTTTTTTTCTTTTTTTTTTTTTTTATTCTTTTGGCTGGAATTCTATTGGCTGGCTTTGCTCTCACAGGGTTAGATAACTGTTATATTCCCTGTGGAAAAGGAATGGTGTGTGGGTTAAGCAGGAGTAAGAAGGCTGTATACACTCTGACCACGGGTAATGGTGACCTCTCTAACCTACCTCTGGTAGTGATGATGTCTAACCCCTGGTGATAATACTAGCATGCCTTCAGTTTTATACAATGAGCAGTGCTAATACCAGGGTAACGAACAGTGACAGCCGCAGACTGCCAGCTAATGTGCTTGCCAACCCCAGGACCCCATACAATGAATTACAGATACCCATATATGATGTTGTGTGTGTGTCTATCTGTATCCATAACTGTGTGTGTGTATCTGCATGTATAAATGTAAGCTATGTAGTGTTTGTGTGTCTGCATGTATAAGTGTATACTATGTAGTGTCTGTGTATCTGCATGTATAAGTGTATGCTATGTAATGTGTGTATCTGCATGTATAAGTGTATGCTATGTAGTGTGTGTGTGTATCTGCATGTGTAAGTGTATGCTATGTAGTGTGTGTGTATCTGCATGTATAAGTGTATACTATGTAGTGTCTGTGTATCTGCCTGTATAAGTGTATGCTGCATGTATAAGTGTATGCTATGTAGTGTGTGTGTATCTGCTTGTATAAGTAGTGTGTGTGTATCTGCATGTGTAAGTGTATGCTATGTAGTGTGTGTGTATCTGCATGTATAAGTGTATGCTATGTAGTGTATGTGTATCTGCTTGTATAAGTAGTGTGTGTGTATCTGCATGTGTAAGTGTATGCTATGTAGTGTGTGTGTATCTGCATGTATAAGTGTATGTTATGTAGTGTGTGTATCTGCATGTGTAAGTGTATGCTATGTAGTGTGCTACTGTGTATTTTTGCTGACTTTAAAGGCCAGAATCTAGAATATTAATGGGGAATGCTGAGAGTAGTTTTAAAGAATTTCTAATTAAATGTCCAATTAAGATAAAAATATTTAGCAATGTTTTTGCAAAAGCTAATTAAATACATAGCTCACATAGCCATACCAGTGGTTTGAGCTTGTGTTTGATTTGCTGCCTAAGTGTATTAAAATATAATATATGACTTAGAATTTAGAATTTTATTTATATTACTTTAATCTTATGATTTTTTAAGCCACGCCCACCACATTTCAAATTTTTTTGCTGGGGGGGGGGGGGTGTCCCTATTTTGAAATGTTGGGACGTATGATAGTGCAGCTCCTTTGCTTGTATAATTTTTCCACCCGGATCAATGTGAACACTCAGATTCCTTCAATGCGTAAGTCACTTAGTGACAGTAGTGCGCGCCAGGCGACCCGACGGAATGTGCGACAGTGACGAAGGAGGTGTCTCTAGCAGGTGATTGGTGGTCAACCAGTCACGTGTGCGCTGAGGAATGTCGTGACGTCACGGTCGCACATTCCGTCGAGTCGCACATTTTGACACTACACCGGCAAGGGCTAAATGACCTGGCAGCTGACTGTGGAGAAGTGAGCTATGCGCATGCGTTGTCTAAAGAGGTTGCTAATGCGCATGCGGGACACCATTACTGTTCTACCTAGGTAGAACTCATCAAATTAATATAATTAGAAAAAAAGATGGGTTTGGCAGAATCGATTATATCAGCAGCAATTTACAGGTAAACTGTAATGATTAGCTGATGGATGTTATTTGCTTATTTAAAAAACGTGATATAATGTTTTAAGATATGCAAAGTTTTATTTTGGGTTTACTATCCCTTTATGATCAAGGACGTACAGGGTACTTTCTACAAAAAAAGTCAGTTAACGACCAAGGACATACCCTGTACATACTTAGAGGTTTCAAGTAGGGTTGCCACCTTTTGCCCAGAAAATTCCTGGACACTTTTTAAATGGACGTGGAGGGGGGTGTCTAAGGGCGTGGCTTCTTGCGTCCTCAAATTCAATATGAAATCAATATATATATATATATAAAAACATCGAATTTTAAGCCAAATAATGTTGTTGTTTTTTAATAAAAAAACAAAGCAATGTATTTATTTTTGATCTTATACTGTCTTCAGGCATATAAACATAACTTTTGTTTTTATTTTTGCCAATGGAAACTCAGTAGTTCCTTTTTACTCAAAATAAACTTTAAGCAGCATCCTGAACTTACCTTCTTCTGCCCTGTGCGGATGTCTGATACTGTGGTATGTACAGTTGACATGTTGCTGGCAGTCTTTCCCCTTTTTTAACCCTCAATTTGCCTACACACGTATATATATATATATATATATATATATACATACAGTATATATATATATATATATATATATATGAAGTAATGCAGAACTGCAAATAAATGAAGCACAGGAAAACCAATGTGTACAGCAGAGAACAGTCACGTCATGGCTCTCAGGGCGGTTTGCCAAATGAATTAGAGGAACCCAATGCTTAAAAATATTATTAAAACAATGGCAATAAAGTGTACATAATGAGTTAAAGAGGCACGAATGGAGGTAGGTACAGGCATTATAGGTGCAGGGATGATTGTGTGCAGGGCCGCCACTAGAAATTTTGGGGCCCCTGACATAACCATTGATCAGCCCCCCCCCCCCTCCCCCTTTTGACATGTGCAATTTTTTTAAAACAAATGACTAAAACGTATATGCACTTTATTCTTAAGTGTAGTCAAACTTGGAAATGTTGTAAAGGTAGTAACACACAAACACAGAAACACACAGATACACTCATACACTGAAACACACACTCACACATAAGGATTCACATATAGACACTCTAGCAGACACGCAAAGAAACACACTCCGACACAGACACTCAACACTTGTTTACATTGACCTGACAAGTAATGAGGTAGACTACAGTTTTGTCAAAAAAGGAGATTTACAAAACAAAATATGGCGTTCTGATTATCTTTTTGTCAAGGAAGATGACAACTAAATGATGACAACAGCATGCAGCAGCTGAAAGGAAGGGCCTGCCCTTGAACTGCCTAAACAATAATTGAAAGGTTAAATGGTGAATTGGTGACTTTCCCGGAAAGGTCTCATTAGTCTCAAAGAAAGATGTGAATAATCAGTAGTAAGGTCAAAATGTCCTAAAAAGGAACAGACAATGGGGGGGGGGGGGGGACACAAAGTCAAAAACAAACCTCCACATACACCCAAGGAAACACTGACAGAGACAGCCTCAGAAAACATACAATACATACATACACACACACTGAGAGAGACAGCCACAGAAAACACACAAAGACAAACATACAAACACACTAAATGTAGAATCTGCTAACTTTTTAGTTACTATTTCCACACTAATATTACCTTTAGCTTAGGAAATCAGGACGCTGCTTTAAGAAATTATATCTTTTATTAGACAGAAAATAAGTATTTACATAGAAACAAGTTACTGACTAATGTAAGGGGAGGAAAGGGAAGGTGGAAAAGGGGAGAGAGAGAGATGGAAGGGGAGAGGTGAGTGAGTAGAGAGCTTACCCTAGCCTACAATGGCAACTAACTTTTATAGTCATTCATTCTCTTACGTAGCCCAGCCCACACTCCACTATAAATTCTTCAGTCAGAGACCAGATGACATCATTATATGAATGGGGGTAGAAGTCACTTCCTTAGGCTATCGGTGAAAGAGATAAAATCAGGGCCTTATAGTTTATGACACCACCTGTGCTGAAATGCTAAAATGTTTGTAAGGGTTGTAAAATGTCTTAGTGAATCCTGTGGTATCCTTCTGATCTATTGTTTACATGCAGTGGTTCATCAGATTTCCAACTGGTTTCCATTTGTCTTGTCACCTCTGAACTGGAACTGTAGGTCAGTGTGCATTTAACCCTTTGTATAGACAAATGTCCCTTAGCATTTCATTATTCAATAATGTCCATGGAAATAACAGTCTGATATTAAAGTTAGGTGTGTTCATAAAATACAACACTAAGACACCCACAGAAAACACACAAAGACGCAAAAATGCACAGATGTACACCCACCCTCACAGACACCCACAGAAAACACACAGGCATACATACATACACACACCCTCGCAGAGACATCCACAGAAAACACACAAAGACATATACACCCACCCTCACAGAGGCATCCATAGAAAATACACAAAGACATACGTACACACACTCTCACAGAGACACCCATAGAAAAGGCACAAAGACATACGCACACACCCTCACAGACATCCACAGAAAATGCACAAAGACATACACACCCACCCTCACAGAGAGACTCACAGAAAAAAATACATACACACTCATAGAGACACAAACAAAAGCACAAAAACAGAAACACAGACACCCACAGAAACACTCACAGGAGGTAAAATGTCTGCACATTGCATCCCCTAAATCAACAGTGTGTGGCATGCATGATAAAAAAAATTGCAGAAATTAAGAGATCACTTTTTAAAGAATCATATTTGTACATTTGCAAACAAAAATAATTCTGTGAATTCAAAATTATACATTAATGATCTGGGTAGATGGCTAGATGACGAAAAGTACTTTTGAAAGGTTGACATATGTTTGTTCCCCTCCCCCCCATTTTCCCCAACCAAGAGCACCACTTCAAATATAATGTACAAATGTTCCCATCTGTCATCTGTACTTATGGAGTTTGAAAATGTTGTACTCTTTATGGTCTTGGTGGAACCATAAGCTATAGTGTAAACTGAACAGTGTTAAGTTAACCTGTCTCATTTCAAACACTAAGCAATCTTAGTCTGAGAGTATAACATTTTATGCAGATGTAAAAATCTTAGCTAAAATGCCTCTTTGCATCTGGAAAGTCCTTGCATAAAGGGGCAGTAACCTGGAATGTAATTAAAATATATATATTAATTAAAAAAACTTATATCTGCCAAAAGGGCACCTACCATTTGTGTATTGAGGAGGAAACATTTATACATGGCTTAAATATAGAATTTCTACAGCATTGTCAAATAATCATAAATACACTGCTGCATATTGCTAAAAAAATGTGTTTTTATGGACCCCTGGCCCCACCATACAACTACTACCACACTGAAGTTAAAATCCAAAATTGCACAAAGAAATAAAAATCATTTACTAAGTAAGTCCTACCTCTTCTGCAAATGAAAGTGATCTGCCGTCTGACTCAGGCACACACTGTACAAACTTAAGTGCCAAGTCTGTCTCATACTGTGCATAGTGGTTTAGTGCACACTCAGAAATCCACTCAAATGCTAATGCTTTACTCCTTGTAATAACATTTCCCATGCTCATTAGCACTTTGCTGTAGTACCCTCTGGTGACTGCCACCCCTGTCACCCCCTGATGGCGGCCCTGATTGTGTGAGATGCAAAAACTAGGTATAAGAGTTAACGATGACAACATTTCTGGGCTAATGGGCAAATGTTGTTGATATAAAGCAATGCAGAAGTACCGGGGACAGTCGAGGAGCAGGGCCGGATATCAGGATCAGTTGTAACTTGTATTATAGGGGTGTTCACTTGGAGTTTACTTACTGAGAAGATGGTCGTCCCTTGCAGCCCGCAGCCAGCCCACCGCACCAATGCCTGACCTCTCTCTGACTCTCCCGCTCTCAGAGACTTAGCAGGATGTGACAAATTCCCTCCTCGACCTTCTTCCCCCCTCCCACACCATCCTCCATCTCTGCTCCATACTCCAACTACCCGGTAGTTTAGTAACCCTGGACTAAGAGCTCCCCTGGCCAGCTATTTTTTTTTTTTAAATCACTGCTCACTGCTGCTTGCTGCGCCAGGAGAGCTCTTAGCCCGTGGCATTTGAGGGTAGTTCCGGGACACGGGACATAGAGGGTCAGACCGAGACTGTCCCGGTGATACCGGGGCCGGTGGCAACCCTAGTTTCAAGCGGTGGAAGCGATCCTGATTGCTTCCAGCCGCTTTCAAGGTATTGCAGTGATGCCTCGATATTCAGGCATCACTGCAATACCTTTTTTGGCACACCGATGCAAAGAGGGCCACTATGTGGCCCTCTGCATCGGCCAGCGATGGTGCCGATCATTGGTGGGTGTGCGGCCCATCGCTGGCAAACTTCCGGCCAGCAGTTGTAAAGGGCGTCGGGTGTCCGCGGGGGGTGGGGCGTGTGCACACACACCCTGCAATCTTGCAGCCGCAATAGGTAAATTTGAAGTGGTGGGAGAGGGTGGGGGGTGGTAGAGGAGGGGGAAATTAATGTTTAAAAAGGGATCTGGGAGGCGGAGGGGGTAGGGTATGGATGGGGTCAGCTACACTACAGAAAAAGTGGGCTTTGTTTAAAAAACAAAAGCGCCACATTTGATTGCAAAGTGGGTACTGTCAATGGGGGCAAATAGTTAGTGGGGGGAGGGTTAAAGAGCTCTTTGGGGGGGGATCGGCGAGGTTGGGGGCTAAGGGGGATCCTACACAGCAGAATATATTTTGTTTTTAATATATTTTTTTAAAATCCCTTTTAATTTAGTACTGGCAGACTTTCTGCCAGTACTTAAGATGGTGGGGACAATTATGGGGTGGGGACTGTTTAGGAGGGATCAGGGGGTGGGATGTGTCAGGTGGGAGGCTGATCTCTACACTAAAGCTAAAATTAACCCTTCAAGCTCCCTACAAGCTACCTAATTAACCCAGTCATTGCTGGGCATAATACAAGTGTGGTGCGCAGTAGCATTTAGCGGCCTTCTAATTATCAAAAAGCAATGCCAAAGCCATATATGTCTGCTATTTCTGAACAAAGGGGATCCAAGAGAAGCATTTACAACCATTTGTGCCATAATTGCACAAGCTGTTTGTAAATAATTTCAGTGAGAAACCCAAAGTTAGTGAAAAAGTGAACAATTTTTTTTATTTGATCGAATTTGGCATTAAAATGGTGGCATGAAATATATCAAAATGGTCCTAGAGTAATATATTGGGTTGTCTACTACACTACACTAAAGCTAAAATGAACCCTACAAGCTCCCTAATAAACCCCTACACTGCTGGGCATAATACAAGTGTGGTGCGCAGCAGCGTTTAGCGGTCTTCTAGTTACCAAAAAGTAATGCCAAAGCCATAAATATCTGCTATTTCTGAACAAAGGGGATCCCAGAGAAGCATTTACAACCATTTGTGCCATAATTGCACAAGCTGTTTGTAAATAATTTCAGTGAGAAGCCCAAAGTTAGTGAAAAAGTGAATGATTTTTTTATTTGATCGAATTTGGCGGTAAAATGGTGGCATGAAATATATCAAAATGGGCCTAGATTAATACTTTGGGTTGTCTACTACACCACACTAAAGCTAAAATGAACCCTACAAGCTCCCTAATTAACCCCTTCACTGCTGGGCATAATACAAGTGTGGTGCGCAGCAGCGTTTAGCGGCCTTCTAATTACCAAAAAGTAATTCCAAAGCCATAAATATCTGCTACTTCTGAACAAAGGGGATCCCAGAGAAGCATTTACAACCATTTGTGCCATAATTGCACAAGCGGTTTGTAAATAATTTCAGTGTGAAACCTAAAGTTTGTGAAAAAGTGAACTATTTTTTTTATTTGATCTCATTTGGCGGTAAAATGGTGGCATTAAATATAACAAAATGGGCCTAGATCAATAATTTTTGGTAGTCTACTAAAAAAAATATGTACATGTCAAGGGATATTCAGGGATTCCTGACAGATATCAGTGTTCCAATGTAACTTTCGCTAATTTTGAAAAAAAATTGTTTGGAAATAGCAAAGTGCTACTTGTACTTATTGCCCTATAACTTGCAAAAAAAGCAAAGAACATGTAAACATTGAATATTTATAAACTCAGGACAAAATTTATAAACTATTTAGCATGGGTGTTTTTTGGTGGTTGTAGATGTGTAACAGATTTTGGGGGTCAAAGTTAGAAAAAGTGTTTTTTCCATTTTTTCATCATATTTTATAATTTTTTTATAGTAAATTATAAAAGATTAGAAAGTCCATTTAATGGCGAGAAAAATGGTATATAATATGTGTGGGTACAGTAAATGAGTAAGAGGAAAATTACAGCTAAACACAAACACCGCAGAAATGTGAAAATAGCCTTGGCCCTAAACAGTCAGATAATGGAAAAGTGCTCTGGTTACTAAGGGGTTAAGGACCACAGCACTTTTAAATTTTCTGACCGTTTGGGACCAGGGCTATTTTTACATTTCTGCTGTGTTTAGCTTTAATTTTCCTCTTACTTATTTACTGTACCCACACATATTATGGGCTCCATTTATCATTGCAATTCTCCTACATTTGCGCCAGAGAAGCATTTACAACCATTTGTGCCATAATTGCACAAGCTGTTTGTAAATAATTTCAGTGAGAAACCCAAAGTTAGTGAAAAAGTGAACTTTTTTTTTTTATTTGATCGAATTTGGCGGTAAAATGGTGGCATGAAATATATCAAAATGGGCCTAGAGTAATATATCGGGCTGTCTACTACACTACACTAAAGCTAAAATGAACCCTACAAGCTCCCTAATGAACCCCTACACTGCTGGGCATAATACAAGTGTGGTGCGCAGCAGCTTTTAGCGGCCTTCTAGTTACCAAAAAGTAATGCCAAAGCCATAAATATATGCTATTTCTGAACAAAGAGGATCCCAGAGAAGCATTTACAACCATTTGTGCCATAATTGCACAAGCTGTTTGTAAATAATTTCAGTGAGAAACCCAAAGTTAGTGAAAACATGAACTATTTTTTATATTTGATCGAAGTTGGAGGTAAAATGGTGGCATGAAATATATCAAAATGGGCCTAGATTAATACTTTGGGTTGTCTACTACACTACACTAAAGTTAAAATGAACCCTACAAGCTCCCTAATTAACCCCTTCACTGCTGGGCATAATACAAATGTGGTGCGCAGCAGCGTTTAGCGGCCTTCTAATTACCAAAAACTAATGCCAAAACCATAAATATCTGCTATTCCTGAACAAAGGGGATCCCAGAGAAGCATTTACAACCATTTGTGCCATAATTGCACAAGCTGTTTGTAAAGAATTTCAGTGAGAAACCTAAAGTTTTTGAATAAGTTTGTAAAAAAGTGATCTATTTTTTTTTTTATCTCATTTGGCGGTAAAATGGTGGCATTAAATATAACAAAATGGGCCTAGATCAATAATTTTCGGTTGTCTACTAAAACAAAATATATACATGTCAAGGGATATTCAGGGATTCCTGACAGATATCAGTGTTCCAATGTAACTATCTCTAATTTTGAAAAAAAATTGTTTGGAAATAGCAACGTGCTTCTTGTACTTATTGCCCTATAACTTGCAAAAAAAGCAAAGAACATGTAAACATTGAATATTTATAAACTCAGGACAAAATTTACAAACTATTTAGCATGGGTGTTTTTTGGTGGTTGTAGATGTGTAACAGATTTTGGGGGTCAAAGTTAGAAAAAGTGTTTTTTCCATTTTTTCATCATATTTTATAATTTTTTTATAGTAAATTATAAGATATGATGAAAATAATGGTATCTTTAGAAAGTCCATTTAATGGCGAGAAAAACGGTATATAATATGTGTGGGTACAGTAAATGAGTAAGAGGAAAATTACAGTTAAACACAAACACCGGAAAAATGTAAAAATAGCCCTGGTCCTAAACAGTCAGAAAATGGAAAAGTGCTCTGGTTACTAAGGGGTTAAGGACCACAGCACGTTTAAATTTTCTGACCGTTTGGGACCAGGGCTATTTTTACATTTCTGCTGTGTTTAGCTCTAATTTTCCTCTTACTCATTTACTGTACCCACACATATTATGGGCTCCATGTATCATTGCAATTCTCCTACATTTGCGCCTATTAATATGCAGTCGTAAATTATCTCCTATTTATTAAACCGAAATGCGACCAAAAAAACTGATTTACAACCTAAAAATCCGACCACTCAATTCGATCTCGCCAAGGCGCACATGTGCGCCAAATGAAGCTTAAAACTGCACTTTTTTGGTCATATTTTTAGCAAATCGACTGACTGATCGCCAAATTTCCTATTTATCATTATTTTGCGCCATAGGAGAACCTAATCTTCTCCTACAATTACAACCTCCAAAGTTCTCCATATCCACTGTGGAGAACATTGCATTTACTTCAGGTACATGGAATATTTTTTTCTGTTGGCTGCTATTTCTTTGGCAAGGGGCCGTGAAAATTGTCGCCAAAGAGTGCCAAGAGTTTTTTTACCCCGGTGGGGACTACAAGCATTATCCGATAAAGAGATTAAGCAAAGATTTCAGATTAATAGGGAGAGTATAATCAATCTTTACTCGCTGATACAAAATGACATTGACCCTAGGACAAGAAGAACAAGGGCAATACCTTGACTCTTAAAATTATTGGCTGTTTTGCATTTCATGGCAACCGGTTGATTTCAGGCAGTCTCTAGTGCTGTGGTGGGCATGAGCCAGCCTTCATTTTGCAGATATCTAAGAATTGTTTTAAGATCAATTTTGAAACATCTTAATAAATTTATTTTCGTGCCCAGGAATGTGCAAGAATGGCACAGTAAAGGCCTCATTTATTTTAACAAGTAGCTGGTATGCCTAATGTTCTTTGTGCCATTGATTGCACCCATATAGCTTTAAGACCGCTCAGTGAATGTTCAGGCCGTGTGTGATGCCAACCTAAAAATTTGGGCTGTGCGTTTTGGATTTCCTGGTTCCTGCCATGATTACCACATTCTCAAACAATCTGCATTATTTACATCGTTTGAACGTGGAGACATGCCACATGGTTGGCTATTGGGTGAATATAACTTTATTTTATTTTTGTGTTATTGTAACATTATTATTTTATTTTTATTTGAAGGACATTTACTTTTTTAAATGTATATTCCTTAAACACAAGCTAATATTGATTATTGAAAATTATTTTTCTTTTTGAAATGTTTTTATTTTCTTTTTATTTATTTTCTTTCTTAATTTTTATTGGTAAAAGTGCATATAGATTTCACAATTCATTTTTTAAACTTTAATTACATGTAATATTTTAATTTATTTGTAGATGACAGTGGTTATTCATGTAGGCCATGGCTTTTGACCCGAGTACCATCGCCTCATACACGTGCAGAGTTAAAATTCAATGAGTCACACCGTAGCACAAGAAATGCTATAGAGAGAACTTTCGGTGCCTTAAAGATGCGATTTAGGGTGTTGGACCGGACAGGAGGAGACTTGCAATACTCACTGGAGAAGTGCAATGACATAATTCTGGTCTGCTGCATGTTGCATAACATTGCCATATCTCAAGGAAACCTAGAGGAATTGTGTCCAGAGGATACTATAGATGACATTTATGTCCCCCAAGACATATTAAACAGGCACACTACTAGGGCCGGTGTTCAAAACCATTTTGAAATTATTGAAAGATATTTCTCATGTAAGTGTTGATTTTTAAATGTTATTTTTTAATCAATTCTGAGTATTGTAAATTAATTATATATTTTTTTTATTGTATTACAGAAACCATGGACAACACCTGTATTGTTTAAAATTGGACATGAATAATCCTCCAAAATCGTTATTTACTCCCGTTATGTAATCAGAAAGAGCAAAAAACATTTGTGTTTATTTGTTAATAAAATAAATTAAATTCTATTCTATTAATAAAGTTTTAAAAAATCTACATATTGTGTTTTTTAAATAATTTGTTAATAATTGTATTATTTAAATAACAATTACTTATATTCAACATTTTCAAACATTTAACTGTTTAGCAATATAAACTTTTCAACAAGAAACCCTTTAAAAATTTCTTTTCAACAATATATAAAGTACCAAAAAAATGAAAATATAAAAATTATTTATCATTGATTAGAAAATCTTCTATTCAAAATTTCTTATTTTTTGTTGTAATAATCCCTCTTAAATTCTGAATCTGCTTTACATATTGAATTTCTTTCTTCTTGCAATCTTAACATTTCTTTAAAAAAATCACTTTGCTCATTCCTGAATGCTATTTGTATTTAATTTCCCTTGCCTGGTACATCTTGTTGGTTTCTCAACTCTTCAGGTCTTTCATCTTCCTTTGATTCATTGACCATTATATTTTGTGGAGTTTCAAAATTAGGTGGAGTTGGTCCCTCTGGTGTGTGTCCCTCTATCTGTGTCTCATCCTCATCTTCTGGACATACAAAATCCTCAACCAGAGGTTCCAAAGTAATTTGGACCTGATCTTATGTGTAATACATGGAACATATGTATTATTAATATGTTACATTCATTAATATTTTAACAAACTGAACATTACAATTACATTTTTACATACCATCGAATAATGACATTGAACTGTCCTGCATAGTCTGTAGTAATGCACGAACACCTATAACACTGAAAATACGTATAACATTAGAATATGAATGTTTTTATTGTGTATACTTTTATATAGTCTTTTTAAGACTAACAATTAAAATTCAAATTTATATTAAAAAAAAAGGTATTAAAAACCAAATAAATACAGATGCACCAATTTTATCAACATTTTTTTTTGTTTTTTTAGAAATGTAATATCATTGCTTAATTCCTCATAAATTAAACTTGGTTGAGGTTATAATTAGATGTGTATTGTGAAAATGCAAAAATCACTACATGCAAGGAAATAGTAATGACATGTTAAGTCTTACAAAGGTATAACATTGTTGCTAAAATGATTCAACATATGTAATAGAGCTGCAGAAACGTGCATACTATACTAACATGCATATTTAAAACTTTAATGAAGTTTAAAAAAATAATAAAACTTACATTTGGCTAATATGTACTTTTTATTCTTTCTTTAAATTATATCTAATATATGAACAACAAAAGATAGAAGGTTTTTTTATGTCCTTAAAATCCTGTAAAGCAGTGATGTTTAATTTTCAAAGTATTTCTGTTTAATATTTAACATATTTAAAAATGATGCATAATCAAGTCTATTAAAGTACGTGTTTAATGTACATAAATAGTTTGTAAACAAAATTTAAACATAACTGCTCTTGGCCTGTGACTTCAGTTCATATATATATCATTCCAATATCTAATTATTTGCTATTTTTTCAAATAAAATTGAATCAAATATTAAAAATAATGATTGTATGTTACAAGAAAGTTCTATTTCACATATTAAAATATAAATCTAAAAATGTATTAACAAAATTAAGAGATTAAAAGACAAATTGAATTAACACTGATTTACATTCTGTACTTTCATTTAGTACATATTACAAAAATTACATACATGTTTATTGAAAATGTCTATTGCAATCCATATTGTTTGTTAACATTTAAATTTTTAATTGTTGGAATAAAAAAAAATGAAGAATCACTTACTGACGCCTTTTTCTCTTTGTGCTATATCATGTGAGGTGGATGGTTGGGGCTCTTCAGAGGTGTATTCGTGATTAAAAGGTTGATCCTCCTGTGCATCTACCTCCTCTTCCTCACGTCCCTCATCATGTTGCTCTAATGAGATAAATATACATGTATTAAAATTACTGAATTAAATATTAAAAAAATAAAATAAAAATACAAATAACAATAATATTATCTTACCTCTAAAATCCATAGTGTCTGAGGGAGCATCCAGGCCAACCACAACTGCATCACCCATCCTTGCATATAGCATTTGCTCAAATTCCATTAATTCTGCCCTATATCCGGGGCTTCCACCGGTTCCTTTAGCAGATTGCTTTTCTCTGCAAACCTTTTTCTCAATGTTTTTTCTAATATCGGTTACCCTCTTCCGACAGGCCCCCTTACATCCTTCAAAAAACTTCCTTCTGCAGAAACCGATTGACTGATTTAGGACCAAATTGCTCTCTTTCTCTGTGGGTTTACAGTTCTTGCTTGGTACCCAATAATTTCATTGTAATGTTCGATAACCAATTCGACCAAAATACAATTTTGACGATGAGTAAACATTATACTTCTCCCGCTTTTGGTCTTTACAGTTTGGGCAGTTGCCATTGTAAAATTGAGCTACTAAAGTGCGCAAAAAATTACTGAAGTTTGGATACAAAATAAACTTTGATTTATAACGGTTTCAAAACAATGGCCTCTATTTATCAAGCTGTCTACTTACCTGCATTCGACGGCCCCAATACGCTCGCCTAAGATCGCCTAACATTGCCGCCGCGGACCTGAATACGTTCGCCAAATTTATCAAGAAAGCTGTCAAAAAGCTGCGCACCAAGTACGGTGCGATGAGCAGCGGACTGTTGTTAACTAACAGTCATCGATCTCGCTGCTCTTCGGCTTATTTGCAGCTTTCTTGCTACCCTGTCACTAAGCACCCACACTATACTATACAGTTTTACCCCCTAAACCGCTGCTCCCGGAGCCCCCCGCAACTAAATAAACATATTAACCCCTAAACCGCCGCTCCCGGAGCCCCCCGCAACTAAATAAACGTATTAACCCCTAAACCGCCACTCCCGGACCCCGGCGCAACTATAATAAATATATTAACCCCTAAACCGCCGCTCCCGGACCCCGCCGCCACCTGCATAAAGTTATTAACCCCTATCCTGCCGCTCCCGGACACCGCCGCCACCTACATAAAGTTATTAACCCCTATCCTGCTGATCCCGGAGCCCGCCGCAACTAAATAAAATGTTTAACCCCTAAACCTCCGCTCCTGGAGCCCGCCGCCACCTACATTATATATATTAACCCCTATCCTGCCCCCCCTACACCGCCGCCACTATAATAAAGTTATTAACCCCTAAACCTAAGTCTAACCCTAACTTAAATATAATTTAAATACATCTAAATAAATATTACTATTATTAACTAAATTATTCCTATTTAAAACTAAATACTTACCTATAAAATAAACCCTAAAATAGCTACAATATAATTAATAGTTACATTGTAGCTATCTTAGGGTTTATTTTTATTTTACAGGCAACTTTGTATTTATTTTAACTAGGTACAATAGTTATTAAATAGTTATTAACTATTTAATAACTACCTAGCTAAAATAAAGACAAATTTACCTGTAAAATAAAACCTAACCTAAGTTACAATTACACCTAACACTATCATTAAAATAATTACATAAATTAACTACAATTAAATAAAACTAATTACAATTAAATAAAATTAACTAAAGTACAAAAAAAAAAACCCTCTAAATTACAGAAAATAAAAAAAATTACAAGAATTTTAAACCAATTACACCTACTCTAATCCCCCTAATAAAATAAAAAAGCCCCTCAAAATAATAAAATTCCCTACCTTATACTAAATTACAAATAGCCCTTAAAAGGGCCTTTTGCGGGCATTGCCCCAAAGTAATCAGCTCTTTTACCTGAAAAAAAAATACAATACCCACCAACATTACAACCCACCACCCACACACCCAACCCTACTCTAAAACCCACCCAAACCCCCTTAAAAAAAAACTAACACTAACCCCGTGAAGATCACCCTACCTTGAGCCGTCTTCACCCAGCCAGGCACAAGTGGACTTCCAGAGGGGCAGAAGTCTTCATCCGATCCGGGCAGAAGAGGACATCCAGACCGGCAGAAGTCTTCATCCAGGCGGCATCTTCTATCTTCATCCATCCGGAGCGGAGCGGGTCCATCTTCAATCCATCCGACACGGAGCATTCTCTTCCATCGACGTCCTAACGAAGAATGAAGGTTCCTTTAAATGACGTCATCCAAGATGGTGTCCCTTGAATTCCGATTGGCTGATAGGATTCTATCAGCCAATCGGAATTAAGGTAGGAAAAATCCTATTGGCTGATCCAATCAGCCAATAGAATTGAGCTTGCATTCTATTGGCTGATTGGAACAGCCAATAGAATGCGAGCTCAATCAGATTAGGGGTTAATAAATTTAATATAGTTGCGGAAACATGGGGGGGGGGCAGATTAGGGGTTAATAAATATAATGTAGGTGTCGGCGATATTGGGGGCAGTAGATTAGGGGTTCATAAGTATAATGTAGGTGGCGGCAGTGTCCGGAGCGGCAGATTAGGGGTTAATAATATAATGTAGGTGTCAGCGATAGCGTGGGCGGCAGATTAGGGGTTAATAAGTGTAATATTAGGGGTGTTTAGACTCAGGGTTCATGTTAGGGTGTTAGGTGTAGACATAACTTTTATTACCCCATAGGAAACAATGGGGCTGCGTTAGGAGCTGAACGCTGCTTTTTTTTCAGCCAGCTCAGCCCCATTGTTTAATATGGGGAAATCGTGCACGAGTACGTTTAGCCAGCTCACCGCTGACTTAAGCAATACTGGTATTGAGGTGAGATGTGGAGCAAAATTTTGCTCTACGCTCACCTTTTTGCGGCTACCGCCGGGTTTAAAAAAACCTGTAATACCAGCGTTGTCTTAAGGGAGCGGTGGGGAAAAAAGGCTTGTTAGCAACGCACCCCTGTTACCGCAAAACTCGTAATCTAGGCGCTTGTAATTTGTTTATTATTTTCTGTAATTTAGTGTTTGTTTGTTTTTTGTACTTTAGATAATTTTATTTAATTGTAATTAATTGTATTTCATTTAGGTAATTAATTTAATTGTAGTGTAGTGTTAGGTATAATTGTAACTTAGGTTAGGTTTTATTTTACAGGCAAATATGTCTTTATTTTAACTAGGTAGTTATTAAATAGTTAATAACTAGTTAATAACTATTGTACCTAGTTAAAATAAATACAAAGTTGCCTGTAATATAAAAATAAACCATAAACTAGCTGCAATGTAACTATTAGTTATATTGTAGCTAGCTTAGGGTTTATTTTATAGTTAAGTATTTAGTTTTAAATAGGAATTATTTAGTTAATTGTAGTAATTTTATTTAGATTTATTTAAATTATATTTAAGTTAGGGGGGGTTAGGGTTAGACTTAGGTTTAGGGGTTAATATGTTTATTATAGTGGCAGCGACGTTGGTGGCAGCAGATTAGGGGTTAATAAATGTAGTTAGGTTGCGGCGACATTGGGGGCGGCAGATTAGGGGTTAATAAATATAATGTAGGTGTCGGCGATGTTGGGGGCAGCAGATTAGGGGTTCATAAGTATAATGTAGGTGGTGGCGGTGTCCGGAGCGGCATATTAGGGGGGTTAATAATATAATGTAGGTGTCGGCGATGTCGGGGGCGGCAGATTAGGGGTTAATAAGTGTAAGATTAGGGGTGTTTAGACTCGGGGTTCATGTTAGGGTGTTAGGTGTAAACATAAATGTATTTTCCCCATAGGAATCAATGGGGCTGCATTAAGGAATTTTACGCTACTTTTTTGCAGGTGTTAGGTTTTTTTTCAGCCGGCTCTCCCCGTTGATTCCTATGGGGAAATCGTGCACGAGCACGTTTTACCAGCTCACTGCTAATGTAAGCAGCGCTGGTATTGAGGTGAAAATTTGTGAATAATCACTAGAGGGCGCTATAGTACAATACGTGATAAAGGTAAAACCCAATAATGAAATGTCTGCTACAGTACAACTCCAAAAATCCGGACTGCTTGGGGATTTGCCTGGTCCGTATTTTCGGATTTTCCGGATTCTCAGACATTGCTGATAAAATACCTGTAAATAAAAAAGAAGATGTGCTAATGTTTTTTTATTATAAATAAATACTGTACAGATCACCTTGTTTATTAAAATAGAGTACTGCTCCTGCATATGTCCTTTCTGTTACAGGTATTTCTTCGGCACATGCTGAACTGCTTGTTCACGGAGCGCTAGCATCTACTGCGCCCGGTGAACCGCTTGTGGATGGAGCTTCTGCTGTGCCCAGTGTTTTCAGAGTGTTTCTCCTCTGCTTCTGTTTAGACCCCTTATCCACTTTAGGAAACATTGGTACAGTACACTACTGTACAATACAGTACTACAGTACAGTATACAGGTATAACGGTACTGTGCAGTGTAAAGATGGTAAATACCTGCACAGGTACCGGTCATGTATGGAAAACTGTAGTGCGCAGTTGTGGAGCTCAGATTTCTCACTGTCTTCACGTGCCATCGCTTGTTGCAGCTCTGAATGCCAATTTGCACATGCACAGTGAAAAACCAACACCCAGAAGTTGTAATCACTCCAGAGTCCGGATTCTCAGGTTGTCCAGATTTCTGGGGTTCGGATTTTTGGAGTTGTACTGTATAATGCAATGAATATCCAATTTCTAAAATATATACCAAATGGGGATAATATGTAGACCAAACACCCCTGGTATAGAATTAGTATGATATATAAATTAGTGACAGTATAATGACACCAAACATATGTGAGATATACTTATACAATAAAATTAATAAAAAGTAGCACCTGCCAACACATAACCTATGAAAGTTATGTATAATCAAAATAAAAACAGAAAGGTGCAAAGGACACCGGAGGGCGCTAATGAATCCTAAAATGACCATGTAATATATGATACATACAATACTTAAATAAATGATACAAAGCTAATAGTGATAATTAGAATGGAAAATGGCACCTCATTAAATGTTAATCAACACAGTATGAGAGTCCACTATGCGTGAGTTGAACAGACAGTCTGTTGGATCAATTATGAAGTCCAATATACTTTCAGCCGACCGCAACAGCCTCCAAATGGTCGCAGGAATGAATCCTCTCTTCAGATGAAGGCAGACGAATCTGTGTGGATTACAAATAGAGAAGGACGACCATTGTGTGCACCCACAGCCCAAAGTAGCCCACACATATAGCAACACTCTATTTCCAGGGTACTCACACTTTGGCCGAGCACACCAATGTGCTTGTGGACACAGACTGGCTATCAGAGCAAACCAGCTTGCTCTCTCCGGCAACACTCTCCCCACAGACGCCAGACAACAGCAGACTCACTGGATCTCCACAGCGGTTCGGTAATGAGCACCTTACTTGTTATGAATTGCGCCCTCCAGTGTCCTTTGCACCTTTCTGTTTTTATTTTGGTATTGAGGTGAGATGTGGAGCTAAATTTTGCTCTATGCTCACTTTTTTGCGGTTAATGCCGGGTTTGTAAAAACCCGTAATACCAGCGCTGTCTGTCAGTGAGCGGTGAGCATAAGCTGCTCGTAATTACCGCACCCCTGTTAACGCAAAACTCGTAATCTAGGCGTAAGGATTTATGCTCACCCTGCAAGCTCGGCCCATTTGGATAGGTTTATTTGGATAGTTTTAGTAGCAAAAATAGCTATTTACAATATATATTAAAGTGAAAGTGAATCCTAGCGTTTTTGAAACGCTATGATTTACCAGTGCAACAAAAAAGGGGACTTTCAGTCATGAAGTATAAAATACTTCATGCTGAAAGTTCCTTTATTTGTCTGCAGCATTCGCTGCTCTGAGCGCCTCAGGCCGCCCACAACAGAACGCTATTTTATCACTGAAGGGATTTTAGCCAATAACGTGCTAGCTATCCGGCATAATGCCAGCTGGCCCGCATGGCTATTGGTTTCATGATTGAAAGTCCCCTTTATTTGTTCCACGCAAGGATTTACTATCACTTAGACCAAAAGGAGCAATTTTCCCTCACATTTTTTTACTCTGCAGTCTCTAACTGAAACACATTAAGGGTAAACCAGTCGTACAGTACACTGTACCTTTAAAGGGACATTTAACACAACATTTTTCTTTCATGATTCAGACAGAGAATACAATTTTAAACAACATTCCAATTTACTTATTTTATCTAATTTGCTTCATTCTTTAGATATCCTTTGTTAAAGAAATAGCAATGCACATGGGTGAGCCAATCACATGAGGCAAATATGTGCAGCCACCAATCAGAAGCTACTGAACCTATCTAGATCTGCTTTTCAGGAATGAATATCAAGAAAATGAAGCAAATTAGATAACAGAAGTAAATTAGAAAGGTGTTTAAAATGGTATTCTCTATCTGAATCATGAAACAAAAAATGTGGGTTTAATGTCCCTTTAACTTCATTGAATCTTTAATTATATGTACAGCTTTAAACGTTAATAAAATGAAGGAAGCATATTTAGTAATTGATGTAAACAGCATGCCTAATATTTCTTAAGACATTCTGATTCACTTTTGGTCACTAGATGGCATTCTTGCTCTACAGTATTACTGTGATCAGATATATCAGTGATGAAAACGATCTAACCAATGGTTGCCACAGTATTTTAGAAGCTTTAAGGGTCGTAGATCAATATTTTAGAAGCCTCAAGGACCGTAAATAAATTTATGGGTACACAGAAATAATAATATATTTCCAAAAATGTCCAGTGGCACAGGCTCTGATTTAGGTAATGCTGTTCCCCCTAAGAGGGCTCTTGAGTTGTGCCCCTCACCAGAATTCTCCAAAGCAAGCATTTTTAGTTTCCCTTATTTCTGGGGCCACAAAACTATGCACAGATGATTAGTTTTCTTTCCCCTTAAAGGGACAGTCTACCATAGAATTGTTATTGTTTTAAAAGTTACATAATCCCTTTATTACCCATTCCCCAGTTTTGCATAACCAACACAGTTATATTAATGTACTTTTTACCTTTGTGATTACCTTGTATCTAGGAACCTTCTTCCAGCCCCCTGATCATATGACTGTGACTGTTTATTATCTATTGTCTTAAATTTAGCATTGTTTTGTGCTAGATCTTAAATAACCCCCTGTGCCTGAACACAGTGTTATCTATATGGCCCACGTGTACTTTCTGTCTCTTTGTGTTGAAAAGAGATTTAAAAAGCCTGTGATAAGAGGCAGCCCTCAAAGGCTTAGAAATTAGCATATGAGCCTACCTAGGTTTAGTTTAAACTATGAATACCAAGAGAAAAAAGCAAATTTGATGATAAAAGTAAATTGGAAAGTTGATTAAAATTAAAAGTCCTTTCTGAATAATGAAAGTTTAATTTATACTAGACTGTCCCTTTAAGGCGTTGCTAATGCAAAATGCAGAACACATCTGTCACTTTTCAAAAACTTGAAGTGTGCAAAATTTCAGATGTAACATACAAAATTTGGGTGAAAACTTGTAAACCCTTTAACCAATCAGGATGTCCAAAGATTTTTATACATAGGAGGGAATAAACCCCTTAGAAAAATGTGGTAAGAATTGAAAAGAAGGGAACATATTGCTGCTGGCAGAAGAATCAAGAGTTTTCAAATGGACTTCAGGACAGATAATATTTAGTATAATTCTTTTTTTTTAATATTGCCTTCCCCCATCCCCCACAATTTCATAGAATATTTGCAATGGAGGAAGGAATTGTGTGGGAGGGTGTGAATGAGGGGACCATATTGGGGAGTTTTTATTTGTGATTGCTTATTGTGATAAGGGAAGGGATTGTGTAGTGTGGGGCTTATTGATGGGGGTTAATGTGTAAGGTGCATTTGAAAGGGGAGTTTGCGTAGAGAAGAGGGTTACTTATCAGGAAATGGGGAAAGAAGGAGTTAAAGTGAATGTAAATTTTGATGCTAAAGTGCCCGGTTTTTAAAACTTCGATTAAAAACAGGGGCACTTTAATTCATCAAAATTTTCATTTTACTCCTGCTGTGAAAAAAAACTTACCTTTTAATCTTCACAGCAGCTCCAGCTTCCTCCTCCCGTTTCAAAGCCTCTTCCTGGGTCTAAAATGAGGCATCGGCTTCCTCCAATCACAGCAGTGAATCAGACACTGAATCCCCCGGGGGGGAAGCTGTGATTGGAGGATGACCTATCAATCATTTCTGACATCAGAAATGGCTTGTGAGACCGGAGCAAGCTGGAGCTGCTGTGAAGATTAAAAGGTAAGTTTTTTTCTCACAATAGGAGTGAAATGTAAATTTTGATGAATTAAAGTGCCCCTGTTTTTAATCAAAGTTTTAAAAACCGGGCACTTTAGCATCAAAATTTACATTCCCTTTAAAGCAACACAAACAATTTCTTTGTGTCTCTAAAAGAGGAAATGTTAAAATGGATTACAATTTTGTTTAAGAAAATAACAATTTTATGTTTTTATGCTTGGGAAGTAGGAGTTCTGCTATGAGCTAATGAGCCCTAGATAGCCAAAATGCAAATTATGTAACCTAAGCTTTCTTCACAATGCTGCAAATCACATTGCGGGTTTAGATCATTTGCAGCATTTTGAAGACTTCCTAGATTAGAAAGTTTACATTTGGCCTCTCCAGGGAGCACAGGACAAAGACAATATACACAAAAGTGAAAAGGTGTTTAAAGTCTCTTAAAGATCTAGTTGCGAAATCAAATATATCAGCTTTAACTTTTTGGAGTTTTCTGGTTTGGAGTTTTCCGGCCCTTTAAGAGCCATATAACGAGTGGCACGTTAACAGTTATGCACAACTGAAAATGGGTTTATCGTGGGTGTTTGTGCATGTCGAGTTTTTTGCTTGTATAATAAGTTGAAAGTAAACACGATTGCTTGGGTGCAATTAAAGTTAACGCACATCGGGATAGTGCATCCTCAGATCTCTGTTAACTGTTTTGCAAAACAATAAAGTGACACAAAACACACACATCTCTAAATATGTATATGTCTATATGTGTGTGCGCATACATTTATATATACACACAAACGTATAAACACATAAATACATATGTATACATACTGTATATAGACAAAAAAAAGAATAAAGAAACAATATATTAATGAAAACCATTAATACATTTGTTTAGCCCTTATTCTTTTAATGCAAAAACAGCAGCATCCCTATAAAATCGTTTCACAGCCCTACACTAATTAACCCCTTATGCACCCTTACAACCACCACAACCTAACCTGTTGAAGCTAAATAAAAAAGAACACCATTACACAAATGTACACAACTATTAAACTAAACTACAACAATTAAACAAATACTTAAACAAAGTAGCACAACTATTAAAATCAACTACTACTACAAAATAATCAAACTCTAAGACAATCTAACACAACAGCAAGAAATCACTACTACAAATTAAACATTACCACAAAAAAAGAACCCAACACAATAAACATTAAAAACCAAATAAACAACAGCAATTCAAAAGCACAATAAACAGCAAATATTTTATACTGAAGTCTTCATAAGATGTTATCTATAATCCAGGTGAAGAACCATCGGAAAAAAAACAGTGTTAAAAAATAAAAACCCACAAAGACATAAAAGGCTCCTCTTCTTTTCTTCATCAGATGTAATCCATAAGGTCAGCGGCGGAAGCAGTGGTCTACCGTGTCGGCGGCAGCAGTAGCAGTGGTTCTCCTTGGCGACAGCTCCTCCATGGTGGCAGTTCCTCCTCCTCCTGGAGCCTCTCTTCATGCTGCCGGCAGCACACTACATTTAGTCTGTCAGTTTACCACTTTTATAGGGTTACCCTGGCAGTTTTATTGGCTGATTTGTTAAAAAAAAAAATCAAATCAGCCAATAGAAATATTTCTATTGGCTAATTTGAAGATTCATACAAAATCAGCCAATAGAAGTGCCAGGGCACCCCTATAAAAGGAGTAAACTGACAGACTAAACTGAGTATGAGGTTGGACAGCATAATCAGAGGATCCAGGAAGAAGAGGAGCCAACACCTGCCCTCCATGTTAGATGCACCTTTTCAGCCACATCACTCTCGCCAGCTTTTCAGTGATGATCATTTCCAGCCTAGGGAGTATATTTAATGTACAGAGACATTAAGGCTACACAGGCATTATTTGAAGTATTCCTACACATAAACCATTTTTTTGTTTCAGCGAACGCACAGTCAATGTTGTATAGGAACACTTCAAATATAGCATCCTTTTTTTAAATATATCACCAGACCCATGGACTGCAAGACTGGCGAGGCCAGAAATGCCGTTTCTCATGGGTCTGACAATGTTTTGAATATCAGGGTCTATGACATAGGAGCAGCTATAAGTGTGAGCTACTCAGTTTTCATTTTAATCAGATTCCCCCCACACACACACACTAATAATGATTCACTCTGCTAGGCTCTAGATTTATTTGCCAGATATTTGTAAAAAAGACTTTTATACCTGGAGCTGATTCCAAGTGTACCAGATTTATTAATCTCTCAAGTCCTATATTTGAATTCTGATTGCACAATCACTTTACTCACTTATTGGAAAGGCAGAACAATGTACATTCATATTGCGCTAAGCCACTTATCCCTTAAGGGCTAATGCTATATCTCTAAACCTTTACTGACATGTCTCGTGAGACAGCTGGCAGCAGCTACAAAGAATTTAAAGAAGATAAATGTACCAGACAAGAAGGGATGGCAGTACAAACTGTTTATGCAGATGGACAAGATCTATGGAAGTGCAGAAACCAGATACAGTTCTGTTCACTGTGGGTTCTTAAAAAAGGACATAAAGAAGTGCATTAGAGTGTTTTCTATTGCACTATTGCTTGCCTATGCCATAGTCAGGGCCAGTGCTAGACTATTTTGTGCCCTAGGCAAGACTAGTTACTTGCGCCCCCCCCCCCTGGCCCCACACCATGCAAAAAAAAATTAAAAAAAATTAAAGCAACAAAACATAACTCTTTTAAATTTCTTTTAATTTTCATGAATAAGTGGCATAAGATGCCAAAAGCAACAATATTAAAGGCAAAATATAAAGTAACCAAATGTTAAATTGCCTATATTAACAAAAAATATATTTTAACTTTTTATTAAACAATAACTGAGTCTGTATTTTTCTTACAGCCAGTGAAACAAACAAAAAACCCCACAGATTTGTCAGAAAAAAAATTAAATTTCAGACACTTCAAAATCTCACTCTGCGTGCCTTTTCCTTTGCAAATTTTGTCACCATTTCAGCCAGATCAAGTGCTGCTGCCTGTGTATGTTCAATAGATATAGTTGCCAAGCCAACTAGTCTCTTTTCCAACATTGTAGAACGTATGTAACTTTTTATAAGTTTGAGCTTTGAGAAACTACGTTCACCACTTGCCACTGATACTGGAAGTGTGAGAAGGATCCTCAGAAACATTGGGCACGTTATCCAGAAGTTTATTTTGTAGTATGAAGAGAAGTACTTCTTGTGGCGGCATAGGCTTTGGAAGTCTTCGAGCTATTGCTTCAAGTTCACAACGCAGATCTTCAGCATCAATAACTTTGTTTCCATTATGCATCAATGACTTTTCCAAATTATTAGTCCTTAAGTAAATCTTCTGTTGATTTTTTCTTTATACTGTATATGTCATATAGAAAGCCAAATAGTGAATTACATTTCTGTAGCTGTTGGAATCTCTCTTCAATAGATTGTATGGCCATGTCTAAAACAGCATAGTAAAAACCTGTTTTGAATTTCTGCTTTGGATCTTGTGGTGCTTCTTCTCGGGCCTCATATTCAAACTGCAGTTTCTTTCTCCTGTTTCGAACTTGATCTTCTGTCTCAAAGTTTGGTACTATCTGTATCTCATTTGCAATCTCAGTAGCATCTGTCAAAACTTGTTGAAAACCCTTATCACACCTGCAGGTTATGAGATAATTCTTAGTCACTTGCAATTGTCTTGTAGCTGAATTTAAATCAGCTTCCTTATTTTGTAGTAGCTTGCTTGTAAGATTGACTTCAAAAAGGATGTCGCACCATGTAACGAGGGATACCACAAACTTGAATTTACTAACTGCATCAGCAAGGCCCTTGGCTTCAACTCGGGAAGTATTTCCAGATGGACCTGATAGGCTTGTATCCTCAAAAATCTCTATCAAAGCATCATATATATTACCAAGATGATATCTCAGTGGTTTCAAAGCATCAATCCGACTCTCCCATCTTGTTTCACTCAATGGCTTAACAGTTATGCCTAAGTCTGATATATGGCTAATTAGAACTTGCCAACGCTTAGTTGATGTAGAGAAATAATTATAAATCTGTTGAACTAACCCGAAGAAAGTAGTTGCTTCCAGACAACACCTAGCAGCATCATTGACTACCAAGTTTAAAAAATGTGCATTGCAGGGAACAAAAAATGCATGTGGGTTTAAGTCCAGTATTCTCTTTTGTGATCCATTTTGTTTGCCTTTCATGTTACTCCCATTGTGATACCCTTGACCACGGAGATTTTCAATTTGCAATTGAATTTGCTTCAGTTGTTCAAGAAGAGTTTCTGCTATAAAGGCACCTGTAGTCTCCTGTAGTGGAATAAATCCTAAGAAATGTTCTCTTATAGTAATACTTTCAGACTTATTATCTGCTGGTTTGCTTGCATCAACAAAAGGTACAATTATTGTAATTTGCTCAATATGAGTAACATCTGGTGTGCAGTCCAGAATAATTGAATAGTATTTAGCTGAAATAGTACTTGTTATAATTTTCTGCTTTATAGCACCGGCTAGAAGCTGTATAAGCTCATTCTGGATATCTTTTCCCAGGTAGTGAACCAATGTTTCTTGATCTTTGACCCTACGCAAATGTTCATTCATGATATGATCAAAAAAGGGCTAGATATTCCACAAACTTTAAAAAATTTTCATTGCCGGCAATATACAACTTGTCATTTGTACCACGGAATGCTAAGTTTTGCATGGCAAGAACTCTTACCAAAGCAATCAAGCGTTGCAAGACTTGTTGCCAATATTGTTCTTCTTGTCTAATTTTCTGCTGGTTAATCTGCTGGCATCAATTGTTTTTTCTTTACATAAGCGCAATTCAAGTTCACGCCAGGCTTGATAGTTTTCCAAATGGTCAGTATTCCTCTCATGTGAAGAAATAATTGCTCCAATGTTCTTCCAGTCTTTTGAACCTGTTTCTTGTAGGGATGATGCAACATTTCTTTTACTGATTAATTTACAGCAAAAACAAAAAACCATTCGCGACACACTTCTTCACCATTTGCCAGTCTCCTCTTGTAGTGTACAGGAGAAAATCGTCTGTTTTTTGAGTCTTTGGGAAAATCATGTGATACAACCTCCTGTGGTCCATGTTGAATTATAATCTGTCGTAGATCATCACTGCAAGAGTAGGGCCATTTAGCAGGGTCACTGTAATCCAAATCAGGCACAATATTGTTTTCTTTTGATGACTTTGCAGTGCTACTAGTCTCACTTTTATTGACATCTTTTTCTTCTGCGTTCTTTCTAGAAACATTTCCAAACTGTGAAACTTCAGTATGACTTGTAGTTGGAGCACAACATTCAGCTTCCCCAGTGGCAGGTTCTACAAGAGTACAGTCACATTCTTGTTCTTGATTAGCTTCCTGTGCATGAAGGTATCTAAAGAAGGACCCCTCTTGCTTTGCTTGCTCCTTAGCTTGTTCTGCCTTTCGTTTGCGGTACTGGGCTCCAGAAGGTATTTTTTTATCAGCCATAGCAAACTGAAGAAAATAAAAAACATCTGGTTCAGTAAAGATAGTTCAACTCTATGGTCCATCTTCGAAAATATAAAACTACTTATATATGTATATTACAATCAGAGAGATAAGTAACTATGCCACAATCTCCCCCAACTACACCCACATGGTCACCCCTATTTTTGCCTTTAAGCTGGGAAGTTGACCCCATTGTTTAAGGTTTTATTAATTAACAAATAACCATACGTTTTTTAAAATTCACCTGAGAAACAAATGACCCCACACACCTCAGGCCCAGCAATTGATCCTGGTCAAAATTAAAGAATTATTTTTTTCATGACAATTTAGTAGTTACTGGTTAAAACTCAATTACAAGCTAGCAAGTCACTGTGTCAATATATATTTACATTTACAATTTATATTCAGCATCAAATTTGCTTTGTTCCATTAGTGTTCTTTGTTGAAATCTAAACCTAGATCGGCTCATGTGCTAATTTGTAAGGCCTTGAAGGCCATCTCTTGTCTGAAATTATTTGACAGTTTTTCAGAGCTAGAGGGTGTTATTTCATGTGGCATATATAGATAACATTGTGCTCATGCCTGTGTGGAGTTACGTATGGGAGGGCACGGGCACCGATTGACTAAAAAGCATGTCTGTTAAAAGAAATGAGATAAGGGGCAGTCTGCATAGGCTTAGATACAAGTTAATCACAGAGGTTAAAATGTATATTAATATACAATAACTGTTATTATGAAAAACTGGGGAAGCGGTAATAAAGGGATTATCTATCTTTTAAAAAAATAGCAATTCTGGAGTAGACTGTCTTTTTAACCATATACCAAACATGACAAGTATAATACGAAAAAAACATTTAAAAAAAATCTCATGATCCAGATAGAGCATGCAATTTTAAACAACTTTCTAATTTACTACTATTATCATTTTTGGCATCTTTATTTGAAGTAGCATGAATGTTATGTAAGCTTAGAAGCCTTAGCTGGTCCATTAGCTGATCACATACACACATTGCGTCACATAGGGCAAAATTCCACAAAGTATATGTCAAGTAACACACACACACAGCTATATAGGGCATAATATTAATTCCACAAAGTATATGTCAAGTAACACACACACAGCTATATAGGGCATAATATTAATTCCACAAAGTATATGTCAAGTAACACACACACAGCTATATAGGGCATAATATTAATTCCACAAAGTATATGTCACGTTACATAACACACAGCTATAGGTAAAGATAAGTACACACTGACAGTGTAACACTGTGGAGAAAAGGCACTAGGGAGATCCTGAACCATTAATCTTATTGGTAGAGCTTCCTGTGTCAGGACAGGGTGCTGAGGCTGATTGGGGTTACAGGAAGGCCTGTGGCTGATGGTAGTTACAGTGGGGGCTGTGGCTGATGTTAGTTACAGAGAGCCCTGTCACTGTGGCTGACGCTAGATACAGGGGGCCCTGAGACTAATGGTAGTTACAGGGGGGTCTGTAAACCCCCATCAGCCCCCCCTGTAACTACCATCAGCCTCAGACCCCCCTGTAACCACCATCAGCCCCAGGCCACCCCTGTAACCACCATCAGCCCCAGGCCCCCCTGTAAGTTAACCACCATCAGCCCAGGCCCCCAGCCCCAGGGGCCCCCTGTCTGTAACCACCATCAGCCTCGCCCTCAGCACCCTCACCCTGTTGTAACCCCCCCATAACCCATCCAAGATAAGGAGGGACTCCAATTAGATCACACACATGACATCACATGCTCCATGCACATACACAAAATTACTTATGACTGAAGGCAAATGGCAGATTGTGAAGATGCCAGTATCTTACTGCAGCAGCCAGGGGCCCAGCCGCCCAGGGGTAGACATAAGGGCAGACGACCCTCTTTCTTTTTATATAAAATATAATATTTTATATAAAAAAAAGAGGGTCTGCGTCTGCCCTTATAACACTACCCTGGGCCCTGCTGCAGATACTGGCATCTTCAAAATCTGCCATTTGCCAGGATGATGTGCTTATGGGAATATTTTAAATATTCCCATGTGAGCACATCATCATCCCTGTCACTGTGCATTATTTAATTAAAGAAATTGCAACAGCAGATTGTGAAAATACTATTATAATTTACATTACAAATTTACAATATGACCCTCACCTCACATCATGTAAAATAGCTATAAATTATATTGTTTTAAGCAAATCAAACAACAATCATATTCATCATACGTAACATACATTGTTCTGGGCCTGCTGTAAAAGTTTCAACAACCCGGGCTTCTCAGCCAGTGCCACACAGCAAGGGCCCCCTCCCAAGCTCCCCTAAAACCCCAAAGTCTCAGGCTCAGCACCCCCCCCCCCACTCCCAGGCCCAGCCCGGGCCATAACCGTAACCAAACCAAGCAATAAATTTATCATAATCAGCCTGCCCATCTCTCTCAGACAGAGACAGTATATTAGTAGAGACGAGTAGAGGAGTTAGGAGTAGTACATACATTTACATAAATAATAAAATAAATAAATTAATAATAATAATATATACATTATAATAATTAATAAATAATCTATTTTTCTATCTTGTAAAAGATTCACCATGATGGGCAGGGCAGGCTGCAGCATATTTATTAGGCTATGTATTATCCTTCCTGAATCCTAATCCTATATTTATAATATATAGAAATAATAGAAGACAGCCAGGAGTCCAGGACCAGGACCCAGCACTGGACACGTCTGGACAGTCATCAATCATCACACAGAGCTGAGATGGGTAATTTACATAATATTATTTATAATTTATAATATTATTATTAATACTCAAGTGCCGGTTCAGTTGGCTCTGAGCACTGAGCTCCTTTTGACTCGTGTCTGAGTCCACTGTCTCTCTCTCACCGCTGTCTGGTGTGTGTCACTGTGTAGTCTAGACTCGTCTTCGTATACTCAGAGTCTCCAGTCTGAGTCTCCACTCCACGGTCAGTACTCTGTCTCCACGGTCCACCACGGACACGACACGGACACGGTCCACTGTCTGTCACTCACTGATCGGCTCTGGCCCTCTGGGCTTGCTCTGCCACTGCTCTGCCTCCACACTACCCAACCAACCCAGCAGCCAGCACAGTCAGCAGCCAGATCACTCCGCACTCTGTCTACACCCACACTCTCTCTTCCTGCTGCCGCATGTGAGGCTGGTACAGACTGTGAGCAGCAAAGCGTGACGTCGCTTTTGCCGCTTTTAGGGGGCTTAGAGTAGGTGTAGTTAGTTTAAAATTCTTGTAATCTTTTTTTATTTTTTGTAATTTAGTGTTTGTGTTTTTTGTAATTTAGTTTAGTTGATTTAATTGTAGATAATTGTAGATAGTTTAGTTAATTAATTTATTGATAGTGTAGTGTTAGGTTTAATTGTAACTTAGGTTAGGATTTATTTTACAGGTAATTTTGTAATTATTTTAACTAGGTAGCTATTAAATAGTTATTAACTATTTAATAGCTATTGTACCTAGTTAAAATAAATACAAAGTTGCCTGTAAAATAAATATAAATGCTAAAATAGCTACAATATAATTATTCGTTATATTGTAGCTATATTAGGGTTTATTTTACAGGTAAGTATTTAGCTTTAAATAGGATTAATTTATTTAATAAGATTTATTTTATTTCGTTAGATTTAAATTAAATTTAACTTAGGGGGGGTGTTAGTGTTAAGGTTAGACTTAGCTTTAGGGGTTAATACATTTATTAGAGTAGCGAGGTCCGGTCGGCAGATTAGGGGTTAATACTTGAAGTTAGGTGTCGGCGATGTTAGGGAGGGCAGATTAGGGGTTAATACTATTTATTATAGGGTTTTTGAGTCGGGAGTGAGGTGGTTTAGGGGTTAATACATTTATTATATTGGCGGCGAGGTCCGCTCGGCAGATTAGGGGTTAATAAGTGTAGTTAGGTAGCGGCGACGTTGGAGGGGGCATATTAGGGGTTAATAAATATAATATAGGGGTCGGCGATGTTAGGGGCAGCAGATTAGGGGTACATAGCTATAATGTAGGTTGCGGCGGTGTACGGAGCGGCAGATTAGGGGTTAATAATAATATGCAGGGGTCAGCGATAGTGGGGACGGCAGATTAGGGGTTAATAAGTGTAAGGTTAGGGGTGTTTAGACTCAGGGTTCATGTTAGGGTGTTAGGTGCAGACTTAGGAAGTGTTTCCCCATAGGAAACAATGGGGCTGCGTTAGGAGCTGAACGCTGCTTTTTTGCAGGTGTTAGGTTTTTTTTCAGCTCAAACTGCCCCATTGTTTCCTATGGGGATAACGTGCACGAGCACGTTTTTGAAGCTGGCCGCGTCCGTAAGCAACGTTGGTATTTAGAGTTGCAGTGGCGGTAAATTATGCTCTACGCTCCCTTTTTGGAGCCTAACGCAGCCCTTCAGAGAACTCTAAATACCAGCGTTGTTTAAAAGGTGCTGGGGGAAAAAAACACGCGTAGCTAACGCACCCCTTCTAACGCAAAACTCTAAATCTAGGTGTATGTGTTTAAACCATTTGTATTATGAACAAATAACATTAGTGTTGTTAATCATTTTCAGCTGGCAAAAAAAGCAGTTAAAACAGCTGCAGAGAAAGATAACACAACTGTCGGATTTTCATTTTGCACTACGCCAATTACAGCAGAAGTTTTCGGCTAATTTACGCCTAGATTTAGAGTTCTGTGTTAGCCGTCAAAAGCAGCGTTAAGGGGTCCTAACGCTGCTTTTGGCCGCCCACTGGTATTTAGAGTCAGTCAGGAAAGGGTCTAACGCTCACTTCCAATCCGCGACTTTTCCATACCGCAGATCCCTATACGCCAATTGCGTATCCTATCTTTTCAATGGGATCTTCCTAACGCCGGTATTTAGAGTCTTGGCTGAAGTGAGCGGTAGACCCTCTACCGACAAGACTCCAGCCGCAGAAAAAAGTCAGGAGTTAAGAGCTTTATGGGCTAACGCCGGTTTATAAAGCTCTTAACTACTGTGCTCTAAAGTACACTAACACCCAGAAACTACCTATGTACCCCTAAACCAAGGCCCCCCACATCGCCGCCACTCTAATACATTTTTTTACCCCTAATCTGCCGACCGCACACCGCCGCCACCTACATTATCCCTATGTACCCCTAATCTGCTGCCCCTAACATCGCTGACCCCTATATTATATTTATTAACCCCTAATCTGCCCCCCCAACGTCGCCGCTACCAACCTACACTTATTAACCCCTAATCTGCCGACCGGACCTCGCCGCTACTCTAATAAATGTATTGACCCCTAAACCGCCGCACTCCCGCCTCGCAAACCCTATAATAAATTGTATTAACCCCTAATCTGCCCTCCCTAACATCGCCGCCACCTAACTTCAAGTATTAACCCCTAATCTGCCGACCGGACCTCGCTGCTTCTCTAATAAATGTATTAACCCCTAAAGCTAAGTCTAACCCTAACACCCCCCTAAGTTAAATATAATTTTTATCTAACAAAATAAATTAAATCTTATTAACTAAAGTATTCCTATTTAAAGCTAAATACTTACCTGTAAAATAAACCCTAATATAGCTACAATATAATTAATAATTATATAAGTTATTTACTATTTAATAGCTACCTAGTTAAAATAATTACAAAATTACCTGTAAAATAAATCCTAACCTAAGTTACAAATAAACCTAACACTGCACTATCAATAAATAAATTAAATCAATTAACTACAAGTACCTACAATTAAATAAACTAAACTAAATTACAAAAATTACAAAAATTACACCTACTCTAAGCCCCCTAATAAAATAACAAAGCCCCCCAAAATAAAAAAAATTCCCTACCCTAATCTAAATTAAAATAGTTAACAGTTCTATTACCTTACCAGCCCTTAAAAGGGCTTTTTGCGGGGCATGCCCCAAAGAAATCAGCTCTTTTGCCTGTAAAACCCCCCCACAATACCACCCCCCAACATTACAACCCACCACCCACATACCCCTACTCTAACCCAAACCCCCCTTAAATAAACCTAACACTACCCCCCTGAAGGCTCGCCGGAAACAAGGGGCATCAAACTCCATACAGAGCTTGATAAATATGCCGGAAGGTAATCACAGAGGTAAAAAGTGTATTAATATAACCATGTTTTCTGTGTAAAACTGGGGAATGGATAATAAAGGGATTATCTATCTTTTTAAACAATAAAAGAATTTGTCCCTTTAAGAATGACAGTTTTATTTATTTTATATACAAAAGTTACCTATAAATAAAATGTATTACATTTTGAAATATGTATTAAAGTAATGATAAATATATAATTATATATACAAGATGGCCTAGATAAAACTCATTCATAAAATTATCTCTAAAAAAACTTGCCTAAATTTCATTGTTTAAAAATTTCTAAATTTGTAAAGATTTGTACCGGCCCTTAACCAAAGTAGCAAGTGGCAAGATTAGAATACCACAAGCACAAAAATGTTTAAAGCAGTACAAAACAAATTAAAATGTGAAAAAACAACATTGTCTATAAAACAGTCTACTCTTATATAAAAACAAAAGAAAACTTGAAAAAAAATAAAGAAAACTAAAATCAAACAATCTTTTCATCTTAGTGAGAAATGACCCCAAGACAATATACTTAACAAGCGTAAATCCCACATGCTTGCGGTTTATGACAAAAATACTGACTACGTCTCAATAATTTGCTGGGATGCCCAGGGTCAGCCCCTTGTTAATGGCTGCCAGATTGCCTAAGCAAATTATTTTCTATTCACCAACTCTCTTTCTTTGTTGAAAGCAGGTAACTAGTGTTTACAGCCATGTAGTGCTTCAGAAAAAATGCATGTAACCAACCTACCTACCTACCTACATATGCTCTTTAACAAAGAATACCAAGTGAGCAAAGAAAGTTTGCTAATAGAAGTAAATTGGAAATTTAAAAAGATATGTTCCTAATAAATATTTAGGGTTTCATGCAACTTTAACCTATTGACATAGAATAAACAACATACAAACTATACCTATGTACTACTGATTGGTGACTTTTAAACTGAAGCCCAAACAAATGTGAATTAGCTGTAGGGTGGTCACCAGACACCAGTGCGCTGTATATAAAAAATCTGCTTTAGATAAGTGACACTGTTCTGTTATTTTTTCCCCTTTCATTTGTTCTCAATTATCCATTATACTTGCTGGAGTGTATACAATTGTTTATAAAATATCTCCTTTACCTTTATTTTGACATTTGAAATAACCCCCTTATGCCTGTTGAAACTGCCACCTATATTGAAAATGTCAATACTGTAATAACGACTACATTAAAGCTATGTAAACAAGAAGCAGCAATAGCTCAGTGGTGGGTTGCAATAACATTTCTATTTTCTATTGCTCTTTCTAAATACAAGCTTTTGTGTACAGATAGAGAGAAGATGATGAGGTCTTTGTGCATAGAAAGAGATAAGATGCTTTCCCTGCAGTCTCAGACAATTTGATTAGGTTGTGGTGTCAATGATCATACACAGAGTTCCCAAACTCCGGCTCTAGGCATGTACTGCTAACTTTACTCAGAAGTTTGGTTAAACCAGTCCTTGAAGTCTGCAAATGCCCTCCAGTAATGAGATACCAATGGCAAAACAAAAGGAAATGGGTATACACATTAGACTTCACACGCTCGCCCCGCTATCCAATCAGGTGCGAGCTAAGGTTCCAATGCTGCAGTATGGCTGGAATTCAGTAAATTCGGGTGCTGAGGTTCCAGCTGGATAGTTAAATAGCCAAAAAGAACAGAGAACCAGCAGACCTCTTAAAAGTAAGCACTCCTTTATTTAGAAAAAATAAGCAGAATTGTCAGACAAAGCATCAATCCATCTTGCGCGTTTTGGCTTCTCCTGCCTTAGTCATAGACATGATTAGTTCACTTCAACTCTAGCTCATATAGTGTATACAGTGATATTATTGGTTGACACTGACAAGTCCTCAGAAATGACATCACATTTGAATACACCATGCAAGCAACACATGTACAATATTGATAAATAGTATGTGATACTGAAAGAGAAACCATTTCCATAAACTGTGAACTTGCAATATAATTAGTGATGATAATAGCTACTAACAGTCCCATCAGTAATATTAATTAGACTTGTGCACGGTGAAAATTTGATTCAGTTCGTTTCGGATCGATTCGGATGTTTTCAGATTTTTTCGAATTTTGTTTTCGGATCGATTCGAATTCGGATACATTCAAATGCATTCGTTTCGGATTCATTCGGATTCGATTAAATTTGGATGTATTCGGTTCGGATTCGATTCGTATATTCAGAAGTTCGGAATGTGTTAGGTGGGATGTGCTGTGTATTAGACTAGTATTATGTACTGTAATATTAGGTGTAACCCATAGCAGAGTGATATAACCTAATATACAGTACAATACTAGTGTAATTGTGATTAGTCCATGGCCATCCGAATGTTACGAATAAATCCGAACTAATTCGGATTTATTCGTTAGATTCAGTGCTACGGTAATTCGGAAATTCAAATTGATCCAAATCTTCGAATTTGACAAATTCGTCCGAATTTAAATTCAGAACGAAACGAAACGCACATGTCTAATATTAATTGTTAATTAATTAACTAATGAGCGCAGGGTGAGAAACACCAAACTCCTGAGAATACCTATGTGTTCCCAAAAATAGGTAATATGAAAATCAGAAAAGGAGAGTATATCAGGAGCGCTATAGCTAAAGGTGCTAGGAGGTAGGACTATATAAATGAAATTGGCATAGACATTTAGCGTAGCTTAAAAAATAGCATCAATTTAATGCACAGCAAATAATACACAATAGTAAATAAAAACGGACGTCTCCGTGATTAAAAGTCCTTAAGTTGCCGCCATATGATAATTGTAATAGCAGAGAAAGTTCGTAGTACAATAAATGACAGTCTGGTGTACACTTACAGTATCCTTAATGTATGTTGGTTTGCTAGCAAACAGGGGCTTACCCCAAACTTTCCACTCGATATCCTCCGTGAGTTGGTTACAGCCGTTAGCGTGGTGACACCGCTAATGTAGGCGCTGTCTCAGATCGGCTCTTCTGATTGGTCCAAACTCGGACCTGGTCAGCAGCAGACAGGGGCTTGCCACAAACTTTCCCCTCGGTGTCCTCCGTAAATTGGTTAAGAGCCTTTAGCGTGATGACAACGCTAATGTGGGCGCTGCCTCAGATTGGCTTTTCTTATTGGTCCAAACTCGGACCCGGTTAGCAGCGGTAGTGGTGACTATTAAAGTGTAGCAATTGTCCGATGAATAATACCTGCTCTTAGTGCTAGCAAGCACGCAGGTACAGAATTAAAGATGAAAACAAGCTTGGTTATCCGATGAAAAGTTCAGAGAGTAGTTGCAAGTCTTTCAAATCACTAGTTATTATAGCGATATTGCACAATCCTCAATGAACACTGTGGTAGCTTCAGCTTCAAATGGTAATCTCAATAGTAGTTGCAGCACATCGACGCGTTTCCCCCTCTACAGGGCTTTCTCAAGATGATTAGACTGCAACAGGTATGTCTTTATTTAAAGGTGTAGTCTGTTTCTCATTGGTTGTAAAACACCTGGGAGTGTTATCCAGGGCGGTCTAATCACTCACATAGTTATAAAGGAGGTTTCTATTACTGAATTTCACAGAACCCCCTTAAAAGTGATATTGAAAGTTGATACTTTAGAATTGGTACTTAAAATTAGTATTGTATCTGTTTCTAAATCACTTGTGTTAAAAATTATTTGCTAAAAAAAAGGAAATACTTAAAAACAATTAAAACTGATTTAAAAATAATATTACGTTAAGAATCTAAATTGATATTGTGTATGTCATCTAGTAAAATACAGATTGTGCATTACATAATAATGTTTAGTCAAATAAATATGGAGAGATGTCTAATTCTGAATTTAAACCAGCAGGGAACAGAGTGTTGTGTCTATAAATCAGTTCTGCCTCTTTTATTTTCAGAAATTTTTCTATATTACCCCCCCTCCAATTTTGTTTCACATGTAAAATCCCCCAATATTTTAGATCTTTAGTATTACCCTTGTGTACAGGTTTAAAATGCCTATATAGATTGGTGTCTGTCACTCCCTTTTCAATACATAATAGATGTTCTCTTATCCTATCTTTGATCATACGTTTGGTCTCTCCAAAATAAAGTAAGTTACATGTGCATTTAAGAATATAAATTACCCCTTTCGTGGTGCATCTGATACATTCCTTGATAGTAATTTCTTCTCCTGATTTTGGAATGATTATAGTTTTCCTTTTGTCACTACATTTACATGCCTTGCATGAATAGCAAGGGAAGAAGCCTGATATTTTCCCCCCTTGTAAATCTTTTTGTGTGAAATTTGATTTTTGATTTATCTCACGTGAACTAGGCGCCAGTATTGTTTTAAAATTTTTTTTTTTTTAGAAATGAATCTCGGCTTATGGGGGAGTACATCTCCTAATATAGGGTCAGCTTTTAAGATAGCCCAGTGTTTATTCAGAATCTTTCTTACAATACCATGATCTACATTATATTCCGTTATAAATGGAACATCAATTAAATTTGAATTTTCTTTAGTTGTCTTTTGTTTATATGAGAGGAGGTTCTTTCTATCAGTGTTTCTTGCTCTTATTACGGCCCTATTGACAACTTCCTCATCATATCCTCTATCTCTGAATTTCTCAATTAAGAACTCTATTTGGTATTCAAAGTCTGAGAGTCTAGAACAATTTTTTCTCACCCTCAGACTTTGGCCCACAGGGATGTTGTCCTTCCATTGCTGGAGATGACAACTTTTGGAATGGATAAAGCTGTTAGAGTTAACCTCTTTAAAATGTGTTCTTGTTTCTATATTTTTATTGAAAAAAATAATGTAGATCATGGTATTGTAAGAAAGATTCTGAATAAACACTGGGCTATCTTAAAAGCTGACCCTATATTAGGAGATGTACTCCCCCATAAGCCGAGATTAATTTAAAAAAAAAAAAAAAATTTAAAACAATACTGGCGCCTAGTTCACGTGAGATAAATAAAAAATCAAATTTCACACAAAAAGATTTACAAGGGGGGAAAATATCAGGCTTCTTCCCTTGCTATTCATGCAAGGCATGTAAATGTAGTGACAAAAGGAAAACTATAATCATTCCAAAATCAGGAGAAGAAATTACTATCAAGGAATGTATCAGATGCACCACAAAGGGGGTAATTTATATTCTTAAATGCACATGTAACTTACTTTATTTTGGAGAGACCAAACGTATGATCAAAGATAGGATAAGAGAACATCTATTATGTATTGAAAAGGGAGTGACAGACACCAATCTATATAGGCATTTTAAAACTGTACTCAAGGGTAATACTAAAGATCTAAAATATTGGGGGATTTTACATGTGAAACAAAATTGGAGGGGGGGTAATATAGAAAAATTTCTGAAAATAAAAGAGGCAGAACTGATTTATAGACACAACACTCTGTTCCCTGCTGGTTTAAATTCAGAATTAGACATCTCTCCATTTTTATTTGACTAAACATTATTATGTAATGCACAATCTGTATTTTACTAGATGACATACACAATATCAATTTAGATTCTTAACATACTATTATTTTTAAATCAGTTTTAATTATTTTTAAGTATTTCCTTTTTTTTTAGCAAATAATTTTTAACACAAGTGATTTAGAAACAGATACAATACTAATTTTAAGTACCAATTCTAAAGTATCAACTTTCAATATCACTTTTAAGGGGGTTCTGTGAAATTCAGTAATAGAAACCTCCTTTATAACTATGTGAGTGATTAGAGATATGAAGCTACCTAAGCTATATGGTTACTTGCCAATACTACCTTAAATACTAAGACCGCCCTGGATAACACTCCCAGGTGTTTTACAACCAATGAGAAACAGACTACACCTTTAAATAAAGACATACCTGTTGCAGTCTAATCATCTTGAGAAAGCCCTGTAGAGGGGGAAACGCGTCGATGTGCTGCAACTACTATTGAGATTACCATTTGAAGCTGAAGCTACCACAGTGTTCATTGAGGATTGTGCAATATCGCTATAATAACTAGTGATTTGAAAGACTTGCAACTACTCTCTGAACTTTTCATCGGATAACCAAGCTTGTTTTCATCTTTAATTCTGTACCTGCGTGCTTGCTAGCACTAAGAGCAGGTATTATTCATCGGACAATTGCTACACTTTAATAGTCACCACTACCGCTGCTAACCGGGTCCGAGTTTGGACCAATAAGAAAAGCCAATCTGAGGCAGCGCCCACATTAGCGTTGTCATCACGCTAAAGGCTCTTAACCAATTTACGGAGGACACCGAGGGGAAAGTTTGTGGCAAGCCCCTGTCTGCTGCTGTAACATTATACCCCTTTAAGGGGCGGTTTCCTCAGGTGCATATAAATTACACTGGATACATCACACCAATGCTTGGTATTGATGTATCCAGCCTGGATTAACTTCCTGTGAGCTAATCCCTTTTGCACCTGTGAAGCTAGTTTCTCTCCTGTGGATTCTGGGGAAATTTGCCTGCTGCTCTCTCCTGCTCTGTAGTGGACTTTCAGTTCCA
Organism: Bombina bombina; assembly: GCF_027579735.1. NCBI lineage: Eukaryota > Metazoa > Chordata > Amphibia > Anura > Bombinatoridae > Bombina > Bombina bombina. Next base: position 280,371,982 of record NC_069504.1, read on the forward strand.
GCTGACTACCGGGTGACGTCACTCCCACGAGCCACATCCACTGTGTCTCTCACACGCTGCTCTCAACCTCTGCTGCAGCGTCTCTGCCTTGTGCTCTCTCTCCCACAAGCCTCATCAGCTGTATCTCACACACCCTGCTTCCAGCAGCTGCTGCAGCGTCTCTGCTTAGTGCTCTCTCTCCCAAGCAAAGGATTGTGCCTCTCTGACTGTGAGCTTTTTCTTCAATATTCCTCTGCTTTTTACTTAAATCTCGGTAAGCTGAGTATTTATTTTTTCCAGTTCATATTTTCTAAGCTTTAACTGCTTATTTTGTTTATTCATTGCAATGAAGGTATTTGTTATTTTTAAAGTCATGTCTGATTAAATTTGAACTACCATATGTTGCCAGGGGTAAATAGTTCTACATATTTTCAAGACAACTGACTAGTATATTAAAATCATAATAAAATATATGTAAAACCCTAAGCCATGAGTTATTACATATATTTAAAAATGAAACACTCACTCAAGTTTTTATTTGGTAACCATACTTTTAATATATTGGAAAATCTATTCATGACTTATGCTCACAATAGACTTGTTGAAAGCAGTGTTACTAATGAACTTTCACACACCTGTTAAAGAATACCAAGCCAAACTTATCCAGCTGACTTAACTACGATGATGAATCCAGGTGACATAAACGCTCACTTCCAGGAATTATCCAACAAAGTTGACCTTTTAAGTCAGGGACTTAGAGAACTTCAGGTAGAAAACCTGACACTTAGGAATATTATTAAAGAAGGGTTAAGTGCAGCTAAACCCCCTGACACTAACACTCCTGACCCCCCAATTCCACCTCCTGAAAAATTCTCTGGGGATAGGAAATCATTTAGGCAGTTTCATAATGCCTGTAAATTATTTCTCACACTTAAGCCAAAAACATTTCCTAATGACCGTATAAAAGTACTAACTGTCATTTCTTTCCTAAGAGGTGAGCCCAGACAATGGGCAGATTTATTCTTAGAAAATAACGACCCTATTCTAAATTCAATTGATGATTTCTTCAAGGCCATGTCAGATTTATATGAGGACCCCAACAGGCAACTCACAGCAGATTTTAAGTTGCGTAAATTAAAGCAACATAAGAGGCCTGTTGAGGAATATATCTCTGAATTTAAGATTTGGCAAAGGGATTCCCAATGGAATCAGGTTTCCCTAAAAAATCAATTTAGAATAGGGTTGTCTGAAAATATTAAGGATGAGCTTGCTAGACTAGATCTCCCAGAAACACTTGACTCACTTATGTCTTTAACTATAAAAATAGATAGAAGAATTAGGGAAAGGAAACAGGAAAGATATTCCCCAGACTCCTATACCAAGGTTACCACCCCTAAAGCTTATACACCCTCCCATAAGAGTCAGGATGAAGCCATGGAGATAGGGTTCATTAGAGGACCCCTGTCCCCTGAGGAAAAGTCACGCAGAAAAGAACTGGGACTTTGCCTCTATTGTGCCGCAAAGGAGCATTCTGTTTCTGACTGTCCTTCTTTAAAGATACAAAGATCAGGTAAGACAAATTTTACCTCAGATCATTTACTATCTTTAACAGCACAAAATCCTGCATATTTCATTATTACTATCTCTTTACAGTGGGGACAAAACCGACACAGTCTTAAGGCCGTTTTGGATTCGGGAGCCTACGCTAGTTATATAGATATAAAAGTTGTACAAGAAAATAAAATACCCATTATTGCAAAGAAAAAACCTGTTTCTGTACAATTAATTGATGGAAGACAATTAGAGTCAGGACCCATCACACACCAAACAATTCCCTTATTAGTCACTACTCATGACATACACCAAGAGTTCATTTCTTTTGACGTTATTCCTTCACCCATTTTTCCTGTTGTATTAGGTCTACACTGGTTGAATAAACATCAGCCCCTCGTACATTGGTCAGAAAAAACACTTGAATTTAATTCACAATATTGTACCACCACATGTTACCCTATACAACCTCTTCTATCTGTCTTGGAAACTAACATCCCTCCTGTTTATTCAGATTTAAAACAAGTATTTGACAAACAGGAGGCAGAAACCTTGCCACCCCATCGGGAGTATGATTGCCCCATAGATCTAATCCCTGGGTCAAAAGTTCCATATGGACACATATTCCCACTTTCTAAACCTGAGCTTGATACGTTAAAAGAATATATCAATGAGAATCTCAGGAAGGGATTCATTAGACCCTCCACCTCCCCTGCAGGGGCAGGAATATTTTTCGTAACCAATAAAGATAAAACCATACGGCCAATCGTTGACTACCGCGAATTGAATAAAATAACAAAAAAAGATTGTTATCCTCTTCCACTCATCCCTGAATTAATCGAAAGATTACATGGCTCATCCATTTACACTAAGCTTGATCTAAGAGGAGCTTATAATTTAATAAGAGTGCGTTCTGGGGATGAGTGGTTGACTGCTTTCCGTACTAGGTACGGGTTATATGAATATACCGTAATGCCCTTTGGATTGTGCAATGCACCCGCCACATTCCAGAGGTTCATCAACGATGTGTTCCGTGATCTCCTTGACACTTTTCTAGTTATCTACTTGGATGACATCCTTATATTTTCAGATAATGAAAAAGAACATATAAAACATGTTAGGATAGTCCTCTCAAGACTGTTAGCTCATCACCTGTATGTGAAACCTGAAAAGTGTACCTTTCATTCCCCTGAAATCACTTTCCTTGGGTATCATATATCATCTAAAGGGATATATATGGAGAAAACAAAGATCCAAACTATTCTTGATTGGCCTATACCAAAAACCAGAAAACATATACAAAAGTTTTTGGGATTTTCTAACTTCTATAGAAAATTTATTAAAAACTTTTCAGCAATAGTTAAACCCCTAACTAACTTGACAAAAGCCAATGTTCCTTTTGAATGGAACAAAGACGCAAATCACTCCTTCAATGTTCTAAAAAATTCCATTACTACAGCACCTATTCTAGCATACCCTGATCCACAAAAACAGTACATACTAGAGGTTGATGCCTCATTCTACGCTATAGGAGCTGTATTGTCCCAAAAGAATCCCAAAACAAATAGGACACACCCTGTAGCATATTATTCAAGAGTGTTAACAACCTCTGAAATAAACTACCATATCGGTGAAAAAGAGCTCTTGGCTGTTAAAAGCTCTCTTGAAACTTGGAGACACCTTTTAGAAGGTACAATAGAGCCTATAATTATTTTCACTGATCATCGCAACTTAGAGTACCTAAAAACATCTCGCACATTAACATCTAGACAAGTGAGGTGGAGTTTATTTTTCTCAAGATTTAATTACATCATAACCTATAGATCAGCTTTGAAGAATACCAAGGCCGACATACTTTCTAGGCTTCCTTCTCCTCCTCCTAAGATTCAGATGTGTAAACCCCTAGTTCCATTAGATAACATAGTGGGGACTTTAGCCATCTCAACCACTGAATTAAAAGAGAAGCAACTAACTGATACTTCTAAAGTGCTATACAACTTAACACAAGGAGAGAATGGGTTATACTACCATGACACAAAACTCTATGTACCCCCTTCACTAAGGGAACAAGTTCTCTCCTCTTGTCATGAATCTCCCCTTTCAGGTCACCCTGGTATGAACAAAACTTATGACTTAGTTACAAGATCCTACTGGTGGCCCCACATAAACACAGAAATAAGAAACTACATTAAATCATGTTCAGTTTGCACAACCTGTAAAACAGATAGGAATAAACCCACAGGGTTTCTTCTCTCCCTACCAGTTCCAGACAGACCGTGGAAAGACATTGCTATAGATTATATTGTTGATCTACCTGTATCTGAAAAGAATAACACAATAATCGTTATCGTTGATCTCTTCACTAAAATGGCACACTTTGTGCCTTATTATAAGTTACCAACTGCCCTGGAAACTGTAAATATCCTTATAAAACATGTCATCTGCCTACACGGCTTACCGAACACTATAACATCTGACAGAGGTTCACAATTTACCTCTAAGGTTTGGAAACAATTATGTTCATCCCTTAACATTGAACAACGGCTTTCTACCGCATTCCATCCCCAAACCAATGGACAAACGGAGCGTACAAACCATTGGTTGGAGGAATATATAAGATGTTACACCAACCAACAACAAAACAACTGGACAAAATGACTTCCTCTAGCAGAATTCGCACATAATAATACTTACCATTCAACGATAAAAGCTACTCCTTTCTTTGCTAATTATGGCTACCATCCGAGCTTTCACCTACACCCCGAAGTCACCACTGACTGCCCAGTCATTGATGATCTTACTAACACTATGCTCGAAACATTCTCTCAACTTTATGACACTATCAAAATTGCCCAACAGAGGCAGAAGAAATACTACGACCTCAGGCATCGTCCTCCTCCTTCATATGTTCTTGGAGATCTTGTTTGGCTCTCTACGAGGAACTTACGGATCTCCGTGCCCAGCAAGAAGTTTCATAAACTTTTTATTGGTCCTTTCCCCATCATTAAAATAGTAAATGAGAATGCTGTTACTCTCCAATTGCCCCCCTCTCTTAAAGTACACCCCACGTTTCACGTCTCACTCCTCAAACCCTACAGTTCACTTCGGAATCCTTTGGACCCTTCTGTTCCTGTGTTGCCTATAGCTCCGGATGTGGAATATGAGGTTGCTGCCATCCTTGACTCCAGGAAGGTTTCTGGTCGTCTTCAGTACCTGGTACATTGGAAGGGGTACCCTTCTGAGGAGGATTCTTGGGAACCTTCTGTTAATCTCTCCGCTCCCAGGTTGGTCTCTCTTTTCCACAGAAGATTCCCGGATCGTCCCAGACCTTGACCCACGGAGTGGTTGCTCTTAAGGGGGGGGTCCTGTAACATTATACCCCTTTAAGGGGCGGTTTCCTCAGGTGCATATAAATTACACTGGATACATCACACCAATGCTTGGTATTGATGTATCCAGCCTGGATTAACTTCCTGTGAGCTAATCCCTTTTGCACCTGTGAAGCTAGTTTCTCTCCTGTGGATTCTGGGGAAATTTGCCTGCTGCTCTCTCCTGCTCTGTAGTGGACTTTCAGTTCCAGCTGACTACCGGGTGACGTCACTCCCACGAGCCACATCCACTGTGTCTCTCACACGCTGCTCTCAACCTCTGCTGCAGCGTCTCTGCCTTGTGCTCTCTCTCCCACAAGCCTCATCAGCTGTATCTCACACACCCTGCTTCCAGCAGCTGCTGCAGCGTCTCTGCTTAGTGCTCTCTCTCCCAAGCAAAGGATTGTGCCTCTCTGACTGTGAGCTTTTTCTTCAATATTCCTCTGCTTTTTACTTAAATCTCGGTAAGCTGAGTATTTATTTTTTCCAGTTCATATTTTCTAAGCTTATTTTGTTTATTCATTGCAATGAAGGTATTTGTTATTTTTAAAGTCATGTCTGATTAAATTTGAACTACCATATGTTGCCAGGGGTAAATAGTTCTACATATTTTCAAGACAACTGACTAGTATATTAAAATCATAATAAAATATATGTAAAACCCTAAGCCATGAGTTATTACATATATTTAAAAATGAAACACTCACTCAAGTTTTTATTTGGTAACCATACTTTTAATATATTGGAAAATCTATTCATGACTTATGCTCACAATAGACTTGTTGAAAGCAGTGTTACTAATGAACTTTCACACACCTGTTACAGCTGCTGACCAGGTCCGAGTTTGGACCAATCAGAAGAGCCGATCTGAGACAGCGCCTACATTAGCGGTGTCACCACGCTAACGGCTGTAACCAACTCACGGAGGATATCGAGTGGAAAGTTTGGGGTAAGCCCCTGTTTGCTAGCAAACCATCCTACATTAAGGATACTGTAAGTGTACACCAGACTGTCATTTATTGTACTACGAACTTTCTCTGCTATTACAATTATCATATGGCGGCAACTTAAGGACTTTTAATCACGGAGACGTCCGTTTTATTTACTATTGTGTATTATTTGCTGTGCATTAAATTGATGCTATTTTTTAAGATACGCTAAATGTCTATGCCAATTTCATTTATATAGTCCTACCTCCTAGCACCTTTAGCTATAGCGCTCCTGATATACTCTCCTTTTCTAATATTAATTGTTAATGACATAGTCTAAGGCTAATCACTCTATACCATAAACTCTGGTTGGCTTCTATGTATAGCCTTGTAGTCTGTAGTATGCCCAAACATAAACATATATATTATTTCCTCTGATGGGGCAAGCATAGTATTATAATTCAGCCTAAATTAGGATAACAAAATAATGAACGCTGTTATGGTCTTTTCCAAAAATGAATGACATCACCATCAATATTGAACCCATAAGGTTTTCTAGTCCTGAGTTTAAAAATCCAGAAAGCCTCACCCATCAACATCTGTCCATCCCCTTAGTTGGTAATGAACCCATTCTATGACCTGCCACAAGTATGATGATACATCACCATTGTGCACAGTAATAAAATGTCTTGAGAGGTCTGAACATTGATCATTGGTGCTGATGTCATTAAGATGCTCTCTAATTCTAGTACGGGCCTCCCTAGTAGTGCAACCTAAATATTGCCTATCAAACAGTGTACACTCAATAAGGTAGACAACGAACGTTGTCCTACAATTTGCACAGTGGTTCAAGTAAAAAATTATTTGAGTACTTTTTGATTGGAATTGGGTGGTGACTTTACAATGTTTGCAGGCTATACATTTCATGTAATGGCATTTATAATGTTCTTTTATACTGAGCCAACTGCTTTTATCACCACTCAGCTCAGAGCTACTATGTTACCAATAGTGCACGTCTGCCTTGAAACAAAATTGCACCCTTCTGAAACATATTCCTTTAGACTGTCCTCTGCTGTAAGTATAGGCAAATGTCTATTAACTATGTTACAGATCTCCCTGAACTGAGGACTAAAATTAGTTATGAAGGTGAGTTTGGTACCATCTAGCTTCTTATTCTCATTGAATCTAGTAATGACATTCCCCAACATTAGCTTCCTATCCATCCTACTGATCTCTAAAAAGGCTCTATTCACTACTTTCTTTGAGTATCCTCTCTCTAACAGTTGGTTTTTAAGGACTTTACTCTCCTTAATAAAATCATCTTCCATAGAGCAATTTTGCTTTACTCTCATAAATTGCCCTTTGGCCACCCCAAAACCAGTTATGGTGTTAGATAGTCTACACCTTCCTGGAAGTCAATAATGCCATATATATAAGGCAACAGCTCAGATTCACAGGAGTTCACCTGTGTTAAATTAATGTCAGTGTTTTTTTCAATGTAATCCACCCCCCAATAATACTTCCTCAATGTCATATCCCTAAACAACCTTTTAACATCTACTATGGTTTCAAATAAGTTGAATTTATTAGTAGGGACAAAATTTATACCCAAACCCAATACTTCAATCTCTTTTATTGTTAGGATAGTATGCAGTAAATTAATAACTTTTAGACTTTGTATTTGTTGTGTGCACTTTTTATTGGTAGGGCCCTTGTTTTGTTTCTTCCTCGGGCGGCTACGTCTTCTCTGCCTTCTAGTTCTCTGGAGAACAACTGAAAATCCTGTTCACTTGTATTAGCCCCTGAATTAAGTGGAAATGTCAAGGGTCTTGCCCCAGCTTACGCCAACCTCTTTATGGGTTGGTGGGAGATGTTCAAAGTTTTTGGAGATACTAACCCCCATAGAGGCAACATAAGAGCATACAAGAGGTTTATTGATGACCTCTTGTTTGTACAGGTTGGCACTGAACAAGAAGCCAACACATTTGTTAAATTCCTCAATAACAATGAGGTAGGACTAGAACTTACATCACAAGTGGAGCCCCTATTTGGATGTCTGATTGGTGATACGCATCTGGGTAAAATTAAAACAACACTCTACTGGAAACCTATGACTTCCAATTCAATTTTGCATGCTAAGAGTAACCATCCCCATCATACTGATTTTGGGGTGGCCAAAGGGCAATTAATGAGAATAAAACAAAATTACTCTATAGAAGATGATTTTATTAAGGAGAGTGAAGTCCTCAAAAACCAACTGTTAGAGAGAGGATAGTCAAAAAAAGTAGTAAATAGAGCATTTTTTAGAGGTCAGTAGGATGGATAGAAAGCTAATGTTGGGGACTGTCATTACTAGATCCAATGAGAATAAGAAGCTAGATGATACCAAAACCACCTTCATAACTTTTATTTTTTAGTCCTCAGTTCAGGGAGATCTGTAACATAGTTAATAGACATTTGCCTATACTTACAGCAGAGGACAGTCTAAAGGAATATGTTTTAGAAGGGTGCAACTTTGTTTCAAGACGGGCATGCACTATTGGCCAAGCATGCTTAGAAGCCTGAGTGGTGATAAAAGCAGTTGGCTCATTGATGAATGTTCAGACCTCTTGAAACATTGCATTACTGTGCACAATGGTGATGTATCATCATTCTTGTGTCAGGTCATAGAATGGGTTCTTAACCCCCTAAGGAGGGGTGGGGGGGGGCAGATCAACAGAGTTGTTGATGCATGAAGCCTTCTGGATTTTTAAACTCAGGACTAGAAGACCTTATGGGTTCAATATTGATGGTGATGTCATTCATCTTTGGAAAAGACCATAACAGCGTTCATTATTTTGTTATCCTAATTTAGGCTGATTTATAATACTATGCTTGCCCCATCAGAGGAAATAATATATATGTTTATGTTTGGGCATACTACAGACTACAAGGCTATACATAGAAGCCAACCAGAGTTTATGGTATAGAGTGATTAGCCTTAGAATATGTCATTAACAATTGATATTACTGATGGGACTGTTAGTAGCTATTATCATCACTAATTATATTGAAAGTTCGCAGTTTATGGAAATGATTTCTCTTTCAGTATCACATACTATTTATAAATATTGTACATGTGTTGCTTGCATGGTGTATTCAAATGTGATGTCATTAATGAGGAATTGTCAGTGTCAACCAATAATATCGCTGTATACACTATATGAGCTAGAGTTGAAGTGAACTAATCATGTCTATGACTAAGGCAGGAGAAGCCATACTAGTGGCAGGTCATAGAATGGGTTCGTAACCCCCTAAGGGGACGGACAGATCAACAGAGTTGTTGATGGGTGAAGCCTTCTGTATTTTTAAACTCAGGACTAGAAGACCTTATGGGTTCAATATTGATGGTGATGTCATTCATTTTTGGAAAAGACCATAACAGCATTCATTATTTTGTTATCCTAATTTAGGCTGAATTATAATACTAATATAGCCCCATCAGAGGAAATAATATATATGTTTATGTTTGGGCATACTACAGACTACAAAGCTATACTTAGAAGCCAACCAAAGTTAGGACTTTGGCTTCCATAGTTACCGGCTACTGTGGCACTTCTCCTCTGTCAACAGGAACCGCGTGAAAGAAGCAGATCCCACCGCTGCCAACCAATGTGATGGATACCCCGGCTACCCCGACTGGGTAGCTCCGCCAAAAGGGTCCTGCTTCCTCCCTGCCTACTGCAGCTCTGTAGCTGCCAAGTGATTACAGCCAGTATCCCACCCCGATACCGGGACCGCACCAGTATTAAGGGTCCCACCCTGTGGCAGACTCTGTCTACCCCAACTAGGTAGCTCAGCAACTGAGATCTTTTCACAGAATTTCACAGAAAACAGAAGTCCCAAAATTTAGGATTTACAATATCTAGAACCAAGTTTTGCCATCTTCCTACAGTAATAGAAATCTCGTTCTGTACAGTGAGTTTGGAACTTTTTTTTTTTTGGGGGGGGGGTTTCAAAGGCTTTATTGAAAAACTGTAGACATTGCAATGTTGAAATAAGAAATATAAAGACTGTAAGAATACTTACATAAGGCAATAATATGCAATTCAAATCCAGTTTCCAGATATAATTTATAGGTCAAAGGTTCTCAGTAATATAAAGTATCCATCACAGCTCTTATTCAAACTCTTTATGAGATGTCAAAAAGGCCTGACAGGATAGTGTATGGAGGCTGAAAGAGGCATTATTTGGGTTACAACGATCTGTCCATGAGGGACCTCATTTAACTATTAAAAGTTCAACACAGGATACTCATCAGTATTAATTCATGTATAATACTAGTAAATCTTGAGGGTAAGAGAAACCAATTTTGCATGAGAAGAAATTAAGTCAGAAGATAGAAGAGGTTAGAAGAGATTCAGAGAAGGAAGAACGGGGGAAGGGAAGAAGGAAGGAAGTTCCCGGCTGGGGGGATAGAGGGAGTAGAGTCTTACTGTTGTGGTGGAGTTGTGTGGATGAGAGATTCCCAATAAAACATGACCTCCTGAAAGAAGTTCAAGTTTCTGGTCCTAAAATATAAAATTCCTCATAAGAGAGGAGTTCAGATGTATTAAAGGGACACTCAAGTCAAAATTAAACTTTCATTATTCAGATAGAGCATGCCATTTTAAACAACTTTCCAAATTTACTTTCATTAACTAAATGTGCACAGTCTTTTTATATTTAAACGTTTTGAGTCACCAGCTCCTACTGAGCATGTGCAAGAATAAGTGTGTATGCATTTGTGAATGGCTGTTGGCTGTCACATGGTACGTGTATGCATTTGTGATTGGCTGATGGCTGTCACATGGTACGTGTATGCATTTGTGATTGGCTGATGGCTGTCACATGGTACAGGGGGAGTGGAAAAAGACATAACTTTTAAAATTGTCAGAAAAAAAATCTACTACTCATTTGAAGTTCAGACTAAGTGCTATTGTTATCTTGCATTGTAGGTGTCAGGGATGTTTTCCATTTTCTTGCTATCAGTAATCTTGCGCTATTGAGGCCTATTTGAGCAGTTTCTATCTAATTTTACATTTTTTTCTGGGTTTCTAATTGAAAAGGGCAGTTGTTGGTGTTAATGTGAAGGTGTTTCCCATTAATCCCTTATAAAAGGTCTCAACGCTGTTAAAGAAAGGAGATGGAAATTTACATTGCCACCAGATGTGTGACATGGTGCCTAGAATGCCACATCCTCTCCAACAAGAGGCATTGGCATTGCGGTGTATATGTGTTTAATCCTATCAGGAGTGAGGTACCAGCAAAACAAAACTTTATTATTCAGTTCGAGTAATCTAGGGGAAGAGGATGATGTGTGTGAATGAATATATTATTCCACTGTCTCCTGGTAAGTGAGATCCCTAGTTCCGTGTGCAAGTGGGATGCAAATGGGGGCGATGGAGGTGTGGAGTCATCAAGTTATTTCTTAGCTATCAACAGAGAACACAGGGCAGTGTGTTCATTAGACAGAGGCGTTCAAAATTTGTGGGCTCCCTAAGAGGGTCCTGTTTGTGGGGAGAGGAGTATACAATAGAGATTGTTTCGCTAGCACTGGCCTATTGGAATGTTTAATCCAGCATAGAAGGCCTACTGCAGGGGAGTTTAGAAGGTAGGCATCTATAGACGTCCACACTTTAGAATATGGTTGGTCTTGCAACTCTAATACTCTTTGAAGGACAAATGCGTTATAGTATTATAAAATAGATGGCAAACTAATACCACCTGTGGCCAGAGGTTGAAAAAGTACTTTTCTGTTAATTCAGGGTTTGATGCCTCCCCAGATAAAAAGAGTTTATTAGCGATTGCAGTTGGTTTATATATGTGGTGGGTAAGTGAATGGGGGCAGCTTGGAGTATATAAAGAATTTGTGAGAGAGTGGAGATTTTAATTGTCTGTATTTGAGCCACCAAGATAGAGGCTTGTCACTCCAGGTATCAAAGTCTTTGCAAAGTTTATGTAAGAGGTAGTGTTTAAATAATTTGTTTCTAGATAGGGATAGATCCCTAGATACTTAATCTTGTAGAGCTTCAGACTATAGGGACAAATCAAACGTAGTTCCTCGAAATCCTAAAGGATTTCAGATTTTTGTGTGTTAATTATGAAGTTCGTATGGTCAACAAATGTCTTAAACTCAGTCAAGAGCAGTGGGAGGGATAACGAGGGAGAGGTGAGTAGGACCAGAACATCGTCCCCATACAGAGTGATTTTGTACGCATTGGGGCCTTACTGTATTCCACTAATGTCAGTATTGTGTCTTATATATGATGCCAATACTTCCATAGATATTGCAAAGAGGAGTGGGGACAGTGGGCAACCCTGCCTCGTACCATTTTGGATTTTAAAGCTGTCCGACAAGATACCATTGACTTTAACCCATGCAGAGCGGTGGGAGTATAAGCTTAGAATTTGGTGTATCAAGGCAGTTAGACAAATTTTCAGAAAATTGCAGTCCAGCTGCTCGAAAGCTTTCTCAGCATCTGTTGAGATTAAGATTGAAGGTTGTTTTGACTGGCTGGCATGTTCTATTAGGTGGATGACCCTTATCGTCTTGTCTTGTGCCTCTCTTTTGGGCATGAAGCCCGATTGGTCAGCATGTATTAGTTGGGGAAGTACTTTATTAAGCAGTGAGGCCAGGATCTTAGCATACAGTTTGATAGCTGAATTGAGTAGTGAAATGGGTCGATAGTTTTCAGCTTTAGTTGGGTCTTTATCTGCCTTTGGAAGCACCGCTATATGAGCCTCTAAAATTTGTCTAGACCAGGGTTGTTTATTGTCAATGGATTGGAAAAGTGAAGTAAGGTGCGGGGCAAGGAGTGGAGCAAACTGTTTATAGTAAAGATTAGAGAATCCGTCTGGGCCCAGGCTTTTATGTAGGGGGAGGGATTTAATGACTGCTAGGGTTTCTTGAATGGTTATAGGTTAATCTAAGGTAACAGCTAATTTCACAGGTAATACGGGGAGGTGTGCTTCAGCTACATATTGTTCACTAGCTGCCTTGGATTTTGACAGCGGTGGGGAGGAAGATTATATAGCTTGCTATAGAAGGATCTAAATTGGTCCACAATATGACAGCTGCCCACCAGGTTGTGTCCTTCAGGGTGTATAAGTATATGTATGCAGGAGCTATATTTCTGCTGTTTACAGGGATTGTAAAGTCCATATTAAACTTTCATGATTCATATAGGGAATGCCATTTTAAACAACTTTCTAATTTACTTTTACTTTTACTTCATCAAATTTGCTTTGTTCTCTTGTTATTCTTAGTTGAAAGCCAAACCTATATAGTCTCATATGCTAATGTCTAAGCCCTTGAAGGCCGCCTCTCAACTGAATGCATTTGACAGTTTTTCACCACTTGAGGGCGTTAGTTCCTGAGTTTCATATAGATAACACTGCTCATGCACGTAAAGTTATTTAAGAGTCAGCACTAATTGCCTGAAATTATATTTCTATAACAGTGTTGGTTATGCAAAAGTGGGGAATGGTAAATAAAGGGATTATCTATCTTTTTAAACAATAACATTTTTGGTGTTTACTATACCGTTAAGTGTCTTAGCCAGCGAGGTTCCTATTTTATTAAAATCGAAGAATTATTTTTTTTTTAAGATAAAGTGCTTTCTTTTGAGCCTCCTTATAAAGTAGGTGATTGAACTCATTCCTTGCTTTCCATAACTGCGATGAGATAATATTGTTGGAGGGTTTTGATTTATGTTGAATTTCTAGGTCGTGAATAGTGTTTAGCATATCTGCATAAGCCGTTCTATATTGTTTGGTAAGGAATGCTTTTTATATTTTATCAATTCACCCTGTATCACTGGTTTGTGAGCTTCCCACAGCGTGTGGGGGGAGACGTCGGGTGTGTTGTTTAGGATGAAATATTTTTTGATATGCTCTGATAATTTCGTGTTGAGAATGGGGTTTTTAAGCATGGTGTCATCCAACCTCCATAGTAAAGGGGACAGTGGGGAATCAGACCATTTCATAATTACACTAACCATAGAGTGATAGACCATTGAGTAAACTGTAGCTGAGTTGATCTATGAAGATATAATCAATGCGGGAGTAATTCTTGTGGGGGCTAGAGTAGAATTACATTTTTTTTTGTCTTGGGTGTTTGGCATGCCATGCATCTGTGAGGGCAAGAGAATGGAGGTTTGCACCTATATCTGAGAGGGACCTTGGGGAGGTGCCGCTACTTCCCGCAGAGCAGTCAATAACTGTCTAAAAGGCTATGTTTAGATCTCCAGTCTTGAAGTTATAATATCTTACGGGTGATTCAATGGACGAACTTAGCCTGTTTAGTGTTGGGTGCGTAGATGTTGGCCAATGTTATAAATTTGCACTCTTGGTTAGGTGTATTTATGTATGCAGTTATATGTGCCAATGGGATGTATGCTGAAGCCTCTTTTAATGTAGGGTAATGTAGCATCAGGAGCGTCCTTCCAAAGGTCAGAATTTGAGTTAGATCCGTCACCTAGGAAATCCCAGTGCATGGGAGTAAGAAGAGAGATTTGTTATGGCTTGGTCTTTCTTCAAGTAATTGAGGACTGGTTCTCAGTCAAAGTGGATGTTGTAGAGTCCAGTGAGCTTGTATTCTTCCATTTGTGGAAGACCTGTGTACAACCTTGTCTTTGCGGTCTAGTGATTCCAGTGTTCTGAGTATCAACTTTAAGTGTCGGAGGAGTTGGCTTCTTTATCTGCAGCTGGGAGCAGAAGGCGTTCAGGTCTTCAGGTGATTTGTATGTGGCCGTCTTATTATCCTTCAATACTTTCAGACAGAAAGGGAACCCCCATCTATAGGGAATGCCTAGTTCTCTGAGGTGCATTGTGAGATATTTAGCTTCTCGTCTCTTAGCCAGAGTTAGCTGGCTAAGGTCAGCATAGAGTTGGAGATGACACCCTTCATGGTGGATAGGAGACTTCTTTCTTGCTGCTGAAAGGATGTTTTCTTTATCCCTGGAACTGGCAAACTTAAGAATAGCATCTCTTGGCGGAGCTGAGTCCTTAGGAGGGGGTTTCAAGGTCCGATGGTAGCGGTCTAGTGGGAACTCAATGTCCTCTTTACTTCCTGTCACAGATACTGGGCTGCAGGGTCTGAACCCTTACCCCCCCCACACCCCCCTACAACCTCAACCCTGTTGTTTCTCAGTGGTTTTGGGCTCCTCAGAGCAACCACAATCCCTGGAAGCTTTGGTTTGCTTGTCTTGTGAAAAGCTGGTGTATGACCAAGAAAACCCTCCTAGGCTGGCCGGGCCCCTGGAACTCCCGGTCGGCCACCTCACCACGGACACCCACCTAACCCCTCTCAGGCTGTCCGGGCTCCTGGAACTCCCGGTCGGCCACAGGACAGCAGGACACCCGCTAACTTTACCTAGTCGCTCCAGCAACCATGTGCCCCAGTGCTCCGCTCTTTTGGGGATTAGTAGCCCCTAGGGAGGACAAGAGGTGGGGGAATTACCGGAGGGGAGCTGCTTTAGGAATTGGGGGTTTTGGACACCCCTACCCCCATAACTTCAACGGGCTGTATCTCCGGTCCCCAATAACGAATCATGCCGCTTTTTGGACTGCAGCATCTGGGGACCGCTAGCTTTCAAATGACTCATTGGAAGTGCCGTAATGTCAGTATTGTGTCTTATATATGATGCCAATACTTCCATAGATATTGCAAAGAGGAGTGGGGACAGTGGGCAACCCTGCCTCGTACCATTTTGGATTTTAAAGCTGTCCGACAAGATACCATTGACTTTAACCCATGCAAAGGGGAGCTGCTTTGGGGGGGGTTTGGACACCCCTACCCCCATAACTTCAATGGGCTGTATCTCCGGTCCCCAATAACGAATCACGCTGCTTTTTGGACTGCAGCATCTGGGGACCGAGAGCTTTCAAATGGATCCCCCGGGATCACCCCAAAACCGTCACTACTGTGTCCTGGGATTCTGTGGGACTATGGTTGCTATGGAGGCGCCGGTCAGTCTGGAGGGGTGGGAATGGCGGGAAAACTGTGGCATTGTCTCCCTGTCTTATCAAGATGAGCTGTTTGTATAAAAGGAGTGTGTGTTTTCAATAAATCAGTTCACTATTTTCACCTGAATGCTAGTCTGTCTAGTTATTTGGGTGGGCTCCTGCTAGAATCACTTTCCTAGGCTACATAGCCACTTGTTCCAGGCAGAGGAAGGATCCGGTCGACAGCGCTACCCAGTCAGGGTAGCGGGGAGTCCGTCACACTTCCCAGCAGTGTATTAAACAATTTTTGGAAGTAGGGGAGCCGCTCTGATGGTTTTATGGATTCTGGAATGCACATGATCCTAATTTTTTGACGCCTCCCTCTGTTGTCCAGGTCTTCAACCTGGTCTTGTAGTTGCTGTATCATGGAGGAATTATGAGAGGTTTATTGAATCTGTAAGTCCAGAATTTTGTCTGTCTGTTCAACATCCTCTTCTAACTAAACATTTTGATTCTCAATGTCACTGATTTCTTATCTTACTTCAGAAAGACTGATTTAAATCATGTTACTGACGAGTTATAAAGGTGGTGAGCCTTGTAGATCTGCCTTGGTTATTGGTGCATCCACCTCAGGGTCTATCTCTTGATCTGAGATATCTGGTTGTATCTTTTCGGGCCTATCTGTTGGTTCTAGCATAGAAGAGTTTTAAAGAAAGAGTGCACCTTAGGTGTAGGTGTAGTCAGGCCCTTGTTTAATTTTTCAGACCTTGTAGACATAATGTTACAGGGCAAGTTGTGAGACAAATCTTTGCTATGTAAAGCAGGCACTGAGTGTGCAAACTGAAAGCAAAGTATAAATTTATATGTTAGAGCTGGCTCCATAATAATAGACTAGATTTGCTGATAGGCTAAGAGCCTTAGGTGCAATTGTGGCCCTACAGCGTTATATTAAATTAGGCCGTAAGTGCTGCATTACCTATTTGTACTCTCTGTTCAGCATGAAATGCTTGAAGTTAAGGTGCCCTGGTTGATTTATCTGTTGTACAATCCTTATGATAGCTTTGCCCTTGAATGAGTTGCTTTCATATTAGATGTGGGTGGAATCAGTTGTCTTAGCTGTTTTTGCTGAGTTGAAGTCAGTGGTGCATGACAGGCGTGAGGTGAGGGGATGCGAGTACTCACATTATGCTCATAGTTTACATGCTGGATACCACGTGGCTATGCTTGCTGTGTGTGCTACGTGCTAATCTATTCACCTTCTTCTTGCTACCCCTAGTCGATGTGTGAGACGGTGCTTTGAGGCAGTAATGGGGCCACAGATTGGCAGACTGGCGGACAGATGTTTATCCTGGGGTTGCAGGCCTTAATGACCTTAATGGCATCTCAGCGTTGTCGCCCGTGCTGCTCTATCGCGGTTATGTAGTCACAGTCCAGACTTCACCGGAGGGCCCTGTGCAGATCAAGGAGCTGGATCCGTCATCAGAAGTAGGGAGCTCCTATTCCTATGGTCACTGTAGCAATTTTAAGCAGACCAAACTTCGGAGCTCTTCTTGGGCGCTGGCTAGCTCCACCCCTGAGGTTTGGAACTTTTGCCAATATTTGAAACCTTGTAACTTAGTGGTTTCTCAATTTACAGTATAAGAACTGTTAAAATCCTGATGCAGAAGATTATATAAGTTGTGGCCACTTTTTTCTTATGGAAAATAATTTCACACATTGTTCTTGATTTCAGATGAGAATCTTGCCCAATCAGGATACAAGATTTTTCCAGTCAATGACTGAAAGAAAATATATATATATATATATAATTTTTTTTTAAACTAATTCAGCAAAAACGTCCTATATCCCCATCATGCCCATATACAACTGGCATTTAGATTGTTTAACACTTATACCAGAAAGACATCTTTATCCAATTGCAACACACCCACACATGCACTCCATGATCCACATTATCTATGGTTTATCGATGGTTTATCGATGTGCAGCAGACATGATCCGCTGCCCACACAATAATAATTCGTCCCCCAGTGTTGCACAAATTGTGACCAAGAATTTAATTGTTTTTTTCCCTTACTTAGCCTACTTACATATTTCTATCTATACCAACAAGCTTTCTATCGATCAAAAATGAATTATTAAAATATTGACTGCCTGCACACACTCCTAAACACGTTCCATTTTTGCCTAGATTGAGGGTTATTAAGAAGGGTACCTTTTCACAAATTAAAATATTTTTTTTTCCATATTAGAAGGGGCTTGCTAAAGTGATTTTCCATGAATGTTAACTTACTGTAAGCTTCATAAATTAATCCGTATTGGAAGTGACAACTAGGTACGCATGACTTACCCTGTATAGCTGGAAGATTGCTGAAGTATGAAGCTTGTATTCAGTTAAGTATTTCTGTTTATAATGATGGCATATTTTTAAGGAGATGTGCTAACCTTCATTTTAGTTATCAACATTTTCTTTTTGTACACCTGGATTTTAAAAATATCTATCAGAGCCCACATTGTTCAGGGGTGGTGACTTTAAAAGACTGATGAATTCTAATTATTTACCTAAAAATGTCATATTTACAAAATATTTTTGAATCCAAGAATTAACCTCTGGCAAGTATATTATTTTAAATAATCATTTCTTGAAAAGACAAAGTCAAAATTGAATGTTCATGATTCAGCTAGACTAGAGCATGTCATTTTAAGACACTTCTAACTTACCTCTATTATCAAATTGACTAGGTTTGTTGAAAAGCATAAATACATATCCTCAACAACAATGCACTACTGAGTTAGCTGGTGATTGGTGGCTATGTATATGTTAGCTAGCTCCCAGTAGTTCATTGCTGCTATGGTGTTGATTTTAACTTTGTATGGGTTAAACATAAAAAAGTTACATTAAACACTGCATAAATACATTAAAATAATGTGTTACCCTCATATATGCAATATCTAATAAAATGATTCACTAAATACTAAAAACAAAGTTATATGAGTTAAAATGGGTTAAAATGCATATGGTATATAACAAGGCATTTAAATAGAAAGGGCTATAATGTATATATACATGTATGTATGTGTGTGTGTATGTATATATACTGTGTGTGTATGTATATATACATATGACAATGTATATACATGTGTTTCTCTCTCTCTCTCTCTCTCTCTCTCAGATAACTTTTAATATTACCAATTAAAAGCAGGATACATGACACCTGTTTCAAATGCACAGTATAGCAGAGATCTATACAGAACAGTATAACATTCTTAAAAACCATTACCTTATATACCATAAATGTAATGTCTCAGAACGCCGAGCCGTATCTGCAGCACACATGCTTTGTCCCCTATTGATGACGTCATCAGCGCATGACTCGCACTGACGTGTTCATCCAGGGGGCGTGTTGTACATTGACAGTGAATCATGTCTATCAGGAAACGCCCTAAATCAAAATCAAGGATAGCGTGTTAGACAACAGTAACTATAGTTACCTACCGAAAGCATAACAACAATACTTAGCAGGGCGTCAGATTATGTAATGAGACATCATTAAAATCATTAAAAAACAAACATTTAAGTGATGATCTCTCTTAGGTGCTGCATAGATCACATAACCATTGATTATCATGTCTCAAGGAATATGGTAGAGACTTAACAGAGGACTTATGTCGTCAGGGATTCTGAGCAATATTGTAAGCACAGTTACTAGGGAACTTGTTTCAGTTGTTAAGCAGCAGCAGCAGTAGATCAGCAGCCTTATATTAGACCATACAGAAAGTAGTCAGTGTTGTGTTGGTTCTTTTGTAGAACATACTAGACGAACATCATGAATAAAATGATCCCATTTATTTTATACCTCTTGTTTTGGTGTGGGTGTTGAAAAGTGTCTCCTTTTAACATGCTGTTGCACGTAATACAATCTCCACACTTAAAACAGCCCTTTTTTGTGGATTTTAACTAAGTGAGCCCTTCATAGCACTTCACAGGGTCTGTTTTAACAACCAGATCTCTCAGATTGTTCGCACAACGGTATACCATCCTTGGATGTTGTGTGTGCTGGAACGGTAGAGTCTTATCTGTTTTTCTATTAGATCCCAATGTTTCTTGACTGCAGAGCTTATATGATGATGCATTTTGTGTGGTTGTACCCTGGCTGTTTGGTTTGGGGGTCCTTTCTGGAATTGTTCAACCACTCTGGTCTTGATTCCCATGACCATTTTATTGTCATATCCACATTTATCAGCTTATTAGACATATCTTCATGTTGCTTATCTTTGATCAGTGCCTCTGTATTATTGTGCAGTACCCGAGTGAGGCTACAATACCTCTTTTTTGGTGTAGGGGATGACAGCTGTGAGTCTCCAGTAGGGAGTTACGATCTGTGGGATTGGTATAAAGGGATGTACCAAATTTACACATTCCTTCTCTGTATGTATGTATGTATGTAGTACTTTTAATGCGTGGTTAATCACCCGTAAGGGTTTCAATGCGCTGCTCATTTTATCGACCTTGGAAGGATGAAAGGCTGAGTGGACCTTGCCGGGGATTGAACCTGCAACCCTTGGGTTGCTACAGAGCTCAGCCACAGTGCCTTAGCATGCTGAGCTATCTGTCCAGATGCTGTCTTTGTCAACCTTAAATATATTCAGATCCAAAAAATGGATCTGTTGTACATCATTTTCCATTTTAACGTTGATTGCTGTGTTGGGTTTGTTTAGCATCCCTAACCAACTATTAAGACTCTCCTCTGCCCCCCCCCCCCCAGACTAGAAATACATCATCAATGTACCGGGTATAATACACAATCTCCATTATGTCATGTGGTTTCATGGTCATCTGTTCGTACCAAGACATGAAAAGATTGGCATAAGTGGGTTCCATGTTTGAGCCCATGGCAGTCCCCAAGATCTGCAAATAGTAATAATTTTCGAATCTAAAAGCATTTTTTTCCAAGCACAACCTTAGTAGTTCCAATAGAAACTCAATCGAATGGAGGTGTACAGGCTGTCAACAATCATGGTGACGACAAGTATATAATCACTTCTCAGTGTGTCAAATGTTTTTAGTATTCTTATTAGACTAGGAGAATCTTGTAGCTACGCAAAAGTGTCCTTAACCACTAGTTGCAAATGATGGTCTATATATTTTTCTATGTTCGAGAATAATGACCCTTTTGCAGACACAATGGGCTTGCCATGGTCATTATTCATAGTCTTATGCACTTTAGGCAATAAATATAAGACCGGGATCTTTGGAAAATCAGTCAAGAATGCGCATTTATTTTCATCAAGAATACTGTTAGAACCACAACAGGAATTCGTGGAACTGTGACTACTGAGTAATTGGTTACTTAGTCCAGCTAAATAATGTGTTTAGTCAGGTTAGCAATTAATAGATTCTGTTTTTTTAATATGTTATATGTGACAGAATTGATAACTATGCACTATAGTATAAGGTTATCACTCTGTCTTATTATGGCCAAACTACAAGTGACAGTTTATATTTCTTGGAAACTGACAAATAGTAAATGGCGTAGGATTTGTGGATGGAATGAGCATATATCAGATGAGTATCCCTTAGTTGCCAAGTAAGGTAGAATATAATACATAAAGTTATTAGGACAGCAACCCCTCTTAAGTATAAATCCCTCTAACACAGGATACATAGTATATATATAAGTTAAGCTTGTCATACGACCTGAGACCGGATGGTCAAATGAAGTTCAAGCAGAGTTGCTTATGAGCTGTTCCGGTGCTCCTGATGCTGAACGGAGGATTAAGTAAAAACTAATGAACTCAGGCTGTGTGAGCGGTTACAGAAAGGTGTACGGCCCTAGCTGATGACGTCAGCGTATCCGCGCTTTCTGGTAGCCACAGATCCTGAGATTAAGACAGCTGGGAATAACTGTAAATTCACAGTAGGTAACGGTTAAGGGATAAAGAGTACTTGTTCCCTCGAAGCAGAATGTAGATTGTGGCTTAGATAGGATGGAGAGTAACCTGTAGGTTAGACGCTCTTCAATAATCCAGTGAGGAATGAAGATATATGCAATGTCTAATAAAATGATTCACTAAATACTAAAAACAAAGTTATATGAGTTAAAATGGGTTAAAATGCATATGGTATATAACAAGGTATTTAAATAGAAAGGGCTATAATGTATATATACATGTATGTATGTGTGTATGTATGTATGTATACATATGACAATGTATATACATGTGTTTTTCTCTCTCTCTCTCTCTCTCTCTCTCTCTCTCTCTCTCTCTCTCATATAACTTTTATATTACCAATTAAAAGCAGGATACATGACATTTCAGGGACATTACGTTCCCTTTTTCAAATGCACAGTATATCAGAGATCTATACAGAACAGTATAACATTCTTAAAAACCATTACCTTATATACCATAAATGTAATGTCTCAGAACGCCGAGTCGCATCTGCAGCACACATGCTTTGTCCCCTATTGATGACGTCATCAGCGCACAACTCGCACTGACATGTTCATCCAGGGGGCGTGTTGTACATTGACAGTGAATCATGTCTTTCAGGAAACGCCCTAAATCAAAATCAAGGATAGCGTGTTAGACAACAGTAACTATAGATACCTTCCGAAAGCATAACAACAATACTTAGCAGGGCGTCAGATTATGTAGTGAGACATCATTAAAATCATTAAAAAACAAACATTTAAGTGATGATCTCTCTTAGGTGCTGCATAGATCACATAACCATTGATTATCATGTATCAAGGAATAGGGTAGAGACTTAACAGAGGACTTATGTCGTCAGGGATTCTGAGCAATATTGTAAGCACAGTTACTAAGGAACTTGTTTCAGTTGTTAAGCAGCAGTAGCTCAGCAGCCTTATATTAGACAATACCGAAAGTAGTCAGTGTTGTGTTGGCTCTTTTGTAGAACATCCTAGACGAACATCATGAATAAAATGACCCCATTTATTTTATACCTCTTGTTTTGGTGTGGGTGTTGAAAAGTGTCTCCTTTTAACATGCTGTTGCACGTAATACAATCTCTACAATTAAAACAGCCCTTTTTTGTGGATTTTAACTAAGTGAGCCCTTCATAGCACTTCACAGGGTCTGTTTTAACAAGCAGATCTCTCAGATTGTTCGCACAACGGTATACCATCCTTGGATGTTGTGTGTGCTGGAACGGTAGAGTCTTATCTGTTTTTATTAGATCCCAATGTTTCTTGACTGCAGAGCTTATATGATGATGCATTTTGTGTGGTTGTACCCTGGCTGTTTGGGGGTCCTTTCTGGAATTGTTCAACCACTCTGGTCTTGATTCCCATGACCATTTTATTGTCATATCCACATTTATCAGTTTATTAGACATATCTTCATGTTGCTTATCTTTGATCAGTGCCTCTGTATTATTGTGCAGTACCCGAGTGAGGCTACAATACTTCTTTTTTGGTGTAGGGGATGATAGCTGTGAGTCTCCAGTAGGGAGTTACGATCTGTGGGATTGGTATAAAGGGATGTACCAAATTTACACATTCCTTCTCTGTATGTATGTATGTAGTACTTTTAATGCGCGGCTAATCACCT
The DNA here is from genome assembly GCF_027579735.1 of Bombina bombina. NCBI lineage: Eukaryota > Metazoa > Chordata > Amphibia > Anura > Bombinatoridae > Bombina > Bombina bombina. Next base: position 280,395,353 of record NC_069504.1, read on the forward strand.
GTAAGGGTTTCAATGCGCTGCTCATTTTATCGACCTTGGAAGGATGAAAGGCTGAGTGGACCTTGCCGGGGATCGAACCTGCAGAGCTCAGCCACAGTGTCTTAGCATGCTGAGCTATCTGTCCAGCTGCTGTCTTTGTCAACCTTAAATATATTCAGATCCAAAAAATGGATCTGTTGTACATAATTTTCCGTTTTAAAGTTGATTGCTGTGTTGGGTTTGTTTAGCATCCCTACCCAACTATTAAGACTCTCCTCTGCCCCCCCCCCCCCAGACTAGAAATACATTGTCGATGTACCGTGTATAATACACAATCTCCATTATGTCATGTGGTTTCATGGTCATCTGTTCGCACCAAGACATGAAAAGATTGGCATAAGTGGGTGCCATGTTTGAGCCCATGGCAGTCCCCGAGATCTGCAAATAGTAATAATTTTCGAATCTAAAAGCATTTTTTTCCAAGCACAACCTTAGTAGTTCCAATAGAAACTCAATCGGATGGAGGTGTACAGGCTGTCAACATCCATGGTGACGACAAGTATATAATCACTTCTCAGTGTGTCAAATGTTTTTAGTATTCTTATTAGACTAGGAGAATCTTGTAGCTACGCAAAAGTGTCCTTAACCACTAGTTGCAAATGATGGTCTATATATTTTTCTATGTTCGAGAATAATGACCCTTTTGCAGACACAATGGGCTTGCCATGGGGATTATTCATAGTCTTATGCACTTTAGGCAATAAATATAAGACCGGTATCTTTGGAAAATCAGTCAAGAATGCGCATTTATTTTCATCAAGAATACTGTTAGAACCACAACAGGAATTTGTGGAACTGTGACTACTGAGTAATTGGTTACTTAGTCCAGCTAAATAATGTGTTTAGTCAGGTTAGCAATTAATAGATTCTGCTTTCTAAATATGTTATATGTGACAGAATTGATAACTATGCACTATAGTATAAGGTTATCACTCTGTCTTATTATGGCCAAACTACAAGTGACAGTTTATATTTCTTGGAAACTGACAAATAGTAAATGGCATAGGATTGGTGGATGGAATGAGCATATATCAGATGAGTATCCCTTAGTTGCCAAGTAAGGTAGAGTATAATACAGAAAGTTATTAGGACAGCAACCCCTCTTAAGTATAAATCCCTCTAACACAGGATACATAGTATATATAGAAGTTAAAGTGAAGGTCAATTTTTGGGTTTCATAATACATAATTTTGAAGCTTATAGTATAAACACTGTAGTCGCTCACTTTATATTTCTAAATAACGGATCGTTTGCAAATAAAGAGTTATTATAATGTACCTCCGTTATCGCTCTAATCTCCGCCCATACAGCACTTCCTTATTCAGCTGTTATGACATCGCATTCTGTCTTTCAAATGTACTACGCTCGTGCACCTGTGTGTTGTCTCTAAATGCGCATGCGTAGCCACATCTAAACAGCGCATGCGTTTTCATTTACGGCCGTAATTAATCCAAAAGTATTACAAACCGTGGGTTAGATGAGCAGCGTATTCATTTGTACCTGTTCTTAGAGATCGCTGCTATTTTTCTAGGATGCGGGAAACCGATGATGCCGATGCAATGTATCAAAAAAATATGACAGCGGAGAACGCATGCGCGTAACATGAACGAGCATGCCGATGATGATGCGCTATTCAATTACACGCATGCGCATATTGTTTCAATGACGAAACAGAAAAGGGGCTGGACGCCATGGGGGTAAACCGAAGATTGAAGAGAAAAACTGTCAATCAATAAAGGCACTGTGACGGGCGGATTGTAATCCTGAAACGGAGCGCATTCAGATCGTAAAAAATAAAACTTTTTATTGCATTTTCCTATGATTTCATGAATGAACCTCATACTAATTATATCTAATTTATTGAAAAATGATAAGCACAACCCCGGACTTGACCTTCACTTTAAGCTTGTCATACGACCTGAGACCGGATGGCCAAATGAAGTTCAAGCAGAGTTGCTTATGAGCTGTTCCGGTGCTCCTGATGCTGAACGGAGGATTAAGTAAAAACTAATGAACTCAGGCTGTGTGAGTGGTTACAGAAAGGTGTACGGCCCTAGCTGATGACGTCAGCGTATCCGCGCTTTCTGGTAGACACAGATCCTGAGATTAAGACAGCTGGGAATAACTGTAAGTTCACAGTAGGTAACGAAGGAAAGGAGGAGCCTTAAGTAGCTGGATGGAGGGCCCAATTACGGAGTTAAAGGTACAGTTCAGGATGAGGAGTGGAATACCTGACAAATACATGCTTCAAACGCAGATCTCAGGGACTGGTCAGTGAGTTTTTTTAAATGAAAGGGTGGGATTTCCCCTTTGCCGAATATATACACTTGTTAGCCAACTGGCGCTTAGCTTCTTGGCAGTAATCACTATAATTAATATAACAATACCGCCCCCCTTATCAGCAGGGCATATTATTATTGAATTTTCACGGCTTAGGCCTTTTATAGCCTTGTAATCATGCCCAGATAAATTAGGATATTCTGTAGGTTCATTATCAGAGTTTACTTAATTAGTCGTAGTATGTTCAAAAGTGGACTGTGGTTTAAAGCTATGCTTAATGTCACTATTTTTTTCTCTCTTTGTCCTTAAATAAATCTTTAAGTTTCAGTTTCCTCTGTAGGATGTGTGTGTCAACTATTTTGCAAAACTTGTCTTTTTTTGGTGTTGGTATGAAAGATAAACCACGATTTAATACATTATGTTCATCCCTAGTGAGAGGTCTATCGCTGAGATTGAAAACAATGTTCACTTTTTCTTTGCAGCCCTCTTTTTTTCTATAGCCCCCGTCTGATGTGTGATCATTTGCGTTTTTTGCACCATTTGACATTAGTGGAGGTTTTGCTGCTGCTCTTGTCACAATCCCAGAAAAAGAAGCTGAATGTGACTGTGAAGGTTGTGAAACAGCCAAATCCTCATTGGCATTGGTATCACCTTCAGAAGTGTCACCCCCACTACTGTCAACTGTGTCCAAGATGTTTTTGGTTTTATGTGCCTATGTCTCCTCCTAGGGGCCTCCTGGTCATTGCCAAAAGCCACCTGTAGATTCGTTTTTTCCCTATAGTCTCCTTCTACAGTGGTTAGTTTCCTATTTTTAAAAGACATTAGATCGTTTTTATATTTCTCGTGTTTCTAATTTATTAACCCAATCCTGAGTCTTATCATCCACCATAATTTGGTAACAACGCTGTTTCAACATGTCAATCTCAAATTTCATCTTATTTTCTAACCTATTCACTTTCTCAATTACTAAAAGTATAAGATCATATGAACTCTTGTTTAGTATTGAGCACCATTTATGGCAAAATTCAGAGTTTGGTGGGGGTATTCTTTACTCTAAATCCTCTGTTTATTTTTGTGATAGTTAGAGAGGTAAACTGCGTGTAGATGGAAATCCATTTCTCTTTTTCTTAAATTTAACAACTTATGATATACATTGATAGGGGTGTCGCCCCTCAACTCACTCAGATCTGCCAGTATGTGAATCCTGTTTGTGTCCTCCTCTGTATCCACTAATGTGTCCGTGTTGACTTCATCCTCTTTCAATGATGTCATATTGGTAGTCAGTCTGGTTGCAATGTTAGAAGAACCTTCCATGGGGTCACTTCTAAAAACAGGGTTAAAAAGATGAAACCAGGTCCAACATAGATAAATGCAAAAGTCAATAGCAGTAAATAATCCAACAATAGCAGCAAAAGTTGTCGGGTGCACAGTCCAAGAAATGCACAACAAAAGTCAGTAAGAAAGGCACTCCATAATCCAACATAGGCAGCTTCCAGGGTGCAACTTCAAAGAATATCCAAGTAGCAGAGGTGAAAAAAAGCACTCACTGGTATTGCCGAGTAAAATATAACTTTTAATATTATTAATTAAAAGCAGGATGCATGACGTTTCTGGGACATTACGTTCCCTTTTTCAAATGCACAGTATAGCAGAGATCTATACAGAACAGTATAACATTCTTAAAAACCATTATCTTATATACCATAAATGTGATGTCTCAGAACACCAATCCACATCTGCGGCACACATGCTTTGTCCCCTATTGATGATGTCATCAGCGCACCATGCGTTCATCCAGGGTGTGTGTTGTAAATTGACAGCCAATCATATCATGTCTATCAGGAAATGCCTTAAAAAAATCAAGGATAGCGTGTTAGACAACAGTTACCTTCCTAAAGCATAACAACAATATTTAGCACGGCGTCAGATTATGTAGTGAGACATAATTAAAATCATTAAAAAAAAAAACATTTATGGGGGCGGAGCCAACTTCTGAAGTGGCAAGATGCGTATCAGTGAAGCTCCTGGTGTTAGACTTAATTTTATTGTGTTTTTTATATAATGAACCAACTAACATTTACTATTAGAGCAAAGGTACTCGTAGCTTAAAATCTACAAGACAAAAGAGCTGATTTTCAACCGCAAGCCTGACCTATGCTCTTCAGAAAGCCACGCTGACCTGCATCTACCTAATCCCGGGAGATATCACCCATAAGCCTTGTTTGCCGCGAGTTTGGGGCTGCCGCATGAAACCCCCGCACGGTTTTTCTGGGTTACAAAGTAGTTTAACACTACCACAAATGAGACTACCTTTCTTCACCTAAGAGGGAACCAGCTAACCTGATAATAATAGTCCCCGCTATCGAGCCACTTGAAGCTTTTTTTAAATATGGAGGCTCTGAATAGGTGGGAAAGTAAGATGGTGAAGCTAATTGAAAACCACTACCAAAGCCTAAAAACCGAGTTATGCAGCCTCTTCCTAAAATCAGGACCTATGATGAACGATCACCCTGCAAGAGTGAGCAGGTCGATAAGGGAGTGTGGTGACAGTTCTTCGCCAGCTACAACGGAGCATCAGCGAGACAAGCTTATACCTGTGAGAGATAAGCGTGTACCTGTGAGGGTCTTGGTGGGTAAATCGGGGACCTATACTGCTTGGGAGCTGATTATTCATCAAAAAGCGACAGCAACATCTACACAATAAATTTTTGTTCTGCAGATTACATATATGAGGTTAGATACAGACTGATTTAGTGTCAGATGAGTTATATTCATATTAGGTTGCTTTATCACATACCTACCACCAGCCAATACCTTTGCATTTAATCCCACTAGAATATAAACCTTAACAGGATCTTTCAGATATCCTACATCTTGTGCTATTCTTTTCATTAAGAGGTGTGTGTATATATATATATGTGTGTGTGTGTGTATGTCTGTATATATTGATATCTCTAACCATTTTGTCTTGAACCATAAAGTATGGTACCGCCACTCCCGCTTTGGCCTCCCCAAAATTAAAAAGATAAAAATGACCATTGGTTATAATACTACTTTCAAAGCTTAAATAGGTACAATCAGATTACAACCCTATAGTCCCTATTTTTATATATTTTATCCACTCCACTCTAGTCTACACTTTAGAAAGTTATCTCCCCTCACCCTTTCCCACTCTGTGAGAGAGAGTGGGTCATATCCATTACCCCTTCTCCGTCTCCGTCCAGTGGTGACAGCAACCCCTGAGGGGAGATACAACATATATCCCTTTTCCATATTGGTTTAGTGGTGACATAATTTTCAGAGCGGGGATACAGCTAACTGAAAACATTATATGGTCGAAACGATGCATAGACCTTAACTCTCCACACAATGCTATATATATTCTTTACCAACCCAGCCTTCAAATTTGAATCTTTTTCTTTTTGCACACTATCCTCCGTCTCTTAAATTTCTGTTGGCTCTGCACCTCTCCCCCTACTTATAAACCTTTATGTATTGTAATCTATTGGGGATAATTGTATATAGAAGACTGAAGCTATCCACCTCTGGTGGATAATACACTACTTAATATTATAGCCACACATTATAACAAGCCAAGTGCCAAATTCTCATTTTTCTGCTGTGGGATATAGGGCCATGCCCATATAGCAGAATTATAGCACAATGCTGTTTTGTTTACTTCCCATAATAGTGATACGGAACTTGCATAATAATATCCTCCTCGTGTTTCATTGTTCTTTTATCTATAATATTGGCCCTGGGGAGATAAGCCCCCATGCCCCATACTATTACTTTTTACCTATACCCGAAAGGGACGCAATTAGACCCCTCTTCAGTTGTTAACAAGTCTAAGCCCATGCATCCTTATAGGCTCCGCCCCCCACACCCCAACCCCTTACCCTCTCACTTCTTTTCCTGAACTGAGAGGTAATTTTTTCCCTTTGTGAACATTTTAACTGAGCCATTTCACTAAACATTGCTCATGACTCCCTACCCCACTTCTCTACACCTTTGAGCTTACTTCGTAAGCAGTGGAACATATATCCTATAGAAATTCATACTGGATTTTCATGTAAGTCAGTATGTTTTATTGCCCATTATTTTTACAATTTACTGATGCTTTATTTTTTGCACCTGAACGTACTATGATGAATCCTTTGCAATACTACTAAGTTACATAATGGACACGCTCCTATTGGATATCTTTTTGAATCCTGTTGATAGTGTGACTTACCATTAGTGATTGCTAAATGTTCTGATGCAACAAAAAGTATCTATGGAACTATTCTTAATAACTTGACAACAACATGTATACTACTGTATCTGATAAATATGTCTTTATCTTTGACAACCTGTATACATTCCTGTTCAATGATTATTTGGTGACTTATGCACAAAATCTTTCAATAAAAATAATTTTGAAAAAAAAAAAAATATATATATGGGTAAGAACCTGTATAATTAAACACCATAGAGCCCATTAACATCAGAAATAGTATGGCTATTGCTCTACCCTGGCCCCATAGTATGGACAGTCTATTATATTCTTCAAGAACATCACAAAATATCACATTATCACAAATATGTGTTGTGATACTAAGGTTCACAATAATTGAACCTTATTATCACAACACATATTTTAGGATTGCAACACATATTTTAGGATTGGTCTACCATATAACATCCCAACTCTATACAGTCAGGGAATTATACTATAGAGAAGGTTAAGGAAGTTAAATCTACACACTAAATATGTATATATTCCATGCTGCACACTCTCAAACTCCAGGTTCATGGTCTATGTAGTCTAAGGGTGATCATATGTTAGATGGTCGGTTAAAAATATTCTATTAGGTGGGTGTGCTATTTGCGACTGAGTTGGCACATCCTAACTCCTAATCAAAGACCACATACATTGCTATTTGGGGACAACTGCAGACATATTAGAAAATCCTTTAGAGTGACTTCACTTATCCTTCCTGAGACTATTGGTCAATGTAAAGATACAAGGTAGCTTAGAATGTTTGTTTCTACCCTAACCAACGTTTATAGGTTAGAGCTGATCACTTGATTCAAACCTCAATACAAAAATATATTAGAAAAAAAACAAAAAAACATTTAAGTGACAGGCGCTGCATAGATTGCATAACCATCGATTATCATGTATCAAGGAATATAGTAGAGACATAACAGAGGACTTATGTCATCAGGGATTCTGAGCAATATTGTAAGCACAGTTACTAGGGGACTTGTTTCAGTTGTTAAGCAGCAGCAGTAGTTCAGCAGCCTTATATTAGACCATATCGAAAGTAGCCAGAGTTGTGTTGGTTCTTTTGTAGAACATACTAGACGAACATCATGTATATATCTTAGTCCCATGAATAAGATGGTCCAAAGTCCAGCATCATATTTTACCCCTTAGGGGCTATGGTATCCAGGGTATATATCCATCTTGTCTTCAAACTGAGTTAGTGATTTGCCCTGTTGCCTCCCCTTGACAACGGTGGTACTTGGTCTATCAGCATAGTCCTTAGACTAGATACACTGGGGCCTATTTATCAAGATTTGTATGGAGCTTGGTGCCCTGTGTTTCTGGCGAGCCTTCAGGCTTGCCAGAAACACAAGTTATGAAGCAGCGTTCTAAAGACCGGTGCTCCATAACCTGTTTGCCTGCTCTGAGAAGGCGGACAGACAGCGCCGCAAATCAACCCGATCGAATACAATCGGGTTGATTGACACCCCCTGCTAGCGGCCAATCTTGGCCACAAATCTGCAGGGGGCGGCATTGCACTAGCAGTTCACAAGAATTGCTGGTGCAATGATAAATTCCGACAACGCATTTATCGATGTGCGGTGGACATGATCCACAAATTGGATCATGTCCGCTCACACCTTCTTAAATATGCCCCACTGTGTCTACAGTGGGCAAAGTGGCGTGCCAATGGATGTCTAATAAGAATACTAAAAAACATTTGACACACTGAGAAGTGATGATATACTTGTCACCATGGATGTTGACAGCCTGTACACCTCCATCTCTCATGATAGGGGTGTTCAAGCTGTCAGGACCATGGTGACTGAGTCAAAATGCTATACAGGCCCTCTGATTGAGTTTCTATTGGAACTACTAAGGTTGTGCCTGGAGAAAAATTATTTTAGATTCTAAAATTATTACTATTTGCAGATCTTCACTTCATATGCACAAAGTACCCTCACTGAACATATAGCACCCTCATTGTCACTACATACTATATGCACAAAGTACCCTCACTGAACATTTAGCACCCTCATTGTCACTACATACTATATGCACAAAGTACCCTCACTGAACATATAGCACCCTCATTGTCACTACATACTATATGCACAAAGTACCCTCACTGAACATATAGCACCCTCATTGTCACTACATACTATATGCACAAAGTACCCTCACTGAACATATAGCACCCTCATTGTCTCTTCATATGCACAAAGCACGATCACTGCACACTCTCACGTGAAAGTCTCAGTTTAAGTTCCAATCAAATGTTAAAAGGCAGGGTAATTCCAAAATTAAACTTCTCTGCATACCTCATAATTTAAAATAATACATTAATTGGTGGGGGTTGCATTTGATTGGCAACTTAACTTGACATTCACTTACGTTTTTTAGCTTCTGAATATATAGATTTTCTTTGTTTTGAAGTAGCTAATAAAAAGATAGAAATGTTTGAAGAGAGCTTTTATATACAAATTTGTCACTATTTACATATAATTATTATATGTAATAAATGTTCCTGATAGGCATAATTTCTAGTAATTAAACAATGTTGTAATAGAGCTTGAGAGTATGAAAGATAAGATATATTTGGTTTGTAACAGTGTTTATATTCACTTTGCAGGACAGACCTCTCAGCTGAGCATTTTGCCTGTGTCAGTAAATGCGCTAATAGACATTGGCCTGTTACATGATTTCCATTGCAAATCCAAACAGCTGTTGAAAAATAATTTGGATAGATGAAGCTAGGGCTGCTTATTAGTTTAAATATCTCTAATGCCAAATACAATTACAATCAAGCAGGCACATTTTGATCCAACTGCGTCTAGCATGCCTCGCTGTTCTTGGCCTGCGGCTGCATGCTTCTACTATGTGATTGTAATTTATCAAGAAGGGGAACTAGACAATGTGATCAAAGTATTATAATGTAAGAATTCTAAAATGCTATGTTTTTTACAGATGAGTCATATTGCTGTTAATTGGCATGCAACAGAAACATATTATATTTTTAATATTAGGTGGCCTGATATAGATGTTCCCTCTAATTTTTTTTTTTTCGAATGTAACCAAATAGTTACACAAAACAGGGGGTATTGGCGCACATCCACAGCACATTGCCTTTATGGGCTGAATCATTTCTGCTTTTTCTCTTCATAATAGAATGAGACTCCCTGGCTTTATATGCACAACTCCACCTCGGCCATGTTTTCCTGGACACTTATGAGTTACAAATGCTTCAGGGTATGCAAGGAGTAACATGAATAGTTCTGTCCAGTATCACTATTCCAGTGCTGTGCAGGGGTTCAATTCATGTTCCCCTCTGCACACCCTGCAGCATGTGTAACTCATAAGTGTCCAGGAAAACATGGCCGAGATGGCAACCCTAGACTGACCATCTCCCATTAGTTAAAGCACCCCACCCAAGCTCAGGTGTACACATGACAGTGTAATGGAGTTGTGCATATAAAGTCATAGAGTCTCATTCTATTATTAAGAAAAAAAACAGGAATTATTTAACCCATAAAAGCAAAGTATGATAGTGTTGGGAACAGTCAACATTGGGATAGCTTGTACGTTGGTGACTGGCTAAGCAGAATATGGCCATGTTGTGTGACTAAGATCCCAATTTTATTTAAAAACATAGATGTTTTTGCAGGCAATTTCTTGCAGCATTTAAAAATGTGTTGCTTATTTGCAAATGAATGTGCGCCAATACCTCTGTTTTGTGTGTGTGTGTATGTATGTATGTATGTATATATGTATGTATGTATATATGTATGTATATATATATACTGTGTGTGTATATATATATATATATATATATGTATGTGTGTGTGTGTGTGTGTATGTATATATATATATATATATGTATATATATATATACATATATATATATATACATATATATATATGTATAGATATATACAGATATATATATATTTGAATATCTATTTAGAAATACATAAAACATTTTTTTGCTATGTACAGAACATTGGAATGTGAAATATTTACAGTAAATGCATAGTTTAAACCTTTATTAAATATGGATTTTGCATGTTTTCATGCAAAGGGCTCCAATGCTCTTATAAACAATTATAATCAAAATTATTCAACCCCCATTGAAAATTTATTTTTATTGTCAAAATTTACAGACGTTTAGCTGTTTGCAATGAATTCAGCAGTCTCAAAGAAGGTCAGAGTAGAATGAGCAGACTGGTTCAAGATGATAGAAAGGCAACAGTAACTCAAATAACCACTCGTTACAACCAAGGTATGCAGAATAACATCTCTGAATGCACAACACATCGAACCTTGAAGCAGATGGACTACAGCAGTAGAAGACCACACCGGGTGCCACTCCTATCAGCTAAGTACAGGAAACTGAGGCTACAATTCGCACATGCTCACTAAAATTGGACAATAGAAGATTGGAAAAACATTGCCTGGTCTGATGAGTCTCGATTTCAGCTGCGACATTCAGATGGTAGGGTCAGAATTTTGCGTAAACAACATGAAAGCATGGATCCATCCTGCCTTGTATCAACGGCTCAGGCTGGTGTTGGTAGTGTAATGGTGTGGGAGATATTTTCTTGGCACACTTTGGGCCCCTTAGTACCAATTGAGCATTGTTTGAACTCCACGGCCTACCTGAGTATTGTTGCTGACCATGTCCATCCCTTTATGACTACAGTGTACCCATCTTCCGATGGCTACTTTCAGCAGGATAATGCACCATGTCACAAAGCTCAAATCATCTCAAACTGGTTTCTTGAACATGACAATGAGTTCACAGTACTAATGGCCTCCACAGTCACCAGATCTCAATCCAATAGAGCACCTTTGGGATGTGGTGGAAAAGGAGATTCATATCATGGATGTGCAGCTGACAAATCTGCAGCAGCTGCGTGATGCTATCATGTCAATATGGACCAAAATGTCTGAGGAATGTTTCCAACATCTTGTTGAATCTATACCACGAAGAATTGAAGAATTAAAGCAATTCTGAAGGCAAAAAGGGGTCCAACACGGTACTAGCAAGGTGTACCTAATAAAGTGGCCAGTGAGTGTATGTGTGTCTGTATGTATATATGCATATATACTGTATTTATATATATATATATAAAACACACAGAGGAAGTCTGGTATTCACACAGCTAAGATTAAAAGTAAAAATTGAAGAATTAGTTACTGCATCTGGCCAAATGGGTCAAGCCCAGGAACCACGTCAAGGTCTCTCCCAACCTGGGTCCCTCCCTAACACAGCCAAACAATTCATGCTCTAAATGAAACAAACTGGAAACCTCCCATGGAAGCAAAGGCTTATGTAATCTCCCTAGACATATACAAAACACGGGAGTGCATGTTGCAGGGTCATGGGATGTGTGTCCCGGTCACTGAGGACTCAGAGAGCCTCCTGCTGCCCATCCTGCTAGAGGGCGACAGGGAGAAGGGGGTGATGGAAAGCAAAAAGCTAGGCAAGGAGATGGCCCCAGGGAACAAGAACAGGTGGATCAGATATTAGGGACATGGAGGGAGATGTTCTGAATGACGGACAGGGAAAGCCTACCTCATGACCCGAGTAGATGAGCTACTTGACCGGATAGCTAAGGGAAACTACCTGACCTCGATTGACCTCTGTAATGGGTACTGGCAGATTCCGCTAGTGCCGGAAGCTATCCCCAAGTCAGCATTCATCACCCTGTTCAGCTTATACCAGTATATACCTATACCAACATACATCACCCAATTCGGTCTATACCAGCAATGCCGTTCAGGATGAAAAATGCTGTGGCCACGTTTCAGAGGTTGATCGATCACCTCTTAAATGGTCTCTAAGTGCATACTTGGATGACATTGCGGTTTATAATGCAACCTGGGAGGACCACCTGAAGCACTTGGGGAATGTTCTAGACCATATTAGAGCAGCTGGACTAACATTAAGACCAAAAAATTCCATATAGGTATGACATAGGTCCAGTACCTTGGACACCAGGTGGGTTGTGGGAGACAGAGACCAGAGCCAGCCAAGGTGGAAGCAGTAGCTAACTGTACCACCCCCCGCACTAAGACGCAGGTCCTTGCCTTCCTAGAGACAACAGGATACTACCACAGGATTTTCCACAACTATAGCACTATAGCTAAACCCATGACACGCAGTGCAGTGTGGGAGCCTGCTGTGTAGTGCCTGGCGTGCTTAGTGCTCCAAGGCCACAACTGTCCCAGTATTCACTGCCTATAGTTCTCTATTCGCTGGGCCTACAGAATCACTGCGTGGCTGCGCTGCCGCGCATGTTAGTGGGAACATTGGCATGAATATATATTTTACACACACAAAAAATCACTATATATATATATATATATATATATAAAGTTAGAGATGTAGGTTTAACTCCTGTTGGGTTAGCGAGCAAGCAATGTTTTTTTCCAGTTTGTGCTCTCCATTGAAGTCTATAGAAAAAAGGAAAAAGAGAGCGCCACCTGGACTAAAGGTGCCAGATAAATTCCTTTCCTTCCTGGTAGGGAGGGACCACAACTTCATTCATAACTGTTGGGAATATGAACACTTGACCACCAGGAGGAGGCAAAGACACCTCAGCCAAAGGCTATAAATACCCCTTCCACTTCCCCATCTCCCCAGTCATTCTGCTGAGGGAACGAGAAAAAGCAGGAGAAGTATTAGGATGTAGAGGTGCCACTGCCAGAAGAAAAAATACAATAAGGAAGCCGCAAAAAAATAATAATTCAATCACGGACAGGGTCATGGACTCTCCCTGCCAGGAAGGAAAGGAATTTATCTGGTAAGTATAAATTTTGTTTTCCTTCCAAAGGCAGGGAAAGTCCATAACTGTTAGGAATCAATACCCAAGCTCCAGAGGACACTGATGATCTTTCTCTCAAAAGCCGCTTCAGCCGAAGTGAAAACATAAAATTTCTAGAATTTTGAAAAAGTATGTGAGGACCTTGTAGCCGCCTTACAAATCTGATCCATAGAGTCTTTGTTCTAAAAGGCCCAGGAGGAAGCAACCGCTCTAGTAAAATGAGCCTCAATCCTCTCAGGAGGCTGTTGTCCCACTGTCTCCTAAGCTAAGCAGATGATACACCTCAGCCACAAGGACAAAGAAGTAGCACTAGCCTTCTGGCCCCTGCACTTGCCAGAGTAAAGAATAAATAAGGACGAGGACTGCCTGAAGTCCTTATTAGCTTGAAGGTAAACTTTTAAAGCACGAAACACGTCCAGATTATAGTAACAGTTCGTTAGGAGAGGAAAGTTTAAGACAAAAAGTCAGAACAACTATTTCCTGATTAATGTTACGATCTGAGACTACCTTGGGTAGAAAACCTAACTTTGTACGTAAAACCGCTGTATCAGCATAAAACACAAGATAAGGGGGTTCACTATGAAGAGCAGAATTTTTTTTTAAAAAAACCCAGAACCTTCCAAGATAAAAGTTTGAGATCAATGGAATGCATGTGCTCAAATGGAGCCTGTTGTAAAACTCAAAGAACAAGGTTGAGACTCCAAGGAGGAGCAACATTTCTGAATACAGGCCTGATACGAACCAGGGCTTTAACAAAAGAGTGAACATCACGAAGATTAGCCAATCTCCTATGTAGTAAAACAGATAGGGCCGATATCTGACCCTCCAGGGAACTAGTGGATAAACCCTTATCCAACCCCTCCTGGAGGAAGGATAAAAGAACAGAAACCTTCACTTTGTGACAAGAAACCCCTCGTTCCTCGTACCAATGAAGATAGGTCCGCCAGATCTTATGGTAAATATGCCTCGTGACATGCTTCCAAGCCTGGATTAAGGTATCTATGACCTTATCACAAAAACCTCTAGTGGCTAAAACTAGACATTCAAACGCAGTCAAGCATAGAAAGTCTAGGTTCTGATGAAGAAAAGGACCCTGCATTAGAAGATCCTTCCGATAAGGTAACCTCCATGGTGGGGAGGAGGACATACTTACTAGATCTGCAAACCATGTCCTTCGAGTCTATGAAGGAGCGATTAGAATTACTCTGGCCCGCTCCTGTTTGATGCGGGCTACTACACAAGGCAGTAGAGCCAATGGAGGAAAAAGATGTGAGTTTGAACCTCCAGGGAACCGCTATAGCGTCTACCAACTCTGCTTGAGGATCTCGCAATCTCGACCCATACTTTAGTAGTTTGGCATTGAGACGAGATGTCATGAGATCTATCTCCGGACACCCCCATCTGAGGGTTAGCTCTGAAAATACATCTGGGTAGAGAGACCATTCTCCCGGGTGAAAGGATTCTCTGCTAAGAAAAAAAGTTCTAGAATATTTATCGGTAGGGAAGACTCTTCTCGGGACCAAGTACCCTGGGCCATCCTGGAACCCCAAACTGCTCCCCAGTCAGAAAGGCTGGCATCCGTAGTCACAATCTCCCAGGAGGGTCTCAAGAAGCATGTTCCTAGAGACAGATGGTCCTGACAGCCACCAAGAGAGATTCTCTCATCAGGTTGTCTAACACTATCTGCTGAGGTAGGTTTAAGTGATCTCCGTTCCATTGTCTAAGCACGCATAGTTGTAGATATCTGAGATGGAAGCGAGCAAAAGGAATAATGTCATAGAATACACCATCAGCCCTATTACCTCCATATACTGAGCCATCAAAGGATTTGAAGTGAATTGTAGGGAATGGCAAGCTGAAGCTAGCTTGGAACATCTCTGATCTGTCAAAAAGATCCTCATGGATACTGAATCGATGATGGTCCCCAGAAAAACTACTCTTGTAGAGGGAGTCAGAGAACGCTTCTTTAGATTTATCTTGTACCCATGTGTCCAAAGGAGACTCAGTAGTGATTCTGAATGAGCTCTTGCCAAGGGAAAAGAGGGAGCCTGAACCAAGATATCGTCCAGGTAAGGGGCTACCGCAATACCTTGAGATCTGGCCACGGCTAGAAAAGCACCCAGAATTCTAAATATTCTGGGGGCAGTAGCTAAGCCAAATAGAAGTGCTATAAACTGGAAGTGCTGGTCCATAAAGGCAAATCTCAGGAACTGAAAGTGATCCCTGTGGATTGGAACATGTAAGTAAGCATCCTTTAAGTCTATCATGGTCATGTACTCTCCCTCCTGGATCAAAGGAGAAATGGATCTGATTGTCTCCATCTTTAAGGATGGTACTCTGAGAAATTTATTTAGACATTTTAAGTCTAGGATAGGACAAAAAGTTCCCTCCTTCTTTGGAACTACAAAGAGATTTGAATAAAAACCTAGTCCCCTTTGAGAGGCAGGTCCCGAGACTATGTCCCCTAGGGAAGACAGATCCCGAACGCAATCTAGAAAGGCAGCTCTCTTCTCTGGCCTTGAGGACAGTCTGGGCAGTATATATCATCCTCTGGGAAGAAGTGATTTGAATCCTATCCTGTATCCTTGGGACGCTACGTCTAACACCCAAGGATCCTGAATTCCCTGTCTCCAGACCTCCGAGGAAAAAAAACAATCTTCCCCCTACCTGATCCGATCTCGGATCAGGGACCACCCCTTCATGCCGATTTACTCTCGGCGGGCTTCTTGGCGTGTTTGAATTTATTCCAAGATTTAGGAGGATTCCAGGTACTCTTAGATTGTTCGGGCTTGGAGGCCAACTGAGTCCGTTGAGACTTATCAGATCAAAAGGAACAAAAATTAGCTGGCGAGCGACCCTTTAGCCTCGCCTTCTTATCTTGTGGGAGAAAGGAACCCTTTCCTCCAGTAACAGTAGAAATGATAGAATCCAATCCCGGGCCAAATAGTGCCTTTCACTTGAAGGGCAATGAAAGGAGCCTGGATTTGGAAACAATATCCGCAGACCAGGATTTTAACCTAGTGACGAAAGGCAAAGAATGACTGGGGGGATGGGGAAGTGGGAGGGGTATTTATAGCCTTTAGCTGTAGTGTCATTGCCTCCTCCTGGTGGTCAGGTGTTGATATTCCCAACAGTTATGAATGAAGTTGTGGACTCTCCCTGCCTTTGGAAGGAAACAAATTTAAAAACTTTATATGTGTACCAGATTATACAGTTAAAACTGCTTATCATTCCCACTGGGTAATGTCTCTAGGCTGATCCTCTTTCCGGACTTCAGGTTCTAAGCTCACACACAGAGGAGGAGAGCTCAGAAGCTGAAGTCTTATATAGGAATATCTATTTAAAAATACATAGAACATTTCCTCCAATGTAAAGAACATAGGAATGTAACACATTTAAAGTACATAAACAGTAAAACACATTTTAAAATAATAAAATTAAATTTTTCTTATTTTCTTATTTTCAGGTATTTGAGTGGAAAGGGCTCAAAAGTATATATAAATGTGTGTGTATATGTATGTATGTATGTGTATATATATATATATATATATATATATATATGTATGTGTATATATACAATACTGTATATATGTATATATATATATATACAGTGTATGTATATATATATATATATATGTGTGTGTGTATATATATATATATATATATATATATATATATATATACAGTATGTGTGTGTATGTGTGTATATATATATATATATATATATATATATGTATGTATGTGTATATATATATATATATATATATATATATATATATATATATATATATATATATATACAGGGAGTGCAGAATTATTAGGCAAGTTGTATTTTTGAGGATTCATTTTATTATTGAACAACAACCATGTTCTCAATGAACCCAAAAAACTCATTAATATCAAAGCTGAATAGTTTTGGAAGTAGTTTTTAGTTTGTTTTTAGTTATAGCTATTTTAGGGGGATATCTGTGTGTGCAGGTGACTATTACTGTGCATAATTATTAGGCAACTTAACAAAAAACAAATATATACCCATTTCAATTATTTATTTTTACCAGTGAAACCAATATAACATCTCAACATTCACAAATATACATTTCTGACATTCAAAAACAAAACAAAAACAAATCAGTGACCAATATAGCCACCTTTCTTTGCAAGGACACTCAAAAGCCTGCCATCCATGGATTCTGTCAGTGTTTTGATCTGTTCACCATCAACATTGCGTGCAGCAGCAACCACAGCCTCCCAGACACTGTTCAGAGAGGTGTACTGTTTTACCTCCTTGTAAATCTCACATTTGATGATGGACCACAGGTTCTCAATGGGGTTCAGATCAGGTGAACAAGGAGGCCATGTCATTAGATTTTCTTCTTTTATACCCTTTCTTGCCAGCCACGCTGTGGAGTACTTGGACGCGTGTGATGGAGCATTGTCCTGCATGAAAATCAGGTTTTTATTGAAGGATGCAGACTTCTTCCTGTACCACTGCTTGAAGAAGGTGTCTTCCAGAAACTGGCAGTAGGACTGGGAGTTGAGCTTGACTCCATCCTCAACCCGAAAAGGCCCCACAAGCTCATCTTTGATGATACCAGCCCAAACCAGTACTCCACCTCCACCTTGCTGGCGTCTGAGTCGGACTGGAGCTCTCTGCCCTTTACCAATCCAGCCACGGCCCATCCATCTGGCCCATCAAGACTCACTCTCATTTCATCAGTCCATAAAACCTTAGAAAAATCAGTCTTGAGATATTTCTTGGCCCAGTCTTGACATTTCAGCTTGTGTGTCTTGTTCAGTGGTGGTCGTCTTTCAGCCTTTCTTACCTTGGCCATGTCTCTGAGTATTGCACACCTTGTGCTTTTGGGCACTCCAGTGATGTTGCAGCTCTGAAATATGGCCAAACTGGTGGCAAGTGGCATCTTGGCAGCTGCACGCTTGACTTTTCTCAGTTCATGGGCAGTTATTTTGCGCCTTGGTTTTTCCACACGCTTCTTGCGACCCTGTTGACTATTTTGAATGAAACGCTTGATTGTTCGATGATCACGCTTCAGAAGCTTTGCAATTTTAAGAGTGCTGCATCCCTCTGCAAGATATCTCACTATTTTTGACTTTTCTGAGCCTGTCAAGTCCTTCTTTTGACCCATTTTGCCAAAGGAAAGGAAGTTGCCTAATAATTATGCACACCTGATATAGGGTGTTGATGTCATTAGACCACACCACTTCTCATTACAGAGATGCACATCACCTAATATGCTTAATTGGTAGTAGGCTTTCGAGCCTATACAGCTTGGAGTAAGACAACATGCATAAAGAGGATGATGTGGTCAAAATACTCATTTGCCTAATAATTCTGCACTCCCTGTATATATATATATATATATATATATATATATATATATATATATATATATACACACACATACATACATACAGACATACATACATATGCATACACATACACACACACACACACACACACACATATATATATATATATATATATATATATATATATATATATATATATATATATATATATATAAAACACAATTCAGTAAGAAAGGCACTCCATAAGCCAACATAGGCAGCTTCCAGTGTGCAACTTCAAAGAATATCCAAGTAGCAGAGGTGAAAAAAGGCACTGCCTAATAGCAGGATGCATGACATTTCGGGGACATTACGTTCCCTTTTTCAAATACATAGTATAGCATATAGAGATCTATACAGAACAGTATAACATTCTTAAAAAAAATACCTTATATACCATAAATGTGATGTCTCAGAACACCAAGCCGCATCTGCGGCACAAGTGCTTTGTCCCCTATTGATGACATCATCAGCACACAACTCGCACTTACGCATTCATCCAGGGGGCGTGTTGTACATTTACAGCTAGTCATATCATGTCTATCAGGAAACGTCCTAAATCAAAATCAAGGATAGCGTGTTAGACAAAAGTAACTATGGTTACCTTCTGAAAGCATAACAACAATACTTAACACGGTGTCAGATTATGTAGTGAGACATCATTAAAATCATTAAAAAACAAACATTTAAGTGATGATCTCTCTTAGGCGCTGCAAAGATCGCATAACCATTGATTATCATGTGTCAATGGCTTCTCTGATAGCACAGCAGTGATTGGCCATCCTTTCCCTAAAAGTTGTGACCGTTTTTTCCCCTAGGGAACAGGGACAAATCAAGATGTAGATAACGTAGTTACTAGTGCAAGTCAAACTGTGATTTATTTTATATCTCTTGTTTTGGTGTGGGTGTTGAAAAGTGTCTCCTTTTTAACATGCTGTCGCACGTAATACAATCTCCACACTTAAAACAGCCCTTTTTGGGGGATTTTAACTAAGTGAACCCTTCATAGCACTTCACAGGGTCTGTTTTAAAAAACAGATCTCTCAGATTGTTCGCACAACGGTATACCATCCTTGGATGTTGTGTGTGCTGGAACGGTAGAGTCTTGGTAATGGTGTGCGTGACTAACGCACAGTTTTCCCTCACCGCTCACCTAAAGTAATGCTGGTATTACAGGTTTTTTTAAACCCGGCATTAGCCGCATAAAGGTGAGCGTAGAGCAGAATTTAGCTCCACATCTCACCTCAATACCAGCGCTGCTTACAGTAGCGGTAAGATGGCTAAACGTGCTCGTGCACGATTTCCCCATAGGAATCAATGGGGCAGAGCCGGTTGAAAAAAAAACTAACACCTGCAAAAAAGCAGCGTTCAGCTCCTAACGCAGCCCCATTGATTCCTATGGGAAAATACTTTTATGTCTACACCTAACACCCTAACATGAACCCCGAGTCTAAACACCCCTAATATTACACTCATTAACCCCTAATCTGCCACCCCCGACATCGCCGACACCTACATTATATTATTAACCCCTAATCTGCTGCTCCGTAAACCGCCGCCACCTACATTATACTTATGAACCCCTAATCTGCTGCCCCAAACATTGCCGACACCTACTTTTAATTATTAACCCCTAATCTGCCACCCCCAATGTCGCCGCCACCTAACTACACTGATTAACCCCTAATCTGCTGCCGCCAACGTCGCCGCCACTATAATAAAGTTATGAATTATAGTTAGTTTAATTTAATTATAGTGTAGTGTTAGGTGTAATTGTAACTTAGGTTGGGGTTTATTTTACAGGCAAGTTTGTATTTATTTTAACTAGGTACAATAGTTATTAAATAGTTAGTAACTATTTAATAACTTCCTAGTTAAAATAAGTACAAATTTACCTGTAAAATAAACCCCAACCTAAGTTACAATTACACCTAACACTACACTATAATTAAATTAAACTAACTACAATTAATTACAATTAAATTAAATAAACTAAAGTACGGAAAAAAAAACACTAAATTACAGAAAATAATAAAATAATTACAATTTTTTTAAACTAATTACACCCAATCTAATCCCCCTAATAAAATAAAAAAGCCCCCTCAAAATAAAAAAAATCCCTACCCTATACTAAATTACAAATAGCCCTAAAAGGGCCTTTTGCGGGTCATTGCCCCAAAGTAATCAGCTCTTTTACCTGTAAAAAAAAGACAATACCCCCCCAACATTACAACCCACCACCCATACACCCAACCCTACTCTAAAACCCACCCAATCCCCCCTTAATAAAACCTAACACTAACCCCTTGAAGCTCACCCTACCTTGAGACGTCTTCACCCAACCGGGCAGAAGTGGTCCTCCAGATGGCCAGAAGTCTTCATCCGATCCGGGCAGAAGAGGACCTCTAGACGGGCAGAAGTCTTCATCCAGGCGTCATCTTCTATCTTCATCCATCTGGAGCGGAGCGGGTCTATTTTCAAGCCATTCGACATGGAGCATCCTCTTCCATCTGACGACTAACACTAAATGACTGTACCTTTAAGTGACGTCATTCAAGATGGCGTCCCTTCAATTCTGATTGGCTGATAGAATTCTATCAGCCAATTGGAATTAAGGTAGAAAAAATCCTATTGGCTGATCCGATCAGCCAATAGGATTGAGCTCGCATTCAGCCAATAGGATTTTTTCTACCTTAATTCCGATTGGCTGATAGAATTCTATCAGCCAATCGGAATTGAAAGGACGCCATCTTGGATGACGTCACTTAAAGGTACCATCATTTAGTGTTAGTCGTCGGATGGAAGAGGATGCTCCACGTCAGATGGCTTGAAGATGGACCCGCTCCGCTCCGGATGGATGAAGATAGAAGATGCCGCCTCCATGACGACTTCTGCTTATCTGGAGGTCCTCTTCTGCCCGGATCGGATGAAGACTTCTAGCTGTCTGGAGGACCACTTCTGCCCAGTTGGGTGAAGACATCTCAAGGTAGGGTGATCTTCAAGGGGTTAGTGTTATGTTTTATTAAGGGGGGATTGGGTGGGTTTTAGAGTAGGGTTGGGTGTGTGGGTTGTAATGTTGGGGGGGTATTGTCTTTTTTTTACAGGTAAAAGAGCTGATTACTTTGGGACAACGCCCAGCAAAAGGCCTTTTTAAGGGATTTTTTTTTATTTTGGGGGGCCTTTTTATTTTATTAGGGGGATTAGATTAGGTGTAATTAATTTTAAAAATTTTTTTATTATTTTATTATTTTCTGTAATTTAGTGTTTGTTTTTTCCATACTTTATTTAATTTAATTGTAATTAATTGTAGTTAGTTTAGGTAATTATTTTAATTATAGTTTAGTGTTAGGTGTAATTGTAACTTAGGTTAGGGTTTATTTTACAGGTAAATTTGTACTTATTTTAACTAGGAAGTTATTAAATAGTTAATAACTATTTAATAAATATTGTACCTAGTTAAAATAAATACAAATTTGCATGTAAAATAAAAATAAATCCTAAAATGGCTACAATGTAGCTATTTTAGGGTTATTTTATAGGTAAATATTTAGTTTTAAATAGGAATTATTTAGTTAATAACAGTAATTTTATTTAGATGTATTTAAATTATATTTAAGTTAGGGGGGTGTTAGGCTTAGGGTTAGACTTAGATTTTGGGGTTAATAAATTTAATATAGTTGCGGCGACGTTGGGGGTGACAGATTAGGGGTTAATAAATGTAGGTAGGTGCCGGCGATGTTAGGGACAGCAGATTAGGGGTTAATAAAATTTAACTAATGTTTGCGAGGCAGGAGTGCGGTGGTTTAGGGGTTAATATATTTATTAAAGCACCGGAAGTGACTCCATTAACACTATGGGAAACACATAAATGTTATATCAGGGGGGATCTTATAAAACTTAATGCCTACTTGAAAAAACAAAAAAGGGAAAAATATAACTCATTAACGGTGGATCTATCGATATTAAATCACCTACATAAACTTTACCCTAAGGATGATAAGATATTAAAACAACTAACAGATGTCAGACAGTCATTACAAAGCCAATTAAATCCAAGAAGCCTGTAAATCCGCCTTTTATTTAAAAAGGAAATTCTATACCAAAGGTAATAAATTTGGGAAACTACTTGCTAGAGCCCTTAAAAGGAAGAACCTTAAATCTTATGTACATGAAATATATGGGAAAATTTTGGCTACTAGAATAAATCATTTTTACCCTATCTTGTTCATCTAAATCAGGTGGGCTTAGTCCCAGGGAGAGAGGCACGTGACAATACTAATAAAGTTTTACAGATTTTAGAATTTATAAAGAATAAAAGTATCCTGACTGTTCTCTTAGTGATGGATGCTAAAAAAGCATTTTACCGGCTGAACTGGCAATTCTTGTGCCTTATTTTGTATCAATTTAGCTTCAGTAAACTATTTGTTGAAATAATTTTTTCTTTATATAATGCCCCTTACGCGACCGTCAAATTTAATAATTCTTTATCAGCACCATTCAAAATAAATAATGGAACACGACAAGGGTGCCCATTATCACCGATACTATTTGCGTTAGCAATCGAAGTCATGGCATTTAAAGTAAGGCAAAATGAGAAAATACATGGTATTAATATAGGTGTGATTAGTTTTAAAATCTCATTGTATGCAGATGATGTTCTATTTACACTTTCTGAACCAGCTCAATCTATCCCGGCAGTTCTAAATACACTTAAAGAATATGGTAAATACTCCAATTTCTCTATAAATCAGTCTAAATCAGAAATTTTGAGTTGCAAATTAGATAGAACTAATTTACAGTTAGTTAGACAAAATATTAATTTAAAAATAACCTCAAACACGATAAAATATTTGGGGATCACGATAGCAACTAATCAAAATTAACTAGTTAAATTAAATTATAATAAATTGTTTAAAGAAACTCAAATTGAGATAAATAGGTGGAAAAATAGATATCTCTCCTGGTTGGGGAGAATTCAAGCCGTAAAAATGACTATTCTGCCGAGACTATTATATCTATTTCAGACACTACCAATCCCTTTACCAATTTCCTATGTTTCTAAATTTCAATTACTATTAAATAAATATATATGGTACGGAACTATTCCGAGAGTATCTAAAGCAACCTTGTATCTCCATAAGGATAAGGGGGGGTTGGGGGTACCATGTTTATTGAAATATAGGAGGGCATCAATATTACAAAAGATTATTGATTGGTGTAAGAATATAGAACAGAAAGAATGGGTACAATTAGAGCATAACCTAATACAAATTAAACAACTAGGAGGTAAATGTTGGCTACCAAAGAACATGGCCTAAAATAATGCAAGAATATCCTATTTTAAAAAAATGATTACGAACATGGAATATTATTCTTAAACTTGAAAAACCAATCACAACAATCCCATCCCCACTCACGCCTATTATATTAGATGATTCTCTACCATTTAGCAAATATATATATATATTTAGCAAATATATAGGTGAAATCAATATACGAACTTTGAATGATTTGTTACCATTTTATACACCTATGAATGGTAATATATTAAAGTCAAAATTAGAATTAATTAATAATGGGGTGAAGATGTTTAGCCCTTGGTTTAGATATCTTCAACTCAAATAATTTTCAACTACACATCTAAAGAAACAAGACTTAATTAGACAAAGGTCCCCTTTTGAAGTAATCTGTTCAGGAAATCAATTAATAAAGGGTACATTATCAATGATATATAAAATGATAACTACAGCTACAATTTTAGAGCTACCATCATACACCAAAGCATGGTCACGAGAACTTGTAATACCACCTACAATGAAAGAATGGAATATAATTTTTCAACGTCATGCAAAAACATCAATATCAGCTAGTATACAAGAGACGAATTATAAATTATTGATGAGGTGGTATTTAACACCTAACAGGGTCAAAGTGATATTTCCTAATTCTTCAGGACTATGTTGGAGAGAATGTGGAGGGAGAGGTACGTTAATACACATATGGTGGTCATGTCCAATCATATTTAATTATTGGTTTTTAATAATTACAGAGATAAATAGATTATTATTGATACAACTGCCATTAGAACTTACAACAATTTTACTGTACAAGCCTACATTAAAACTATCAATAAAACATGACAGAGCATTGTACATACTTTTGAATAGTGCAAAACAGATAATACCAAGACTATAGAAACAGAAAAGAGCTCTGACAATAACAGAATGGCAATTGCAAATACAATACTCAATATCGATGGAAAAATTACACTATCAATTGATGAATCAGATGAATCTATATTATAATATAAAAAATATTTTACAAATAAAAATATAGAAGTATATTTGTGGTACTATACTGAAATGAATTGAAAGAAAATATAAAATAGGTTATATGAATGATATTAATGAAACTCAAATGAGCCTAGAGAGAATATGAAGATTAATCAAAATTATATGTTGCTGAAGATGTTATATATATTAGCTTAAGTTTATACCCATAGGTGATATCTTTGTTTGTTAGGCTTTATATACACTTTGTATTTCCAGTTTGCACTATTGTTAAGGAAAATTGTTTTGTGGATAGTGAAGGATCACATGGAATTCTATGGGGTCTCTTTTTTTTGTGGACTATCACGGACTTTAATTTTTTTATTTTTTTATTTTATGTTCAACTTTTTTTATTTTTCAAATAAGAAACAATTACAGCAAATAGGAAATAGTATTGGTTACAGACATTTATATGATTTGTTATTAACAGACCCAATTTGCTAACCTTCTAACGTATATACTTCCCTCGGATCTACTGACTGTAGTTTATGAAAACTATCACGGACTTTAATTTAAATATGAGGAAAGAATATTTAATGGACTAATGTGTCAAATTTGACTTATTACATTCTGTGTAGTTTTACTATTTTGTTAAATATTATTATGTTTAAATGTGGAATAAAGCCTAAAAAAAAATAAAAACATTTATTGAAGTGGCGGCGATGTCCGGTCAGCAGAATAGGGGTTAAAAAATGTATTTAAGTGTTTGCAATGTGGGGGGGGGGGGGGCTCGGTTTAGGGGTTAATAGGTAGTTTATGGGTGTTAGTGTACTTTTTATCACTTTAGTTAAGAGTTTTATGTTACGGCATTAAATGCGGTAGGAGTCTTGACAGGAGAGGGTGTACCGCTCACTTTTTCCAAGACTCGTAATACCGGCGTTAGGCAAATTCCATTAAAAAGATAGGATACACAATTGACGTAAGTGGATTTGTGGTATGCTCGAGTCACAGAAAAAAAATGAGCGGTACACCTGTACCTGCCAGACTCGTAATACCAGCGGGCGTTAAAAAGCAGCTAACGCAAGACTCATAATCTAGGCGAATGTTTCTTGACTGCAGATCTTACATGATGATTCATTGTGTCATAGGTAGTGATAAAGTTGATATTATCAGTTTGCGTGGTTGTACCCTGGCTGTTTGGGGGTCCTTTCTGGAATTGTTCAACCACTCTGGTCTTGATTCCCACGTTTTATTGTCATATCCACATTTTATCAGCTTAAATGACATCTCTTCAATTTGCTTATCTTTGATCAGTGCCTCTGTATTATTGTGCAGTACCCGAGTGAGCTGAGACTGGCTACAATACCTCTTTTTTGGTGTAGGGGATGATAGCTGTGAGTCTCCAGTAGGGAGTTATGATCTGTGGGTTTGGTATATAGGGATGTACCAAATTTACACATTCCTTCTCTGTCAACCTTAAATATATTCAGATTCAAAAAATTGATCTGTTGTACTTCATTTTCCATTTTAAAGTTAATTGGTGTGTTGAGTTTGTTTAGCATCCCTACCCAACTATTAAGACTCTCCTTTGTCCCCCGCCAGACTAGAAATACATCGTCATTGTACCGGGTATAATACACAATCTCCATCATGTCATGTGGTTTCATTGCCATCTGTTCATACCAAGACATAAAAGGTTAGCATAAATGGGTGCCATGTTTGAGCCCATGACAGTCGTGACAATGAGGGTGCTATATGTTCAGTGAGGGTACTTTGTGCATATAGTATGTAGTGACAATGAGGGTGCTATATGTTCAGTGAGGATACGTTGTGCATATAGTATGTAGTGACAATGAGGGTGCTATATGTTCAGTGAGGGTACTTTGTGCATATAGCATGTAGTGACAATGAGGGTGCAATATGTTCAGTGAGGGTACATTGTGCATATAGCATGTAGTGACAATGAGGGTGCAATATGTTCAGTGAGGGTACTTTGTGCATATAGCATGTAGTGACAATGAGGGTGCTATATGTTCAGTGAGGGTACTTTGTGCATATAGCATGTAGTGACAATGAGGGTGCTATATGTTCAGTGAGGGTACTTTGTGCATATAGCATGTAGTGACAATGAGGGTGCTATATGTTCAGTGAGGGTACTTTGTGCATATAGTATGTAGTGACAATGAGGGTGCTATATGTTCAGTGAGGGTACTTTGTGCATATAGTATGTAGTGACAATGAGGGTGCTATATGTTCAGTGAGGGTACTTTGTGCATATAGCATGTAGTGACAATGAGGGTGCTATATGTTCAGTGAGGGTACTTTGTGCATATAGTATGTAGTGACAATGAGGGTGCTATATGTTCAGTGAGGGTACTTTGTGCATATAGCATGTAGTGACAATGAGGGTACTTTGTGCATATTCCATTAAAAAGATAGGATACACAATTGACGTAAGTGGATTTGTGGTATGCTCGAGTCACAGAAAAAAAATGAGCGGTACACCTGTACCTGCCAGACTCGTAATACCAGCGGGCGTTAAAAAGCAGCTAACGCAAGACTCATAATCTAGGTGAATGTTTCTTGACTGCAGAGCTTACATGATGATTCATTGTGTCATAGGTAGTGATAAAGTTGATATTATCAGTTTGCGTGGTTGTACCCTGGCTGTTTGGGGGTCCTTTCTGGAATTGTTCAACCACTCTGGTCTTGATTCCCACGTTTTATTGTCATATCCACATTTTATCAGCTTAAATGACATCTCTTCGATTTGCTTATCTTTGATCAGTGTCTCTGTATTATTGTGCAGTACCCGAGTGAGCTGAGACTGGCTACAATACATCTTTTTTGGTGTAGGGGATGATAGCTGTGAGTCTCCAGTAGGGAGTTATGATCTGTGGGTTTGGTATATAGGGATGTACCAAATTTACACATTCCTTCTCTGTCAACCTTAAATATATTCAGATTCAAAAAATTGATCTGTTGTACTTCATTTTCCATTTTAAAGTTAATTGGTGTGTTGAGTTTGTTTAGCATCCCTACCCAACTATTAAGACTCTCCTTTGTCCCCCGCCAGACTAGAAATACATCGTCATTGTACCGGGTATAATACACAATCTCCATCATGTCATGTGGTTTCATTGCCATCTGTTCATACCAAGACATAAAAGGTTAGCATAAATGGGTGCCATGTTTGAGCCCATGACAGTCGTGACAATGAGGGTGCTATATGTTCAGTGAGGGTACTTTGTGCATATAGTATGTAGTGACAATGAGGGTGCTATATGTTCAGTGAGGGTACTTTGTGCATATAGTATGTAGTGACAATGAGGGTGCTATATGTTCAGTGAGGGTACTTTGTGCATATAGTATATAGTGACAATGAGGGTGCTATATGTTCAGTGAGGGTACTTTGTGCATATAGCATGTAGTGACAATGATGGTGCTATTTTCAAGCCATTCGACATGGAGCATCCTCTTCCATCTGACGACTAACACTAAATGACTGTACCTTTAAGTGACGTCATTCAAGATGGCGTCCCTTCAATTCTGATTGGCTGATAGAATTCTATCAGCCAATTGGAATTAAGGTAGAAAAAATCCTATTGGCTGATCCAATCAGCCAATAGGATTGAGCTTGCATTCAGCCAATAGGATTTTTTCTACCTTAATTCCGATTGGCTGATAGAATTCTATCAGCCAATCGGAATTGAAAGGACGCCATCTTGGATGACGTCACTTAAAGGTACCATCATTTAGTGTTAGTCGTCGGATGGAAGAGGATGCTCCACGTCAGATGGCTTGAAGATGGACCCGCTCCGCTCTGGATGGATGAAGATAGAAGATGCCGCCTCCATGACGACTTCTGCTCATCTGGAGGTCCTCTTCTGCCCGGATCGGATGAAGACTTCTAGCTGTCTGGAGGACCACTTCTGCCCAGTTGGGTGAAGACATCTCAAGGTAGGGTGATCTTCAAGGGGTTAGTGTTATGTTTTATTAAGGGGGGATTGGGTGGGTTTTAGAGTAGGGTTGGGTGTGTGGGTTGTAATGTTGGGGGGGTATTGTCTTTTTTTTACAGGTAAAAGAGCTGATTACTTTGGGACAATGCCCAGCAAAAGGCCTTTTTAAGGGATTTTTTTTTTATTTTGGGGGGCCTTTTTATTTTATTAGGGGGATTAGATTAGGTGTAATTAATTTTAATTTTTTTTTTATTATTTTATTATTTTCTGTAATTTAGTGTTTGTTTTTTCCATACTTTATTTAATTTAATTGTAATTAATTGTAGTTAGTTTAGGTAATTATTTTAATTATAGTGTAGTGTTAGGTGTAATTGTAACTTAGGTTAGGGTTTATTTTACAGGTAAATTTGTACTTATTTTAACTAGGAAGTTATTAAATAGTTAATAACTATTTAATAAATATTGTACCTAGTTAAAATAAATACAAATTTGCATGTAAAATAAAAATAAATCCTAAGATGGCTACAATGTAGCTATTTTAGGGTTATTTTATAGGTAAATATTTAGTTTTAAATAGAAATTATTTAGTTAATAACAGTAATTTTATTTAGATGTATTTAAATTATATTTAAGTTAGGGGGGGTGTTAGGGTTAGGGTTAGACTTAGATTTTGGGGTTAATAAATTTAATATAGTTGCGGCGACGTTGGGGGTGACAGATTAGGGGTTAATAAATGTAGGTAGGTGCCGGCGATGTTAGGGACAGCAGATTAGGGGTTAATAAAATTTAACTAATGTTTGCGAGGCAGGAGTGCGGTGGTTTAGGGGTTAATATATTTATTAAAGCACCGGAAGTGACTCCATTAACACTATGGGAAACACATAAATGTTATATCAGGGGGGATCTTATAAAACTTAATGCCTACTTGAAAAAACAAAAAAGGGAAAAATATAACTCATTAACGGTGTATCTATCGAGATTAAATCACCTACATAAACTTTACCCTAAGGATGATAAGATATTAAAACAACTAACAGATGTCAGACAGTCATTACAAAGCCAATTAAATCCAAGAAGCCTGTAAATCCGCCTTTTATTTAAAAAGGAAATTCTATACCAAAGGTAATAAATTTGGGAAACTACTTGCTAGAGCCCTTAAAAGGAAGAACCTTAAATCTTATGTACATGAAATATATGGGAACATTTTGGCTACTAGAATAAATAATTTTTTACCCTATCTTGTTCATCTAAATCAGGTGGGCTTAGTCCCAGGGAGAGAGGCACGTGACAATACTAATAAAGTTTTACAGATTTTAGAATTTATAAAGAATAAAAGTATCCTGACTGTTCTCTTAGTGATGGATGCTAAAAAAGCATTTTACCGGCTGAACTGGCAATTCTTGTGCCTTATTTTGTATCAATTTAGCTTCAGTAAACTATTTGTTGAAAGAATTTTTTCTTTATATAATGCCCCTTACGCGACCGTCAAATTTAATAATTCTTTATCAGCACCATTCAAAATAAATAATGGAACACGACAAGGGTGCCCATTATCACCGATACTATTTGCGTTAGCAATCAAAGTCATGGCATTTAAAGTAAGGCAAAATGAGAAAATACATGGTATTAATATAGGTGTGATTAGTTTTAAAATCTCATTGTATGCAGATGATGTTCTATTTACACTTTCTGAACCAGCTCAATCTATCCCGGCAGTTCTAAATACACTTAAAGAATATGGCAAATACTCCAATTTCTCTATAAATCAGTCTAAATCAGAAATTTTGAGTTGCAAATTAGATAGAACTAATTTACAGTTAGTTAGACAAAATATTAATTTAAAAATAACCTCAAACACGATAAAATATTTGGGGATCACGATAGCAACTAATCAAAATTAACTAGTTAAATTAAATTATAATAAATTGTTTAAAGAAACTCAAATTGAGATAAATAGGTGGAAAAATAGATATCTCTCCTGGTTGGGGAGAATTCAAGCCGTAAAAATGACTATTCTGCCGAGACTATTATATCTATTTCAGACACTACCAATCCCTTTACCAATTTCCTATGTTTCTAAATTTCAATTACTATTAAATAAATATATATGGTACGGAACTATTCAGAGAGTATCTAAAACAACCTTGTATCTCCATAAGGATAAGGGGGGGTTGGGGGTACCATGTTTATTGAAATATAGGAGGGCATCAATATTACAAAAGATTATTGATTGGTGTAAGAATATAGAACAGAAAGAATGGGTACAATTAGAGCATAACCTAATACAAATTAAACAACTAGGAGGTAAATGTTGGCTACCAAAGAACATGGCCTAAAATAATGCAAGAATATCCTATTTTAAAAAAATGATTACGAACATGGAATATTATTCTTAAACTTGAAAAAACCAATCACAACAATCCCATCCCCACTCACGCCTATTATATTAGATGATTCTCTACCATTTAGCAAATATATATATATATTTAGCAAATATATAGGTGAAATCAATATACGAACTTTGGATGATTTGTTACCATTTTATACACCTATGAATGGTAATATATTAAAGTCAAAATTAGAATTAATTAATAATGGGGTGAAGATGTTTAGCCCTTGGTTTAGATATCTTCAACTCAAATCATTTTCAACTACACATCTAAAGAAACAAGACTTAATTAGACAAAGGTCCCCTTTTGAAGTAATCTGTTCAGGAAATCAATTAATAAAGGGTACATTATCAATGATATATAAAATGATAACTACAGCTACAATTTTAGAGCTACCATCATACACCAAAGCATGGTCACGAGAACTTGTAATACCACCTACAATGAAAGAATGGAATATAATTTTTCAACGTCATGCAAAAACATCAATATCAGCTAGTATACAAGAGACGAATTATAAATTATTGATGAGGTGGTATTTAACACCTAACAGGGTCAAAGTGATATTTCCTAATTCTTCAGGACTATGTTGGAGAGAATGTGGAGGGAGAGGTACTTTAATACACATATGGTGGTCATGTCCAATAATATTTAATTATTGGTTTTTAATAATTACAGAGATAAATAGATTATTATTGATACAACTGCCATTAGAACTTACAACAATTTTACTGTACAAGCCTACATTAAAACTATTTATAAAACATGACAGAGCATTGTACATACTTTTGAATAGTGCAAAACAGATAATACCAAGACTATAGAAACAGAAAAGAGCTCCGACAATAACAGAATGGCAATTGCAAATACAATACTCAATATCGATGGAAAAATTACATTATCAATTGATGAATCAGATGAATCTATATTATAATATAAAAAATATTTTACAAATAAAAATATAGAAGTATATTTGTGGTACTATACTGAAATGAATTGAAAGAAAATATAAAATAGGTTATATGAATGATATTAATGAAACTCAAATGAGCCTAGAGAGAATATGAAGATTAATCAAAATTATATGTTGCTGAAGATGTTATATATATTAGCTTAAGTTTATACCCATAGGTGATATCTTTGTTTGTTAGGCTTTATATACACTTTGTATTTCCAGTTTGCACTATTGTTAAGGAAAATTGTTTTGTGGATAGTGAAGGATCACATGGAATTCTATGGGGTCTCTTTTTTTTGTGGACTATCACGGACTTTAATTTTTTTATTTTTTTATTTTATGTTCAACTTTTTTTATTTTTCAAATAAGAAACAATAACAGCAAATAGGAAATAGTATTGGTTACAGACATTTATATGATTTGTTATTAACAGACCCAATTTGCTAACCTTCTAACGTATATACTTCCCTCGGATCTACTGACTGTAGTTTATGAAAACTATCACGGACTTTAATTTAAATATGAGGAAAGAATATTTAATGGACAAATGTGTCAAATTTGACTTATTACATTCTGTGTAGTTTTACTATTTTGTTAAATATTATTATGTTTAAATGTGGAATAAAGCCTAAAAAAAAAAAAAAACATTTATTGAAGTGGCGGCGATGTCCGGTCAGCAGAATAGGGGTTAAAAAATGTATTTAAGTGTTTGCAATGTGGGGGGGGGGCTCGGTTTAGGGGTTAATAGGTAGTTTATGGGTGTTAGTGTACTTTTTATCACTTTAGTTAAGAGTTTTATGTTACGGCATTAGCCCATAAAACTCTTAACTACTGACTTTTAAATGCGGTAGGAGTCTTGACAGGAGAGGGTGTACCGCTCACTTTTTCCAAGACTCGTAATACCGGCGTTAGGCAAATTCCATTAAAAAGATAGGATACACAATTGACGTAAGTGGATTTGTGGTATGCTCGAGTCAGAAAAAAAATGAGCGGTACACCTGTACCTGCCAGACTCGTAATACCAGCGGGCGTTAAAAAGCAGCTAACGCAAGACTCATAATCTAGGCGAATGTTTCTTGACTGCAGATCTTAGATGATGATTCATTGTGTCATAGGTAGTGATAAAGTTGATATTATCAGTTTGCGTGGTTGTACCCTGGCTGTTTGCGGGTCCTTTCTGGAATTGTTCAACCACTCTGGTCTTGATTCCCACGTTTTATTGTCATATCCACATTTTATCAGCTTAAATGACATCTCTTCGATTTGCTTATCTTTGATCAGTGCCTCTGTATTATTGTGCAGTACCCGAGTGAGCTGAGACTGGCTACAATACCTCTTTTTTGGTGTAGGGGATGATAGCTGTGAGTCTCCAGTAGGGAGTTATGATCTGTGGGTTTGGTATATAGGGATGTACCAAATTTACACATTCCTTCTCTGTCAACCTTAAATATATTCAGATTCAAAAAATTGATCTGTTGTACTTCATTTTCCATTTTAAAGTTAATTGGTGTGTTGAGTTTGTTTAGCATCCCTACCCAACTATTAAGACTCTCCTTTGTCCCCCGCCAGACTAGAAATACATCGTCATTGTACCGGGTATAATACACAATCTCCATCATGTCATGTGGTTTCATTGCCATCTGTTCATACCAAGACATAAAAGGTTAGCATAAATGGGTGCCATGTTTGAGCCCATGACAGTCGTGACAATGAGGGTGCTATATGTTCAGTGAGGGTACTTTGTGCATATAGTATGTAGTGACAATGAGGGTGCTATATGTTCAGTGAGGATACGTTGTGCATATAGTATGTAGTGACAATGAGGGTGCTATATGTTCAGTGAGGGTACTTTGTGCATATAGCATGTAGTGACAATGAGGG
The DNA here is from genome assembly GCF_027579735.1 of Bombina bombina. Classification (NCBI taxonomy): domain Eukaryota; kingdom Metazoa; phylum Chordata; class Amphibia; order Anura; family Bombinatoridae; genus Bombina; species Bombina bombina. The sequence continues at coordinate 280,429,572 of NC_069504.1, forward strand.
TGCAATATGTTCAGTGAGGGTACTTTGTGCATATAGCATGTAGTGACAATGAGGGTGCAATATGTTCAGTGAGGGTACTTTGTGCATATAGCATGTAGTGACAATGAGGGTGCTATATGTTCAGTGAGGGTACTTTGTGCATATAGCATGTAGTGACAATGAGGGTGCTATATGTTCAGTGAGGGTACTTTGTGCATATAGCATGTAGTGACAATGAGGGTGCTATATGTTCAGTGAGGGTACTTTGTGCATATAGTATGTAGTGACAATGAGGGTGCTATATGTTCAGTGAGGGTACTTTGTGCATATAGTATGTAGTGACAATGAGGGTGCTATATGTTCAGTGAGGGTACTTTGTGCATATAGCATGTAGTGACAATGAGGGTGCTATATGTTCAGAGAGGGTACTTTGTGCATATAGTATGTAGTGACAATGAGGGTGCTATATGTTCAGTGAGGGTACTTTGTGCATATAGCATGTAGTGACAATGAGGGTGCTATATGTTCAGTGAGGGTACTTTGTGCATATAGTATGTAGTGACAATGAGGGTGCTATATGTTCAGTGAGGGTACTTTGTGCATATAGTATGTAGTGACAATGAGGGTGCTATATGTTCAGTGAGGGTACTTTGTGCATATAGCATGTAGTGACAATGAGGGTGCTATATGTTCAGTGAGGGTACTTTGTGCATATAGTATGTAGTGACAATGAGGGTGCTATATGTTCAGTGAGGGTACTTTGTGCATATAGCATGTAGTGACAATGAGGGTACTTTGTGTATATTCCATTAAAAAGATAGGATACACAATTGACGTAAGTGGATTTGTGGTATGCTCGAGTCACAGAAAAAAAATGAGCGGTACACCTGTACCTGCCAGACTCGTAATACCAGCGGGCGTTAAAAAGCAGCTAACGCAAGACTCATAATCTAGGTGAATGTTTCTTGACTGCAGAGCTTACATGATGATTCATTGTGTCATAGGTAGTGATAAAGTTGATATTATCAGTTTGCGTGGTTGTACCCTGGCTGTTTGGGGGTCCTTTCTGGAATTGTTCAACCACTCTGGTCTTGATTCCCACATTTTATTGTCATATCCACATTTTATCAGCTTAAATGACATCTCTTCGATTTGCTTATCTTTGATCAGTGCCTCTGTATTATTGTGCAGTACCCGAGTGAGCTGAGACTGGCTACAATACCTCTCTTTTGGTGTAGGGGATGATAGCTGTGAGTTTCCAGTAGGGAGTTATGATCTGTGGGTTTGGTATATAGGGATGTACCAAATTTACACATTCCTTCTCTGTCAACCTTAAATATATTCAGATTCAAAAAATTGATCTGTTGTACTTCATTTTCCATTTTAAAGTTAATTGGTGTGTTGAGTTTGTTTAGCATCCCTACCCAACTATTAAGACTCTCCTTTGTCCCCCGCCAGACTAGAAATACATCATCATTGTACCGGGTATAATACACAATCTCCATCATGTCATGTGGTTTCATTGCCATCTGTTCATACCAAGACATAAAAGGTTAGCATAAATGGGTGCCATGTTTGATCCCATGACAGTCGTGACAATGAGGGTGCTATATGTTCAGTGAGGGTACTTTGTGCATATAGTATGTAGTGACAATGAGGGTGCTATATGTTCAGTGAGGGTACTTTGTGCATATAGCATGTAGTGACAATGAGGGTGCTATATGTTCAGTGAGGGTACTTTGTGCATATAGTATGTAGTGACAATGAGGGTGCTATATGTTCAGTGAGGGTACTTTGTGCATATAGTATGTAGTGACAATGAGGGTGCTATATGTTCAGTGAGGGTACTTTGTGCATATAGTATGTAGTGACAATGAGGGTGCTATATGTTCAGTGAGGGTACTTTGTGCATATAGCATGTAGTGACAATGAGGGTGCTATATGTTCAGTGAGGGTACTTTGTGCATATAGTATATAGTGACAATGAGGGTGCTATATGTTCAGTGAGGGTACTTTGTGCATATAGCATGTAGTGACAATGAGGGTGCTATATGTTCAGTGAGGGTACTTTGTGCATATAGTATGTAGTGACAATGAGGGTGCTATATGTTCAGTGAGGGTACTTTGTGCATATAGTATGTAGTGACAATGAGGGTGCTATATGTTCAGTGAGGGTACTTTGTGCATATAGCATGTAGTGACAATGAGGGTGCTATATGTTCAGTGAGGGTACTTTGTGCATATAGTATGTAGTGACAATGAGGGTGCTATATGTTCAGTGAGGGTACTTTGTGCATATAGCATGTAGTGACAATGAGGGTGCTATATGTTCAGTGAGGGTACTTTGTGCATATAGCATGTAGTGACAATGAGGGTGCTATATGTTCAGTGAGGGTACTTTGTGCATATAGTATGTAGTGACAATGAGGGTGCTATATGTTCATTGAGGGTACTTTGTACATATAGTATGTAGTGACAATGAGGGTGCTATATGTTCAGTGAGGGTACTTTGTGCATATAGCATGTAGTGACAATGAGGGTGCAATATGTTCAGTGAGGGTACTTTGTGCATATAGCATGTAGTGACAATGAGGGTGCTATATGTTCAGTGAGGGTACTTTGTGCATATAGCATGTAGTGACAATGAGGGTGCTATATGTTCAGTGAGGGTACTTTGTGCATATAGCATGTAGTGACAATGAGGGTGCTATATGTTCAGTGAGGGTACTTTGTGTATATAGTATGTAGTGACAATGAGGGTGCTATATGTTCAGTGAGGGTACTTTGTGCATATAGCATGTAGTGACAATGAGGGTGCTATATGTTCAGTGAGGGGTACTTTGTGCATATAGCATGTAGTGACAATGAGGGTGCTATATGTTCAGTGAGGGTACTTTGTGCATATAGCATGTAGTGACAATGAGGGTGCAATATGTTCAGTGAGGGTACTTTGTGCATATAGTATGTAGTGACAATGAGGGTGCTATATGTTCAGTGAGGGTACTTTGTGCATATAGTATGTAGTGACAATGAGGGTGCTATATGTTCAGTGAGGGTACTTTGTGCATATAGTATGTAGTGACAATGAGGGTGCTATATGTTCAGTGAGGGTACTTTGTGCATATAGCATGTAGTGACAATGAGGGTGCTATATGTTCAGTGAGGGTACTTTGTGCATATAGCATGTAGTGACAATGAGGGTGCTATATGTTCAGTGAGGGTACTTTGTGCATATAGTATGTAGTGACAATGATGGTGCTATATGTTCAGTGAGAGTACTTTGTGCATATAGCATGTAGTGACAATGAGGGTGCTATATGTTCAGTGAGGGTACTTTGTGCATATAGTATGTAGTGACAATGAGGGTGCTATATGTTCAGTGAGGGTACTTTGTGCATATAGCATGTAGTGACAATGAGGGTGCTATATGTTCAGTGAGGGTACTTTGTGCATATAGTATGTAGTGACAATGAGGGTGCTATATGTTCAGTGAGGGTACTTTGTGCATATAGCATGTAGTGACAATGAGGGTGCTATATGTTCAGTGAGGGTACTTTGTGCATATAGTATGTAGTGACAATGAGGGTGCTATATGTTCAGTGAGGGTACTTTGTGCATATAGTATGTAGTGACAATGAGGGTGCTATATGTTCAGTGAGGGTACTTTGTGCATATAGTATATAGTGACAATGAGGGTGCTATATGTTCAGTGAGGGTACTTTGTGCATATAGCATGTAGTGACAATGATGGTGCTATTTTCAAGCCATTCGACATGGAGCATCCTCTTCCATCTGACGACTAACACTAAATGACTGTACCTTTAAGTGACGTCATTCAAGATGGCGTCCCTTCAATTCTGATTGGCTGATAGAATTCTATCAGCCAATTGGAATTAAGGTAGAAAAAATCCTATTGGCTGATCCAATCAGCCAATAGGATTGAGCTCGCATTCAGCCAATAGGATTTTTTCTACCTTAATTCCGATTGGCTGATAGAATTCTATCAGCCAATCAGAATTGAAAGGACGCCATCTTGGATGACGTCACTTAAAGGTACCATCATTTAGTGTTAGTCGTCGGATGGAAGAGGATGCTCCACGTCGGATGGCTTGAAGATGGACCCGCTCCGCTCCGGATGGATGAAGATAGAAGATGCCGCCTCCATGACGACTTCTGCTCATCTGGAGGTCCTCTTCTGCCCGGATCGGATGAAGACTTCTAGCTGTCTGGAGGACCACTTCTGCCCAGTTGGGTGAAGACATCTCAAGGTAGGGTGATCTTCAAGGGGTTAGTGTTATGTTTTATTAAGGGGGGATTGGGTGGGTTTTAGAGTAGGGTTGGGTGTGTGGGTTGTAATGTTGGGGGGGTATTGTCTTTTTTTTACAGGTAAAAGAGCTGATTACTTTGGGACAATGCCCAGCAAAAGGCCTTTTTAAGGGATTTTTTTTTATTTTGGGGGGCCTTTTTATTTTATTAGGGGGATTAGATTAGGTGTAATTAATTTAAAAAAAATTTTTTATTATTTTATTATTTTCTGTAATTTAGTGTTTGTTTTTTCCATACTTTATTTAATTTAATTGTAATTAATTGTAGTTAGTTTAGGTAATTATTTTAATTATAGTGTAGTGTTAGGTGTAATTGTAACTTAGGTTAGGGTTTATTTTACAGGTAAATTTGTACTTATTTTAACTAGGAAGTTATTAAATAGTTAATAACTATTTAATAAATATTGTACCTAGTTAAAATAAATACAAATTTGCATGTAAAATAAAAATAAATCCTAAGATGGCTACAATGTAGCTATTTTAGGGTTATTTTATAGGTAAATATTTAGTTTTAAATAGGAATTATTTAGTTAATAACAGTAATTTTATTTAGATGTATTTAAATTATATTTAAGTTAGGGGGGTGTTAGGGTTAGGGTTAGACTTAGATTTTGGGGTTAATAAATTTAATATAGTTGCGGCGACGTTGGGGGTGACAGATTAGGGGTTAATAAATGTAGGTAGGTGCCGGCGATGTTAGGGACAGCAGATTAGGGGTTAATAAAATTTAACTAATATTTGCGAGGCAGGAGTGCGGTGGTTTAGGGGTTAATATATTTATTAAAGCACCGGAAGTGACTCCATTAACACTATGGGAAACACATAAATGTTATATCAGGGGGGATCTTATAAAACTTAATGCCTACTTGAAAAAACAAAAAAGGGAAAAATATAACTCATTAACGGTGGATCTATCGAGATTAAATCACCTACATAAACTTTACCCTAAGGATGATAAGATATTAAAACAACTAACAGATGTCAGACAGTCATTACAAAGCCAATTAAATCCAAGAAGCCTGTAAATCCGCCTTTTATTTAAAAAGGAAATTCTATACCAAAGGTAATAAATTTGGGAAACTACTTGCTAGAGCCCTTAAAAGGAAGAACCTTAAATCTTATGTACATGAAATATATGGGAAAATTTTGGCTACTAGAATAAATAATTTTTTACCCTATCTTGTTCATCTAAATCAGGTGGGCTTAGTCCCAGGGAGAGAGGCACGTGACAATACTAATAAAGTTTTACAGATTTTAGAATTTATAAAGAATAAAAGTATCCTGACTGTTCTCTTAGTGATGGATGCTAAAAAAGCATTTTACCGGCTGAACTGGCAATTCTTGTGCCTTATTTTGTATCAATTTAGCTTCAGTAAACTATTTGTTGAAAGAATTTTTTCTTTATATAATGCCCCTTACGCGACCGTCAAATTTAATAATTCTTTATCAGCACCATTCAAAATAAATAATGGAACACGACAAGGGTGCCCATTATCACCGATACTATTTGCGTTAGCAATCGAAGTCATGGCATTTAAAGTAAGGCAAAATGAGAAAATACATGGTATTAATATAGGTGTGATTAGTTTTAAAATCTCATTGTATGCAGATGATGTTCTATTTACACTTTCTGAACCAGCTCAATCTATCCCGGCAGTTCTAAATACACTTAAAGAATATGGTAAATACTCCAATTTCTCTATAAATCAGTCTAAATCAGAAATTTTGAGTTGCAAATTAGATAGAACTAATTTACAGTTAGTTAGACAAAATATTAATTTAAAAATAACCTCAAACACGATAAAATATTTGGGGATCACGATAGCAACTAATCAAAATTAACTAGTTAAATTAAATTATAATAAATTTTTTAAAGAAACTCAAATTGAGATAAATAGGTGGAAAAATAGATATCTCTCCTGGTTGGGGAGAATTCAAGCCGTAAAAATGACTATTCTGCCGAGACTATTATATCTATTTCAGACACTACCAATCCCTTTACCAGTTTCCTATGTTTCTAAATTTCAATTACTATTAAATAAATATATATGGTACGGAACTATTCCGAGAGTATCTAAAGCAACCTTGTATCTCCATAAGGATAAGGGGGGGTTGGGGGTACCATGTTTATTGAAATATAGGAGGGCATCAATATTACAAAAGATTATTGATTGGTGTAAGAATATAGAACAGAAAGAATGGGTACAATTAGAGCATAACCTAATACAAATTAAACAACTAGGAGGTAAATGTTGGCTACCAAAGAACATGGCCTAAAATAATGCAAGAATATCCTATTTTAAAAAAATGATTACGAACATGGAATATAATTCTTAAACTTGAAAAACCAATCACAACAATCCCATCCCCACTCACGCCTATTATATTAGATGATTCTCTACCATTTAGCAAATATATATATATATTTAGCAAATATATAGGTGAAATCAATATACGAACTTTGGATGATTTGTTACCATTTTATACACCTATGAATGGTAATATATTAAAGTCAAAATTAGTATTAATTAATAATGGGGTGAAGATGTTTAGCCCTTGGTTTAGATATCTTCAACTCAAATCATTTTCAACTACACATCTAAAGAAACAAGACTTAATTAGACAAAGGTCCCCTTTTGAAGTAATCTGTTCAGGAAATCAATTAATAAAGGGTACATTATCAATGATATATAAAATGATAACTACAGCTACAATTTTAGAGCTACCATCATACACCAAAGCATGGTCACGAGAACTTGTAATACCACCTACAATGAAAGAATGGAATATAATTTTTCAACGTCATGCAAAAACATCAATATCAGCTAGTATACAAGAGACGAATTATAAATTATTGATGAGGTGGTATTTAACACCTAACAGGGTCAAAGTGATATTTCTTAATTCTTCAGGACTATGTTGGAGAGAATGTGGAGGGAGAGGTACGTTAATACACATATGGTGGTCATGTCCAATAATATTTAATATTGGTTTTTAATAATTACAGAGATAAATAGATTATTATTGATACAACTGCCATTAGAACTTACAACAATTTTACTGTACAAGCCTACATTAAAACTATCAATAAAACATGACAGAGCATTGTACATACTTTTGAATAGTGCAAAACAGATAATACCAAGACTATAGAAACAGAAAAGAGCTCAGACAATAACAGAATGGCAATTGCAAATACAATACTCAATATCGATGGAAAAATTACATTATCAATTGATGAATCAGATGAATCTATATTATAATATAAAAAATATTTTACAAATAAAAATATAGAAGTATATTTGTGGTACTATACTGAAATGAATTGAAAGAAAATATAAAATAGGTTATATGAATGATATTAATGAAACTCAAATGAGCCTAGAGAGAATATGAAGATTAATCAAAATTATATGTTGCTGAAGATGTTATATATATTAGCTTAAGTTTATACCCATAGGTGATATCTTTGTTTGTTAGGCTTTATATACACTTTGTATTTCCAGTTTGCACTATTGTTAAGGAAAATTGTTTTGTGGATAGTGAAGGATCACATGGAATTCTATGGGGTCTCTTTTTTTTGTGGACTATCACAGACTTTAATTTTTTTAATTTTTTATTTTATGTTCAACTTTTTTTATTTTTCAAATAAGAAACAATTACAGCAAATAGGAAATAGTATTGGTTACAGACATTTATATGATTTGTTATTAACAGACCCAATTTGCTAACCTTCTAACGTATATACTTCCCTCGGATCTACTGACTGTAGTTTATGAAAACTATCACGGACTTTAATTTAAATATGAGGAAAGAATATTTAATGGACAAATGTGTCAAATTTGACTTATTACATTCTGTGTAGTTTTACTATTTTGTTAAATATTATTATGTTTAAATGTGGAATAAAGCCTAAAAAAAATAAAAACATTTATTGAAGTGGCGGCCATGTCCGGTCAGCAGAATAGGGGTTAAAAAATGTATTTAAGTGTTTGCAATGTGGGGGGGGGGCTCGGTTTAGGGGTTAATAGGTAGTTTATGGGTGTTAGTGTACTTTTTATCACTTTAGTTAAGAGTTTTATGTTACGGCATTAGCCCATAAAACTCTTAACTACTGACTTTTAAATGCGGTAGGAGTCTTGACAGGAGAGGGTGTACCGCTCACTTTTTCCAAGACTCGTAATACCGGCGTTAGGCAAATTCCATTAAAAAGATAGGATACACAATTGACGTAAGTGGATTTGTGGTATGCTTGAGTCACAGAAAAAAAAAATGAGCGGTACACCTGTACCTGCCAGACTCGTAATACCAGCGGGCGTTAAAAAGCAGCTAACGCAAGACTCATAATCTAGGCGAATGTTTCTTGACTGCAGATCTTACATGATGATTCATTGTGTCATAGGTAGTGATAAAGTTGATATTATCAGTTTGCGTGGTTGTACCCTGGCTGTTTTGGGGTCCTTTCTGGAATTGTTCAACCACTCTGGTCTTGATTCCCACGTTTTATTGTCATATCCACATTTTATCAGCTTAAATGACATCTCTTCGATTTGCTTATCTTTGATCAGTGCCTCTGTATTATTGTGCAGTACCCGAGTGAGCTGAGACTGGCTACAATACCTCTTTTTTGGTGTAGGGGATGATAGCTGTGAGTCTCCAGTAGGGAGTTATGATCTGTGGGTTTGGTATATAGGGATGTACCAAATTTACACATTCCTTCTCTGTCAACCTTAAATATATTCAGATTCAAAAAATTGATCTGTTGTACTTCATTTTCCATTTTAAAGTTAATTGGTGTGTTGAGTTTGTTTAGCATCCCTACCCAACTATTAAGACTCTCCTTTGTCCCCCGCCAGACTAGAAATACATCGTCATTGTACCGGGTATAATACACAATCTCCATCATGTCATGTGGTTTCATTGCCATCTGTTCATACCAAGACATAAAAGGTTAGCATAAATGGGTGCCATGTTTGAGCCCATGACAGTCGTGACAATGACGGTGCTATATGTTCAGTGAGGGTACTTTGTGCATATAGTATGTAGTGACAATGAGGGTGCTATATGTTCAGTGAGGATACGTTGTGCATATAGTATGTAGTGACAATGAGGGTGCTATATGTTCAGTGAGGGTACTTTGTGCATATAGCATGTAGTGACAATGAGGGTGCAATATGTTCAGTGAGGGTACTTTGTGCATATAGCATGTAGTGACAATGAGGGTGCAATATGTTCAGTGAGGGTACTTTGTGCATATAGCATGTAGTGACAATGAGGGTGCTATATGTTCAGTGAGGGTACTTTGTGCATATAGCATGTAGTGACAATGAGGGTGCTATTTGTTCAGTGAGGGTACTTTGTGCATATAGCATGTAGTGACAATGAGGGTGCTATATGTTCAGTGAGGGTACTTTGTGCATATAGTATGTAGTGACAATGAGGGTGCTATATGTTCAGTGAGGGTACTTTGTGCATATAGTATGTAGTGACAATGAGGGTGCTATATGTTCAGTGAGGGTACTTTGTGCATATAGCATGTAGTGACAATGAGGGTGCTATATGTTCAGTGAGGGTACTTTGTGCATATAGTATGTAGTGACAATGAGGGTGCTATATGTTCAGTGAGGGTACTTTGTGCATATAGCATGTAGTGACAATGAGGGTGCTATATGTTCAGTGAGGGTACTTTGTGCATATAGTATGTAGTGACAATGAGGGTGCTATATGTTCAGTGAGGGTACTTTGTGCATATAGTATGTAGTGACAATGAGGGTGCTATATGTTCAGTGAGGGTACTTTGTGCATATAGCATGTAGTGACAATGAGGGTGCTATATGTTCAGTGAGGGTACTTTGTGCATATAGTATGTAGTGACAATGAGGGTGCTATATGTTCAGTGAGGGTACTTTGTGCATATAGCATGTAGTGACAATGAGGGTACTTTGTGCATATTCCATTAAAAAGATAGGATACACAATTGACGTAAGTGGATTTGTGGTATGCTCGAGTCACAGAAAAAAAATGAGCGGTACACCTGTACCTGCCAGACTCGAAATACCAGCGGGCGTTAAAAAGCAGCTAACGCAAGACTCATAATCTAGGTGAATGTTTCTTGACTGCAGAGCTTACATGATGATTCATTGTGTCATAGGTAGTGATAAAGTTGATATTATCAGTTTGCGTGGTTGTACCCTGGCTGTTTGGGGGTCCTTTCTGGAATTGTTCAACCACTCTGGTCTTGATTCCCACGTTTTATTGTCATATCCACATTTTATCAGCTTAAATGACATCTCTTCGATTTGCTTATCTTTGATCAGTGCTTCTGTATTATTGTGCAGTACCCGAGTGAGCTGAGACTGGCTACAATACCTCTTTTTTGGTGTAGGGGATGATAGCTGTGAGTCTCCAGTAGGGAGTTATGATCTGTGGGTTTGGTATATAGGGATGTACCAAATTTACACATTCCTTCTCTGTCAACCTTAAATATATTCAGATTCAAAAAATTGATCTGTTGTACTTCATTTTCCATTTTAAAGTTAATTGGTGTGTTGAGTTTGTTTAGCATCCCTACCCAACTATTAAGACTCTCCTTTGTCCCCCGCCAGACTAGAAATACATCGTCATTGTACCGGGTATAATACACAATCTCCATCATGTCATGTGGTTTCATTGCCATCTGTTCATACCAAGACATAAAAGGTTAGCATAAATGGGTGCCATGTTTGAGCCCATGACAGTCGTGACAATGAGGGTGCTATATGTTCAGTGAGGGTACTTTGTGCATATAGTATGTAGTGACAATGAGGGTGCTATATGTTCAGTGAGGGTACTTTGTGCATATAGCATGTAGTGACAATGAGGGTGCTATATGTTCAGTGAGGGTACTTTGTGCATATAGTATGTAGTGACAATGAGGGTGCTATATGTTCAGTGAGGGTACTTTGTGCATATAGTATGTAGTGACAATGAGGGTGCTATATTTTCAGTGAGGGTACTTTGTGCATATAGTATGTAGTGACAATGAGGGTGCTATATGTTCAGTGAGGGTACTTTGTGCATATAGCATGTAGTGACAATGAGGGTGCTATATGTTCAGTGAGGGTACTTTGTGCATATAGTATGTAGTGACAATGAGGGTGCTATATGTTCAGTGAGGGTACTTTGTGCATATAGCATGTAGTGACAATGAGGGTGCTATATGTTCAGTGAGGGTACTTTGTGCATATAGCATGTAGTGACAATGAGGGTGCTATATGTTCAGTGAGGGTATTTTGTGCATATAGTATGTAGTGACAATGAGGGTGCTATATGTTCAGTGAGGGTACTTTGTGCATATAGCATGTAGTGACAATGAGGGTGCTATATGTTCAGTGAGGGTACTTTGTGCATATAGTATGTAGTGACAATGAGGGTGCTGTATGTTTAGTGAGGGTACTTTGTGCATATAGCATGTAGTGACAATGAGGGTGCTATATGTTCAGTGAGGGTACTTTGTGCATATAGCATGTAGTGACAATGAGGGTGCTATATGTTCAGTGAGGGTACTTTGTGCATATAGCATGTAGTGACAATGAGGGTGCAATATGTTCAGTGAGGGTACTTTGTGCATATAGTATGTAGTGACAATGAGGGTGCTATATGTTCAGTGAGGGTACTTTGTGCATATAGTATGTAGTGACAATGAGGGTGCTATATGTTCAGTGAGGGTACTTTGTGCATATAGTATGTAGTGACAATGAGGGTGCTATATGTTCAGTGAGGGTACTTTGTGCATATAGCATGTAGTGACAATGAGGGTGCTATATGTTCAGTGAGGGTACTTTGTGCATATAGCATGTAGTGACAATGAGGGTGCTATATGTTCAGTGAGGGTACTTTGTGCATATAGTATGTAGTGACAATGATGGTGCTATATGTTCAGTGAGAGTACTTTGTGCATATAGCATGTAGTGACAATGAGGGTGCTATATGTTCAGTGAGGGTACTTTGTGCATATAGTATGTAGTGACAATGAGGGTGCTATATGTTCAGTGAGGGTACTTTGTGCATATAGCATGTAGTGACAATGAGGGTGCTATATGTTCAGTGAGGGTACTTTGTGCATATAGCATGTAGTGACAATGAGGGTGCTATATGTTCAGTGAGGGTACTTTGTGCATATAGCATGTAGTGACAATGAGGGTGCTATATGTTCAGTGAGGGTACTTTGTGCATATAGTATGTAGTGACAATGAGGGTGCTATATGTTCAGTGAGGGAACTTTGTGCATATAGTATGTAGTGACAATGAGGGTGCTATATGTTCAGTGAGGGTACTTTGTGCATATAGTATGTAGTGACAATGAGGGTGCTATATGTTCAGTGAGGGTACTTTGTGCATATAGTATGTAGTGACAATGAGGGTGCTATATGTTCAGTGAGGGTACTTTGTGCATATAGTATATAGTGACAATGAGGGTGCTATATGTTCAGTGAGGGTACTTTGTGCATATAGCATGTAGTGACAATGAGGGTGCTATATGTTCAGTGAGGGTACTTTGTGCATATAGCATGTAGTGACAATGAGGGTGCTGTATGTTTAGTGAGGGTACTTTGTGCATATAGCATGTAGTGACAATGAGGGTGCTATATGTTCAGTGAGGGTACTTTGTGCATATAGTATGTAGTTATAATGAGGGTGCTTTATGTTCAGTGAGGGTACTTTGTGCATATAGTATGTAGTGACAATGAGGGTGCTATATGTTCAGTGAGGGTACTTTGTGCATATAGTATGTAGTGATAATGAGGGTGCTTTATGTTCAGTGAGGGTACTTTGTGCATATAGCATGTAGTGACAATGAGGGTGCTGTATGTTTAGTGAGGGTACTTTGTGCATATAGCATGTAGTGACAATGAGGGTGCTATATGTTCAGTGAGGGTACTTTGTGCATATAGTATGTAGTGACAATGAGGGTGCTTTATGTTCAGTGAGGGTACTTTGTGCATATAGTATGTAGTGACAATGAGGGTGCTATATGTTCAGTGAGGGTACTTTGTGCATATAGTATGTAGTGACAATGAGGGTGCTTTATGTTCAGTGAGGGTACTTTGTGCATATAGTATGTAGTGACAATGAGGGTGCTATATGTTCAGTGAGGGTACTTTGTGCATATAGCATGTAGTGACAATGAGGGTGCTATATGTTCAGTGAGGGTACTTTGTGCATATAGTATGTAGTGACAATGAGGGTGCTTTATGTTCAGTGAGGGTACTTTGTGCATATAGTATGTAGTGACAATGAGGGTGCTATATGTTCAGTGAGGGTACTTTGTGCATATAGTATGTAGTGACAATGAGGGTGCTTTATGTTCAGTGAGGGTACTTTGTGCATATAGTATGTAGAGACAATGAGGGTGCTATATGTTCAGTGAGGGTACTTTGTGCATATAGCATGTAGTGACAATGAGGGTGCTATATGTTCAGTGAGGGTACTTTGTGCATATAGTATGTAGGGACAATGAGGGTGCTATATGTTCAGTGAGGGTACTTTGTGCATATAGTATGTAGTGACAATGAGGGTGCTATATGTTCAGTGAGGGTACTTTGTGCATATAGTATGTAGTGACAATGAGGGTGCTATATGTTCAGTGAGGGTACTTTGTGCATATAGTATATAGTGACAATGAGGGTGCTATATGTTCAGTGAGGGTACTTTGTGCATATAGCATGTAGTGACAATGATGGTGCTATTTTCAAGCCATTCGACATGGAGCATCCTCTTCCATCTGACGACTAACACTAAATGACTGTACCTTTAAGTGACGTCATTCAAGATGGCGTCCCTTCAATTCTGATTGGCTGATAGAATTCTATCAGCCAATTGGAATTAAGGTAGAAAAAATCCTATTGGCTGATCCAATCAGCCAATAGGATTGAGCTCGCATTCAGCCAATAGGATTTTTTCTACCTTAATTCCGATTGGCTGATAGAATTCTATCAGCCAATCAGAATTGAAAGGACGCCATCTTGGATGACGTCACTTAAAGGTACCATCATTTAGTGTTAGTCGTCGGATGGAAGAGGATGCTCCACGTCGGATGGCTTGAAGATGGACCCGCTCCGCTCCGGATGGATGAAGATAGAAGATGCCGCCTCCATGACGACTTCTGCTCATCTGGAGGTCCTCTTCTGCCCGGATCGGATGAAGACTTCTAGCTGTCTGGAGGACCACTTCTGCCCAGTTGGGTGAAGACATCTCAAGGTAGGGTGATCTTCAAGGGGTTAGTGTTATGTTTTATTAAGGGGGGATTGGGTGGGTTTTAGAGTAGGGTTGGGTGTGTGGGTTGTAATGTTGGGGGGGTATTGTCTTTTTTTTACAGGTAAAAGAGCTGATTACTTTGGGACAATGCCCAGCAAAAGGCCTTTTTAAGGGATTTTTTTTTATTTTGGGGGGCCTTTTTATTTTATTAGGGGGATTAGATTAGGTGTAATTAATTTAAAAAAATTTTTTTATTATTTTATTATTTTCTGTAATTTAGTGTTTGTTTTTTCCATACTTTATTTAATTTAATTGTAATTAATTGTAGTTAGTTTAGGTAATTATTTTAATTATAGTGTAGTGTTAGGTGTAATTGTAACTTAGGTTAGGGTTTATTTTACAGGTAAATTTGTACTTATTTTAACTAGGAAGTTATTAAATAGTTAATAACTATTTAATAAATATTGTACCTAGTTAAAATAAATACAAATTTGCATGTAAAATAAAAATAAATCCTAAGATGGCTACAATGTAGCTATTTTAGGGTTATTTTATAGGTAAATATTTAGTTTTAAATAGGAATTATTTAGTTAATAACAGTAATTTTATTTAGATGTATTTAAATTATATTTAAGTTAGGGGGGTGTTAGGGTTAGGGTTAGACTTAGATTTTGGGGTTAATAAATTTAATATAGTTGCAGCGACGTTGGGGGTGACAGATTAGGGGTTAATAAATGTAGGTAGGTGCCGGCGATGTTAGGGACAGCAGATTAGGGGTTAATAAAATTTAACTAATATTTGCGAGGCAGGAGTGCGGTGGTTTAGGGGTTAATATATTTATTAAAGCACCGGAAGTGACTCCATTAACACTATGGGAAACACATAAATGTTATATCAGGGGGGATCTTATAAAACTTAATGCCTACTTGAAAAAACAAAAAAGGGAAAAATATAACTCATTAACGGTGGATCTATCGAGATTAAATCACCTACATAAACTTTACCCTAAGGATGATAAGATATTAAAACAACTAACAGATGTCAGACAGTCATTACAAAGCCAATTAAATCCAAGAAGCCTGTAAATCCGCCTTTTATTTAAAAAGGAAATTCTATACCAAAGGTAATAAATTTGGGAAACTACTTGCTAGAGCCCTTAAAAGGAAGAACCTTAAATCTTATGTACATGAAATATATGGGAAAATTTTGGCTACTAGAATAAATAATTTTTTACCCTATCTTGTTCATCTAAATCAGGTGGGCTTAGTCCCAGGGAGAGAGGCACGTGACAATACTAATAAAGTTTTACAGATTTTAGAATTTATAAAGAATAAAAGTATCCTGACTGTTCTCTTAGTGATGGATGCTAAAAAAGCATTTTACCGGCTGAACTGGCAATTCTTGTGCCTTATTTTGTATCAATTTAGCTTCAGTAAACTATTTGTTGAAAGAATTTTTTCTTTATATAATGCCCCTTACGCGACCGTCAAATTTAATAATTCTTTATCAGCACCATTCAAAATAAATAATGGAACACGACAAGGGTGCCCATTATCACCGATACTATTTGCGTTAGCAATCGAAGTCATGGCATTTAAAGTAAGGCAAAATGAGAAAATACATGGTATTAATATAGGTGTGATTAGTTTTAAAATCTCATTGTATGCAGATGATGTTCTATTTACACTTTCTGAACCAGCTCAATCTATCCCGGCAGTTCTAAATACACTTAAAGAATATGGTAAATACTCCAATTTCTCTATAAATCAGTCTAAATCAGAAATTTTGAGTTGCAAATTAGATAGAACTAATTTACAGTTAGTTAGACAAAATATTAATTTAAAAATAACCTCAAACACGATAAAATATTTGGGGATCACGATAGCAACTAATCAAAATTAACTAGTTAAATTAAATTATAATAAATTTTTTAAAGAAACTCAAATTGAGATAAATAGGTGGAAAAATAGATATCTCTCCTGGTTGGGGAGAATTCAAGCCGTAAAAATGACTATTCTGCCGAGACTATTATATCTATTTCAGACACTACCAATCCCTTTACCAATTTCCTATGTTTCTAAATTTCAATTACTATTAAATAAATATATATGGTACGGAACTATTCCGAGAGTATCTAAAGCAACCTTGTATCTCCATAAGGATAAGGGGGGGTTGGGGGTACCATGTTTATTGAAATATAGGAGGGCATCAATATTACAAAAGATTATTGATTGGTGTAAGAATATAGAACAGAAAGAATGGGTACAATTAGAGCATAACCTAATACAAATTAAACAACTAGGAGGTAAATGTTGGCTACCAAAGAACATGGCCTAAAATAATGCAAGAATATCCTATTTTAAAAAAATGATTACGAACATGGAATATAATTCTTAAACTTGAAAAACCAATCACAACAATCCCATCCCCACTCACGCCTATTATATTAGATGATTCTCTACCATTTAGCAAATATATATATATATTTAGCAAATATATAGGTGAAATCAATATACGAACTTTGGATGATTTGTTACCATTTTATACACCTATGAATGGTAATATATTAAAGTCAAAATTAGTATTAATTAATAATGGGGTGAAGATGTTTAGCCCTTGGTTTAGATATCTTCAACTCAAATCATTTTCAACTACACATCTAAAGAAACAAGACTTAATTAGACAAAGGTCCCCTTTTGAAGTAATCTGTTCAGGAAATCAATTAATAAAGGGTACATTATCAATGATATATAAAATGATAACTACAGCTACAATTTTAGAGCTACCATCATACACCAAAGCATGGTCACGAGAACTTGTAATACCACCTACAATGAAAGAATGGAATATAATTTTTCAACGTCATGCAAAAACATCAATATCAGCTAGTATACAAGAGACGAATTATAAATTATTGATGAGGTGGTATTTAACACCTAACAGGGTCAAAGTGATATTTCTTAATTCTTCAGGACTATGTTGGAGAGAATGTGGAGGGAGAGGTACGTTAATACACATATGGTGGTCATGTCCAATAATATTTAATATTGGTTTTTAATAATTACAGAGATAAATAGATTATTATTGATACAACTGCCATTAGAACTTACAACAATTTTACTGTACAAGCCTACATTAAAACTATCAATAAAACATGACAGAGCATTGTACATACTTTTGAATAGTGCAAAACAGATAATACCAAGACTATAGAAACAGAAAAGAGCTCAGACAATAACAGAATGGCAATTGCAAATACAATACTCAATATCGATGGAAAAATTACATTATCAATTGATGAATCAGATGAATCTATATTATAATATAAAAAATATTTTACAAATAAAAATATAGAAGTATATTTGTGGTACTATACTGAAATGAATTGAAAGAAAATATAAAATAGGTTATATGAATGATATTAATGAAACTCAAATGAGCCTAGAGAGAATATGAAGATTAATCAAAATTATATGTTGCTGAAGATGTTATATATATTAGCTTAAGTTTATACCCATAGGTGATATCTTTGTTTGTTAGGCTTTATATACACTTTGTATTTCCAGTTTGCACTATTGTTAAGGAAAATTGTTTTGTGGATAGTGAAGGATCACATGGAATTCTATGGGGTCTCTTTTTTTTGTGGACTATCACAGACTTTAATTTTTTTAATTTTTTATTTTATGTTCAACTTTTTTTATTTTTCAAATAAGAAACAATTACAGCAAATAGGAAATAGTATTGGTTACAGACATTTATATGATTTGTTATTAACAGACCCAATTTGCTAACCTTCTAACGTATATACTTCCCTCGGATCTACTGACTGTAGTTTATGAAAACTATCACGGACTTTAATTTAAATATGAGGAAAGAATATTTAATGGACAAATGTGTCAAATTTGACTTATTACATTCTGTGTAGTTTTACTATTTTGTTAAATATTATTATGTTTAAATGTGGAATAAAGCCTAAAAAAAAATAAAAACATTTATTGAAGTGGCGGCGATGTCCGGTCAGCAGAATAGGGGTTAAAAAATGTATTTAAGTGTTTGCAATGTGGGGGGGGGGGCTCGGTTTAGGGGTTAATAGGTAGTTTATGGGTGTTAGTGTACTTTTTATCACTTTAGTTAAGAGTTTTATGTTACGGCATTAGCCCATAAAACTCTTAACTACTGACTTTTAAATGCGGTAGGAGTCTTGACAGGAGAGGGTGTACCGCTCACTTTTTCCAAGACTCGTAATACCGGCGTTAGGCAAATTCCATTAAAAAGATAGGATACACAATTGACGTAAGTGGATTTGTGGTATGCTCGAGTCACAGAAAAAAAAAATGAGCGGTACACCTGTACCTGCCAGACTCGTAATACCAGCGGGCGTTAAAAAGCAGCTAACGCAAGACTCATAATCTAGGCGAATGTTTCTTGACTGCAGATCTTACATGATGATTCATTGTGTCATAGGTAGTGATAAAGTTGATATTATCAGTTTGCGTGGTTGTACCCTGGCTGTTTTGGGGTCCTTTCTGGAATTGTTCAACCACTCTGGTCTTGATTCCCACGTTTTATTGTCATATCCACATTTTATCAGCTTAAATGACATCTCTTCGATTTGCTTATCTTTGATCAGTGCCTCTGTATTATTGTGCAGTACCCGAGTGAGCTGAGACTGGCTACAATACCTCTTTTTTGGTGTAGGGGATGATAGCTGTGAGTCTCCAGTAGGGAGTTATGATCTGTGGGTTTGGTATATAGGGATGTACCAAATTTACACATTCCTTCTCTGTCAACCTTAAATATATTCAGATTCAAAAAATTGATCTGTTGTACTTCATTTTCCATTTTAAAGTTAATTGGTGTGTTGAGTTTGTTTAGCATCCCTACCCAACTATTAAGACTCTCCTTTGTCCCCCGCCAGACTAGAAATACATCGTCATTGTACCGGGTATAATACACAATCTCCATCATGTCATGTGGTTTCATTGCCATCTGTTCATACCAAGACATAAAAGGTTAGCATAAATGGGTGCCATGTTTGAGCCCATGACAGTCGTGACAATGACGGTGCTATATGTTCAGTGAGGGTACTTTGTGCATATAGTATGTAGTGACAATGAGGGTGCTATATGTTCAGTGAGGATACGTTGTGCATATAGTATGTAGTGACAATGAGGGTGCTATATGTTCAGTGAGGGTACTTTGTGCATATAGCATGTAGTGACAATGAGGGTGCAATATGTTCAGTGAGGGTACTTTGTGCATATAGCATGTAGTGACAATGAGGGTGCAATATGTTCAGTGAGGGTACTTTGTGCATATAGCATGTAGTGACAATGAGGGTGCTATATGTTCAGTGAGGGTACTTTTTGCATATAGCATGTAGTGACAATGAGGGTGCTATTTGTTCAGTGAGGGTACTTTGTGCATATAGCATGTAGTGACAATGAGGGTGCTATATGTTCAGTGAGGGTACTTTGTGCATATAGTATGTAGTGACAATGAGGGTGCTATATGTTCAGTGAGGGTACTTTGTGCATATAGTATGTAGTGACAATGAGGGTGCTATATGTTCAGTGAGGGTACTTTGTGCATATAGCATGTAGTGACAATGAGGGTGCTATATGTTCAGTGAGGGTACTTTGTGCATATAGTATGTAGTGACAATGAGGGTGCTATATGTTCAGTGAGGGTACTTTGTGCATATAGCATGTAGTGACAATGAGGGTGCTATATGTTCAGTGAGGGTACTTTGTGCATATAGTATGTAGTGACAATGAGGGTGCTATATGTTCAGTGAGGGTACTTTGTGCATATAGTATGTAGTGACAATGAGGGTGCTATATGTTCAGTGAGGGTACTTTGTGCATATAGCATGTAGTGACAATGAGGGTGCTATATGTTCAGTGAGGGTACTTTGTGCATATAGTATGTAGTGACAATGAGGGTGCTATATGTTCAGTGAGGGTACTTTGTGCATATAGCATGTAGTGACAATGAGGGTACTTTGTGCATATTCCATTAAAAAGATAGGATACACAATTGACGTAAGTGGATTTGTGGTATGCTCGAGTCACAGAAAAAAAATGAGCGGTACACCTGTACCTGCCAGACTCGAAATACCAGCGGGCGTTAAAAAGCAGCTAACGCAAGACTCATAATCTAGGTGAATGTTTCTTGACTGCAGAGCTTACATGATGATTCATTGTGTCATAGGTAGTGATAAAGTTGATATTATCAGTTTGCGTGGTTGTACCCTGGCTGTTTGGGGGTCCTTTCTGGAATTGTTCAACCACTCTGGTCTTGATTCCCACGTTTTATTGTCATATCCACATTTTATCAGCTTAAATGACATCTCTTCGATTTGCTTATCTTTGATCAGTGCTTCTGTATTATTGTGCAGTACCCGAGTGAGCTGAGACTGGCTACAATACCTCTTTTTTGGTGTAGGGGATGATAGCTGTGAGTCTCCAGTAGGGAGTTATGATCTGTGGGTTTGGTATATAGGGATGTACCAAATTTACACATTCCTTCTCTGTCAACCTTAAATATATTCAGATTCAAAAAATTGATCTGTTGTACTTCATTTTCCATTTTAAAGTTAATTGGTGTGTTGAGTTTGTTTAGCATCCCTACCCAACTATTAAGACTCTCCTTTGTCCCCCGCCAGACTAGAAATACATCGTCATTGTACCGGGTATAATACACAATCTCCATCATGTCATGTGGTTTCATTGCCATCTGTTCATACCAAGACATAAAAGGTTAGCATAAATGGGTGCCATGTTTGAGCCCATGACAGTCGTGACAATGAGGGTGCTATATGTTCAGTGAGGGTACTTTGTGCATATAGTATGTAGTGACAATGAGGGTGCTATATGTTCAGTGAGGGTACTTTGTGCATATAGCATGTAGTGACAATGAGGGTGCTATATGTTCAGTGAGGGTACTTTGTGCATATAGTATGTAGTGACAATGAGGGTGCTATATGTTCAGTGAGGGTACTTTGTGCATATAGTATGTAGTGACAATGAGGGTGCTATATTTTCAGTGAGGGTACTTTGTGCATATAGTATGTAGTGACAATGAGGGTGCTATATGTTCAGTGAGGGTACTTTGTGCATATAGCATGTAGTGACAATGAGGGTGCTATATGTTCAGTGAGGGTACTTTGTGCATATAGTATGTAGTGACAATGAGGGTGCTATATGTTCAGTGAGGGTACTTTGTGCATATAGCATGTAGTGACAATGAGGGTGCTATATGTTCAGTGAGGGTACTTTGTGCATATAGCATGTAGTGACAATGAGGGTGCTATATGTTCAGTGAGGGTATTTTGTGCATATAGTATGTAGTGACAATGAGGGTGCTATATGTTCAGTGAGGGTACTTTGTGCATATAGCATGTAGTGACAATGAGGGTGCTATATGTTCAGTGAGGGTACTTTGTGCATATAGTATGTAGTGACAATGAGGGTGCTGTATGTTTAGTGAGGGTACTTTGTGCATATAGCATGTAGTGACAATGAGGGTGCTATATGTTCAGTGAGGGTACTTTGTGCATATAGCATGTAGTGACAATGAGGGTGCTATATGTTCAGTGAGGGTACTTTGTGCATATAGCATGTAGTGACAATGAGGGTGCAATATGTTCAGTGAGGGTACTTTGTGCATATAGTATGTAGTGACAATGAGGGTGCTATATGTTCAGTGAGGGTACTTTGTGCATATAGTATGTAGTGACAATGAGGGTGCTATATGTTCAGTGAGGGTACTTTGTGCATATAGTATGTAGTGACAATGAGGGTGCTATATGTTCAGTGAGGGTACTTTGTGCATATAGCATGTAGTGACAATGAGGGTGCTATATGTTCAGTGAGGGTACTTTGTGCATATAGCATGTAGTGACAATGAGGGTGCTATATGTTCAGTGAGGGTACTTTGTGCATATAGTATGTAGTGACAATGATGGTGCTATATGTTCAGTGAGAGTACTTTGTGCATATAGCATGTAGTGACAATGAGGGTGCTATATGTTCAGTGAGGGTACTTTGTGCATATAGTATGTAGTGACAATGAGGGTGCTATATGTTCAGTGAGGGTACTTTGTGCATATAGCATGTAGTGACAATGAGGGTGCTATATGTTCAGTGAGGGTACTTTGTGCATATAGCATGTAGTGACAATGAGGGTGCTATATGTTCAGTGAGGGTACTTTGTGCATATAGCATGTAGTGACAATGAGGGTGCTATATGTTCAGTGAGGGTACTTTGTGCATATAGTATGTAGTGACAATGAGGGTGCTATATGTTCAGTGAGGGTACTTTGTGCATATAGTATGTAGTGACAATGAGGGTGCTATATGTTCAGTGAGGGTACTTTGTGCATATAGTATGTAGTGACAATGAGGGTGCTATATGTTCAGTGAGGGTACTTTGTGCATATAGTATGTAGTGACAATGAGGGTGCTATATGTTCAGTGAGGGTACTTTGTGCATATAGTATATAGTGACAATGAGGGTGCTATATGTTCAGTGAGGGTACTTTGTGCATATAGTATGTAGTGACAATGAGGGTGCTATATGTTCAGTGAGGGTACTTTGTGCATATAGCATGTAGTGACAATGAGGGTGCTGTATGTTTAGTGAGGGTACTTTGTGCATATAGCATGTAGTGACAATGAGGGTGCTATATGTTCAGTGAGGGTACTTTGTGCATATAGTATGTAGTTATAATGAGGGTGCTTTATGTTCAGTGAGGGTACTTTGTGCATATAGTATGTAGTGACAATGAGGGTGCTATATGTTCAGTGAGGGTACTTTGTGCATATAGTATGTAGTGATAATGAGGGTGCTTTATGTTCAGTGAGGGTACTTTGTGCATATAGCATGTAGTGACAATGAGGGTGCTGTATGTTTAGTGAGGGTACTTTGTGCATATAGCATGTAGTGACAATGAGGGTGCTATATGTTCAGTGAGGGTACTTTGTGCATATAGTATGTAGTGACAATGAGGGTGCTTTATGTTCAGTGAGGGTACTTTGTGCATATAGTATGTAGTGACAATGAGGGTGCTATATGTTCAGTGAGGGTACTTTGTGCATATAGTATGTAGTGACAATGAGGGTGCTTTATGTTCAGTGAGGGTACTTTGTGCATATAGTATGTAGTGACAATGAGGGTGCTATATGTTCAGTGAGGGTACTTTGTGCATATAGCATGTAGTGACAATGAGGGTGCTATATGTTCAGTGAGGGTACTTTGTGCATATAGTATGTAGTGACAATGAGGGTGCTTTATGTTCAGTGAGGGTACTTTGTGCATATAGTATGTAGTGACAATGAGGGTGCTATATGTTCAGTGAGGGTACTTTGTGCATATAGTATGTAGTGACAATGAGGGTGCTTTATGTTCAGTGAGGGTACTTTGTGCATATAGTATGTAGAGACAATGAGGGTGCTATATGTTCAGTGAGGGTACTTTGTGCATATAGCATGTAGTGACAATGAGGGTGCTATATGTTCAGTGAGGGTACTTTGTGCATATAGTATGTAGGGACAATGAGGGTGCTATATGTTCAGTGAGGGTACTTTGTGCATATAGCATGTAGTGACAATGAGGGTGCTATATGTTCAGTGAGGGTACTTTGTGCATATAGTATGTAGTGACAATGAGGGTGCTTTATGTTCAGTGAGGGTACTTTGTGCATATAGTATGTAGTGACAATGAGGGTGCTATATGTTCAGTGAGGGTACTTTGTGCATATAGTATGTAGTGACAATGAGGGTGCTATATGTTCAGTGAGGGTACTTTGTGCATATAGCATTTAGTGACAATGAGGGTGCTATATGTTCAGTGAGGGTACTTTGTGCATATAGTATGTAGTGACAATGAGGGTGCTTTATGTTCAGTGAGGGTACTTTGTGCATATAGTATGTAGTGACAATGAGGGTGCTGTATGTTCAGTGAGGGTACTTTGTGCATATAGTATGTAGTGACAATGAGGGTGCTGTATGTTCAGTGAGGGTACTTTGTGCATATAGTATGTAGTGACAATGAGGGTGCTCAGGGTCGGCTCCAGAACGAATGAAATGGGGGGGCATTTTTTTTCACGAAGGGGCACGCATTTACAAAGCATGTATGAGAGTCAAAATAAGAGAAGACATACATATTCTGCAGGAAAGTGTAGATTTTTGCTGGCTTATCCCCACTATTAACATTTGGAGAATATGTGCTAAATCCCTAGGTAAAAGAATGAAGTCTTAATCCTATGCAGTGCACTAAAATAGAGCTATTAAACTTGAGACCCCCAGTGCAATATGTCCTTAAAAACAATTCACCCCTTAAAGGGGCAGTCTAGTCAAAATTAAACTTTCATGATTCAGATAGGGCATGTAATTTTAAACAACTTTACAATTTACTTCTATTATCTAATTTGCTCAATTCTTTAGATATCCTTTGTTAAAGAAATAGCAATGCACATGTGTGAGCCAATCACACAAGGCCTCTATGTGCAGCAACCAATCAGCAGCTACTGAACATATCTAGATATGCTTTTCAGAAAGTGATATCAAGAGAATGAAGCAAATTAGATAATAGAAGTAAATTAGAAAGTTGTTTAAAATGACATGCTCTTTCTAAATCACAAAAGAAAAAATTTGGGTTTCATGTCCCTTTAATCACCATGATCCAAAACCCTTAAACTCATTCTCAAATCTCAATCATGTCCCCTAAACAGTCATGCACCCAAACGCCCCCCAATGCAATTAACCCCTTTGTTTGCTATAACAGTGAGCATACTAGGTTTTCAGGTACTGGGAATTTTGTAGATTAGATTTAGCTATGCAGCATTACATAACAATTCTTATTTTATTTATTATTTTTAAAGCGTATGATCATATCAATATTTTTTGAGGGGGCACAGCATTCTATTCGGGTGGGCATTGCACCCCAATGCCCCCCCCCCCTTGTAGCCAACCCTGAGGGTGCTGTATGTTCAGTCACGGGTGTTTTGTGCACATATAGTGACAATGAGGGTGCTATATGTCCAGTGTGGGTACTTTGTGCATATAGTATGTAGTGACAATGAGGGTGCTATATGTCCAGTGTGGGTACTTTGTGCATATAGTATGTAGTGACAATGAGGGTGCTATATGTCCAGTGAGGGTACTTTGTGTATATAGTATGTAGTGACAATGAGGGTGCTATATGTTCAGTGAGGGTACTTTGTGCATATAGTATGTAGTGACAATGAGGGTGCTATATGTTCAGTGTGGGTACTTTGTGCATATAGTATGTAGTGACAATGAGGGTGCTATATGTTCAGTGAGGGTACTTTGTGCATATAGTATGTAGTGACAATGAGGGTGCTATATGTTCAGTGTGGGTACTTTGTGCATATAGTATGTAGTGACAATGAGGGTGCTATATGTTCAGTGAGGGTACTTTGTGCATATAGTATGTAGTGACAATGAGGGTGCTATATGTTCAGTGAGGGTACTTTGTGTATATAGTATGTAGTGACAATGAGGGTGCTGTATGTTTAATCACAGGTGTTATGTGCACATATAGTGACAATGAGGGTGCTGTATGTTAAGTGAGGGTACTTTGTGCATATAGTATGTAGTGACAATGAGGGTGCTGTATGTTTAATCACAGGTGTTTTGTGCACATATAGTGACAATGAGGGTGCTGTATGTTCAGTGATGGTACTTTGTGCATATAGTATGTAGTGACAATGAGGGTGCTGTATGTTCAGTGATGGTACTTTGTGCATATAGTATGTAGTGACAATGAGGGTGCTATATGTTCAGTGAGGGTACTTTGTGCATATAGTATGTAGTGACAATGAGGGTGCTGTATGTTTAGTCACAGGTGTTTTGTGCACATATAGTGACAATGAGGGTGCTGTATGTTAAGTGAGGGTACGTTGTGCATATAGTATGTAGTGACAATGAGGGTGCTATATGTTTAGTCACAGGTGTTTTGTGGACATATAGTGACAATGAGGGTGCTGTATGTTAAGTGAGGGTACTTTGTGCATATAGCATGTAGTGACAATGAGGGTGCTATATGTTCAGTGAGGGTACTTTGTGCATATAGCATGTAGTGACAATGAGGGTGCTATATGTTCAGTGAGGGTACTTTGTGCAATTAGTATGTAGTGACAATGAGGGTGCTGTATGTTCAGGCACGGGTGTTTTGTGCACATGTAGTGACAATGAGGGTGCTGTATGTTAAGTGAGGGTACTTTGTGCATATAGTATGTAGTGACAATGAGGGTGCTGTATGTTAAGTGAGGGTACTTTGTGCATATAGTATGTAGTGACAATGAGGGTGCTATATGTTCAGTGAGGGTACTTTGTACATATAGTATGTAGTGACAATGAGGGTGCTGTATGTTTAGTCACAGGTGTTTTGTGCATATAGTATGTAGTGAAAATGAGGGTGCTTTATCTTCAGTGTGGGTACTTTGTGCATATTGTATGTAGTGACAATGAGGGTGCTGTGTGTTAAGTGAAGGTACGTTGTGCATATAGTATGTAGTGACAATGAGGGTGCTGTATGTTTAGTCACAGGTGTTTTGTGCACATATAGTGACAATGAGGGTGCTATATGTTCAGTGTGGGTACTTTGTGCATATAGTATGTAGTGACAATGAGGGTGCTTTATGTTCAGTGAGGGTACTTTGTGCATATTGTATGTAGTGACAATGAGGGTGCTGTGTGTTAAGTGAAGGTACGTTATGCATATAGTATGTAGTGACAATGAGGGTGCTGTATGTTTAGTCACAGGTGTTTTGTGCACATATAGTGACAATGAGGGTGCTATATGTTCAGTGTGGGTACTTTGTGCATATAGTATGTAGTGACAATGAGGGTGCTGTATGTTTAGCCACAGATGTTTTGTGCACCTATAGTGACAATGAGGGTGCTATATATTCAGTGTGGGTACTTTGTGTATATAGTAGGTAGTGACAATGAGGGTGCTATATGTTTAGTCACAGGTGTTTTGTGCACATATAGTGACAATAAAGATGGTGTATGTTAAGTGAGGGTACTTTGTGCACAGTCAAGGTACTGTATGTGCAGTGAAGGTGCAGTGTATGTGCAGTGATATTGTGAGAGTGTATTGTATGCAGTGATTGAGGGTACTGTGTCACTCCCAGTCACAGATACTCTGTAAAATGTTGGGGAGATATGTGTTGGTATCAGCTTTGAGGCATAGTAGTGGTGCCTATGAGAATGGCATGATGAGTGACACAGGGAGCAAGTGTTATCAGTATGAAAGTGGTAGTGATTCAAAGGGAAAACTTTTGCTGTACATTAGATGTCAGAAAATAATTGTCAGCTGTGCTTCAGTTGTGGGTTTCTGGTAAAAAAAAAAAAAAAAAAAAATTATTCGTAGAATAATACAAAAAGAAAACAATAAAAGTATGTTTCCAATACAAAAAAAGGAGAAATCTTCATTAATTAGCATCTCAAATGCCATAGCTTATCACTAGTGTGAAGACTGTGAACATTTGCAACTATATCTAAAACAGCAATTCAGTGAGATAGGACGATTCTTTAATTTAGATATTAAACTTGTGAATGACAGTTAACTGAATTCTCAGTTACAGTCATTCCAAATTAAAGTTTAAGCCATATGGCAAGGAGATTGTAACAACATGAATGTTCTCAACATAAATTAACCAAAAAACAAAATACATGTTAATCTACAGAGCAGTCCGAGGCTTCAGCTGCACCCTGGGGGACAGTAATATAACATGCACAGGAAGCAGGAACAAGTGCCATTTTACACCATTTACAGGTTGAGGGTAGGTATACGAAAATACTAGTGGTTATGTCTTAATTTATTGCTCACATTTTATTTATGTATGTGTGAACAAAGGCAATAGTGAAAGCTTTATATCTCAGCAAAATACCTCTAAAACCTGCGTTTATTGCAGAGACACTGAAATGTCTTAATCATGATTAAATATGGTAAAATTGAATTGACCTTGCAATATTCTACACATGCTTAGTTACATATGTCCCAATCTGGCTACACAAAGACCATGCATATGAAATCCACCAAGCTTTTCAAGGGGTGAAACCTTGTAAATTGTGATAATGAAATGACAGTGGTCTATATTCAATAAAACTCATTCCTGGAACTAATATGTTGCTGATTGCAGCAACACTGCATCTTACAAAAAAATGTGAATTTCATAAATATGTGGACATTCCCTATATAAAACAGTCCACTCTTAACATGTGACCATGAAAGACAACCTCATCAGCTTTAAAATAGTGAGATTTGTCCATCAGATAAGATACTTCACAATGGCAATAGAGTCTTTATGAGTTCTGCATGCTTAAACAAAGTTTAGGTGAAAAACCCTGACTATTCCTGTACAATGCCCTGATGTGCCCACTACCAGACCCTGGTGAGGTAATTAATTCTGAATATAGATGCCCCTGCCAAAAAATACCTGCATATGTGACACTTGTGCACAATATATATGCTATAAAATACTTTTTTTCACATCTTTCATCTGATTGTATGTTTTGTTATTTAAAGCTAAAATAGAATAATCATATACAATGTTCTTCCCACAGTCCAAGTTCAATCTACTGCAAAAGTCATTTGTGATGGTCTTCTAATTTAAAGCTACCTCTCGTTTATCCAGCCATAAAGACTTGCACTGCTCCTATGAAGAATATGATATGGTGTGTCCTGGTACTATTTCAGTACTCTTTAAATAAGCATTTAAATATTGCAAGAATATTTGGAGCCTTAGTTGCTGCTTTGCATATGGGAATGAGTTGGGAAGGGTTCTCTGAGACTCCAGTCTGCAAATATACAATATTTAGGGTGCTGAAGAACATTTGACTACACTATATTTGGGTGTTTGGGGTTCTACAGTGATATTTCCCAGGAAACACTATGAGGCGCCCAACTTTTTCTAGTTTCTAGTGTGGGCCCTTAGTCCTGGTCATTGGTGGGGGAGCAGTCAGTATACATTACGATCTTTTGATTTATATACAAAAAAAATAATATTATACCTATGTTTTTCAATAAAAATTGCTAATTGAAAATTAGAAGGTAAAAATATATTATTTCTGCTATTTAGCTTTTCTGATAGACTTAAAAAGTTTCAGATTCTGACACTTGAAATGTGGGCTAAATGAGTGCCACTATTAGAACACCAAGACATGTTGACCTCGATTATCAAGCCACCATCCAGTGGAATGATGGGAACAAAGTTATCAAAAGAATTGTTGTGCATGATAACTTCAGGTTGACTGGTGACTGAATTATACCAGTGACTTTGAAGAAAACACTAAAAGAATCAACAAATTAAGAGGCACACTGATGTGAGCTCTTTATACTTCCTCATTATATTCCAACCACTGTTCACTCTTTCTGTTGTTAGCCTAGCCTCCTGTTGTTTTGTATGGAGTCCAGATTTCAAGTGTAAAAATCTATCTGGAAATCAATTCAGCATAAAACACTGGGAACAGGAACTAAATATTGGTATATCACCAAGGGATGTGAGCAAAATATTTAAGAGAACAATGAAGGCCTCTACATCAGATTTTAGAACTTAATTTCAAAATCTTACTTTGATGGTATTAAACTTCTGCACGCTTAAAAATTCTGTATCCACAGAGATCTGATCTCTGATGGCATTGCAATCACGATATTGGCTGCATGGGACACATATGTTGGAAATGCACTAATATAAGCCTTTTCTGGAAAGGAGTGGTCTCCCAGACAAAAACATTACATATTAGCAGAGAACACCGGTACCAGACAGTGCAAAAATAACATGACTAAAAACGAGAGGGATACAAGAAAATGACCATTTAACCATAAAAGCGGCAGATAAAGGAGGCTCTATTGTGGTCATGAACAAAACACAATTTGTAAAGGAGGCCTTGAGACAACTTAAAGATGAGGACCAATATTTTCACCTCAGGGAAGACCCCACATGTAATTATCGAAGGGAACTCGACCATTTGCTTGATGAGGGCAGAGAATTGGAAATTCTTGACAATGACACTTATAATTACCTGATGGTCAAAAACCCAGTTATCCCTGTGTTTAATCATTTACCAAATATCCACAAATCTACACCAGAGATACAGGGTAGACCCCTGGTAAGTGGAATTGGATCTCTTACAGTCACTTGT
Organism: Bombina bombina; assembly: GCF_027579735.1. Taxonomy (NCBI): domain Eukaryota; kingdom Metazoa; phylum Chordata; class Amphibia; order Anura; family Bombinatoridae; genus Bombina; species Bombina bombina. Next base: position 280,460,290 of record NC_069504.1, read on the forward strand.
CCCAGTGGTTGGATGCCATCCTCCAACCCCAAGTTGAGGCCTTACCAAGCCATTTAACAGACACTAAACACCTCTTGGATCTTGTCAAGGATCAGGGCTGGCCAGATGAACAAGCTTGGTTAACCATAGATGTTAAACATCCCTATTACTCAATAACCCATGAGGAGGGGCTACAAGCAATTGAGTTCTTCTTAAAGAGATCATTACTCTATGATGGGACAAGCTGTGAGTTCATTCTAAGGGTAACTAAATATATATTGACCCATAACTACTTTAAGTTCGAGGGAAGTTTCTATTTCCAGAAATGTGGGAGCAAAATTTGCACCCTCCTACGCCAACCTCTTCGTAGGGTGGTGGGAGCAGTCCTACATCTTTGAAGATAGAAATACCTTTAATTTCTCATTTCCCAGTTTTGCATAACCAACACAGTTATAGTAATATACTTTTTACCTCTGCATCTATTAGATACCTTGTATCTAAGTCTCTGCAGACTGCCCCCTTATTTCAGTTCTTTTGAAAGACTTATTTTATCCAATCAGTACTGAGTCCTAAGTAACTCCTCGGGCATGAGCACAATGTTATTTATGTCATACTAATGCCCTCTAGCTGCGAAAAAAATGTCAAATGCATTCAGATAAGAGGTGGCCTTCAAGGGCTTTGAAATCATCATATGAGTCTACCTAGGTTTAGCTTTCAACTAAGAATACCAAGAGAACAAAGCAAATTTGATGATAAAAGTAAATATGAAAGTTGTTTAAAATTGCATGCTCTTTCTAAGTTTTATTCTGACTAGACTGTACCTTTAAGTCTTCCTATGTCTGTTTAGTTTTTAGGTAGTTGGTTCTAATGATTTGTATGAACTTACCTGCTACAATAGTGCTGCTGTCGATGACCAATAACTACATGAATTGTGATCTAGAAGCTGCATATATCACCAATCACCCCTCTCAAGGCAGGTGTGCTGCAACATTGTTGTTAGGGTTAGGCTAGAGGAAGTGTTGAAATTAAGGATAGAATTCACTCCTTGGATGCCAGAGAGGGCTGTAATGCATTTGTATCAATAATTTTAACAGATGAATATCCAGCAATGATAATATAAAGTCTCTACTAGACGAACTATACACTGTTAGATCTTTCTGCATTAAATATATTACAATATTAATTTAAAAGGACACAAAATTCCACATTTTTCTGTTATGATTTAAACAAAACACACAATTTTAAACAACTTTCCAGTTTAATTTCTATTATCCAATTTGCTTTGTACTCTTGGCATACATTGTTGAAAAGCATATCTACAGTAGGTAGGCTGTGCAGCAATGCACTTCTGGCAGCTAGCTGGTTATTGGGGACTGCACACATAATCCTCTTGTCATTGGCTCCACCATTATGTTCAGCCTACTCCTAGTACTGCATTACTGCTTCTTCAACAAAGAATACCAAGAGAATGAAGCAAATGAGATAATAGAAGTAAAATAGAAAATTGTTTAAAAATGTATGTTCTTTCTGAATCACCAAATACTTTTTGGCATTCGTGTCCCTTTAATTATCTTGCTTCTTTCATAGTTTATGATTAAAAATAAACTATATTAGATCTTGGTTTGTTTGAATTCAATAGAATTATTGGTCTGTAACATTTTAGGGAAACAAAGTCACCAAGATTGAAAACTATCGCAGGTGCAGGGTCCTTGAATTCTTCTGTATTAGTCTGTTTACTTAAGTCATGCTTATATGTATTCTATGTATTATGTGTTCATTGTACCCCTTGTACAGCACTGTGGAATGTGTTGACACGCTGCAAATATAGGACAATTAAAATGATGGTTATTTCAAATATGTCAGGCAAGTATTTGACATCTGGCATGAGAACTGAACAAATCTCAATCAAAACAACGTAATGTTTTTTATTATTATTTTATGGTTGATAGACTACTTGAGCTAGATATATTTTTATATTTCAGTGCGTTAACGTGCTTTTCTATCACCTCATAGGTAAATTATTTTCCACGTATTAAGGTTACCAGAGCTTATAGACATAAAACAACTGGGCTAAATGGTTGTAAACAGCAATAATAAAAGGGACATGATACTCAAAATGTTTCTCTATTCCATTTATAATGTTTCAAAATATATTACAATGCTTTGTTTTATGCTAAATGGATGTTCCTCTGCTGAATAAACCAACTTGAACTGTGGGAGTTGTTCCTGTAAGCTTATGTGCTGCAGAGGCCTACGAGTTGTACACATGCAATTACTGTTAGTTTCTTTTTAACGGGACAATAAACATTCCAAATAAAAAAAACAAAACTTTAAATTTATTTACCCAGATAATCATGTTGATGTATATCAGTCAAGTCTTTTTAAATTGTAAAGGGTGTTTAAAATGCAGCTTTTAAGTACCATTATGAATTTGCTGAGCGCCCATTGCTGTTTTGCTTTGTTTTTTTACCCCCCCATTGTCAAGACATACTCCAATTAACACCCCCAATAAAGACAATTGACAACCAACAGTAACAGCCATTAAACATTATGGGTCAGATTACAAGTAAACTTTTTGGAAGCGTTGGGTTGCGCTATTATGAGTTGAAAGTAGGGTTGCCACCCGTCCCTTAAAATACAGAACACTTATAAGTTACACATGCTGCAGGGTGTGCAGGGAGGAATATGAATAGTGCTGTCCAGAAACACAATATATGTTCCTCCCTGCACACCCTGCAGCATGTGTAACTCATAAGTGTCCAGTAAAACATGGCTGAGGTGGCAACCCTAGTTGAAAGTGAACTGTTTTCGCCTGCTAACCCGTTGTGAGGGGAAAAAGCTGAACTTACTATATCGCGCATGCAAACCCAATCGCATATTATCATGTGCGTTAACCCAACATGAAAATATGAATATTTCTATTTATTCATAAATACATATATATATATATATATATATAAAATTATATTTTGGTACAGTTACACTCATAATAACACCATCTAATAAAAAAATATAAAATAAAAATATTGCACAGAAAAGTTTTAAGAGCTTAAAGGGACAGGAAACCCCAATATTATCTTTCATGATTTGGGTAGAACATACAATTTTCACAACAACTTTCGTATTTACTTGAGAAGAAAGTGCTTATTCCCTTTTTACTCTAGGGATAATTAAATGTGTATTTAAATTTATATTGTGTTTTTGTTTTTGAAGGTTTGTTTTGGTATGACAAAAACTTAATTTGTTGTAAAAAATATCTTAAAACCCTTTTAAGATTTAAGATTAATTCTTGCACTAACATGTATTAGCTGAATGACTTTGGTCTGTGGCTTTGTCCAAATATAGATCTTATTTGAATATGGGTTTGTGTGATTAATTGACCTTAAACAAAGTCACAGTCCAAATGTCAGTCCATGACATTTGGAATAAGGGAATAAGCACTATCATCACGTATTAATTCGATAGGTAATAATTAGAAAGTTTCTAACCATGTGATTAAATAAATAAATAAATTTATTCAAGTAGTACCTAAAGTGAATCACAAACCAGCCCATTTTTGGAGAATAGGTAAAATTATTCACGTCAGCAGTAAGGATTAACCACTTCAAAGTTTGGCTACAATTAATTAAGAAAGAGTTCTTCTTACTACTAAATTATCTTTTAGATATAATCATCCTTTTCTTCTTTAGTATGAAATCTATCTTCAATATTTTCTTTAGTATCCTACATCAGACAGTATTACACTAGCTTATGCTTTGTTTATTGAATTTATTTTGTTGAATGCATAAGGATCAATGTATTGCGGCTAAAAAAGGGGTGTGTATTGTTTTACACAATAGGAGGCAACCTTTGCCTTTTTAAACTCAGAGCAGTGGTCACTTAACATGCTATGACTACGGCGGACAAAGCCGAAACGCGTCAGCAGCAGTGACCACTACCCTGAGCTGCAGCTTTGAGAACCTGTAACACAAGAGCTGTTGCCTTTTGTTTTAAACTAATAAAAGCCTTTGGATTTATTTACAAGACACCGGGACTCCTGGTTATTCCAAACCAGCAAGGAGTCTCCGATGCAGCTCTCTAGCCTGTACACCTGGGGCCACCACGGAGGAAATACGGAGCATTGACAGGAAGGTGACGTCACACGCTCCACACAGGCACACGCAAACCAACGGAACCACAGTCAGCGAGAGACTCGAGGAGGGGAGAAAGCGGCACGGCCGGATTCCTACAGCAAGCGGTTGAAAAGACTCCCCCAGGACCGAGCTCCTTAGCGTTGGTGAATGTGAGTGAGACCCATAGCAGTTTGAATTTAATGTTTGCTGTGTGCCCATTATCAGCTTTTGTCTGAACTGTGATTGATGCGATTTGAACTGTGATTTACCTGTGGTGGCTCAAATACTCAGAGGCAATACAATCGGATAGGAGAAAACAAACTTTGCTCATTAACGTTCGTATTTACTTCCATTATCAAATTTGCTTCATTCTCTTGTTACCTTTACTGAAGGGACAGCATTGCACTACTGGCAGCAAGATGAACACATATAGTTAGCCAATCACAAGAGACAAATATGTGCAGGCACCAATTAGCAGCTAGCTTCCACTAGTGTAGGATATTAGCATATTCTTTTTTAACAAGGGATACCAAGAGAACAAAGCTCATTTGAAAATAGAAAATAATATAATAGTGTCTTAAAATGATATGCTCTAGCTAAATCATGCAAGTATAATTTTGACTTTCCAATCCATTTCAAGATATGAGGTATCAGGTGAAAATAAAGCAGACAAAGGGATTTAACATCAATAAATGTGTATATGTATGTATATATAAATGTCTATATATGTGTACAAATGTATGTATTCAAATGTATATATATATATATATATATATATATATATATACACACACACACACACACACACATATCCAATTACCAGCTTCTTCCCACCAATGGACATCCGCCTGGGTGCAGACTTGAACAAGATACAGCAACAAAAAAGGTGCACTCTCAGGACTTTCACAAATGAAGTAAAAATTACTTTATTCGAAACGTTTTCAGGGATCAGGTCCCCTTCATCAGATGCTGATGAAGGGGACCTGATCCCCGAAAACGTTTCGAATAAAGTAATTTTTACTTCATTTGTGAAAGTCCTGAGAGTGCACCTTTTTTGTTGCTATATATATATATATATATATATATATATATATATATATATATATATATATATATATATATATATATATATATATATATATATATATATATACTGACATTCACTTGCGATACTGATTATAGATGCCCGGTGTTACTCTCACTCACAAGCAGTATGGGCGTGTCTCTGAGATGACAGCAGTTGTTGTGTTCACATTGGGTCTGCGTCATGACGTATTCGGCGCCGCTTCTGGGAGACACACCGGTAATGCTGCCCTGTTATACACGCTGTGTATATGGCTGTTGTGAAAATGTGCATCTAAACAGGTACGCATCAATCAGTTTACACTTATCTCCAGTTATATCAGAATTTACATATGCACACTAGCCTTCCGTTGAAAAAAGCACATACATATGTAAGTACAAGTTCATGTTGCCTGTCATTGTATATACGGTCTTGTGGGTAGCGCTGTTTATCTGATGCGAGTACCGCAGACATGCTTAACATCTAGTACCCCATGTAGGTCCTGTGTAAATTTAATTAATTAATTTTAATTTAGTTGTCTCTTATAGCTTGAGTATGCAATATGTATTTACAAGTGTATTTAGGAGAATTGTTATGAAACTTTTTATGTTTTCTTGCCTGTCTATTGCGTGAGTGGTGTGGATGTGTATATTGTTTGTATGGTTGCTATGACAACCTTTTGGGGGTGGGTCCTATGTTTCATTGGTGTTTGCTTGTATAAAGGAATGCATTCTTCATGTGTTCTCTGTCTGAGGAAGGGGATTCGGTCCCCGAAACGTCACAAATAAAACTGTATATGTAAAGGACCAGAGAGTGCGGCCTTCTATTTATTATACTATTCATCCCCTGCATGGCGGATTGACTTAGGAAGTGAGAGTGCTCTCCAGTTGCTCATATTTATATATATATATATATATATATATATACACACAGGTGTATATATATATAATTATATATATATGTATGTATTTATAGACACATACACATAAACACATAAGTACATATGTATACATATACAGTTGTAATCAAAATTATTCAACCTCCATTGTAAATAAGGTTTATTGTCAAATGTACAGACTTTCAGCTGCTATTGCAATGAACAAATCAAACAAAAGCAATTGAAATAGCTCAACACAATGAATGCTTCAAGTGATTTTCCCAAATTCAACAGAAAATGCAACTTTTAATCAATTCTGCAATCTCAAAATTTGCAGTTAAAGGGGCAGTAAACCTACAAAATAATGTTATATAATTGTGCACATAGTGCAGAATTATATAACATTATCTTAGCGCTAACTTTATTTAACATAATATTGCAGCTGATATTTTATTATACACTATGTGAAGAATTATATAACATTATTTTGTAGGTTTAGTGCCCCTTTAAGTAGATGAAAACATATAAAAACATATTTATGCGAAATCCATATTTAATAAAGGTTTAAACGATGCATTTACTGTAAATATTTCACATTCCAATCTTCTGTACATAGCAGAATGTTGTATGTTTTTTTCTAAATAGATATTTAAATATATATCTGTATATATCTATACCTATATATATATATATATATTTATCAATAAATAGAATATATTCTTCTATGTGCAGAACATTGGAATGTGAAATATTTATATTTTTATGTCGGGTTAGAGCACTTGAGAATATGCTTTCTGGTTTGCGTGCGAGAGGCGTGTTTCCCCCCCACACTTTTTTTCTCTATTAACTTGTATGGGGGAATAGGTTATCGCGCACAATATTGTAAGTTCAACTTTTGTGTGCGTTGGGTTGGCGTGAGAGCGATAACGTTTTTCAACTCGTAATACCAGCACAACCCTACAAAGTTTACTTCTAGTGCAATTAGCGCTCTAGCAAAAGCAAAAAATAGCGATCCACTCGTAATCTGGCACATAATTTTAAACTTTCCAATTTACTTCTGTTATCTAATTTGCTTTGTTCTCCTGGTATCCTTTTTTGAAAAGCACACTTAGGTAGGTGCAGGAGCAGGTAGTTAGCTGCTGATTGGTGGCTGTACATATATAAATCTTTATATTGGCTTGCCAATGTGTGCAGCTAGCTCCCACTGGTGCATTGCTGCTCCTTCAATAAAGGATACCAAGAGAATGAAGCAAGACAATTCTTGGGTATCATGTCCCTTAAATACTTATTCAAACCATTAAAAATACAAAGTTGCTCATAATATTTTAACATATTTTCCAGGTTTTTGGAATTTAGCCATAGAATTATATTATTTTATATTTTACTGTTATCACTGCTGTGTCATTTTTTTTTTTTCTGCTGCATAAGTGGTTTGGTTCTCTGCCTTAGCCTCAAATCCCGCAGCATTGTGGGAATTGTAGATGCAGGGGGCAATTCACCGTAGAGGCTTGGGACAAAATCTTACATTGACATAATTTAGTGCAATGATTACATTTAATTAAGGTTATTATTCTATATTAGCAGAAAATTGTGTAAGGATATCATTTACAAAACTCTTTATTAAATTCTGTTAATATTTTATACAAATATTCTGTGGCCTCTATTTCAATCAGTTAGATTAGCTCTCCAAACAGGTTTTCTCAATGCAATAAACTATGTTCACATTTGAACCCATTTTAGTCTATAAAAAAACATCACATGTATTGTGAGTTCCTTTGCATTACAAAAGCACTTCATGTATTTTCATTCTAGTTTTCACATTATTATTAGAAATATCTAATTAAAGATCTTAAATATTAACTCCTATTTTAAACTATTTTTGCAACTTCCTTGACTTTTTTATATACTTTTTATTGGGGTTTGACATATCAGACGCATACATGGTTGTTCAAAGATACTCAAACTATTCAAAAACCATACAACAGTATGTAAGCATAGCCAACCATATTAAGACTATCCAATAAAAAGAGAAATAAAAGTAAACTTAATTATCCTTCAACAACTTTATTCCTAAAATAATATCCCCATATTTTCTAAATTCTTATCATTTTTAGACACTCTTTCTGTGTTTTCGTTCTTAAATCCCTTGAGTTTCTCGCCAAGAAATTACATGCATGTTTGCCTACTCAAAATTCTGTCTATAATATCTCAGGCCTTTGATGACCAGGTGTTTTGATCCTCTGTCTCCAATCTCTGTTTCAGAAAGTAGAGAATTAATTGGCCAGAAAGTGAACTCTAGACTTGAGGATTTTCTTTTAATAAATACTGCCGTGTAAGCTCTTGATAAATGATTTCATCAAGTCAGTGTTCATCAGGCCTGTCCAACCTAAGAAGAGTTATCTTCATGCTTGTGGTTGTCTATGCCCTCTGGATATTCAAGCAAGATAGTAAGCACGTTTGAGGAGCGTGGTGTGCATAAGCAAATAGAAAGATTCCTATATTGTTAACTGTAGATGAAATGCCAAGATCAGAATGGGTTAGAATGTTCATTGTATATTATAAAACTGTTACAGAAAAGTGTACAAATTGATTGCAGTAATGAAGCCAGCATAGAAAACTATTTTTGCAACAGGATGGTAACATGGTTTTACAGTGCCTAGTAATCTCACCCAGTCACTATAAAAATATGAGACTGCTAATGATATTCTTTATCTCTGATCCAGTTCAGTTAATAAGAATTATCAAAAGATATTTGGTATTTAGGTGGTTGCTAGTTTTGATTTTTAAATATTTTACACTTATTAGAAATAACGTATTAGCAACACACAAACATAGCTTTACACCTGTATGCACACATAAACACACTACCCCATGTTCCCTTGTTTCCTCTTTAATCTGTTACACTTAACTCCAACAATTAACCACCTTAAATAAATGCCCCCAAAAAACCCTATGTTGTCATTTGACATAGATGCTTTTGCCTATTGAAACTGCCATCTATACTGAAAATATGAATATGTTTGTATGTGTGGTAGAAATGCTACGTAAACAAGAGATATCAGCGTAAATGAACCTCCCAGTGGGGGGTGGGGATTTTTTTTGTACCAGGTTTGCTCTTTCTTCAGGGACAGACCATTTAAATAGGCATATACTTGAGAACAGCAGGTGATGGTTTTAATGAACAAAAACAGCTATTTTAAAAATAGAAAAACAAACATGTAGAAACAATTTCCCATACATTTAATAATCTGCAGTAAATATAACAAGTCATTTGGAACACTTACAGGGGAAACACATTTTACAGTGCAGTGTCACTTTAAATAAGAATATACAGATAATACACCAATACATGTTATAAATACTTTTTGTCCCATCTCTAAATGATCACTAACACCTTAAACATCATGGAAAATAATGGAATATATATATATTAAACAATGTAGTAGAATACCCCTGACCGCAACAAGTTGTTGTCAGGAATAAGCAGCGCTTACACACATCGTTTTGTATATATATATATATATATATATATATATATAAATCAAGCAAAAAACAGAGTGGGAAGCAATTGCTAGCAAGAGGCTGTGGAGATAGGGGATAGTAAAAATTCTGAACTACCCTCACAATAATGCCCTGTAAGGCTAGTGGTGCAGACCCTTTTAAATAATATTGCTGAAAGTGGTGAATAATAATGAAACAGATAAATATTTAGTTTCAGAAAAGACAGGGAATTCAGCACTCTTTTGTCACAAAGTTACACAGCTCTTAGATGAATAAATAAGTTGCAATTTATTGGTACAGCAATTCGATTCAAAGAACACACTGCATCCCCACTGGAGATGGTCTTAAATCAAAAACAAGTAAATAATGGTGTAAGTGCTATTGGCCAAACATGCAATTATGTAGAAAAAAGCATCTACAATATACAGTATAAAAAAAACTTGACCGGTCAGGAAAACCAAGGTACCCTCACGTGCATGCTTAGATAGTAAATATATAAACCATATAGAGATGCTGGATCAACAGAGATACATCCTATGTGGTAGTATACAACATGCATGAATAATTGCAGTATCATCAAATGACAGCAGGTACCGTGCTATATATGTAAAGAAAACACAAATAAATCAGCATATATGTTTGGATAGAGTAATATAGTTATCCATACAGCTACACCCTGCTGCTCACAGACCCCTGTGTAAGTACATACGGGGTATTGTCTGGGCAGGTAATCTATGGGGATCTAAGTTGTAGGTCTAAGAACTCTATGCAAAACGGCAAAAATATATAGCACAGATAGATTGCAGCCTGAAATGTTAGGACACACATATAGCCAGCTGTAAAGCATACAGTAGTACACGTTATTGTCAGGCTTACGTACAGGGAGTGCAGAATTATTAGGCAAGTTGTATTTTTGAGGATTAATTTTATTATTGAACAACAACCATGTTCTCAATGAACCCAAAAAACTCATTAATATCAAAGCTGAATAGTTTTGGAAGTAGTTTTTAGTTTGTTTTTAGTTATAGCTATTTTAGGGGGATATCTGTGTGTGCAGGTGACTATTACTGTGCATAATTATTAGGCAACTTAACAAAAAACAAATATATACCCATTTCAATTATTTATTTTTACCAGTGAAACCAATATAACATCTCAACATTCACAAATATACATTTCTGACATTCAAAAACAAAACAAAAACAAATCAGTGACCAATATAGCCACCGTTCTTTGCAAGGACACTCAAAAGCCTGCCATCCATGGATTCTGTCAGTGTTTTGATCTGTTCACCATCAACATTGTGTGCAGCAGCAACCACAGCCTCCCAGACACTGTTCAGAGAGGTGTACTGTTTTCCCTCCTTGTAAATCTCACATTTGATGATGGACCACAGGTTCTCAATGGGGTTCAGATCAGGTGAACAAGGAGGCCATGTCATTAGATTTTCTTCTTTTATACCCTTTCTTGCCAGCCACGCTGTGGAGTACTTGGACGCGTGTGATGGAGCATTGTCCTGCATGAAAATCATATTTTTCTTGAAGGATGCAGACTTCTTCCTGTACCACTGCTTGAAGAAGGTGTCTTCCAGAAACTGGCAGTAGGACTGGGAGTTGAGCTTGACTCCATCCTCAACCCGAAAAGGCCCCACAAGCTCATCTTTGATGATACCAGCCCAAACCAGTACTCCACCTCCACCTTGCTGGCGTCTGAGACGGACTGGAGCTCTCTGCCCTTTACAAATCCAGCCACGGGCCCATCCATCTGGCCCATCAAGACTCACTCTCATTTCATCAGTCCATAAAACCTTAGAAAAATCAGTCTTGAGATATTTCTTGGCCCAGTCTTGACGTTTCAGCTTGTGTGTCTTGTTCAGTGGTGGTCGTCTTTCAGCCTTTCTTACCTTGGCCATGTCTCTGAGTATTGCACACCTTGTGCTTTTGGGCACTCCAGTGATGTTGCAGCTCTGAAATATGGCCAAACTGGTGGCAAGTGGCATCTTGGCAGCTGCACGCTTGACTTTTCTCAGTTCATGGGCAGTTATTTTGCGCCTTGGTTTTTCCACACGCTTCTTGCGACCCTGTTGACTATTTTGAATGAAACGCTTGATTGTTCGATGAACACGCTTCAGAAGCTTTGCAATTTTAAGAGTGCTGCATCCCTCTGCAAGATATCTCACTATTTTTTACTTTTCTGAGCCTGTCAAGTCCTTCTTTTGACCCATTTTGCCAAAGGAAAGGAAGTTGCCTAATAATTATGCACACCTGATATAGGGTGTTGATGTCATTAGACCACACCCCTTCTCATTACAGAGATGCACATCACCTAATATGCTTAATTGGTAGTAGGCTTTCGAGCCTATACAGCTTGGAGTAAGACAACATGCATAAAGAGGATGATGTGGTCAAAATACTCATTTGCCTAATAATTCTGCACTCCCTGTATATATTCCTGAAATAAGAATAAGTTTCATAAGAAAAGGACCACAACTGCAGATTACATTGATATGTTTGAATGGGGGAATGTTGATCACTGTATATCAAGGTAAATATATTTACATATTGCTACAGTGTACATACATTCTCCTTCCTTATACTATTTGGCAATGCTGACTTAACAACTGAGATGGCAGACTTTATATCTTTGCACAGAGTAAATTCAGCTAACCATAAAAGGAAAAGACAAAAAGAAACATGTATCAATTTAGACTTGATAATGACAGCGCTGGAAACTATCAATCTGGTATTTGAGAGGTTAATCCGAATCTTATTTAGGTTAGACAAACATATGAATTGCTAAGGATGATAATATATACAGAGCGTGTAGTTCCAAAATATTGCCAGCTTATCCTGTTAGTCATAAGACATATTTGGCACATAAGGTACAGTTCCGTTTTTCAAAGTAGATCTTTGTGGTTATGAAGTACCTGGTTCAAGCATGAGCTTATAGGCCTTTTTGTAGCATCTATATGTTTTTTACATAAAAGTGTAACTATATTCCATGTATATGAAGTCTAAACATGATTGTTATGTACATCCAGCAGATGAAACATATTAGACAGGTATGGAGCCCACTAGAACTGCTTGATTAACCAACACATGTTAATATTTATTAGCATTAGCAATTTTGTACAATATTTTGGAAGTGTATCATATAGAAAATATGACTGTGTATATGAGATATTAAATGAGATGTTCTAGTACTTGTGCTGGATTAACCCTCGCTTAGATTATAAATTATATATATCTCAATAATGTAGTGTACTTTGATACGTGTTAAACTGCACATAGTGCAGGACCTCTTATTTACTTATCTAACATGTTTCAATAACATAGTTCTTTGTAAATGAACATACTATTAATGTAAATAGCCATCTGGTTTCAGTATTATTACAGCACTCTAAGAGTTAATCTGTATAGCCCCATACCCCCTTTCAGTTAACCAATTGGAGAATAGTACACCCTTTTTAAATTACCTCATTTCCAAGGTGTAACAGGTTTACGATTACGGCGGATAGCCGAAACTAGTCAGACCTTTCACTGCTGTTCGAGTTTCCTGCTGCTGGAATTTTAAAGTTTGTATAATAAAGATGAACTTTTAAACTAGAGGAGACCTGCGCTTCTTTTCTCACTGCCACTTACCTTTGGATTACAAGGAATCCTTCTTGCAGCCTCCTTCTAAACTGTCCCCGTTCCTGCCTACTTCGAGCACACAGCTTTACTTTGGGAGCGGAATCGGCACAGAATAACAGAGACAGCTTCAGCTGAGCGGTTCATCGAATGGGATTGCAGATCCACACACACCCCCAAGTTGACGTCACACTTTGGCGCCGGGACGCACGGAGCTAGAGGAACATCGGCGATTTTGCACGCCGTGTATATGGTCTCCTCCATTGGTTCCTGGTGCAGCTTGTTGGGCGTTCAACAGCTTTGGTGATCGTGGATAAAGGCAGAAGGGTGAGTTAACAGTTACACCCTATTCCGCGACAGTGGATGCCTCATTTCTATCACTATGGTGAGTTAGTGTGTGCTGATTAATGCTTGATATTTCCCAAAAACTGACTGAACTGATTTTATCTCTGCTTGAACTGTGTTGAATCTGGATAGCCTCGTTTTGTTATGTGCAGGAAACTAAAGTGCTACATTGGGATACACTAGACACAGTCAGGGAATACTTTCTTTGTCATTTTTTGTTTTCCTTGATCCCTGCTGGTCTGGTTGTGTCTCTCATCTGGGGACTTATTGCTTCATTATTTATTACTGCAGCCTACCTTGTTTTGTGTGTGCTAATTGCAACACAAATATGGAAACACAGGACATTAATGGATACTATTCTCTTTTACCATTGAATGACTCTGATTTTGAGGGTTTGGAGCTAGAAGATTTCTTTCAGACGGAATCACAAGATGTCAAATTGGGAGATATGTTTTATTCCCTGGAAATTTTAAGACTCAGAGAAATACGTCTTAAATTAGATACCTGGATTATTGGGAAATATCTAAATCTGGGGATGATCCCAAGAGGTTTAAGAGTTAAAAAATTTCCCAACTTTGAAGTAACAAATAATGATGATTTTGTTAAAGAATGGAATGCTATACTGTCAGATTGTTCACTAAGGCTTATGGGTATTTTGGCCAGGTACAAAGCAGAACAGTTACAACTAGTCAGGAATGATATTATCAAGTTACAGACAGAACTTAATAATTACAAGGGGATTACAGAATATGGGGAATTTGACAAAATGTTAGCAGAAGTAGTGGAGTCCTCCAGGAAGGAACTAATACACATTAAACACACCAAATTCCTAAGGGACCAGAGGGATTATCAGGAGAACAAAGTATTTATCTGGTATAGACCTAGAAGACGCAGGAATAGACACAATTTGAATAGGAACACCACAGGTGGGACAAACCCTTCTAACACACTTGCCATTACTAATGGTGAAACAACTGGAAATTTGACTAATGACAAAGTCCCATACAAACACAGGAGGAGACAACAGAAACAGAAAAAGAAAAAGGTGACCTTTATTGACGTGGATGCCACAGATGATGATCAGTCATCATGGGCGGCATCCACATCAGGGGAAGATTATTCACCTTCAGAAAGTGAGACAGGACATATAGACCAGAGTCCTAGTGAATCTGCATATACACACACTCATATAACCACAGGGGTTCCACCTACAGTACTAGACCAGGTGGTAAAACCTAAAGTAATCACACATAGACGACCAGAGAATCTTCAACCTAATAGGGAGAGTGACATTACAGATAACATCAAATCAAAGGACCAAACACAGGTTTTTCGGCCGGTTTTGAAGCCACCCAAAGGGGGGGGGGAAAGTATTTCCAAACAAAAAACATCGATACACACTGAGGGAAAACAAAACAGCAAATCGCCCACAATGAATAGTGTGATTAACCTTTCATCATATCCCTTAAGTTATACTGAAATCAAAGTTCTAAACTATGGTCTGGGGTTTTGCCCAGAAAATAGTTTTAACTTATTTAATACAATTATCGACGTCAACAGATTTATTAGAAAACTTACCCTACGCAAACACTTTCTAACTAATACCACCACTAATTTAGAACTGGAACCGGTACAGGTGCCCCAGAGAAATATGCTTTCCTCATTTTCAGAAGTATGTGACATAACTACACTAGAGGATCTATATGTTGAATCAAATGATCCCAGTGCAGCAACCACCTCACAATCACTACCCAGATTCAAAGAGGCTACTCAATTTTATCCCATACAGAGCAGGGGTCAGACATTAGAATTATTCCATAAACGAGTTGTGGAAGATTTGACAACACTGCATCAAACCCATAGAAACAAGTCACACAATCTATCCCTAAAAGAAAAGGAGGCACTGACTAAGCTTAAGAACAACAAATCAATTGTAATCAAAAACTCGGATAAGGGGGGAAGTGTAGTGGTCCTCAACAAAGATACATATTTAACTGAAGCACTAAGGCAACTTGAAGATCCGGATACGTATACCACACTTACTTTTAACCCTGTGGACAGATTCCAAAGAGAACTATATGACTTATTGGATGATGGTGTAGGAGGGGGATTTATAGATATAGAGACTTCAAACTATCTATATGTGAACAATCCAGTTACCCCCATCTTTCACCATCTTCCAAAAGTCCATAAGGGACTTACCAACATAAAAGGTAGACCTATTGTATCTGGTATAGGTTCCCTTCTGGAGCCCTTGTCAGAGTGGCTAGATGCCATTCTGCAGCCCATAGTAGGGACACTTCATAGCTATATTAGAGACACCACTCACCTTTTGGGTTTAATCGAACAAGTACAATGGCTCCCGGAATTTAGCTGGCTCACCATAGATGTTGTGGCTCTGTATTCGAGCATCCCAAAAGAAATGGGATTAAAAGCCATTAAATATTTTATAGAACCAATCTATGGTGTTGACAGCGACATTACACAATACATCCTCAGAGTCACTGTATATCTGTTGGAACACAATTATTTCATGTTTGAGGGGGTTTGCTACCTGCAGAGACAGGGGACAGCCATGGGGGCCAAATTTGCCTCCTCATATGCTAACATCTTTATGGGCTGGCTATGCAGATAGCAATCCCTACAGAAGTCACATCTCTCTATACAAGCGCTTTATAGATGACCTCTTAATTGTATGGTCATCGGATGGGGCTGATGCAGAGAGGTTTGTACAATACTTGAACATTTGTAACAATGGAGTACAATTTACTAGTGAATGGAATTCAACTGCCATTAACTTTTTGGATGTGACACTAGTGGGTGATCCACAGACTGGTCTGATTACTTCTAAATTGTACAGAAAATCAATATCGGGTAACACACTTTTGCACCACAAAAGTTCACATCCTAAGCATGTTTTCAAAGGAATAGCAAAAGGACAATTGTTACGCACTAGACGTTTATGTAGCCTTGACCAGGACTATACAAGGGAAAGTAACTGTATGGTTGACAGATTGATTGAGAGAGGATACCGACCGGAAATGGTGAGGAATGTGGCTAAGGAGGTGGCTGGTGTTAGCAGACGGAAGGCCCTAGAGCACAAAACTGAGGACAAGACTGATGATAGAACCATGTTCATCACCAAATATTCATCAGAATACTATGATATTTGCGCTATTCTGAGGAAATATTTTCCAATGTTATATGGGGATAAGGCTCTTAAGGAAGTTGTAACAAAAGGCTTTAAATGTATATACTCCAAAAATATGACATTGGGAAATATACTATCCCCGATTTTATTACCCTCTACCAAGAAACAATCTTCATGGCTAAGTGTCCAAGGGACATATAAATGTGGCGATGGGCGATGCAAAGCCTGCGACTATCTGGTGGAGGGCAAGGAATTTTATTCCTGTACCACCAATCAAATTTTCAAAACAAATGGATTGATAAAATGTTCAACATCATATGTCATCTATTTGATAGAATGTACACAACACCACCACCAGTATATAGGTAGAACCAGTCGAGATGTACGAACCAGAATACGAGAGCATTTGGGTTACATTAAACATGAAGTAACTTGTTCAGCTCTTTCCAGGCATTTCATTGAAGTACACACAGGCAATGTCAATACATTTAAATGGATAGCCATTGAGGCCATTAGAAAACCACCAAGAGGGGGAGATAAGGACAAACTCTTAGCCAAACAAGAGGCATATTGGATTTTTAAACTTAGAACTCGGATACCTGAAGGATTCAACTCAGAATTTGACTTAATCAATCATTGGCAGTAAACCCCTGACACTATGATATCAGGGGTCTCCTTATATATATATTAGTGCTCTGGGGCGTTTCATTCTATCCAGTCCACCTGGTGCCCTTTACATATTCACTATATGCAGTTTGCGCTTGGTATCCTCTTCCTTTCTAAACCAAATCATCTATGTGTTAGGTTTGACCATCACTGTTAGATACTCCTTCTATTCTAACGACGGTCACTGACAGGCTTTCTAGCTATAACCTTATCCAGATCGGTCATACTTCCTAATACACCATAAATATTACCTTTCACCAGCATTTGGGCCCTCTCCTCCTACATATGAACATCTTTTATACCTAGTGTTTCAAGTATCCTGGACAATCAACACTTATCCATAACCTATGTACAACCTGTAATGGGAGTCCCTTTTAGATGTATAGACTATATATGTATATGTGTATATATTTATATATATGTATACATATTTTGTAGGATTTATTTGGGGTTGGTTTAGGGGAATAAGTTAGGCTTCAAGGACTAATATTTGTCCTATGTGTTTTTTATAGAAGCATTTGCACTTTAATAGGGATATATGATACCTGGTTCAAGCATGAGCTTATAGGCCTTTTTGTAGCATCTATATGTTTTTTACATAAAAGTGTAACTATATTCCATGTATATGAAGTCTAAACATGATTGTTATGTACATCCAGCAGATGAAACATATTAGACAGGTATGGAGCCCACTAGAACTGCTTGATTAACCAACACATGTTAATATTTATTAGCATTAGCAATTTTGTACAATATTTTGGAAGTGTATCATATAGAAAATATGACTGTGTATATGAGATATTAAATGAGATGTTCTAGTACTTGTGCTGGATTAACCCTCGCTTAGATTATAAATTATATATATCTCAATAATGTAGTGTACTTTGATACGTGTTAAACTGCACATAGTGCAGGACCTCTTATTTACTTATCTAACATGTTTCAATAACATAGTGCTTTGTAAATGAACATACTATTAATGTAAATAGCCATCTGGTTTCAGTATTATTCCAGCACTCTAAGAGTTAATCTGTATAGCCCCATACCCCCTTTCAGTTAACCAATTGGAGAATAGTACACCCTTTTTAAATTACCTCATTTCCAAGGTGTAACAGGTTTACGATTACGGCGGATAGCCGAAACTAGTCAGACCTTTCACTGCTGTTCGTGTTTCCTGCTGCTGGAATTTTAAAGTTTGTATAATAAAGATGAACTTTTAAACTAGAGGAGACCTGCGCTTCTTTTCTCACTGCGAAGTACTTTCATGTAAGTCAGTATGGAGTATGGCACTTACCGGTAAGCACTGTAAATTTAGTTTGAAAGTGAGGAGAGCAGTAGAGGATTTCCAGCAAGCGGTTGTGCTTTGCAAGTCTTAGGTTTCCCGAAGTCGAGTGAGGTTCCGGTGGCGTGTGACGTCACAGCGGAAACTGTTACAGCCGGGAGCTTCGGAGTTGCGTTCAGTCTGTAGCTTGGTTGAGATGTTTGTGAGCAAGTGTTGCAAGTAGGCGGCACAAGAATTCCAAGCAGGTGTGAATGAGTGTGGTAATCATTTATAGGGTAAGGAGGAAATGATCTCGATATAAGGTGCAAGGATTTAGAGGCCAAAGGATAGATAGAGAACAAGGTCCGCTAGAGATATCACAGTTATGAATAGAGAAAGTCCAATGGACATATGTAGCCAGTTCATTGTATAAGGCGTGCAGATTCAAGCACTAAGTATAACACATAACGTTCTCCTTATTTATGTTTGTAGAGCAATGTGTAAGTCTCCAACTTTAAAAATTATACCGTAACAGGCATCTAGTAGCTGCAGACTGAAGGCTGTAATCATGTGAATTATAGTACTGCATGATTGGAAGTTCAAATATCACATAGATACTGCACCTTCCTTTAAGAGTGGTCGCTGCTGAAACATGAATCCATAATCACAGATATCCATAGCGATATTCTCCGGACATGATGCTGTTACAAGATTCAGCTGCATAGAAACAAACTCAAGCGGTGGTGTGGGAGGTACACAGGGTCACCTGATCCAGTCAGCTGATGCCGACGCGCGTTTCACCCCCTCGTCTATTGGTAAAGGCGGGACTTCTTAATGGAAGGTGCAGTATCTACGTGATATTTAAACTTCTATCATGCAGTACTATAATTCACACGATATATCAGTCTGCAGCGACTAGATGCCTGTCATGGTATCAGTTTTAAAGTTGGAGACTTACACATTGCTCTACGAACATAAATAAGGAGAATGTTATGTGTTATACTTAGTGCTTGATTCTGCACGCCTTATACAAGGAACTGGCTACATACAGGGAGTGCAGAATTATTAGGCAAGTTGTATTTTTGAGGATTAATTTTATTATTGAACAACAACCATGTTCTCAATGAACCCAAAAAACTCATTAATATCAAAGCTGAATAGTTTTGGAAGTAGTTTTTAGTTTGTTTTTAGTTATAGCTATTTTAGGGGGATATCTGTGTGTGCAGGTGACTATTACTGTGCATAATTATTAGGCAACTATATACCCATTTCAATTATTTATTTTTACCAGTGAAACCAATATAGCATCTCAACATTCACAAATATACATTTCTGACATTCAAAAATAAAACAAAAACAAATCAGTGACCAATATAGCCACCTTTCTTTGCAAGGACACTCAAAAGCCTGCCATCCATGGATTCTGTCAGTGTTTTGATCTGTTCACCATCAACATTGCGTGCAGCAGCAACCACAGCCTCCCAGACACTGTTCAGAGAGGTGTACTGTTTTCCCTCCTTGTAAATCTCACATTTGATGATGGACCACAGGTTCTCAATGGGGTTCAGATCAGGTGAACAAGGAGGCCATGTCATTAGATTTTCTTCTTTTATACCCTTTCTTGCCAGCCACGCTGTGGAGTACATGGACGCGTGTGATGGAGCATTGTCCTGCATGAAAATCATGTTTTTCTTGAAGGATGCAGACTTCTTCCACTGTTTGAAGAAGGTGTCTTCCAGAAACTGGCAGTAGGACTGGGAGTTGAGCTTGACTCCATCCTCAACCCGAAAAGGCCCCACAAGCTCATCTTTGATGATACCAGCCCAAACCAGTACTCCACCTCCACCTTGCTGGCGTCTGAGTCGGACTGGAGCTCTCTGCCCTTTACCAATCCAGCCACGGGCCCATCCATCTGGCCCATCAAGACTCACTCTCATTTCATCAGTCCATAAAACCTTAGAAAAATCAGTCTTGAGATATT
This sequence comes from Bombina bombina, assembly GCF_027579735.1. Taxonomy (NCBI): domain Eukaryota; kingdom Metazoa; phylum Chordata; class Amphibia; order Anura; family Bombinatoridae; genus Bombina; species Bombina bombina. The sequence goes on from NC_069504.1 coordinate 280,480,855, forward strand.
TCTTGGCCCAGTCTTGACGTTTCAGCTTGTTTGTCTTGTTCAGTGGTGGTCGTCTTTCAGCCTTTCTTACCTTGGCCATGTCTCTGAGTATTGCACACCTTGTGCTTTTGGGCACTCCAGTGATGTTGCAGCTCTGAAATATGGCCAAACTGGTGGCAAGTGGCATCTTGGCAGCTGCACGCTTGACTTTTCTCAGTTCATGGGCAGTTATTTTGCGCCTTGGTTTTTCCACACGCTTCTTGCAACCCTGTTGACTATTTTGAATGAAACGTTTGATTGTTCGATGATCACGCTTCAGAAGCTTTGCAATTTTAAGAGTGCTGCATCCCTCTGCAAGATATCTCACTATTTTTGACTTTTCTGAGCCTGTCAAGTCCTTCTTTTGACCCATTTTGCCAAAGGAAAGGAAGTTGCCTAATAATTATGCACACCTGATATAGGGTGTTGATGTCATTAGACCACACCCCTTCTCATTACAGAGATGCACATCACCTAATATGCTTAATTGGTAGTAGGCTTTCAAGCCTATACAGCTTGGAGTAAGACAACATGCATAAAGAGGATGATGTGGTCAAAATACTCATTTGCCTAATAATTCTGCACTCCCTGTGTGTCCACTGGACTTTCTCTATTCATAAAGTTTACTACTGTATGCTTTACAGCTGGCTATATGTGTGTCCTAACATTTCAGGCTGCAATCTATCTGTGCTACATATTTTTGCCGTTTTGCATAGAGTTCTTAATCCTACAACTTAGATCCCCATAGATTACCTGCCCAGTCACTGTATGTACTTACACGGGGGTCTGTGAGCAGCAGGGTGTAGCTGTATGGATAACTATATTACTCTATCCAAACACATATGCTGATTTATTTGTGTTTTCTTTACATATAGCACGGTATCTGCTGTCATTTTGCAATTATTCATGCATGTTGTATACTACCACATAGGATGTATCTCTGTTGATCCAGCATCTCTATATGGTTTATATATTTTTACTATCTAAGCATGCACGTGAGGGTACCTTGGTTTTCCTGACCAGTCAGGTTTTTTCTATACTGTATATTGTAGATGCTTTTTTCTACATAATTGCATGTTTGGCCAATAGCACTTAGACCATTATTTACTTGTTTTTGATTTAAGACCATCTCCAGTGGGGATGCGGTGTGTTCTTTGAATCGAATTGCTGTACCAATAAATTGCAACTTATTTATTCATCTAAGAGCTGTGTAACTTTGTGACAAAAGAGTGCTTTTGTATGGTACGGATAAGAGCCTATGACAAGAGGAAAAAATTAAAGTTAAACTCAAAGGCCTACACAATACAAACTGGTAGAGGCAAATACAGTGTTATCAAAACTATGTGGGGGAAGCATCCGTACTATACACAGATGATGTTTTTATACACACATTACTTTGTATTGGATCTAGTAATATGTTTTTTTAATGCATACTATACATGGGGATATATATCCTTAGGGTTAGCCAATGTTTTAGCCATTTCATTATGTGCTCATTTGATTAATGCCATTAATATGTTATTTACAGTGGCCTTGGTTTGCTGTGACCACGCACCGCCCATTGGATCTGCGTTATCGATTGGGTCTTCCTTTTAGTATGATGAGCACTTTGGCAGTGAACGGTGCATTGCCATGGCAACACTGATGCTGGCTGATGATTGGGCCTATTAGGCATGTGCCCTTTCAGGAAGTACCTGGTTTATGTTTTTTTATGTGATCAGGCTGTAACGGTTCCGCAAGTAACAACGGCTTTACAGAGCCCCATTTATGTATAACAGGTTTTCTTGCATTGTCTGTATAGTATATGAAATTTGCTGTATAGTGATTAAGTTGCGGTCAAAGTAAGATACGCATGCTAACATGCTAATGTGCATTTTATTGTTTGCCTGTTCCTCTATGTTGTGCCTGTTCTCTCATGCAGACCATATTGTTCTAGTTACATGATATATGTCACACATATCTCATTCACATGCACTTATTATTAAGTTTAGACAGATTTGTGCATTAGCTTTGCTGTAATTAATTACACACTATATTTGTTTACTATGTGATTAGGTGGTGGTTACCATGACTACCTTTTGGCGTTTTTTTGGTCCTAATGGGGGGTGGGGTTTGTGTAATGTTTTGTTATATATTGTTTGCACTTTGTATACACTGTGTCTGAGGAAGGTGATATTTTGTCCCCGAAATGTCACTACTTTCACAGTAAAAGATTTTTTTGGCAGGGAAAAAAAGTAGTATTACTGTCTTCTTATCGGAAGGTACCTCAATCATATGAGGTAATGAGTAGTCATATGGTATAGGTGTGGATCTGTGGTCCGCCGCTGTCTGTGCTTGTTCTTTTTGTGCAGCCTTGTGTATGGTAGTCCTGGGTTAGGAACTTCCTGTATCTTGTGCTTCGATGAATCTTTGCAATATGGTAGTGTTTTCGTCTCAGGGTATTTCCCAGTTGTCTCACAGGCAAAGGTGGAGAAAAGAAAACAAAGCAGACATAGCGTAATCCAGTAAAAAAAAAAGCAAATTTATTTACATTAAAATCAGAAGAATTGCACTCACATGTTAAAACCTCAATCGTATATGAGGTAAGTATAGGCACATAAACAGTAAACGGAATCTGCAGGAGGGTGATGCTTTCACCACTGAAGATTAGGTGATAATGTCTCTACTGTGGCTAGGTAGACTAATTTAAAGTCCTTTTGAATCCCCTGAACAAACTCTTTGACCGTCTGCAGCAGGTCAGAGTGAGGTTTCAGCGGGGTAAAGTCTGCCGTGTAAGTAGCAGAAACAAAGTTCTAAACAAGAAGGTATGTCCTGAGGTCAGGAGCTATGAGCGACGCCGGTGCACACTATATTGATGCAAGTGGGGAAACAGTACTACCACACCTGGAGAGCCTTACGTGTTTCGAAGTGTCAGGTACTTCTTCGTCAGAGGCATTGCCTGGGATTTACTGCTTATGAATTAAGAGCATTGCCCTTTCTTATATATATATTGTTCATAATGACTCAATATCACAGACTATAAAATCATTTCTCTATTAGATTGGATTTTAAAGGGTAATACCTGTTTGAAGCTGCGCAGAAGTACTTTGATTTTTTCTCTTTCATTGCCATTCATTACAGTGTCAGGGGTACACTGATTGTCTTCACTTTCTGCTGCACTCCCACCCATATATACTATCACATTGTTGTTGTGATAATTGTCAATACGTCCACCAATATTGGCAATTTATCACACTTATTGCACCACTGGTGCTGAACTCTCAATACCAGTGTCCCTTCTAGAGCGCTAGTGACTTTTCTTGCTTCACTCATATATATATATATATATATATATATACATACATTATAAATATATATATATACACATACATTATAAATATATATATATACACATACATTATAAATATATATATATACACATACATTATAAATATATATATATACACATACATTATAAATATATATATATATACACATACATTATAAATATATATGTATACACATACATTATAAATATATATATATACACATACATTATAAATATATATATATATATACACACACACACAAATGAGAGATCCCTGTTTATCTAGTTGGAATACCCTCTATGCATCCGTGGACTGTAGCTGTAAGAATTGTAAGAGGCAAATATGCGCTAACACTGTTGAGGTGTGAGCCCTAGGGACAGCGGAATTCCGGTTTCCTAGTGCAGCACAAATAATAAATACACCACTGTGGGGAAGACATAGTAATAGTGGGCCTCTGGCTGAGCTGTAGGTGGCAGGTCACAGGTGGACCCCTGCTATGTGACTTGGTGCTTCTACACCTGCAGTATCTAATGTTATTTCTCCCCTGTAGCCAATAGGTTAAATAGATTTAATCTACGTGTAAATTATATGATAGCAGTTATATGATGATATTTCCACCCCTACAATGCATGTCTGTGTTATTCTGTGTAGCATGTTAAAAACAGCAGATTTAGATGTGGTATAGCCGGCCCCCATACATGATGATCCCACTAGCATAGCACTAGTGCACTTGAATATGCAAAGCTTTTCTTTCTTAAAAGCAACACATAGAAGCTGATATGTTCATATTTCCTGTACTTATGCATAGTGATAGTCAGGAGTGGAATTGGTCCATAGACATCAATAAACTTCTTATTAATGCTACACAATTCTCCAGCACTGAATGTAAAATGTAAAGTGTTTGGCTTTATCAGAATTATTATTATTATTATCACTTTTCAAATAAGCAATAATAATAAAAATAATCTGCATTCAGGATAAATTTGAAAAATAAAAAACAGTTCAGGCGCTCATGCAACAGCCATTTAAAAGGGCCCATATTTATCAAGAGTGGACTCACCTTCAGTGGACGCCAATATTTGCGCGGGTTTGGTATCCTATATACGGCGTAACCTAGAAGTTACACGCGTATATTTCTGCCGTCGCCCGTAGTTTTTTGGGCCATAGGCAGGTATACCAAACCCGCGCAGTTTGGTATCCAATATACAGCGTAAGGACTTACGTGGCGAAAATGGAGAAATCTTACTCCATTTTCACCTCGCCACAAAAAGCAGCCGTAAGAAGCCTTACGCTGACTATTGGAGCCCCATAACTCCCTAAACTGGCTGCTAAAATAAACCTAACACCTAACGCATGCGCAATGTCTATCTCCCTGTCAACCGCAATCTGCTAAAATAAACCTAACACCTAACGCATGCGCAATGTCTATCTCCCTGTCAACCGCGATCCCCCGCCGCAATCCATAATAAAGTATTTAACCCCTAAACCGTCGCCATCTACATAAACTAACCCCCTACTGTGAGCCCCTAAAACCGCCACCATCTAACTGATCTATCCCCTAATGTGAACCCCTTACACCGCCGCCATCTATATTAAAATTATTAACCCCTAATTGAATCTACCTACCCCGCCGCCAGCTATATTATCTATATTAACCCTAAGTATATTATAGTTAATATAGTTATTACATTATATATATTAACTATATTAACCCTAATTATATTAGGGTTAATATAGTTAATATAGTTACTATAGTATTTATATAAACTATATTAACTCTATCTAACCCTAACACCCCTAACTAAATTCTTATTAAATAAATCTAATTCATATTATAAACTAAAATATTCCTATTTAAATCTAAATACTTACCTATAAAATAAACCCTAAGATAGCTACAATATAATTAATAATTACATTATAGCTATGTTAGGGTTTATATTTATTTTACAGGTAAATTGTTAATTGTTTTAACTAGGTATAATAGCTATTAAATAGTTATTAACTATTTAATAGCTACCTAGTTAAAATAATTACCTAATTACCTGTAAAATAAATCCTAACCTAAGTTACAAATACACCTACACTATCAATAAATTAAATAAACTACAAATATCTATCTAAAAATACAATTAAATAAACTAAACTAAATTACAAAAAAAACAAACACTAAATTACAAAAAATAAAAAAAAAGATTACAAGATTTTTAAGCTAATTACACCTATTCTAAGCCCCCTAATAAAATAATAAAGCCCCCCAAAATAAAAAAATTCCCTACCCTATTCTAAATTAAAAAAAAGTTCAAAGCTCTTTTACCTTACCAGCCCTTAAAAGGGCCTTTTGTGGGGGCATGCCCCAAAGAAAACTGCTCTTTTGCCTGCAAAAAAAACCACAATACCACCCCCCAACATTACAACCCACCACCCACATACCCCTAATCTAACCCAAACCCCCCTTAAATAAACCTAACACTACCCCCCTGAAGATCTCCCTACCTTGTATTCACCCAGCCGGGCCGAACCGATCCAGGCGATGTGTTCCAGCAAGCGGCAGTGAAGTCTTCATCCATCCGGGCGATGTCTTGAAGCAAGCGGCAGAGAGTCTTCTTCCATCGGCGACGTCTTCAAGCAAATCGGCATCTTCAATCTTCTTACTTCGCTCCTCCGCCGCGGAGCATCCTTCCGGCACGACGACTTCCCGACGAATGAGGTTCCTTTAAATGACGTCATCCAAGATGGCGTCCGCCGAATTCCGATTGGCTGATAGGATTTTATCAGCCAATCGGAATTAAGGTAGAAAAATCTGATTGGCTGATTGAATCAGCCAATCAGATTCAAGTTCAATCATTTAAAGGAACCTCATTCGTCGGGAAGTCGTCATGCCGGAAGGATGCTCCGCGGCGGAGGAGCGAAGTATGAAGATTGAAGATGCCGATTTGCTTGAAGACGTCGCCGATGGAAGAAGATTTTCTGCCGCTTGCTTCAAGACATCGCCCGGATGGATGAAGACTTCACTGCCGCTTGCTGGAACACATCGCCTGGATCGGTTCGGCCCGGCTGGGTGAATACAAGGTAGGGAGATCTTCAGGGGGGTAGTGTTAGGTTTATTTAAGGGGGGTTTGGGTTAGATTAGGGGTATGTGGGTGGTGGGTTGTAATGTTGGGGGGTGGTATTGTGTTTTTTTTTGCAGGCAAAAGAGCAGTTTTCTTTGGGGCATGCCCCCACAAAAGGCCCTTTTAAGGGCTGGTAAGGTAAAAGAGCTTTGAACTTTTTTTAATTTAGAATAGGGTAGGGAATTTTTTTATTTTGGGGGGGGTTTATTATTTTATTAGGGGGCTTAGAATAGGTGTAATTAGCTTAAAAATCTTGTAATCTTTTTTTTATTTTTTGTAATTTAGTGTTTGTTTTTTTTTGTAATTTAGTTTAGTATATTTAATTGTATTTTTAGATAGATATTTGTAGTTTATTTAATTTATTGATAGTGTAGGTGTATTTGTAACTTAGGTTAGGATTTATTTTACAGGTAATTGGGTAATTATTTTAACTAGGTAGCTATTAAATAGTTAATAACTATTTAATAGCTATTATACCTAGTTAAAATAATTAACAATTTACCTGTAAAATAAATATAAACCCTAACATAGCTATAATGTAATTATTAATTATATTGTAGCTATCTTAGGGTTTATTTTATAGGTAAGTATTTAGATTTAAATAGGAATATTTTAATTAATAATATTAATATTAGATTTATTTTAATAAGAGTTTAGTTAGGATGTTAGAGTTAGATAGGGTTATTATACTTAATATATATATATATAATATAATAACGATATTAACTATATGAACCCTAATATAATTAGGGTTAATATAGTTAATATATATAATATAATAACTATATTAACTATATTAACCCTAATATAATTAGGGTTAATATAGTTAATATAGCTGGCGGCGGTGTAGGGGGATTAGATTAGGGGTTAATACATTTATTATAGGTGGCCGCGGTGTAGGGGGATGTAGATTGTAGGCAAAAGAGCAGTTTACTTTGTGACAAAGCCCCGCCAAAAGCCCTTTTAAGGGCTGGCAAAAGAGCTGTTACTTTGGGGCATGCCCCGCAAAAAGCCCTTTTAAGGGCTGGCAAAAGAGCTGTTACTTTGGGGCAATGCAACGCAAAAAGCCCTTTTCAGGGCTATTTGTAGGGTTAGACTTAGGTTTAGTGGTAGAGATAGTTTAGTATTTTAGGGGTTGAATAATTTAATATAGATGGCGGCGGGGTAGGGGGATTAGATTAGGGGTTAATAATTTTAAAATAGATAGCGGCGGGGTAGGGGCTCACTTTAGGGGGTAGGTAAGGTAGATGGCGGCGGTGTTAGGGGCTCACTTTAGGGGGTTATAGATTTAATATAGCTGGTGCCGGTTTAGGGGTTAATAACTTTATTAGGTAGCGGCGATTAAGGGGTTAATACATATTTTATTGTTAGGCTAGTGAGGGGGGATAGCGGATAGAGGGTTAGACGTGTCGGGCTATGTTAGGGAGGCGTGTTAGACTTGTCGGGCTATGTTAGGGAGACGTGTTAGACAGTGCGGGTGATTTAGACTTTAGTCAGGTTTTGTAGGCGCCGGCAGTTTCTAACGTGCCGCAAGTCACTGGCGACGCCAGAAATTTGTACTTGCGCAGATTTCTGGACATCGCTGGTTTGTCAGACTTACGGCACGTTAGCATCTGACGGCGCCGTATATGTGATAGCTCGAGTTGCGAGCTGAAACTGCGGGCGACGCGGGTTCCCTCGATTGCGCCGCAAACTACGATCTATATCGGATCGCGCCCTGTATAATTAAGCAAGTTACAGGAGCAGTAAATACAGTAGATTTGCATAATCAACAAATGCATGATAAAAAGATAATGCAGAAACACTAACGGCTAGATTTGGAGTTTTGTCGGTAACAACCCGAAAAGCTAACGCCGGCTTTTTTCTGGCCGCACCATAAAAATAACTCTGGTATTGAGAGTCCACATAAAGGCTGCGTTAGGCTCCAAAAAAGGAGCGTAGAGCATATTTATCGCAGCTTTAACTTTCGATACCAGAGTTGCTTACGCAAGCGGCCAGCCTCAAAAACGTGCTCGTGCACGATTCCCCCATAGAAAACAATGGGGCTGTTTGAGCTGAAAAAAAAACCTAACACCTGCAAAAAAGCCGCGTTCAGCTCCTAACGCAGCCCCATTGTTTGCTATGCGGAAACACTTCCTACGTCTGCACCTAACACTCTAACATGTACCCCGAGTCTAAACACCCCTAACCTTACACTTATTAACCCCTAATCTGCCGCCCCCGCTATCGCTGACCCCTGCATATTATTATTAACCCCTAATCTGCCGCTCCGTAAACCGCCGCTACTTACATTATCCCTATGTACCCCTAATCTGCTGCCCTAACATCGCCGACCCCTATATTATATTTATTAACCCCTAATCTGCCCCCCACAACGTCGCCTCCACCTGCCTACACTTATTAACTCCTAATCTGCCGAGCGGACCTGAGCGCTACTATAATAAAGTTATTAACCCCTAATCCGCCTCACTAACCCTATAATAAATAGTATTAACCCCTAATCTGCCCTCCCTAACATCGCCGACACCTAACTTCAATTATTAACCCCTAATCTGCCGACTGGAGCTCACCGCTATTCTAATAAATGTATTAACCCCTAAAGCTAAGTCTAACCCTAACACTAACACCTCCCTAAGTTAAATATAATTTACATCTAACGAAATTAATTATCTCTTATTAAATAAATTATTCCTATTTAAAGCTAAATACTTACCTGTAAAATAAATCCTAATATAGCTACAATATAAATTATAATTATATTATAGCTATTTTAGGATTAATATTTATTTTACAGGCAACTTTGTAATTATTTTAACCAGGTACAATAGCTATTAAATAGTTAAGAACTATTTAATAGTTACCTAGATAAAATAATTACAAAATTACCTGTAAAATAAATCCTAACCTAAGTTACAATTAAACCTAACACTATACTATCATTAAATTAATTAAATAAAATACCTACAATTACCTACAATTAAACCTAACACTACACTATCAATAAATAAATTAAATACAATTCCTACAAATAACTACAATGAAATAAACTAACTAAAGTACAAAAATAAAAGAGAACTAAGTTACAAAAAATAAAAAAATATTTACATAAGAAAAATATTACAACAATTTTAAACTAATTACACCTACTCTAAGCCCAATCAGATTGAGCTCGCATTCTATTGGCTGTTCCGATCAGCCAATAGAATGCAAGCTCAATTTGATTGGCTGATTGGATCAGCCAATCGGATTGAACTTGATTCTGATTGGCTGATTCCATCAGCCAATCAGAATATTCCTACCTTAATTCCGATTGGCTGATAGAATCCTATCAGCCAATCGGAATTCGAGGGACGCCATCTTGGATGACGTCCCTTAAAGGAACCGTCATTTTTCAGTTGGACGTCGCCGGAAGAAGATGGGTCCGCGGTGGAGGTCTTCAGGATGGAGCCGGTCGTCATCGGATGAAGATAGAAGATGCCGCTTGGATCAAGATGGTTGTCGGTCCGGATCGCCTCTTCTTCCCGGATAGGATGAAGACTTTGGAGCCTCTTCTGGACCTCTTCAGCCACCGGATGATGGATCGCCAGTCCCCGCTTGGGTTGGATGAAGATTTTGGAGCCAGGACGGATCATGGATATACCTGGTGAGGTGAAGACAAGGTAGAATGATCTTCAGGGGCTTAGTGTTAGGTTTATTTAAGGGGGGTTTGGGTTAGATTAGGGGTATGTGGGTGGTGGGTTGTAATGTTGGGGGGGTATTGTATGTTTTTTTTTACAGGCAAAAGAGCTGAACTTCTTGGGGCATTCCCCGCAAAGGGCCCTGTTCAGGGCTGGTAAGGTAAAAGAGCTTTGAACTTTAGTAATTTAGAATAGGGTAGGGCATTTTTTATTTTGGGGGTCTTTGTTATTTTATTAGGGGGCTTAGAGTAGGTGTAATTAGTTTAAAATTGTTGTAATATTTTTCTAATGTTTGTAAATATTTTTTTATTTTTTGTAACTTAGTTCTTTTTTATTTTTTGTACTTTAGTTAGTTTATTTCATTGTAGTTATTTGTAGATATTGTATTTAATTAATGTATTGATAGTGTAGTGTTAGGTTTAATTGTAGGTAATTATAGGTATTTTATTTAATTAATTTAATGATAGTATAGTGTTAGGTTTAATTGTAACTTAGGTTAGGATTTATTTTACAGGAAATTTTGTAATTATTTTAACTAGGTAGCTATTAAATAGTTCTTAACTATTTAATAGCTATTGTACCTGGTTAAAATAATTACAAAGTTGCCTGTAAAATAAATATTAATCCTAAAAAAGCTACAATGTAATTATAATTTATATTGTAGCTATATTAGGATTTATTTTACAGATAAGTATTTAGCTTTAAATAGGAATAATTTATTTAATAAGAGTTAATTAATTTCGTTAGATTAAAATTATATTTAATTTAGGGGGGTGTTAGTGTTAGGGTTAGACTTAGCTTTAGGGGTTAATACATTTATTAGAATAGCGGTGAGGTCCGGTCGGCAGATTAGGGGTTAATAATTGAAGTTAGGTGTCGGCGATGTTAGGGAGGGCAGATTAGGGGTTAATACTATTTATTTATAGGGTTAGTGAGGCGGATTAGGGGTTAATAACTTTATTATAGTAGTGGTGCGGTCCGCTCGGCAGATTAGGGGTTAATAAGTGTAGGCAGGTGGAGGCGACGTTGAGGGGGGCAGATTAGGGGTTAATAAATATAATATAGGGGTCGGCGGTGTTAGGGGCAGAAGATTAGGGGTACATAAGGATAACGTAGGTGGCGGCGCTTTGCGGTCGGCAGATTAGGGGTTAATAAGTGTAGGTAGCTGGCGGCGACGTTGTGGGGGGCAGATTAGGGGTTAATAAATATAATATAGGGGTCAGCGGTGTTAGGGGCAGCAGATTAGGGGTACATAAGGATACGTAGGTGGCGGTCGGCAGATTAGGGGTTAAAAAAATTTAATCGAGTGGCGGCGATGTGGGGGGACATCGGTTTAGGGGTACATAGGTAGTTTATGGGTGTTAGTGTACTTTAGAGTACAGTAGTCAAGAGCTTTATGAACCGGCGTTAGCCCAGAAAGCTCTTAACTACTGACTTTTTTCTGCGGCTGGAGTTTTGTCGTTAGATTTCTAACGCTCACTTCAGACACGACTCTAAATACCGGAGTTAGAAAAATCCCATTGAAAAGATAGGATACGCAATTGACGTAAGGGGATCTGCGGTATGGAAAAGTCGCGGCTGAAAAGTGAGCGTTAGACCCTATTTTGAGTGACTCCAAATACCGGAGGTAGCCTAAAACCAGCGTTAGGAGCCTCTAACGCTGGTTTTCACGGCTACCGCCCAACTCTAAATCTAGCCGTCAGTCTGTAATGAGTAGATTTTTTTCTGACAAATTTCAAAGTTATGTCTATTTCCCCTCCTCCTGTATCATGTGACAGCCATCAGCCAATAACAAATGCATTTACGTTTATTCTCTAAATTCTTGCACATGCACATTTTGTTAATGGAAGTAAATGGGAAAGTTGTTTAAAATTGCATGCTCTATCTGAATCATGAAAGTTTAATTTGGACTTTTCTGTCCCTTTAATTAGACCTGAAACAGACAGAAAAGTAGAGTATTGAAAAGTTTATTGCACCAGTTGTTGATTTTGCAAGATCATGCTTCATTTTTACACCTACATGCTAAAGATATGTTTTGCTAAAAGGGGTTTGTTTTCAAGGACATACGTAAAATTCCTCAAATTCTCATATTTTTGCCTTCTGTAGAAAAAAAGGTTTTCCTGAGGGTAAGCATCACTTTTCAGATATTTTACAAATTTGGTTTATTTATTCGTGCTCTAGGCTCAGTATTGTCTACATATTATAATCATCAAATGATAGACACAAAAATAAGTATTGTTTAATTGTACATCTTATTAGATGCTTCACTCCATTTAATAGAATCCTGGAAGGAATGTTATATGCTTTTGAGGCTATTTCCTTAATGAGATGGTGTGTTCATACATTCTTTCAAGGATATAATGCATTCCATCTGCTGCCTTTCTTATTTAATTACTTACTTTAAATGTGAAATGAGTGCAATTTCATTTAGAGTAAAATTCTTATATTTGAAATATATTGATTACCTTCAGTTTAACATGTTCTCCACCTACTTATCATTTTAATAGCAATAAACTGATTATTTTAGTCTGTAGACTATTTAAATGGAAACCTGAGTAAAAACTAAACTTTCATGATTCAGATAGAGCATGCATTCTTTTTATATTCACACTTTGTGAGGCACCAGCTCCTACTGAGCATGTGCAAGAGTTCAAATTGTATATATCTATTCCTAGTCGAAGGGGAGAGCGCAGACTAACTTAAAGGGACAGTCTACACCAAAATTGTTATTGTTTAAAAAGGTAAATAATGCCTTTACTACCCATTCCCCAGCTTTGCACAACCAGCATTGTTATATTAATATAATTTATAACATATTAACCTCTAAATTTCTGCCTGTTCCTAAGCCACTACTGACAGCCTCTTATCACATGCTTTTTTATTTGCTTTTCACAACAGGAGACTGCTAGTTCATGTGGGTCATGTAGATAACATTGTGCTCACGCCTAGGGATTTATTTAAGAGTCAGCACAATACAACACTAATTGGCTAAAATGCAAGTCAATAGATAATAAATAAAAAGTAATGTGATCAGGGGGTTGGAAGAAGGTTCCTAGATACAAGGTAATCACAGAGGTAAAAAGTATATTAATATAACCAGGTTGGTTAATGGGTAATAAAGGGATTATCTATCTTTTAAAACAATAAAAATTCTGGTGTAGACTGTCCATTTAACCCAGCAGATAACCTGTGAGGTTATCATTGATAGGAGGGTTTGACTGTGGACAGAGGTTTTTACAGTACCGTCTCTTGCTCAGCCTAACCCAGCTGCACACGTTTGCTTGCAGCTGGTGGCATTATAATCATTCTTTTAAAACATTCTAGCCCAAAGCTTCTAGCTTCTTCTCAACATATGTGGTTGCCGATGTATATGTTTTTGTGCTTGTTTATCTATGTAGATGATTGTGTGCATACATGTTTATGTCTATGGGTGCTTGTGTGTTGGTACATATGGGTGCTTATGTGTGCATGTGTAAATGTGTGCATATGGATGTCTAAGGGCACCTATTAATGTGCGTATATGTGTTGTGCCTGTATGTTCCTCTCTATAAGTGCTTCATTTAAAAAGAAATGACAGTGAGACAGGGAAAGTTGCATTTTAGAAAGTGTGTTGGGGGATATCTCTGGAGCCTGATTCTCTAGAAACTGTTCTGCTTGTCACAACCCCTTCCCTGATCCTTACTGACAACACTTTATTAAACATAGTGAAATTGTCTTTGACAATAAGGCTTTTTTTTTCAAATCGATTTTTATTGGAAACAAAGCAAGTTGTACAAGGTATTCAAGAATATCACAGTTTCCATTGTACACTTAGATCATTGCTAACTAGAGCCTTTTCTAGAGCAATATCCTTGCTTTATAAAGTCCATAAACAGTCCATGTCCATATAAGTTCTTCGGCTCATTAGATGTCCTCAATATTAATTAACAGATAATTAGAAAAACATAAAGTTCAAGTGATTCTGGTAAACAGGGTGTCTACCTGTTGCTTCCACTCCTCTATTATTGGGGTTACCTGTGTCTTCCAGTGCTTTGAGATTAACATTTTGGCACTGTTCAACATAACCAGCAGCAAAGCGCGGTCCTACTTGCTCTCTAATTTGGATAGCGACAAATATAATATCGTTTTTCGGGCTGTTTTGCAGTGGTGACCCTATTGTACGTTCTATGTGATTGACTACGTCCACCCAGTACGTATTCAACTTGGAGCAATGCCACCAAATATGTCCTGGTGTGCCCTCTCCCCCGCAATCCCTCCAGCATAGATCCAAAGCTGACCTGTAGATTCGTTTTAGCCTGCTAGGGGTAAGGTACCACCTAGATAGGAATTTGTAGACTCCTGCATTCTGACAGAGATTGAGGATTTTTTAGTAATCTGAAACGCAACGTGCCATTCACTCTCGCTTATTTCAAGTTGTAGTTCTTTCTCCCATGCCTTGGTGTATGTGGGGAGGACACATGTGTCCTCTACTAGTAGGAGTTTGTATGTTAATAATATGGCGTGTGCTGTGGGAGCGTCTCATAAGCACATGTTTTCGAATGCAGTTATTTGTCTTGTGAGGGTGCGTTTAGAGCGATGTGTCGTGAGGAAGTGGTGAAGCTGTGAGTATGACAGCCAATTCATGTGAATACCTGGTGTCAACCCTTCTATCTCATCTAGTGGTTTGATTTTTTTCCCCATCTAAATGAGCTGCAAGTGTCAAGTCCTTAAGGACTGCTGTTTGGCCCAAATCTGTCTCCCTCCAGTTCCATGGCAGTTCAGGGTTCTGATAAATAGGAGTTTATGGGGCATATGTGGATGATATGTTTGTCGAGGTGCATAGCATTCTGTCCCATAAAGAAGTCAGCCAATAATGGGTACGTGGTTGTGGCTGGGGGTCTGTTTATCTGTGACACATGCCTGCAAACCAACGTTCCTTGTGTCAAGTATGTCTCTGCCCAGGCGCACCCACATCTTGTTGGGGTCATTGTGGCACCAGTCGATGATTCTCTGTAGTGTGATGGCTAGCTTATAAGTATAAATATTGGGGACTCCAAGGCCCCCTCTATCCCTAGGGAGGTACAGTGTTTTTTTTTAGCTATTATAGGTTTAGTGTCTCCCCATATGTAGTCCTCCAGTATATCCTGTATCTTATGTAAATAATTCACTGGCAGTGGTATAGGAGTGGTCTGGAGTAGATACAATAGCCTAGGGATCACGTTCATTTTAACAACGTTGATCCTACCCACCCAGGAAATCGCTTTCTTCCTCCAACTGGAGAGGTCAGTGACTAAGGTGTGCTCCAATGTTTTATAGTTGGCCTGAAATATCATTTGTGGGTCTGGGGACAAGTAGATTCCCAGGTATTTCATTTTATCTGGTTGGATCCTGAGGGGGCAGTCCTATATAGACTCAATCAGTATAGTAGGGTCATATGTGACGTTTAATAACTCGGATTTGGTTATATTTAGATGGAAATTTGAGTACTGTCCATATTCCTTAAAGGTGTCTAGGCCCTTGGGTAGGGAGATAGCTACGCTGGTTAGCGTAAGCAACACGTTGTCCGCATATAATGCGAGCTTATGTTCATGTGTTTTGGTGTGTATCCCTGATATTTGTGTGTCTTCCCTTATTTTTTGAGCCAGGGCTTCTATAGTTATAGCGAAGAGGATTGGTGATAGGGGACATCCCTGTCTTGTACTGTTTTGGATGGTGAATTTGTCGGCTAGGAAACCGCTAACCCTGACCCTCGCTGTGGGGTGGCGATATAATTTAAAGATTTGGGCTATCATGGTGTCACTAAATTTCATCTTGTACAGTACCGCCTTTAAGAAATACCAATGAGCCCTGTCAAAAGCTTTCTCGGCATCCGTTGACACAAGGACTAATGGTATATGGTGTTGTTGGGAATAAGTCATTAATTGTAGGACATTTAGGGTATTGTCTCGCGCCTCCCTACAAAGCCCACCTGGTCCGGGTGGATCAGTTTAGGCAAGTACTTGTTGATTCTGATGGCCAAGACCTTAACGAAAATCTTAATATCAGAATTCAAGAGGGAAATGGGACGAAAGTTCTTTGGCTTGTCCGGGCGTTTACTTTGTTTGGGAAGTACAGTAATGTTGGCCTCTAGCATACGATCCGTGAAGCCTCCATCTTTTAGTAAAGAATTAAATAGGGATGCCAGGGGTGCCAGTAAATGGTGTATGTAAATCTTATAATATCTAAGGCTCAGCCTGTCCGGCCCTGGGCTCTTGCCATTCTGCATAGTTTTAATGGCCGATGTGATTTCGTCATGAGTGATTGGTGAGTCTAGTTATTCTGCGTCCTCTAAGGCTAATGTATGTAAGGTCACTCCAGCTAGATGTTTTTCTATTTCGTGTTGTCCACACTCAATGCGGATGTTATTTAGTTGCTCGTAATATTGCCTAAACGTCTCTGCAATTTTAGTGCTATCTTTGTATACCTGGCCTGTTGCGTCAGTTAGTGTGTGTATGTGGGTGTTTAATTGCTGCCGTCTTAATGCCTTGGCCAATGATGAACCTGACTTGTTGTTTATATCAAAATATTTTTCCTGCAAGGTTGCGGCCCTGCGCTGGTATTCTTTAAGGTAGTGACTGTTCAGGTCGTTCCTTGCTTTGGTCAGGTTGTCTAAGATGCTGGCAGAGTTAGCTGATTGATGAACTTCCCCCTCACTACGCACTTATGGGCTTCCCATATCATGGATGCGGATGTGTCCTCTGTGGCGTGTCCCAAGGTCTCGTCAATGTCCTGTTTAATTAACGGGTTGGATAAGTCCAGCTCATCCAGCCTCCACAGAAAGGGGCGTATTGATGTTTCCGGCCAAGCCACCGTAGATGCCTCAATCATTGATAGTCCTGTCTGGTCTGTTATGAGATAGTCAATCCTAGTGTAGGTGTGGTGTGAGTGCGAGTAGAATGTAAAGTCTAGTGTGTCTGGGTTTTTCACTCTCCACACATCATGTAGCTTTAGAAGTTGCAGTTGGGCATTAATGGATTTTATTACTTACAATGGGGTACACGTCTTTCCCGTGGAAGTGTCCCTTAGGGGGTCTAGCGGGAGATTGAAGTTACCTGCCATGAACAGTACTCCTTTCCTGTGTTCTAGTAGTAGCTGGGTCACTTGTTTGAAAACTAGGTGTTGTCCCTGGTTAGGTAGGTATATATTCACAAATTCACAAGTGTCACATACACGTTAAGCATAACCCCCTTGACTATCAAGAAGAAAGTCCTGTATCTATGGTTTATAAACTTAGGCTCTCTCCCTTTCTTGAAGTGCGTCTCTTGGATATAAATTATGTCCCCTGCGTCCTTATATAACTGGTGAAAAGCTACCAATCATTTTTCCAGACTGTTAAGCCCTTTAGCATTTATTGATATTAGTTTGAGTGAGTGTGGTTGCATCTTTTCCTGGTTTGCCATGGGGGAATGTGTCTCTTTCTAAGGTGATAGTGGTTTTTTTTGGGGGGTGCACCTCGGTCAGAGACGAAGAGTCTAGTGTGCCTTGCTAATGTGGCCCTCGGCCCCTGTATCCTTCTAGTGTACCTAGAGGGGCTGTGCTATCTTGTGCAGTGTATAAGTTGTCAGGCGAGAAGTACATTGTGTGATAAGCTGACTAGAGAGCAAAGTTACAACACATTTCTCAGTTGAACCAGTGACAGAAAAGCAGTATAAAAACCAAATAACAGTATCAACTTACAGAGAAAGTTAAACAAATAGGGCAGTATCCCGCCCCCAAGCCCAAACTTTTAAATATAAACAATTATTTGCATACGACCTGTAGCCATAAAGGATCAGTGGATGTCCCCTCGAGCTGGCGAATGCACTCTGTCTGGAGACCTGCAAGAATCTTTCTGGTTAAAGTGCAGATTTGTTGTGAAAGTTAGAATCTCAGAGTTCGGCCTTGGTTTGTCTCCTGCTGTCATTGGAGATCTGTTGTGTGATCGCTGCCCTTCGATGTTCTCATGTCCTGGGTGATCTAGGTATGGTATGGTGATTCGCAGCATCTCGCAGAAGCGTGGTCGGTCCTCCTTGGTCCTGTATGTGGCTGTAGTATCCTCTCTTATTGCTATGATGCAGACTTGGAAGCCCCATCTGTATGGTATTTTCTGTGCATGCAAGGTAGTAGTTATGTGATTGAGGTCTCTCCTCTTCTGCAGTGTAGCCAGGCTCAGGTCTGCAAAAATTTGGATGCGGTTTCCCACGTGTTTAAGGATATCCTCCTTGTCTTTAAAGTGGAGAAGTTTAAGGATGACATCCTGGGGGGGGTGCTTTGGGCGGTGGTTTGGCTCTCAGGGCACGATGCGCTCTTTCAATAACCACCTCAGGCACGTCACTGTCTCCTTTATGTGTCCGAAACAAGTCCTGAAGGCAGCCCTCCAGGGCTGCTGGTTGGATAGTCTCTGGTATGCCACATATCCGGAGGTTGTTCCTCCTACCCCTATTGTCCAGGTCCTCTACCTTTTCCAGAAGATGATGGATGGTTTCCTCCTGCTCATATGCCAGACGGGACATGTGTTGTATGTCATATGTTGTGTTGTGGTTCTCTTCTAGGTTCGTGACTCTTTGTGTCACTCTTGATAGGTCCCTTTTCATGTCTCACTACCAAGTTTTTACTTCTGACATAATTTCTTTGACATCATCTTTGGTGCAGAGGGACTGCATATTTGTAAGATTTGAGAAGTTAGGTATTGCTGGTGATGGAGCCTGGTGAGCCTCTGATTGTGTAGGGGCAATGGGGGTATTAGTGGCCTGCGTCAGGTGAGGCTTTGCAGGTTTCAAGTATTGCTGCAGCATTTCGGAGTTTGTGGCCCCCTCTGGTTTATTCTGTTTATAGCCTGGCATGTTCTGCTAATTGGTGGATTGAGAAGAGGTGCGACTCTTGGTGTATGTATGCAGGCGTTGAGCTGTATGCCACACTGTGGTGTCTATTTGGCCTAGGGGTTTGTGGTGGGAGCTGTCAGGCCCGGCTAATTAGGATAGTATCACCTTGACTGTTTTCTCTGTATACTGTCTTCTTTCGCTTGGGGTGAGGTGGATTTATGGGGTTAACTATGTATTTACTGTTGTGCAACCCCCAAAGATGGTGCTATCGCTATTTTAAGCCTGCTTGCTCTGTGTGTCAACACCTACAGGAGAGGACTGATAAAGATATAGAGCCTGCACGTGCCCCTCAAATCCATTTCCCTATATTTACTTTCAGTGGGGAGTGGGGATATACAGGGAGTGCAGAATTATTAGGCAAGTTGTATTTTTGAGGATTAATTTTATTATTGAACAACAACCATGTTCTCAATGAACCCAAAAAACTCATTAATATCAAAGCTGAATATTTTTGGAAGTAGTTTTTAGTTTGTTTTTAGTTTTAGCTATTTTAGGGGGATATCTGTGTGTGCAGGTGACTATTACTGTGCATAATTATTAGGCAACTTAACAAAAAACAAATATATACCCATTTCAATTATTTATTTTTACCAGTGAAACCAATATAACATCTCAACATTCACAAATATACATTTCTGACATTCAAAAACAAAACAAAAACAAATTAGTGACCAATATAGCCACCTTTCTTTGCAAGGACACTCAAAAGCCTGCCATCCATGGATTCTGTCAGTGTTTTGATCTGTTCACCATCAACATTGCGTGCAGCAGCAACCACAGCCTCCCAGACACTGTTCAGAGAGGTGTACTGTTTTCCCTCCTTGTAAATCTCACATTTGATGATGGACCACAGGTTCTCAATGGGGTTCAGATCAGGTGAACAAGGAGGCCATGTCATTAGATTTTCTTCTTTTATACCCTTTCTTGCCAGCCACGCTGTGGAGTACTTGGACGCGTGTGATGGAGCATTGTCCTACATGAAAATCATGTTTTTCTTGAAGGATGCAGACTTCTTCCTGTACCACTGCTTGAAGAAGGTGTCTTCCAGAAACTGGCAGTAGGACTGGGAGTTGAGCTTGACTCCATCCTCAACCCTAAAAGGCCCCACAAGCTCATCTTTGATGATACCAGCCCAAACCAGTACTCCACCTCCACCTTGCTGGCGTCTGAGTCGGACTGGAGCTCTCTGCCCTTTACCAATCCAGCCACGGGCCCATCCATCTGGCCCATCAAGACTCACTCTCATTTCATCAGTCCATAAAACCTTAGAAAAATCAGTCTTGAGATATTTCTTGGCCCAGTCTTGACGTTTCAGCTTGTGTGTCTTGTTCAGTGGTGGTCGTCTTTCAGCCTTTCTTACCTTGGCCATGTCTCTGAGTATTGCACACCTTGTGCTTTTGGGCACTCCAGTGATGTTGCAGCTCTGAAATATGGCCAAACTGGTGGCAAGTGGCATCTTGGCAGCTGCACGCTTGACTTTTCTCAGTTCATGGGCAGTTATTTTGCGCCTTGGTTTTTCCACACGCTTCTTGCGACCCTGTTGACTATTTTGAATGAAACGCTTGATTGTTCGATGATCACGCTTCAGAAGCTTTGCAATTTTAAGAGTGCTGCATCCCTCTGCAAGATATCTCACTATTTTTGACTTTTCTGAGCCTGTCAAGTCCTTCTTTTGACCCATTTTGCCAAAGGAAAGGAAGTTGCCTAATAATTATGCACACCTGATATAGGGTGTTGATGTCATTAGACCACACCCCTTCTCATTACAGAGATGCACATCACCTAATATGCTTAATTGGTAGTAGGCTTTCGAGCCTATACAGCTTGGAGTAAGACAACATGCATAAAGAGGATGATGTGGTCAAAATACTCATTTGCCTAATAATTCTGCACTCCCTGTAGTATGTAAATCAGGAGGTGGTTCTGATATTACTTAATTATTGGCCAATACCTTTCAAGGCAATGTCCCAGTGATGACCCTCCGTGAAAGATACAGGGGCGAGATATGTGTGGGTATGGGCCCTGTTACGTTATAGTTTAGGTAGGCACGTTTGCGGCCATGTGCTGCTGTCTGTTCACTGCACACTCGTTAATTGAAGCTGCTCAGTGCAGGCCATCTCTTAATAGGCCGTGTGCTGGGGCCTGACCTTATTCGCTTGAGAGTGGGTGTCTCTGTGCGGGTCCTTACGTTCTAACCCCCTTGGTGATTCCCCCTTGAAGGCTACATCTTGTCTGAGGCTCTACTCTGGAGCACTGTGGGTACGGTCTATTTGATGTGGCCGGAACAGCTGTCTTGTGGCTGCAGTCCCTTGGCAGTCTGCCAGCCGTTCCGGTGGTGTGTCCGCTCACTGCTCTGCTTGTGGTCTGTGTGGCTGCTGATGCCATGATCCCACTTGTGGCTGTGTGCGGGCTAGCAGCCCGCCAGAACTTTCAGGCGGCTCAGTGTTGGCGGCTTCCCCTGATATGGCTCCTCTGTGATCCTCCGAGGGTCAGGGTAGATAGTTGCTCACTGGGGTATAGTTTGGTGTGCCTGGCTGGTCATGTGCTATGGGTTTGGGAAGCGTGGGCCTGGGAGCTATATTTTCACACGGCCATATTCCTGAACGGCCAAGCTCTGCCCCCCCCCCCCGACAATAAGGCTTTTTAACGTTAATGTTTATAAAATCTCGGATTCTTTTTTTTTTAGGGGGCATTGATTGTTTGTTTGTCCTAATTAAATGATATTACTTTTAATTAGGGATCATATACATTTGATTTCATATGTGTGACTTTTGACAGCATCTCTAAGAAAGATCACTTGAATTGAGAGCTCATTTGTGATCACATCTGTACAATACACTCTAGGAAACATTGTTTAAATGCATTCATGATTAAATAGAAAATGACCACAGAAACTGTTAAAGGGGTAATAAACATTAACATTTCATGATTCAGGCAGATCATGCAATTTTAAACAACTTTCCAATTGACTTCTAAGATTAAATTTGCTTTGTTCTCTTGGGGGTCAATTTATCAAGCTCTGTATGGAGCTTGATGCCCCGTGTTTCTGGCGAGCCTTTGGGCTCGCCGGAAACAGAAGTTATGAAGCAGCAGATCGCTGCACCATAACTTGTCCGCCTGCTCTGAGGCGGCGGACAGACATCAACCCGATCGATTACGATCGGGTTGATTGACACCCCCTGCTAGCGGGCCGCGAATCCGCAGGGGGCGGCATTGCACCAGCATTTCACAAGAACTGCTGGTGCAATGATAAATGCCGACAGCTTATGCTGTCAGCATTTATCAATGCGCGGCGGACATGAATACTCTACTTCGTATCATGTCCGCTCGTACATTGTTAAATATACCCCTTGGTATCCTTTTGAGTACTGTGGTGCTAAATATCATTTTTTTATTATTAAATAGTCAGGTAACAGAGGTTATGTTGAATATGTTCTTGGTTTAAATGCCCTTAATGCATTGCATTACAGCAAAGGGGTTATTTGAATTAGTTGTTTTATGTGAATCATAAACGCTACCCTGCTTTCAACAAATAACCTTTTGAATAAAAAAGAAATGGATGTCTTGTTGAAATAGTTCCAAGCAATAAGATGTAGTACATACAATGTTGGGGATACAGAGTTTGAAGGGTCAGTTAACACCTTGAAATGTATGCATGAAATGTTTAGTTATGAGTAGTAAAACAACTTTAATTAATTTTGTCCCCTTTTCATGTAATTTAGCTTGGAAAATTGTGGTTTTTCAAATTCTCATAGCAGAAAATTCAACTAAAAAAACATAACAATAAACTGCTCAAGGGTAAACCTGCTACAATATCTTTCCCTAACTGGCATTAGCAGATAACATCTGCAAAATAAAGCACTTAATACTAACACAATGGCCATGTGTAGCCTTGTCAGCTGTGGCCTCAAACCTAGATAGGCTTCTGTAAATGATGCACATGGTGGGGGGGAGTTTGGCTATATAAAAAAAAATTGCAGAAAGCAAGATGTTAAGTTTTAAAAACATTTACACTTGGCTGATATGTTATTTTATAGCAACAGAACAGAAATGTCCTCTAATTACAAGATGTTTACTGTCCCTTTAAGTTTAACATTTCTTTTTATCAGAATCTTCAATCTAGAATGTTTATCTGCATGAACAGATGGTTTAACTATAATTCATATATGTTATGTTTGCTTAAATAATAGACTTTGATGATTCAGATGGAGCATACTTTTTATTAACGTTCCAGTTATGTGCATTATCAATCATCTTTCTCTTAAACTGCTTTGCTAAAACATAGCTCCTTCCCATAAGAGTATATACATATGTAAAGAAGAAACCAAGCAGACCACAAAAAGGTAAATTTAACAATAGAAGTAAACTAGATCTTTTTAATTGTATAATCTGAATTATGAAAGTTTAAATTTTGACTTCCATGTATTTTCGTTGAGACATAAAACCGGATATATAAATGTCTTTAGTGCCATCTTAGGCCTAGATTATGGAGTGGAGCACAAAAATATTAGCACTAACTCAAGATAAATCAATTGCGTGCCTATTCTTGTGCTTGTATTCCAAATTAAAAGTAAAAAGCGCTTGAGCGAAAGCTTCAGGAGGTTGGATAGCCTGAAGGTGCACTAAGCCAAAGGTGCGTTAAGATATAAAAGAAATATTTTTGTTCTTCGCTCAGTATTAAATTATATTTGTATTTAAATTTAATTATATATATATATATATATATATATATACTGTATATATATATATATATATTAATAATATAAGTTTGTTAGTGTTTTAAAGGGATATGGTAAATGAAAAGGTGTTGGATTGGGAAAGGTTTATATCCACCCACACACACACACACATTGCCACACTTGGTGTTGGGTCTGGGGAGTGAAGCTCATTCGCAGAGGCATATTCAGTTACAGGCTCTAGTTTATTCACTGGGGCTAATGTAGCCTTCTTACTTTTAGGCATAATGACAGATTAGTAATACAGGAGCTGGTATCACAGCACGGAAACTTGGTTTCAGGCAAGCAAGAGGGTGACAGAGGTCCCGACAGTTCAGGCAAGCAAGAGGGGAACAGAGGTCCTGGCAGTTCAGACAAGCAAGAGAGTAACAGAGGTCCTGGCAGTTCAGACAAGCAAGAGAGTAACAGAGGTCCTGGCAGTTCCGGCAAGCAAGAGGGTAAACACAGACCTTGGCAATCCAGGCAGGCAGATGTTAGAAAACAGGCAAGGAAGAAAATCCAGCAGGTAAGTCAAAATCAGTCTTCAAGGCAAAAGGATTCTTCTTTCACAAACAAAGACACAGACTGAGTAGATTAGCCAGGCAGGTTTAAATAGTCTGTTGGTAATTGCATATTACCAACAGCTGACATGAGGTGGAACCAGAGAGCCTAAGAGAGAAAGCAGAAAACAAAAAGGAAACATCCTCAAGTAAAAGCCCTCTAGTGGCTCAGTGGTAAGTCACTGGGATACAACCTGAAAGACCAGAGTTTAAGACCCGATGTGGGCATGATAGTATCCCCCTCCCAAAGCTGACCTCTTGGAAGCTTTAGCTTTCTCATAGACTTGTATGTCTTCAAAGCAGATGATGGCTCCGTCAGAGGCTTTTACACATCCTGGAGGGATAGGGGGGTAGTTATCAAGCCGTCAACCTCAAATACGCTGGAATTCCGCAGCGTATTTGTGGCAAGGCTGATTCGCCTTAGTTATCAAAGGCTAGAGACCGGCAAAAGTGGAATTTTGTGACGTAAACTTCGATCCGCCGGACTCAGTCCGACACAGATCGATTCTTACGTCACTCCAGATGTTCCGCACACAAGTGCGGCACAATCTGACTACTTTTGCTAGTTATCAAAAAACTAGCAGGTACGCTCAGCACTTTTACGGCCCAGCGTACCTGGTTTTCAATCCGCCGCCCCTGGAGGCGGCGGATCCCATAGGAATCAATGGGAGTCTGACCATAGCGAAAGTACAAGTTCGCTGCTGACAGACATCCCATTGATTTCTATGGGAGATGTCTGCACCTAACACCCTAACATGTACCCCGAGTCTAAACACCACTAATCTGTCCCCCTACACCGCCGCAACTAAATAAAGTTATTACCCCCTAAACCACCGCTCCCGGAGCCCACCGCAAGCTACTCTATACATATTAACCCCTAAACCGCCGCTCCCGGAGCCCACCGCAACTATAATAAATGTATTAACCCCTAAACCGCCGCTCCCGGAGCCCACCGCAACTATAATATATGTATTAACCCCTAAACCTCCGCTCCCTGACCCTGCCGCAACCTATATTAAATTTATTAACCCCTAATCTGCCCCCCCTACACCGTCGCCACCTATAATAAATTTATTAACCCCTATCCTGCCCCCCACTACACCGCCGCCACTGTAATAAAATTATTAACACCTAAACCTAAGTCTAACACTAACCCTAACACCCCCCTAACTTAAATATTAATTAAATAAATCTAAATAATATTTCTATTATGAACTAAGTTAATCCTATTTAAAACTAAATACTTACCTTTAAAATAAACCCTAATATAGCTACAATATAAATAATAATTATATTGTAGCTATCTTAGGATTTATTTTTATTTTACAGGTAACTTTCAATTTATTTTAACTAGGTACAACAGCTATTAAATAGTTATTAACTATTTAATAGCTTACCTAGCTAAAATAAAGAGAAATGTACCTGTAAACTAAAAACTAACCTAAGTTACAATTACACCTAACACTACACTATACTTAAATAAATTATTCCTATTTAAAACAAAATACTTACCTGTAAAATAAACTCTAAGATAGCTACAATGTAGCACCTCTTATTACATTCTGCCTGAGCAACTTTGACATATATTTGCCACTGCCTTGAGTCCATCTACAGAGGACTTTTTCGTTTCTGATACTAATTTGTGGTTTTTCTTTCTGTATTGGACTCGGCCGGAGGTTAAAATATAAGCACTGTTTTCATTTATTGGACATACAAAATATCTACCAATTATTTTGGTTTTCCTTTTTTGGAATATTACAGAACACATTCAAAATCACTCAAGGGTTAAAAGATGAGCTTTTTTTCACTTCAGTCTCCATCTGATATGGATACAAATAGACTCACTTTGGAGGATACTTTTATAAGACAGCAGGAGACATATAATATCAGTGATATCTTTCTACTGATGGAGCGCACTCTCATAAAGGAATACCGTACTTGGTGGGATAAGAGAGCGCTAGAGAAATATCTGCTACTTGAACTTATACCAAGAGGCCTACGCCTGAATAAGTTCCCTGCCTTCCAAGTTGATGACTATGACTTCATTAATGAATGGAACACAGCACTTTCAGAGTGCTCTAAAGTTTTGATGGGCATCATTGTTAAACATAAAGATGTACAGTTAACTAAAATTAGAGAAGAAGTAGCTGGCATACAGTCTAAATTAAATGAGTTTGTGGATCATCCTAAATACAATGATCTAGATGTATTATTAAAGGAAATTGTTGATAAATTCAGATTGGAACTTGATAATCTCAAGCTCCGTAAATTTAATCGTGATAATGAGGATTACCTCAATAACAGAGTATACATCTGGCACACTAACACTAGAAACTCTAGAAACAAGAGAAGGTGGGGTAATAACAAACAGAAACACACCAGTAAAGAGAAGAAAGTCACCTTTAGTGACTCAGAGGGTACAGACTTAGAACAATCTGGTTATTCCTCTAGAAGTGGTTCAAGTGACCAATCAGATGAGGAAGAACAAGTTGATAAACCAAAACTAAAGAGTAAAAACACACGCAGCAAAGGGGACATAGTCCCAGGTAGATCTGAACCAGTACTGACTAGAAATGCTAGACATAGAGATGAATCGCAAGATAATTCAGAAAGTAGACGTAGAGAATTTCTCAGTGACAATGAGAGTGACACTCCCATAATCAATGTACAAACCAAGTCTTGTCTAAAGACAAGTACCCAATCTCTCCAACACCCTTTAGGATTGGCAGGGATGGAAACGGAAGGGGGAGGAGGAAGAGGTCGGGGAAAAGGTCAAAGGGGTCGCAGGGGCAGGGGCCAATACAACAAGTACCAAATCTAAAAATTATCAATCTATCTAAATCTACCCTCAATGCAGAAGAAGAGTCAGTTTTGGGCCTTGGCCTGGGATTTGTACCCAGTTCAAACTTTAATGTGTTTGAAACGATTATTGACCTGAACCAGTTGGTCAGAGACCTCACTTTGAGGAAATTTTTCTGGGGTAAAGAACCGGACGGGCCCCTCACTGATAATCCTTTGCACTTTGATGACTCTGAGGGTATGAGTGGAATTAGTCCTATTATGGACATCATGAATTTTGAAGAAGCCTGCGATTATTACACTCTACATGACTTAAACTTTGAATCAAATATCCAGAGGTTTTTTTTAAAAACCACTCATGGTGGGTTCAAACCACGCTCAATCTTCTACCCCACTAGGGAGAGGGGCCCCTTTTTGGAGGCCTTTCACCGTAGGGTAGAGGAGGATATACAGGTCCTCTCCAGATACCACAATGCTGCCCCCCCCTAATCTAAGTAAATCTCAGAAACAGACGTTGGATGCACTTGCCAAACGGGATGACATAGTCATCAAGGCAGCTGACAAGGGGGGCAGCATTGTGGTATTAGACAGGGAGGCCTATATAGATGAAGCGTTAAGACAAATAACAGGTGAGGAAGTGTATCTGGCCCTTCCCAGGGATCCTTCAGACTTGTTTAGATCTCAGTTCTTGGATCTGTTGGATGATGGACTGCAGGAAGGGATAATTGATAGAGACACGTTCGACTATTTATTCGTTGAATTTCCGGTTATTCCCATATTCCATCACCTCCCCAAGGTGCATAAATCCTTGGAAGGGGTGAAGGGAAGACCAATTGTCTCAGGGATTGGTTCCCTATTTGAAAAAATGTCTGGTTGGATTGAGTCCCTACTGCAGCCCATCGTCCAGCAGATGCCTTCTTATTTAAAGGACACCACCCACCTTTTGACTAGCCTGCACAAAGTGACCTGGGATGCTGATTGCTCCTGGCTCACTGTAGATGTGGTGGGTCTCTACTCCTGTATCCCCCATTCCTTTGGATTAGAGGCAGTCTCTCTATCTATGGACATGTACACTAATTATGACATTAAACTCAAAAACTTCATTATGAAGGCTTTGCAGTTTTTATTAGGCCACAACTATTTTAAGTTTGGTGATTCCTTTTTTCTCCAGAGACGTGGGACCGCCATGGGAGCAAAATTTGCCCCAGCCTATGCTAACATCTTCATGGGCTGGTGGGAAAGGACCCACGTCTTTGGAGAGAATAATCCTTTCAAACATCTAATTAGATCATATAAACGTTTTATTGATGATCTATTGTTTGTCTGGTTGGGAACCAGGAGTGAAATGGAAGACTTTGTGGCTTATCTGAACCAAAATAATGTCAATTTACAGTTTACATACAATTTTGATCAAACTAAAATGCCTTATTTGGATGTTTATTTGATTGGTAATCCTACAAGTCAGTCTATTACGACTACACTCTATAGGAAACCAATCGCCTCAAATAACATCCTACATGCAAAGTCCTGCCACCCAAGACATACAGGCTTTGGGGTGGCTAAAGGGCAGTTTATAAGGCTTAAAAGAAACTGCTCATCCAATGAGAACTTTCTAAGTGAGTCAGACATACTGAAGGCACAACTCCTAGAAAGGGGGTATTCACTCAAAGTGGTCAATAGTGCCTTTCTAGAAGTTAACAGATTAGACAGAACACAAAGGCTGCAACCCAAATCTAGGCAACAGAGGGACATTTTTGATCAAATAAAATTAAAATTCATTACTAACTATAGTCCCCAATTTGGTCAGATTTGTCAAATAATCAAGAAACATCTTCCAGTTCTAACAGGGAAAGATAGTCTCAAGGGTATTGTTGAGGATGGCCTTAATTACATTTCAAGGAAGGGACGCTCGATAGGAAATATGGTAGCACCTAGCCTATGAAGGAAAACAGCCAACACAGGGAGTAGTTGGCTTTTAATTAAAGGACACTATAAGTGTCACTTCCACAATTGTATTGCGTGTAGACATGCCAATACTACAGATAGATTCCAATCAAGATCCACTCAGAGACTATTCCTCCTAAATAGTTGTACCAACTGCCGGACTTAGTTTGTCATCTATCTAGTTGAATGTACATTTTGCAAAAAACAATACGTGGGGTGCTCCACATGAGAAGCACGCTCACGTATACGTGAACACTTAAACAACATTGATAAAGAAATAGATTTGTCAGACCTAGTTCACCATTTCATATATGAACACAACAAATCAGTTAGCTATTTTAGATGGCAAGTCATAGAGAGTATTCCACATACACCTAGAGGAGGTGACAGATTACATAGACTATTGCATAGGGAAGCGTTCTGGATATTCACCTTACAAACAAGGAGACCAAAGGGTTTCAATGCAATAGGTGACATCATAAATCATTGGAGACAAAATTATTAATGAGCACATTCTCTGGTAGATTAGTGCATTATGATTATCCACCACATGACGTTCCCTTTTTCTGTTTAACTATATTTGCTTTGTTCATATGCAACGTAAACAGATATGCTCACTCACTATATAGTGTAAATATTCTAGTGTAAAAAGATGTTGTTAATGACTTATCCATAGTATATTGTGTTCATAAACATGGATTACTATATTTAACATTTTGCAATGTACAATGCCAATGATTTAGTGCTGAATGTATTATTTACAGAGAGTAGTTTTGCTCTGAATAACTTTGCAGCTATCTAATAGCATATAATAAATAAAAAAACTTGAAGCAGAAATATCTGCACTTTACTAATATATTGTAATCATAAATCCATACTTTGGAGCATTTAAAATAAAAAATAAAAATGTTTGATATAAGAACAAAGTCACCATATCATTTAAAAGGAGTTAATTTTGATAAAACAACCAGTTGTAGCAATGATGTTGTTATTTGTATGCCGTTTCTGTATTAACTTAGTATACATTAGTCCACAGCTGTGCACCCTTTCACTTTGAATTGACCAGATTATTTAAGGGTGCTATCCGGATACTCATTATGGTCTATGAATAAGGCTACCTTGCAGCCGAAACGCGTAAGACCGACTGGCCAAGCTGTGGACTAATGGCATACATCATCTCTATCTTGTTCTTTTAACCCCACAGCTTTTTTTGAGTGATTTTTTTTTTGTTTGTGTCTTTTTTTATCCTATTAAATTTACCGCATTTCTTTGAAGTGGCTCGCTGGATTTTGTCCTTTTTCTACTATTTTGTTGCTTATTCCGGCTGGAGCTCTGGGAGAGCGGTCATGCAACGGAGTCCGTGGTTGCGCATAGTGCATATGTCATCAGGAGCAGACGGAGAGGCAGCGTGCTTGGAAGCACACAACGCAGCGTCCAGAGCCGCATGAGTGGCGCCCGAGAAGGAGAAGGGTTGTAGCTGGACATCGAAAGGAGTGCATACGGTCATCAAGGGGACACAGAAGAGCTATAGCAGGCTGGCCTGGATCCAGATGAATCACATGGTGAGAAATAAACCTGCCGATTAAGCTTGTCATATGAATGAACTGTCGTTCCTCTATTAATCCGTTAATTTGCACTGCCCTCTATACACTGCACCTCTTATTACATTCTGCCTGAGCAACTTTGACATATATTTGCCACTGCCTTGAGTCCATCTACAGAGGACTTTCGTTTCTGATACTAATTTGTGGTTTTTCTTTCTGTATTGGACTCGGCCGGAGGTTAAAATATAAGCACTTTTTTCATTTATTGGACATACAAAATATCTACCAATTATTTTGGTTTTCCTTTTTTGGAATATTACAGAACACATTCAAAATCACTCAAGGGTTAAAAGATGAGCTTTTTTTCACTTCAGTCTCCATCTGATATGGATACAAATAGACTCACTTTGGAGGATACTTTTATAAGACAGCAGGAGACATATAATATCAGTGATATCTTTCTACTGATGGAGCGCACTCTCATAAAGGAATACCGTACTTGGTGGGATAAGAGAGCGCTAGAGAAATATCTGCTACTTGAACTTATACCAAGAGGCCTACGCCTGAATAAGTTCCCTGCCTTCCAAGTTGATGACTATGACTTCATTAATGAATGGAACACAGCACTTTCAGAGTGCTCTAAAGTTTTGATGGGCATCATTGTTAAACATAAAGATGTACAGTTAACTAAAATTAGAGAAGAAGTAGCTGGCATACAGTCTAAATTAAATGAGTTTGTGGATCATCCTAAATACAATGATCTAGATGTATTATTAAAGGAAAGTGTTGATAAATTCAGATTGGAACTTGATAATCTCAAGCTCCGTAAATTTAATCGTGATAATGAGGATTACCTCAATAACAGAGTATACATCTGGCACACTAACACTAGAAACTCTAGAAACAAGAGAAGGTGGGGTAATAACAAACAGAAACACACCAGTAAAGAGAAGAAAGTCACCTTTAGTGACTCAGAGGGTACAGACTTAGAACAATCTGGTTATTCCTCTAGAAGTGGTTCAAGTGACCAATCAGATGAGGAAGAACAAGTTGTTAAACCAAAACTAAAGAGTAAAAACACACGCAGCAAAGGGGACATAGTCCCAGGTAGATCTGAACCAGTACTGACTAGAAATGCTAGACATAGAGATGAATCGCAAGATAATTCAGAAAGTAGACGTAGAGAATTTCTCAGTGACAATGAGAGTGACACTCCCATAATCAATGTACAAACCAAGTCTTGTCTAAAGACAAGTACCCAATCTCTCCAACACCCTTTAGGATTGGCAGGGATGGAAACGGAAGGGGGAGGAGGAAGAGGAAGAGGTCGGGGAAAAGGTCAAAGGGGTCGCAGGGGCAGGGGCCAATACAAATCTAAAAATGATCAATCTATCTAAATCTACCCTCAATGCAGAAGAAGAGTCAGTTTTGGGCCTTGGCCTGGGATTTGTACCCAGTTCAAACTTTAATGTGTTTGAAACGATTATTGACCTGAACCGGTTGGTCAGAGACCTCACTTTGAGGAAATTTTTCTGGGGTAAAGAACCGGACGGGCCCCTCACTGATAATCCTTTTGCACTTTGATGACTCTGAGGGTATGAGTGGAATTAGTCCTATTATGGACATCATGAATTTTGAAGAAGCCTGCGATTATTACACTCTACATGACTTAAACTTTGAATCAAATATCCAGAGGGGTTTTTTTTTCTGTTGGATGATGGACTGCAGGAAGGGATAATTGATAGAGACACGTTCGACTATTTATTCGTC
Source organism: Bombina bombina (assembly GCF_027579735.1). NCBI lineage: Eukaryota > Metazoa > Chordata > Amphibia > Anura > Bombinatoridae > Bombina > Bombina bombina. The sequence continues at coordinate 280,513,182 of NC_069504.1, forward strand.
GAATTTCCGGTTATTCCCATATTCCATCACCTCCCCAAGGTGCATAAATCCTTGGAGGGGGTGAAGGGAAGACCAATTGTCTCAGGGATTGGTTCCCTATTTGAAAAAATGTCTGGTTGGATTGAGTCCCTACTGCAGCCCATCGTCCAGCAGATGCCTTCTTATGTAAAGGAAACAACCCACCTTTTGACTAGCCTGCACAAAGTGACCTGGGATGCTGATTGCTCCTGGCTCACTGTAGATGTGGTGGGTCTCTACTCCTGTATCCCCCATTCCTTTGGATTAGAGGCAGTCTCTCTATCTATGGACATGTACACTAATTATGACATTAAACTCAAAAACTTCATTATGAAGGCTTTGGAGTTATTAGGCCACAACTATTTTAAGTTTGGTGATTCCTTTTTTCTCCAGAGACTTGGGACCGCCATGGGAGCAAAATTTGCCCCAGCCTATGCTAACATCTTCATGGGCTGGTGCGAAAGGACCCACGTCTTTGGAGAGAATAATCCTTTCAAACATCTAATTAGATCATATAAACGTTTTATTGATGATCTATTGTTTGTCTGGTTGGGAACCAGGAGTGAAATGGAAGACTTTGTGGCTTATCTGAACCAAAATAATGTCAATTTACAGTTTACATACAATTTTGATCAAACTAAAATGCCTTATTTAGATGTTTATTTGATTGGTAATCCTACAAGTCAGTCTATTACGACTACACTCTATAGGAAACCAATCGCCTCAAATAACATCCTACATGCGAAGTCCTGCCACCCAAGACATACAGGCTTTGGGGTGGCTAAAGGGCAGTTTATAAGGCTTAAAAGAAACTGCTCATCCAATGTTATGTCTTAAATTAAAGACTTTGTTAATAAGATTCTGTAACTTGATATGAAATAAAGGTTGTGTTGCTCTTTTATAATCTAAGCAGAAAATGAAGTTTTAAATTATCTGCATAGGCAATGTGAGAAAATTATTATGAAATCTTATTACAGACCATAAGTGAGTATTCAGATTGGAGTTAAAATCTGTATAGGTAGAATGCTTGTGCAGTAATACATATGATAATCTCAGGTTCAGAGAAAAGTCTTAAGGTATTCCACTTCCTGTCTTCACGCACACACACACTCAAACTAAAATATATACAAATCCAGTCAAATCACACAATCCAAGTAATTCAGTATGTGTAGGGTAAATCTTTAAGTAAGAATTATAGCAAGCTGAGATACAATACTGAGTTTGGTAACAGGTACAGCTGTATGAGAGATAATGAAAGTTCAAAGCAGGTTCGGTCATATGAATTAAATATGCGTATTGGCAAAGGTAAGTATGACAAGCATAAGCATATAATTGTTCCCAGTTGTTAACTTGTGTAGTATACGATACCCAACCACTTTGAAGAGGAGCTCTGAAAGATCACAGCCGTTAGCGGTCAGAGGCTGTGTGTGTGTGCGGCTTAGTTCCGGGACGCGGAGAAATAAGATCCGGCGGCGTAGTGATAAGGTTCAAAAATAGAAAGTTCAAAAAGGACTGTAGTTGAATCCAATGAATCTTTAGAGATACAAGTATTGAACTTGTCGAGGTATGACCTGAAGGATGAAAACTAGAAGCTAACAAGTGTTAGCAAACAAGACACTTCAATTTTCAGGCAAGGAATGATAGTAGATTGCCGCCTTATAAAGGGAGGAGAATAAGCTGGGAGGGGATAGCCCTTAAAGGGATATCACAGTTCCCCCCCCTTAAGGAACCACCCCCGAGGACCCCAAAGAAGGTCTCCCAGGATAACGTAAGTGAAAGTTTCTCACCAATCGGGGAGCATGAATGTCAGTAGAGAGTTGCCAGGAATTATCCTCGGATCCGTAACCCTTCCATTTAACCAAATATTCTAGACGCCGCCGTCGTAATCTAGAGTCCAGAATAGACTCAACTTCAAATTCTTCCTGATTGTTAACAAGAATAGGTGATGGATGAGACTGACCATGAGTAGTAGGGTCAGCGGTATAAGGTTTCAAAAGCGATACATGAAATGTAGGATGGATTTTATAAGATTCAGGTAATAGTAACCTAACAGCGTTAGGATTAACAATTTTGTCAATAGAAAAGGGTCCAATAAATTGATTAGCTAACTTTTTACAAGGAACTTGTAATTTGAGATTTCTTACAGACAATAAAACTTGATCCCCTATTTGGTATGGTGGACTTGGTCGGTAATGTTGATAATAGTAACGCTTTTGATAATTTTTTGCGTTTGATAAATGAGATTTTAGAATGTCTAACCTTTCCTGAAGGTTATTTGTAAATTCTTTGGCATAAGGTGAACTAACCTCAGTCTTTGTAACAGATATGGTGTTCGGGTTATACCCATAAGTGGCAAAAAAGGGTGTCATCTTAATGGAAGCTGAAAGAGAATTGTTGTACGAGAATTCTGCCATTGGAAGGTAAGTTATCCAATCATCTTGTAAGTGGGTGATGAAATATCTTAGGTATTGTTCTAACGTTTGATTTACTCTTTCAGTTAAGCCATTGGTCTGTGGGTGAAATGCTGTGGAATATCTAGAGTCAACTTTAATTAGTTTGCATAAATATTTCCAGAAAGAAGAGGTAAACTGTGTCCCTCTGTCAGTGATGATTATATCGGGTAACCCATGTAATTTTACTATATAATCCAAAAATGTTTTAGCAGTAATTAATGCTGAAGGTAAACCTTTCAAAGGTATGAAATGTGCAAGACGTGTTAAATGATCAATTACCACTAAAATTGTAGCAAGATGTTGTGAGTTAGGGAGGTCGACAATAAAATCCATGGAAATGGTACTCCATGGCTTATCTGGAATTGGCAGAGGTGTTAAGAGGCCGATAGGTTTTTTATGTTCAATCTTATTTCTTGCACACACGTCACAATTAGATACATAATTGTAAATTGTGTGATTCATCTCTGGCCACCAGAAAGTTCTTCTGGTTATTTCAATGGTTTTTTGAATACCAGGATGACCAGATAGGGTTCCATCATGGGTTTGTTTTAAGATGGAGCTTCTGAGTGTTTGGGGTATAAACAGTTGAGAGTTATGATAATATAATCCAGTCTTTGTATCCTTGTTACAGGACGGGGGGATCTCAATGTTAGTTTTTAAGACCTCACTTATTTCTCTTTCTAGAGTTGTCAGAACTCCTATGAATCTTTCTTCAGGTATTATAGAATCATGTTTTATATAATGGTTATTGTCATATATCCTGGATAAGGCATCTGCCTTTGTATTTAATTTACCAGGTTTGTAGCTAATAAGAAAATTAAATCGGTCTAAGAATATAGACCAGCGGGCTTGTCTTGAAGTAAGAGTCTTGCTCATCTTTAGATATTCAAGATTTTTGTGGTCTGTGTAAATAATAAATGGGAGAATAGATCCTTCAAGTAGATGTCTCCATTGTTCTAAAGAACATTTTATTGCAAGGAGTTCTTTATCTCCTATACTATAGTTGTTTTCGGCTTGAGTCAACATCCTTGAGTAAAAAGCAATAGGATGAGTCTCTGTATTTTCTTTATTCCTCTGTGAAAGAATAGCTCCTATTCCAGTATTAGAGGCATCGACTTCGAGTATAAACTGAGATTCAAAATCTGGGATTGCAAGCACTGGAGCTGTTGTAAATTGTTTCTTTAAGGAATCAAAAGATAACTGTGCTTCATCTGTCCATTTATATTTTTGTTTTTTACTAGTTAGTGTTGTAAGTGGTTTAACAATAGTTGAGAAATTATTTATAAACTTTCGGTAAAAATTTGAGAAACCGATGAATCTTTGTAAAGCCTTGACAGTAGTTGGAACTGGCCAATTAAGTATAGAAGTTACCTTTTCTGGGTCCATTTGTATCTTATTAGGTGTAATGATATAACCTAAAATTTTTATCTCCTGAACATGGAAAGAACATTTTTCCATTTTAGCATACAACTTATGTTCCTTTAACCTAGTGAGCACCCAGTGTACATGTTTTACATGCTCTTCCAAATTTTTAGAATAAATGAGTATGTCATCTAAGTATATTATAACGCATACATCAGTTAGATCACGGAAGATTTAATTAATGAAATGTTGGAAGGTTGCTGGTGCGTTGCTTAACCCAAATGGCATTACATTGTATTGATAAAGGCCATATCTTGTTCGGAAAGCAGTTTTCCATTCATCACCTTGTTTGATTCTTATAAGATTATAAGCCCCTTTTAAATCTAGTTTGGAATAAATGGTGGCTCCATGTAGCCGTTCAAGGAGTTCCGGTATTAGTGGTAGGGGGTATCTATTTTTTACCGTTATGTTGTTTAGAGCTCTATAATCTATGATGGGACGTATAGTACCATCCTTGTTTCTAACGAGAAACATACCTGCTGCTGCAGGAGAGGTAGAATGAGAGATGAACCCTTTACGTAGGTTCTCATCTAGATATGATCTTACGAAAGTTAATTCGTTTTGAGAAAGGGGGTATATCTTTCCATGAGGTATCTGACTGCCAGCTATTAAATCAATTGGGCAGTCAAATTCCCTATGTGGAGGTAGACTCTCTGCCTCTTTCATGTCGAAAACCTCTGCCAGATCCTGATAAGGTCTGGGTAGAGCATTCTCCAATGAAGCTAAAGTACAATGTGGATAGCATGTCTTTAAACAGTATGGAGAGTTTAGTTTTAATTCGTTCACCTTCCAGTCAATGCTGGGATTATGCTTTTGTAGCCATATGTAACCAAGAATAAAAGTGTGTAATGAGATGGGAATTAGATCAAATGTGATATACTCAGTGTGCCCATCTTTTGTGGTTATGAGTAGTGGAATAGTATGATGGGTGATGGGTCCATGTTGTGTAAGTGAACCATCTATCAATTTAACAAATACAGGTTTTGCCTTGCACACAATTGGAATTTTATTATTTTTAACAAAAGTTGTATCAATATAGTTTCTTGATGCCCCTGAATCAATCAAGGCTTTGGATTGGATGTTTTTCTGATCCCACTGTAATGAGAAAGATAAAGTCATTTGGGTATCTAATGTTAAATTGTATAATTGAATCTTTTGAAAATGCTTACCCTTCTTTTGTTTGAGAAGTATAGGGCATGTCGCAACTGTATGCTCCTTGTGAGCGCAATAGAGACACAATTTCTCTAGTCTTCTCCTGGATTTCTCCTCTGGAGTGAGAGGGCCTTTGATGACTCCTATTTCCATGGGAGTACTGGAGACAGAAGGTTTTTCATATGAAGGAGAGTAGACAGGGTATCTTTTAGGTGTGGTCTCATATCCGGCTCTTTCTGCTTTTCTTTCGCGGAGTCTGTGGTCCAACGTAGTACTCAGCTTTATAAGTGCTGAAAGAGTATCAGGGATCTCTAAACGTGAGAGTTCATCCTTTAATCCTTCTGAAAGTCCCAGACGAAATTGATTTCTGAGGCTGATTTCGTTCCATTGTGAATCATTAGACCACATCTGAAATTCAGTTAGATATTCCTCAACCGTGCGTTTCCCCTGTTTTAGTGAGCGTAGCTTGGTTTCTGCAGTAATCTGTGTGTTTGAATCTTCATATAAGTTTGCCATAGCAAAAAAGAAATCCTGTAATGAGTCTAAAATGGGATTGTTATTTTCAAAAAACCTGTTAGCCCAAGTTCTGGGTTCTCCTTGTAAAAAAGAGATAGTTGTACACACTTTAATTCTTTCTGAATGGTATGTGCGGGGCCTTAAGGAAAAAAGCAGATGACATGCATTTTTAAAATCCCTAAACTCATTACGTTTTCCAGAAAATGGTTGTGGATATTGAATATGAGGTTCTGAATGTTCTGTGGTTTTTGTAGGAAAGCATTCTTTTATTAAAGCTTTTAGTGCAACCATTTCAGCTTGTACTTCTGTTAAACCTTTATTTAAATAATCAAGTTTTTGGTAGACATTGGTTAATTCAGTTTTTACCTCCTGAGGATTCATTTTGTAGGTAATACAGAATTATTCCTTATGACTACTTTCTATGTTTTTTATAGGCCTGAAAATTATGTTATGTCTTAAATTAAAGACTTTGTTAATAAGATTCTGTAACTTGATATGAAATAAAGGTTGTGTTGCTCTTATATGATCTAAGCAGAAAATGAAGTTTTGAATTATCTGCATAGGCAATGTGAGCAAATTATTATGAAATCTTATTACAGACCATAAGTAAGTATTCAGATTGGAGTTAAAATCTGTATAGGTAGAATGCTTGTGCAGTAATACATATGATAATCTCAGGTTCAGAGAAAAGTCTTAAGGTATTCCACTTCCTGTCTTCACGCACACACACACTCAAACTAAAATATATACAAATCCAGTCAAATCACACAATCCAAGTAATTCAGTATATGTAGGGTAAATCTTTAAGTAAGAATTATAGCAAGCTGAGATACAATACTGAGTTTGGTAACAGGTACAGCTGTATGAGAGATAATGAAAGTTCAAAGCAGGTTCGGTCATATGAATTAAATATGCGTATTGGCAAAGGTAAGTATGACAAGCATAAGCATATAATTGTTCCCAGTTGTTAACTTGTGTAGTATACGATACCCAACCACTTTGAAGAGGAGCTCTGAAAGATCACAGCCGTTAGCGGTCAGAGGCTGTGTGTGTGTGCGGCTTAGTTCCGGGACGCGGAGAAAGAAGATCCGGCGGCGTAGTGATAAGGTTCAAAAATAGAAAGTTCAAAAAGGACTGTAGTTGAATCCAATGAATCTTTAGAGGTACAAGTATTGTACTTGTCGAGGTATGACCTGAAGGATGAAAACTAGAAGCTAACAAGTGTTAGCAAACAAGACACTTCAATTTTCAGGCAAGGAATGATAGTAGATTGCCGCCTTATAAAGGGAGGAGAATAAGCTGGGAGGGGATAGCCCTTAAAGGGATATCACATCCAATGAGAACTTTCTAAGTGAGTCAGACATACTGAAGGCACAACTCCTAGAAAGGGGGTATTCACTCAAAGTGGTCAATAGAGCCTTTCTAGAAGTTAACAGATTAGACAGAACACAAATGCTGCAACCCAAATCTAGGCAACAGAGGGACATTTTTGATCAAACAAAATTAAAATTCATTACTAACTATAGTCCCCAATTTGGTCAGATTTGTCAAATAATCAAGAAACATCTTCCAGTTCTAACAGGGGAAGATAGTCTCAAGGGTATTGTTGAGGATGGCCTTAACTACATTTCAAGGAAGGGACGCACGATAGGAAATATGGTAGCACCTAGCCTATTAAGGAAAACAGCCAACACAGGGAGTAGTTGGCTTTTAATTAAAGGACACTATAAGTGTCACTTCCACAATTGTATTGCGTGTAGACATGCCAATACTACAGATAGATTCCAATCAAGATCCACTCAGAGACTATTCCTCCTAAATAGTTGTACCAACTGCCGTACTTAGTTTGTCATCTATCTAGTTGAATGTACATTTTGCAAAAAACAATACGTGGGGTGCTCCACACGAGAAGCACGCTCACGTATACGTGAACACTTAAACAACATTGATAAAGAAATAGATGTGTCAGACCTAGTTCACCATTTCATATATGAACACAACAAATCAGTTAGCTATTTTAGATGGCAAGTCATAGAGAGTATTCCACATACACCTAGAGGAGGTGACAGATTACATAGACTATTGCATAGGGAAGCGTTCTGGATATTCACCTTACAAACAAGGAGACCAAAGGGTTTCAATGCAATAGGTGACATCATAAATCATTGGAGACAAAATTATTAATGAGCACATTCTCTGGTAGATTAGTGCATTATGATTATCCACCACATGACGTTCCCTTTTTCTGTTTAACTATATTTGCTTTGTTCATATGCAACGTAAACAGATATGCTCACTCACTCACTATATAGTGTAAATATTCTAGTGTAAAAAGATGTTGTTAATGACTTATCCATAGTATATTGTGTTCATAAACATGGATTACTATATTTAACATTTTGCAATGTACAATGCCAATGATTTAGTGCTGAATGTATTATTTACAGAGAGTAGTTTTGCTCTGAATAACTTTGCAGCTATCTAATAGCATATAATAAATAAAAAAACTTGAAGCAGAAATATCTGCACTTTACTAATATATTGTAATCATAAATCCATACTTTGGAGCATTTAAAATAAAAAATAAAAATGTTTGATATAAGAACAAAGTCACCATATCATTTAAAAGGAGTTAATTTTGATAAAACAACCAGTTGTAGCAATGATGTTGTTATTTGTATGCCGTTTCTGTATTAACTTAGTATACATTAGTCCACAGCTGTGCACCCTTTCACTTTGAATTGACCAGATTATTTAAGGGTGCTATCCAGATACTCATTATGGTCTATGAATAAGGCTACCTTGCAGCCGAAACGCGTAAGACCGACTGGCCAAGCTATGGACTAATGGCATACATCATCTCTATCTTGTTCTTTTAACCCCACAGCTTTTTTTGAGTGATTTTTTTTTTTGTTTGTGTCTTTTTTTATCCTATTAAATTTACCGCATTTCTTTGAAGTGGCTTGCTGGATTTTGTCCTTTTTCTACTACAATGTAATTAATAATTACATTATAGCTATTTTAGGATTTATATTTATTTTACATGTAACTTTGTATTTATTTTAGCTAGTTAGAATAGTTATTAAATAGTTATTAACTATTTAATAACTACCTAGCTAAAAGAAATACAAAATTACCTGTAAAATAAATCCTAACCTAAGTTTATTTTTTGTAACTTAGCTTTTTTATTTTTTGTACTTTAGTTAGTTTATGTAATTGTATTTAATTGTAGTTATTTGTAGGTAATTTATTTAATTAATTTAATGATAGTGTAGTGTTAGGTTTAATTGTAACTTAGGTTAGGATTTTTTTTACATTTATTTTTAGTGTTAGACTTAGGTTTAGGGGTTAATAAATTTATTACAGTGGCGGCGGTGTAGTGGGGGGCAGGATAGGGGTTAATAAATTTATTATAGGTGGCGACGGTGTAGGGGGGGCAGGATAGGGGTTAATAGGTATAATGTAGGTGGCAGCGGTGTCCGGGAGCGGCGGTTTAGGGGTTAATACATTTATCAGAGTTGCGGCAGGGTCTAGGAGTGGCGGTTTAGGGGTTAATACATTTATCAGAGTTGCGGCAGGGTCTAGGAGCGGCGGTTTAGGGGTTAGTAATTTTATTTAGTTGCGGGGGTCGCCGGTATAGGGGGTAGAACAGTGCAGTTTAGTGTGAGTGCTTAGTGACAGACTAGCAATAAAGCTGGGAAAAAGCCGAAGAGCAGCGAGATCGGATGAGTGATAACTCTCACAGTCCGCTGCTCATCGCCCCGCGGCTTTTTGACAGCTTTATTTGATAACTTAGGCAAATTTTTTCAGGTCCGCGGCGGCGATGTGAGGCGAGCTTAGGCGGGCGTATTGGGCCGGCGAAGGCAGGAAAGTTGACACGTTGATAACTACCCCCCTGAGTGCTTAGTGACAGGCTAGCAATAAAGCTGGGAAAAAGCCGAAGAGCAGCGAGATCGGATGAGTGATAACTCTCACAGTCCGCTGCTCATCGCCCCGCGGCTTTTTGACAGCTTTATTTGATAACTTAGGCAAATTTTTCAGGCTTAGGCGGGCGTATTGGGCCGGCGAAGGCAGGAAAGTTGACACGTTGATAACTACCCCCCATAGTCTCCACATGCATCACAGAAAGACCGGCAGAAGATTCAGGTACAGTAGGGGTTGGCATTGTATTTTCCTGACCTTGAGTGCCTTCAAGATATGTGTCAGAGTTAATCTCACTGATGCAAATCTTCCTATCCTGGAGTGTGATACCATCAATAGTTAATGCCTCCTGTAGAGTTCTTTGATCCTTGCAAAACCACAAAGCATTTGCCTTGAAATTCAGCAGTTTTGATGTCTCTGACCAAATGAATGTCTCTGATCTTACAGTTTTGCAACAGGTAAGCAATATCTTCCGTGATAGTGGCTGAAGGGAGGTTTTCCAAGCAAACAACAAAATTATGTGCTGGCTGTTCAGAAGCTGAAATAACAGATTTCTTCTATGGCTCTAGTGGTCAGACTGGAAACAGAACTGGAAGGCAAAGACGCTTGCTTGTTAGCTTTTACTAATTTTTAAAGTGCAGAAAATGGATATTCCATTCCGAGGCGAGGTGGAGGAAGCACATCATTTATTGAGGGTGTTTGTGTCTGAACCGGAGTTACCTCAAAAAGGCCAGAAAAAGTCTGTTGATAAACTTTGGCATAATTAGATCTTCTTATAGCAGCAAGAGCAGTCTGTGGCTTACTGGTATATTCCAAAATATTCTCCTCTTGGTCTGATGCTTCCTCAGATGTAGAATATCCATCAGACATTTCCTTAGTAGTGCAAAATGGTAGAATAATAGGAGTTTCTCAGGTAGGAGAATTCCCAACAGCTATTTGTATGGCACAATTTTTAGCAGTCTTAGCAACAGCTGCAGTTACTTGTCCCTTAACTTGAGTTCAATTTCCAGAAAAAAATATTTTGACAAAGGGAAATTACAAGCTTTAGATGGACCCGTTCTCCATACAGCAGTTTGAGGAGTTATATGTTCTGGCTCAGAGAACTCCTCAATGGTGGAGTAGACATCAGAGTCAGACGTGATGGGGTCAGTATTAGTCTGTAGTGACTGATGACCAGGAACAGGATAATCAGGAGCTAAAGTCTGTATACAGGATACAAGAGAATTTGACTTAAAATCTGAGGCAGCAGAATGTGACAAAGGGCTAGCTGCTTTGAGGTCATTTAGAGAACAGGTTGTGGGGGCTTTGAAAATAGCCTTTTCAATACTACTCTGAGAAGGCAGCAAAGTAGCTGTGGATATTCTGTCCTTAGGGACTGCAGGTTGCAAATCAGGGACGTAGATAGCACTATACTCAGTACCTTATTTTATGCTATTTAAGCAGTCTTTTATTCTGTACCCCCATATCACAGCTAGCATCAGAAGGACAAGAGGCTGACGAAGCTGGTGCAAGGTGTACTGATGCCTTAGTAATCGCTGTCTTTTTTCTGGGTTCATGAAAATCAGGTTTGGACCTTGGTGCTGAAGAACTCTGCTCAGGTACCGTGGATTTCTGGACAGTGAGTCTGGTATCACTTCCTTTAGTACCCTGAGTAGTGATCCATCTTTCAATTGGGATTATCTTGTCTTAGAAATTCTCCTAAGAGGAGATGATGATGTAGGAGAAGATAATTGTTTCTCAGAGCTGGCAGGTGTAGGGGGTCTAACTGGACAAATAGAAATTACATGAATAGCAGACCCACTATAAAAAACAAAGTCTTTGAGTCGTCCTCCTGATCTTTTCACTAACAGGAAGGGATGCCTTAGGAGGATCTCAGCTGTGAGAGGCAGTTTTAACTGATGTAGATGGAATTAGTCCTGATAGGGTGTTAGGCTCAGACAGAATAAATTGTAGTAACGTTTAAAAAAAAGTCTTTATTACTGTGTTGGAATGCCTGAAACCTTAGTCATTGTTGTCACTTGGTCTGACAATATAGACAGGTACCGAAACCACCTCTGCGAGCTCTGTTGTTTGGCCCTGACATACTGTCACACTTGGTGTTGGGTCTGGGGAGTGAAGCTCATTCACAGAGGCATATTCAGCTACAGGCTCTAGTTTATTCACTTGGGCTAATGTAGCCTTCTTACTTTTAGGCATAATGACAGATTAAGAATACAGGAGCTGGTATCACAGCACGGGAACTTGGTTTCAGGCAAGCAAGAGGTTAACACAGGTCTTGGCAGTTCAGGGAAGCAAGAGGGTAACACAGATCCTGGCAGTTCAGGCAAGCAAGAGGTTAACACAGGTCCTGGCAGTTCAGAGAAGCAAGAGGGTAACATATGTCCTAGCAGTTCAGGCATACAAGAGGCTAACACAGGTCCTAACAGTTCAGGGAAGCAAGAGGGTAACACAGGTCCTAGCAGTTCAGGCATACAAGAGGCTAACACAGGTCCTAGCAGTTCAGGCAAGCAAGAGGGTAACACAGGTCCTAGCAGTTCAGGCAAGCAAGAGGGTAACACAGGTCCTAGCAGTTCAGGCAAGCAAGAGGGTAACACAGGTCCTAGCAGTTCAGGCAAGCAAGAGGTTAACACAGGTCCTAGCAGTTCAGGCAAGCAAGAGGTTAACACAGGTCCTGGCTAGACATGTGCAACGCTGATTTGAACAGCCAATCCAATAGGATTTAAGCAGCTCTCATTTCTATTGACTGATTTAAATTTTTCAGCCAATAAGAATGCAACGGTACCCCAATATAAAAGGGGTACCTTATATTGAATCCTCAGTGTGTGGCGGTCAATCGCATGAAGAGGACCTCCACGTCGGACCAATGGACCTCCACCTGGACCTCCGCCTCCGTGCATCTACCGACCGCTCCTCCTCCGATGGGATAAAGATAGAAGATGCCAGTCCCTTATATTGAATCCTCAGGGTGCGGCGGTCAATTGCATGAAGAGGACCTCCACGTCGGACCAATGGACCTCCACCTGGACCTCCGCCTCCGTGCATCTACCGACCGCTCCTCCTCCGATGGGATAAAGATAGAAGATGTAGCCGCCTGGATGAAGATGCTTCACCGCTGGGGTGTAGATCTTTCGCCGGACTTCAGCAACTGTGGGTACTGATTTTGGCGTTAGTGTTAGGTATATATTTATTATTTTTTGTAATTGTAGTTTTAATTTTTTAGTAATCTTATTTTTTTTATTTTTAGTAATGTTAGGTTTTATTAGTGTAAGCTTAGGTTTTATTTTTATTTCACACGTAAGTTTGTATTTATTTTAACTAGGTAGTTAGTTATATTGTAGCTAGCTTAGGTTTTATTTTTATTTCACAGGTAAGTTTGTATTTATTTTTAAATAGGTAGTTAGTTAATAATTGTAACTTTTATTTAGGTCTATTTTAATTATGTTAAAGTTAGGGGGTGTTAGTTTAATTTAGGTTGTTGCAATGTGGGGGCCGGCGGTTTAGGAGTTAGATTTAGTTAGTGTTGGCAATGTTTGGGAACAGCGGTTTAGGGGTTAATAGGTTTATTTAGTGTTTCAGTTACTGTCGGCGATGTCTGGGAACTGCGGTTTAGGGGTTAATAAGTTTAGTTAGTGTTGGCAGTGTCGGGGAACTGTGGTTTAGGGGTTACTAGGTTTAGTTAGTGTCCGAGAAGTCTGGGAACTGCGGTTTAGGGGTTAATCGGTTTAGTTAGTGTTGGCAATGTTGGGGAACTGTGGTTTAGGGGTTAATAGGTTTAGTTAGTGTCGCCGATGTCGGGGAACAGAGGTTTAGGGGTTAATAGGTTTAGTTAGTGTTGGCAATGTTGGGGAACTGTGGTTTAGGGGTTAATAGGTTTAGTTAGTGTCGGCGATGTCAGGGAACTGCGGTTTAGGGGTCAATAGGTTAAGTTAGTGTCGGCGATGTCAGGGTACGGCGGATTAGGGGTAAATAGCTTTATTTAGTGATTTAGTTAGTGACGGCGATGTCGGGGAGCTGCGGTTTAGATTAGAACAATGAAAAATTCAGAATAGGTTTAGTTAGTGTTGGCAATGTCGGGGAACTGTGGTTTAGGGGTTAGTAGGTTTAGTTAGTGTCGGCGATGTTTGGGAACGGCAGTTTAGGGGTTAATAGGTTAAGTTAGTGTCGGCAATTTCGGGGGAACTGCGGTTTAGGGGTTAATAGGTTAAGTTAGTGTCGGTGATGTCGGGGGAAGGGCGGTTTAGGGATTAATAGCTTTGTTTAGTGATTTAGTTTGTGTCGGCGATGTCGGGGGAACTGCGGTTTAGATTAGAACAATAAAAAATTCAGAATATGAATAATGGATCTGAAAATTCGGAAACCGATTTATACATTTTCTGAATATTTTGGGTTTTAGTTATGGTGCCGATTCGAAAATACGGATGAATTCCAATCTCCGAATCAGCCAAAATTTGTCCGAAAACGAAATTCGGACGAAACGAAATACACATGTCTAGTCCTGGCAGTTCAGGCAAGCAAGAGGATAACAGAGGTCCTGGCAGTTCAGGCAAGCAAGAGGGTAACAGAGGTCCTGGCAGTTCAGGCAAGCAAGAGGGTAACATAGGTACTGGCAGTTCAGGCAAGCAAGAGGGTAACATAGGTACTGGCAGTTCAGGCAAGCAAGAGGGTAACATAGGTACTGGCAGTTCAGGCAAGCAAGAGGGTAACAGAGGTCCTGGCAGTTCAGGCAAACAAGAGGGTAACAGAGGTCTTGGCAGTTCAGGCAAACAAGAGGGTAACACAGGTCCTGGCAGTTCAGGCAAGCAAGAGGGTAACACAGGTCCTGGCAGTTCAGGCAAGCAAGAGGGTAACACAGGTCCTGGTAGTTCAGGCAAGCAAGAGGGTAACGTTCAGGCAAGCTAAGGTTAAACACAGACCTTGGCAATCCAGGCAGGCAGGCAGAGGTTAGAAAACAGGCAAGGAAGAAAATCCAGCAGTTAAGTCAAAATCAGGCTTCAAGGCAAAAGGATTCTTCTTTCACAAATAAAGGCACAGACTGAGTAGAATCAATGTCAGGGCACAGACTGATTAGCCAGGCACTCAGGCAGGTTTAAATAGTCTGTTGGTAATTGCATATTACCAACAGCTGACATAAGGTGGAGCCAAAGAGCCTGAGAGAGAAAGCAGAAAAGAAAAAGGAAACATCCACAAGTAAAAGCCCTCTAGAGGCTCTGTGGTAAGTCACTGGGATATACCCTGAGAGACCAGAGTTCAAGACCTGATGTGGGCATGATACACATCCTACATACTTTTTTAGCCCTTCCCAATTCTTGTCATATACCACGTGCCTTTAAAACACTTTTTAAACATTTATTTAAATGGAAAACATATTTTTTATAAATATGAGTGAAATACTTTATTTTATTTATTATACATGTATTTTGTTATACTTCAGGTCTCCAGTAACACTAACTTGTTTTGTGGGGGCGTGTGACGCTGTTACGTCAACACGCAACGGAGCACAGCGTAATCTCAGAGCGGCAGGGAATCTACAGCGGTGGAAAAATCCGCGCCCGATGCCGACTCTGTGATTCTAAGGCTCACTGCGGAGTCTCTTTTGGGAGGAAGCTGGGGGCAGTGTGGTGGAGGGGCGACCGCACAGGGGCTACCCTCCAGGAGCGCCGCGGGAGTGAGGCGGTGCTGTGGGTGACCACGTCAGTTGCAGCAAACAGTATTGCAAGAAGGGTCTTGCGGCCAGAGTCTCTGTCTGCCGACCAACGCTGGGGCCTGCATGTGGGTGGTCCAGGAAGGGGTCTAGGACACCCGCACGGCACAGCATCTTTTACCCCCTAAAAACACCCAAATCAAGAAAAGGAAAGAAGAAGAAAAGGAAAGAGGGTACAAGAGGATAAAGTGTACCTAACAACCCAAGGGAACCAAAAGCAAGGAGCTAAAAGAAGGAAGAACTGAAAGAAGGGGAGGTAGGAACTGTTTACTTATTTGCTCTGTTTTTCTTTGCTGGGCTCTGGAGAAAACTGCTGCTTTTCCCCTCCCCTACCTCATTTTACCTATCCTTGCTGTTGAAGACTTACTGAGTTGAAAAGTTTTTTTTGTTCTTGGTTTTGGCTGGCCTCATATGTTCCCCTCCCCCGGTTTGGGGTAGTTAACAGTCTGGGGAAGTGTTGGAGATGCCAATAAGCTTGCATGATTCTTTATCCCGATTGGATATTTGTCTGTTTTTCCTATAATTATAATTTCTGTTAAAGGGGCTGACATCCTTTGACAGAGTATACATAAGGGTCCAAACCAGTGATGTGCAGTGACGTCAGAGGCTGGTGAGATAGTGGCTAGGAATCTGATATGCCTTCATTCTTTAGATATCCTTTGTTGAAGAAATAGCAATGCGCATGGGTGAGCCAATCGCATAAGGTATCTATATGCAGCCACCAATCAGTAGCTACTGAGCATATTTAGATATGATTTTCAACAAAGTATATCTGATTTTCTTCATTCTTTTGATATCCTTTGTTGAAAATCATATCTAAATATGCTCAGTAGCTACTTTGTTGAAAATCATATCTAAATATGCTCAGTAGCTATCAGATATTAGTTGTATATTGGAAAGTTATTTAAAATTGCATGCTCTTTCTAAATCATGAAAGAAAAAACTGTACGTTTTAACCAAAGGAGTGCTATTGGTCCTCAAAATTAAGTTACTGTTACCCTTGTAATACCAATCTTACCCACTAATAATATAGTGGATTGGTGTGGTGCTATGTAGTGAATATTAATTGTGAACAAGACTTTGAGAGAAGGTTAACAGAACCTAATCTTCAAAGGAAGGACTACATTAACAGCACTCATGGGATTAAGTAAAAAATGAGTAGGTCTCAAAATTGCAAATATACCTTGAATATGTGTGGGAACAAGGTGACCTTATTAACACTATATGAAAGGGGGGGAAAATAAATTAAAACATAACTTTTAATATGCAGATGAAGATTAAAACTGGAATCACTTTATTAAAAACACACTTAGGATTTCTCATTAGGTATGTAGTACTGTTGCATAGTAAAAGGTAATAGTGTGCTTTAGGTGCTTGGTTAAATCACATAAAACTGACGTATTGCCATTTGGGTATAGCAATTTAATGTAAATAACCTGCATAAATAACCTGAGAATGTCTAAATAGCAGAAATGTCAATGTCAATTCTGCTATTTAGACATTCTCAGGTTATTTATACAGGTTATTTACATTAAACTGCTATACCCAAATGGCAATACGTCAGTTTTATGTGATTTAACCAATCACCTAAAGCACACTATTTTAAATCCATATATTGAGGTATTGTGACACATGATGGTATGCCAAGCTTTGTTATTGAGCTTTTATTAGTGACAACTCACGTAACATGCACCACACCAATAGGAATCAGCGGTCAAATCATAAAGGATATCCCAGCCCTACTGCAATAAAATGATGCTACCAGCAATAAAATGATGCCCCCAGCACCCTGCAATAAAATGATGCTACCAGCAATAAAATGATGCCCCAGCACCCTGCAATAAAATGATGCTCCCAGCAATAAACTGATGCCCCCAGCACACCTGCAATAAAATTATGCTCCCAGCCCCCTCTGTAATAAATTATGCCCCAGCAATAAAATGATGCTCCCAGCCCCTGCAATAAAATTATGCCCCCAGCAAGAAATGATTTCCCCAGCACCCCTGCAATAAAATGATGCTTCCAGCCCCCCTGCAATAAAATGATGCCCCCAGCCCCCCTGCAATAAAATGATGCCCCAGCACCCTGTAATAAAATTATGCTCCCAGCAATAAAATGATGCCCCAGCACCCTGCAATAAAATGATGCCCCCAGCACCCTGCAATAAAATGATGCTCCCAGCAATAAAATGATGCCCCCGCCACCCTGCAATAAAATGATGTCCTGAGCCCCCCTGCAATAAAATTATGCCCATAGCAATAAAATTAAGCCCCCAGGCCAGCTCCCCTGCAATAAAATGATGCCCCCAGCAATAAAATTATTTCCTCAGCCCCACCTGCAATAAAATGATGCCCCCCAGCCATCCTGCAATACAAGTATACCCCCAGCCAGGCCAGCCCACCTGCAATAAAATGATGCCCCCAGCCAGCCCCCCCTGCAATAAAAGGATGCCCCCAGCCAGCCCCCCCTGCAATAAAATTATGCCCCCAGCCAGCCCCCCCTGCAATAAAATTATGCCCCCAGCCAGCCCCCCCCCTGCAATAAAATTATGCCCCTCAAATCTACAGGTATTTCCGTATTTCACATATCTAATGCTCACTGCATTTCTGCCCCATAGCTGGAGGAGAAGTGCTCATTAATCTAAGGCTATTACAGTAAAGGTAGGAATACAATAGGAAATGCAGCATTTGTACGTCCTGTCACTTAGTGCTGCTGCTGCCTACCTGTCTGTCCATCATTTCTGCAGTTTCTGCAGCAACCGATCACATTGTACCCAAGTGACAATATCTGACCTCCACACAGTGACACAGTGCAGCACTGCTCCAGCCAGTCCCCCCCTGCAGCCCCCCCGCAACAAAATTATGCCCCCAGCCAGAGCCAGCCCCCCCTGCACCAGACAGTCAGACACAGTGACAACATTGACTCACCACTCTCGTTGTCAACTCGGACTCTGGCTGCGCTCCGCTGCGCCGATGGATCATGCGGCTGGCTGCCTGTGACTCCCGCCACTCTGCTGCACCTTACCAGACAGTCTGATCTCCGAGTCCGCCCCTCCTCCCCTCTCACTCCTCCTGGTGCGCGCAAAATTTAAAATAAAAAATGGCGGCAAAACAGAAAAAAAAATGTAATCTAAAAAAAATTACAAAAAAATTACAAAAAAATAAATAAATTATTTTTTAAGCCTGTGCGGGCCCCCCCGCCTTGCCCAAAGGCCGGCCCTGCACTCACACAGCCACTGACTCTGACTGAGAGCACGCCACTCACTGACTGACTGCAGCTGAGCACTTGTCTTCAATCATGATCCTCTCTGCTGCTCTGACGGACACGCATGAACACCTGACCTGCGCATTGCGGCTGCGCAACTATTTCCCGCCCGGCAACTCAGCCCAGAGACTCAGACATAGTAATGTCTGATTGGCTGAGGGCCGGGCAGGCAGGGCTCAGGGCTCCCGAGGCTAGCCTCCGGTGGGAGCAGTTATGGGCTGCATTAGAGACTGCTGCATTAGTTATTATTCCCCACTGGGTGGCAGTCTCTAAAGCAGCCCATAACATAACAGACTATTACATTCATATTGCGCAATGGAAGGACAGCTGGCCTCTTACCTTCTTGCGCAATATGAATGTAGTAAAGTTAATATTACGTAAACAATAAAATTGCAATAAGAAGCATAATTTGGTGGAGGGGTGGGGGGTAGGGGGGGTCACCTTTTCATATGTTAAAAAAAAATTAAGAAAAAAAAAACATTTTTTTTTTTTTATATATTAAAAAATAGATGTAATTCCCACATTGGCCAGGGGAGGCACTGCCTCACCTGCCTCTAATGAATGCACGTCACTGGTCCAAACGATAAGTGTAATAAATCTAACAGGGATACAGTATCTGTTGATATATATATGGATAAATACCTCACCCAACCAAAGATGTCACCAAAGATAAAACAAGCAGAGAAAAAAGTTAATAAACCTGCTAGCATAACCAGCTCCCCGAATAAATCTTTGAGAGAAGATAGGATCTCAGAAAGGATCCCAGACACTTCATATGCAGGAGAAATTGCAACTTTAGTATCTGCTTTAATTGGTCCAAAATTGGAAGAAATTAACACAAGGCTGGGTACAATCCTGGAAGAATTGAAAAATCATGCAGAAAGAATAAATGAAGCAGAACAGAGAATTTCAAATTGTGAAGATGCTCAAAATATACTTCAATCACAGATGGAAAGCCTGATAAAGCAAAATCTATCTTTACTTAAAAAAATTGATGACCTAGAAAATAGGACAAGGCGTAATAATCTGCGCCTAATTGGTATTCCTGAATCCTTATCTGCCCAGGAACTAAAAAATTTGGTGGAACATTCTATCCCAGAAATGCTGGGTTTAAACACAGGGGAGAACATCTTTATAACTGAGAGAATACACAGGATGGGAAGAGAAAGGGATTCATCAGCACTAAATGGTAGAAGATCACGGCCAGTCATAGTGAAATTTTTAAATTTTCAAGGAAAAAATGAAATGTTGAGAGCCTAGAGGAAGCAACAACTCCTGCAATACCAAGGAACAAAGATCCTGCTCTTCCAAGACTTTTCCATTGAGACTTCAACGAAAAGGAAGCAATTTTCACCTATTTGCTCCCGCTTAGTGGCGGAAAACAGATTTTTTGCATTGCTGTATCCAGCTAGGCTTAAGATAAAATCTGGCACTGACTTTTTTTTCTTTGACTCCCCTGAATCAGCTCAGTCTTTTTTGGAGAATGAAGCAAAATAGGGAGAAAGTGAATGAGAGTCCTCCTTCCACTTGATATTAGGGCTATGTGTACTTATGTACAAATGTTTTTTTGTATTTTTTTTTGTTTACTGTGGTGTGTTTTTTTTTTTTTATATATATATATATATATATATATATACAGAGAACTCTGTTGTGGGGTATTTTCCTTTTTTTTTTTCTCTCTCTCTCTTTCTCCCATCTATACAGTGAAATCTGTCATGGGGTATTTTTTTTTTTTCCTCCCATTTTTACAGTATAACCTGTCATAGGATATCCTTTTTTTTTTTTTTCTCTCCTTTAAAAAAAAAAAATCATTTATTAATGCACACAAATTTTTAGCAAATAGGCACAAAATTAAATGCATTAGGGTGTATTAAAAGATGCTAGTTACTTGTTGATACTAATGTATATAAATTTGTTAAGGTATATGAATATGCTGTTTTTTATGGGTCAAAGCATAAGATTTTATTATTCACAGAAAGTGAATGAGAGTCCTCCTTCCACTTGATATTAGGGCTATGTTTACTTATGTACAAATGTTTTTTTGTATTTTTTTTCGTTTACTGTGGTGTGGTTTTTTTTTTTATATATATATATATACAGAGAACTCTGTTGTGGGGTATTTTCCTTTTTTTTTTTTTTTTTCTCTCTCTTTCTCCCATCTATACAGTGAAATCTGTCATGGGGTATTTTTTTTTTTTCCTCCCATTTTTACAGTATAACCTGTCATGGGATATCCTTTTTTTTTTTTTCTCTCCTTTAAAAAAAAAAAAAAATCATTTATTAATGCACACAAATTTTTAGCAAATAGGCACAAAATTAAATGCATTAGGGTGTATTAAAAGATGCTAGTTACTTGTTGATACTAATGTATATAAATTTGTTAAGGTATATGAATATGCTGTTTTTTATGGGTCAAAGCATAAGATTTTATTATTCAGCTATGCACACTAAATTATATAAGATTGAGAATATGATACTTGAACTTAGAACCACGGTAAATGAAGGAGAAGAAGGGGAAAATAGAAGAAAGAAGTTTATTACTTTCTTCTTATGTTTAGGGGTGTGTGTAAAAGGAATAGATTGATTATATAACCACTGATATTTATAGAAATTTATTATGGGGATGTGTGAAAACACGTGGTTAGAACACAAACACTGAATATTTTATTTTTAAGTATAGGAGGGTATGTAATTATTATTCTTGGGGTTTTTTTTTTTTTTTTTTTTTTTTTTTTTTTATTTTTTATTGCTATCCCTTCTCTTCTTCCCCATGTTCCTCCTCCTGTGTGCCTCACTAGGCTTGATTTATTGTTCACTCATTCTTGTTGGGAAGAATGGTTAAAATCTTAACTTGGAACATAGGGGGGATTCACTCCCCAATAAAAAGAAAGGCAGTCATGAACCTTTTGGGAAAAAGGGATTTTGACATAGCTTGCCTACAGGAAACCCATCTATCTGATGTAGAGCACAGGAAGATTAAAGCTAGGTGGCTGGGAGAAACTTTATTTTCATCATATACAAAATCTTCCAGAGGGGTTATGAATCTTTTCCATACAAGATTAGAATATAAAATGTTAGACAAATTTATAGATAAGGAAGGAAGATATGTAATTATTAGACTCTTCATCCACAATGAAGAATATTTGTTGGTGAATATTTATGGTCCAAATATTCCTGATGAAGGGTTTTGGAATTTAATGGTAAAGAAAATGTTCAAATTTCCGAAAGCTAAGATTGTGATGACAGGGGATTTTAACGTCACCCCGAATTCTTATCTGGATAGAAGGAAATTAGGGAACGATAACACCAAAACCAAAATTAAGTCCACACAATTGAAGTTTGAAAAAAGAATATTTAACCTATTCTACAATTCACTTAATCTGGTAGATATTTGGAGGATGTTGAACCCCAGTAGCTTAGAATACACATGCTGCTCCAAATCCCACAATACGCTTTCGAGATTGGACCTTTTTCTAATCTCAGACCTGTTGGTACCAAAGATTGAGAAATGGAAATTTTTGTACAATTCTTTTTTCTTTCCGGTTTATCTGAGAGACTCTATTGACTTTAGAACTTTCCTAGCCAAAACTTGGGATGATATTAGAACATTTAATAGTCACTGCAGGGACAATATTCAGCTCTTTTGGGAAACAGCAAAAGCCTACCTAAGAGGGGAAATAGCTAGCTACGTGGCGAAAGCTAAGAAGGAGAAGGCGAGAAGAGATAAAGTCCACTCAGATAATGTGAGGGAATCTTACATTAAACTCTTGGAAAGACCCTGTAAGATTAATACAGAGAACTATTTCCAGGCCAAGAAAGAAAGGGAAACATTTCTCCTGGGTGAAGCACAGGTACTCCTGTATAAAAACAGTGCCAGATTTGCAAAATTTGGTAACAAAGTAGGTAAATATATGGCTTCAATGTTCAAAAGACAATCCAGGAAGAAACCAATAACAGCAATAAAGGTAAAAGATCAATTAGTTATAGAACAAGAACAGATTTCACACCTCTTCCAGGCTTTCTACTCTGATCTTTACTCATCTCAACGTCCGGATCCAGATACTATTAATAAATTTCTGGAGGGGATTTGCTTGCCCACAATTTCATTAGAAAGTTGCGACCTTCTGAATCAGCCAATAACAGAAAATGAGATTTATAAAATTATTGTCTCAATGGCGAGAGGGAAAGCTCCAGGTCCGGATTGTTTACCTATTGAGCTTTATCAAATACTGCGATTGGAGATAGGGCCAGTACTTCACGAGCTATATAATGAATACTTTGGAACAGATTCTAAGATCTCCGAGAACTTCAAGAGGGCTAATATAATTTTGATTCCAAAAGCCAACAAGGATCCAACAGATATGATCTCGTATAGACCTATTTCGCTGTTGGGACTAGATTATAAAATTCTGATGAAAATCATGGCGGAGAGGATGAAACCTCTAATGCCGGCGATTATCCATCAAGACCAGGCAGGGTTTGTTATAGGAAGAGCATCGGAGATGAATATAAGGAAAATTCTACAGGTAATATGTCAATATGGGGGGGATCGATCTGCCCTGCTGGAGGCCTTCCTGCTATCCTTGGATGCAGAGAAGGCCTTCGACAGGGTGGAGTGGCCCTTCCTGATCCAAGTCTTGGAGAGATTTGGCTTTAGGGGATACTTTAAGGATTTCATTGACAAGATCTATACAGATGTTAAGGCCTCTATTCTGATCAATGACTCAATGTCAGATCCTTTTATCTTGACAAGAGGCACCCGTCAGGGCTGCCCGATGTCACCACTATTATTTGATCTTATAATGGAACCTCTGGCTATTAAACTGAGAGATTTATTGTTCGGAATCAGTATAGGACAAACAAAACTTAAAACCGCTTTGTTTGCGGATGATCTTCTGTTATTTGTTGCCGAACCAAAAAGACAAATCAGTGCGATTATGGGGCTGCTTGAACAGTATGGTGAGGTTTCGGGTTACAGAACAAACTTCTCAAAGTCAAAAATTTTGTGGCTTAAAGAGAACCCTGGGGAAGTACAAACCTTTCAATTTATAGAAACTAAAACCTTGGAGTATCTGGGCTTAAAAATTTCAGCTAACACAACAGACTGGTATAAAGACAATTTTGGTACAATACTAGGGGATAGCAGAAATAAATTAAAATCGTGGGCCTCACTTCCGGTATCGTTGTTGGGAAAGATTTCCCTCTTTAAGATGTTTATCATCCCTAAGATTCTTTATACGTTAAGGATGTTTCCTTTTTTGATAAATAGAAACGATTTAAATCTTTTCAACCAATCATTAAGGTTGTTCTTATGGAGTGGGAGAAAACCAAGGTTGAAATTAACTAAGTTATACCAACCCTATAATAAAGGGGGACTGGCACTCCCTAACTTAGAACGATACAACCAGGCGGCAATTTTACGCTTCCCTCTCGATTGGCTAACAAGGTCTTTCTTATACTCCGAAGAATCCATAGAAAATCAAGCTTGCTTGCCGTTATCTTTAAATTATATACTGTGTGCTACAAATAGAGAGCTAGGTACAAGCTTTTTGTCACACCCCTTGTACAGAGACATAATAAAAGTATGGAGAAATCTATCTACCAGTATTGGTGTGAGTCAAAATATCTCAAAGTGGATGCCGATAAGTGGTAATCCTCATTTCCCCCTAGGTAAATCTGATATCTTTAAGAAATGGTCAACAGAGAGACCACTAGTAGTGAACGATTTTTACAATTACAACACAAATAAGGTGTGTACATTCGATTGGTTTCAGGAAAAATTCCCTGAAGCACAAAAGAAACATATGTTTTATTTTCTACAAGTTAAAGGTTATATCTTTAAACTAACTAGGCTAGTGCCTCAATTATGGAAAAAACATCCTTTAATTGATGTTGCTAAAGTTAGAAAGGGTCTGCTATCTTTCATATACAAACTATTGTCTTTAGATGAAAACTCAGCATTAACAGAACTGGTATCTCATTGGACACCAATGGTTGATTCTCCTAACCTGGAAAAAACACTACTGAAAAGTTTAATCACCATCCAGAAACTATTTCCTTCATCTTACCATAGAGAAATTCAATTCAGATTATTACATAGGGATTATTTTATTCCACGTAGAGTGGCAAAATGGAATAAAAATGTGCTTAATTGTTGTTCTAAATGCCACTTGGCCGATCCAGATTTAATTCATTTAATATGGAAATGTCCGAAGTTAAATCAATTTTGGAAGAAAGTAGAATTTCTTTTCTTCACTATTTTCAAAAGGAAAATTTATTTAACTAAGGAATCTATTTTTTTTCTTAGACCCCATGGGATAGAGATATTAATTTTCTGGTGGTTGCAGTAACAATTATTAGAACACTTATTTTTAGATATTGGATTATGGTTAAAGTTCCGTCAATAACGGAAGTAAGGAAATTACTATTAGATGCAGTAATGAAAGCGGCTTATGACATTAAAATAGGAGGGAACTCAGGGGAAAGGTTCTGTAATATCTGGAAGTTTTTTGTTTGCTCTCAGGGCAATGATTTCACACAGCGAATAGAACAAATTATAAACATTAAGTTAAATTAAACATATCCCAATAAAGTGATATAAAAGAGCGCTGATATTTAAAATATAAAAAAGCAATATTCAATATAAAACCAGGTAATACACTTAAAATATAGTAGATCAAGTCTACCGTATTAGTCCTGTTTATTGTCCATAAACTGATGATAAATTGAAGGGATAAAGGTATCCTCCTGTTACGTGAGTAGGGCTGCTCCTCTTGATCCCAGAGAGTGTGGAACAACTGTTAAAATAGAAAGTAGCCCTCTTTCTACTTTCTATTAAGTTAAATTAGGTCTGGTGTTTGGCCGAGTGGGAAGGAGGGACACGGGCGGATTTGGAGAAGGTTCTATAATATATACCTTTTTTTTTTTTTTTTTTTTCTTGTTTGTGTGTTTTTTGTTTGTTGTTTGGTGGTTCTGCTTAAAGGGATCATATAGGAGGGTTAAAATATTATGCGTATATGGAGTCAGCATGTAATTGATGCTAGTACACTTTTTTTCTGTTGTTTTCTTCGGCCTCTTTTTGTATTGTTTTCCTTTTTTGTCGTGATGTATAGAAACTTATTGAACATATCTAACATGTTTTATATATATTGTTATACTAAATAAAAATTATAAAAAAAAAAAAACTTGTTTTGTGATGTTACTTGTTGATTTAGAGCACAACGCTTAACCACTTGTCTTTTGAGCATATCCCAATAAAGTGATATAAAAGAGCGCTGATATTTAAAATATAAAAAAGCAATATTCAATATAAAACCAGGTAATACACTTAAAATATAGTAGATCAAGTCTACCGTATTAGTCCTGTTTATTGTCCATAAACTGGTGATAAATTGAAGGGATAAAGGTATCCTCCTGTTACGTGAGTAGGGCTGCTCCTCTTGATCCCAGAGAGTGTGGAACAACTGTTAAAATAGAAAGTAGCCCTCTTTCTACTTTCTATTAAGTTAAATTAGGTCTGGTGTTTGGCCGAGTGGGAAGGAGGGACACGGGCGGATTTGGAGAAGGTTCTATAATATATACCTTTTTTTTTTTTTTTTTTTTTTCTTGTTTGTGTGTTTTTTGTTTGTTGTTTGGTGGTTCTGCTTAAAGGGATCATATAGGAGGGTTAAAATATTATGCATATATGGAGTCAGCATGTAATTGATGCTAGTACACTTTTTTTCTGTTGTTTTCTTCGGCCTCTTTTTGTATTGTTTTCCTTTTTTGTCGTGATGTATAGAAACTTATTGAACATATCTAACATGTTTTATATATATTGTTATACTAAATAAAAATTATAAAAAAAAAAAAAAAACTTGTTTTGTGATGTTACTTGTTGATTTAGAGCACAACGCTTAACCACTTGTCTTTTGAGCGATGTTTAGCATGGTTGTGTTATCCATTGAAAGTAAAGGACGCACCAAAATAATAAAATTCTCTAGTAATTATTTTATACCATGGAGTTGTAATATTTTATTGTGCTCTATTCTTAGCGCAGGCCTGCGATATCTATAGCACTCGACTTAGAGCTAGATTACAAGTGGAGCACTAATTTGTCTCCCACATATTTGCCTGTTTGTGGGCGCGCAATAATTAATCAGCCAAAACAAGTGGCTGGTTATTGCTACTGTGCGATCAGCATCTGACAGCATCAGAATGAGTCTCCCATAGGAGCCTATACAAGCGTGCTCTTGTGATACCAGCGCACATTAGCGTGCACTGGTGTCACACAGTTGAGTGCAAATATCGCTTTCATGAAAGCCATATTTAACCCTCCACAAGTATGCTGACCTGTGGGGGTCCATTTATTAAGCAGCGGGTGCTGCTTCGGAGCCCCATCATTTCAGGTCCGCCTGAAATGGAAGTTAAGAAGCAGCGGTCGGTGGTGGACGGAAATCATCCCGATCTGATCGGGATGATTGATGGCCCCTGCTAGCAGGGGGCAGCATTGTGCAAGCATTTCACCAGAGATGCTTGTGCAATGTTAAATCGCTCTCTGCATTTAGCGAGGTCGAGCGGACATGATTCGCTACAGCGAATCATGTCCACTCGACCTTTGTTAAATCTACCCCTTAATGTTTAAAAAACACTGCAATGTGTCATGCATAAAATAACACTTATATTCATTATTCCCAAAAATTTACTACTTTCACACAACCCTTGAGCCAACTTTGTAGTGAGCCGTAATGCTGACTGGTGCGTATCTCTTTGTAATTCTTTAAGGCAAATATTGTTATTTAAATGCTATACTAGAGTGATATTTGTGTATCTGGTAGGGTTGTAGTATAGACTTTAAATGAATGTCTTTTTCATTTCTTACTGTATTCATTTGTATAGCATTGCAACATGATTGACTGATGTATTAATTATGTCTTTAGCACACATGTATTAGCTGTCTTATAGTTACAATTAAGCCCATATTATACTGCTCAGTAACACTGTGGTGGAGTTTACTATGTAGATATATAATTAATATATTTAATAATGTTTGTGATAATCCCAGTAAATATATAGTTATATATTTTGATAGTTATTAATTTACTAACAAAATACTCAGATTCATTAAAGCATTTTGGGCTATATTACTAGTGAAGCGCTAATTTATTGCGCCCCCCGTAAAGAGGCAGATTCGCCTGTTTATGGGTGCAGGATAAATTACCAGCCAAGTGGCTGATTATTGCTGCAGCGAGCTCGCAGTAGCTATTAGCACTCCAAAAATGAACCAGAAGTCAGACCTCTGGTTAATTTTTAAAATGTGTCCCAATTGCCCCCAAAAAACTTTCTGTAAATAAAAAATATTAACATTTTTAAAAAAAATAAAAAATAAAAAATGCACTAAGCAGTTTTTAGGAGTTAAATAGAGCTGGTGTGGGGTATTAGAAAAAAAAATGATTCTGAAAAGTGCATTTAAATTGTGGTCTATAGTGTTAGCTATAAATATATGTGTATATTCTTATATACATATATATTTATGTGTCAATATGTGTATATGCACGTATTACCGCATAAATACATATTTATTTATTCATATACATATATATTTACAATCTGCTGCCCATGATGGCATAAGAACAAGGCTCCCATTGGACAAGAGCACAATTTTAAATGTTGGAAATTAATATTTTACATGTTGTAAAAGTAATGGAGAAAAATGTTCTAAGAGCAGATAAATAAGGGAGCCTGGGAGACTTAAAAAAAAGTTTGCAAAAATAAAGGAGATGCCTGGAAATAAGAGAGGGTTGGCAATCCCAACTCCAATTTAGGAGTAATATAGCTGAGGAACCAATCAGACACATCATACATACATTAATCATCAGTTGTATCCTACTTGGCACCAACTAGGTAGCACACACATTGAGAACGCTAAGCTTTGCTGTTACCCCATATCCCATACCTGCCAATAACTTTTGTGTAATGATAAAATGCTCTGAATTAGAGCATATTAACAAGTTATCACACTCTTGTGTAAAATATTGTGCATGCCAAAAATAAATATAAAAGATTTTCATATCACCGATCAAACCATCCTACTGCCAAGAAAGGCACATATGGGTATGATTACACTTAAAGTAATCGTAGTATATCTCCCCCACAGTGTTTAAAGCTCAAAGGTTTCTCCATGTGGTTATTAACAGTCAACAACCTTTAATAAACTCTTCCACGATATCTTAGGATTGTGCTGTTCCACAGTCTTACAGCAGATGTCCCCGTACTTCAGATTTTCTGTCTTTACACAAGTAATTGTCAACCAGTGTTTTTTTTAATCAGTCCATAACAAGCTTAATGATATATTATATTAGGTTTTCCTAAATCACAATTCACTAAGATTACATCATCTTCTTTTTTAGATGTTATGGCATTGGGCGAGTTCACTGATTCCACTTTGTCCAGAAACTGACATACTTTCTTAAATGGGAGGATTTTAAAAGGATGCTATTGGACTGCTCAGTCAAAGGAGGTGTCAAGAGGTTCTCCTCAATTTCTTCATTTCTTCATTATGAGATGGCTTTGGGTTGACCTTTGCAGTGATAACAAACATATAATAATTGCTGGTACTCATCTATTTTCTTTCAAATAAGAAAATCCTTAAAGGATCATGGAAGTAATGTCTATTGTAAAAAAAAATGAGTTAATAGATGATAAAACCCCCATGTATTTTTTTTGTATAAATAAATAATAATGAATTACTAATAATAATAATAACCATTTAGCTTCTAAGCAGGAACACTTATTTTATTATAATTTTATTTTGAAGCTTTAGGGTGTGCAGTGTTCTATACTTGGTTAGTATTCTTTTAGAATGTTGGATTTAAAAAGTTGTATTAGAACAGAATCTTTACTTTGCCTGAAGTATTGGCTTTCTGTCATGCTGCATTTTTGAAAAGATATTCTTCTATCTGTCTCTTGTCTCTTTTCTGCTTCATCTTTCTTACACCTCTCATGGTGGATAGCTGGTTGCCTCATTTCCTGTACCTTCCCTCACACAGATGTAGATCTTTCTCACAAGTACAAATGAATAGGTCCAGCTGACAATACAATCATAGTTCTATGTACTTTCTTCACACAACCTTGTGTACCATTGCGCAGACAGAAAGCCTATCTCACAGCCAAAGGTGAATTTGTCCAAACTGGAATATCTGTCCTCCCGTCCTTCCTCTCTTGAAAGCCAGTTTGTCATGGTTTTGCTCAGGGAAGCCATGAAATACCCAAACCCTGTCCAGGAATATGAAACCCCATCCAGGATCACCCAAACTCTGCCCTCAGGCCACCAATAGCACACTGCATATTAAGTGGTCCTGTTGTTAGTTCATCTAGAGTCTTACAACCCAAGACCTTCAGAACACCCAGACTCTATCCCCAGTCACAGGTTTAAAACATTGGGAACAGCGGCAGTTATAGAGGAGTGCTAAGCATCCCCAATCATTAAAGTTGTCAATAAATGTAAATTGTGTATGCTAGTGCCTTTACACAGGAGTAGAACGGTAAATAGGGATTTACAAAAGAAAAAAGCAGTGTCAGGACCACCCCTACCTTTGATATGAAACTTTTTTGGCATGAATTCATAATACTTCAAAAATGTTTAGGTTTTGAAAAATCCCTGTATGATGTATGTGACTCCAACAATCCCCGGTGTGAGAAATTCATAGTAAGAGCAGCTTCCCACTGAGCACACAGGTACCTACATAACCAATTGTGAGCACAAATTATGACTTGCAGCACAGGGTACCCTACAAATATCCCAGTATATTAAAATTATGGAAATTTATTCAGTTTAGGTATAAAAAAATGTAAAAAAAAATGTGAAAACTTTCACCTAATTAATGGTCATACCATACACGAAAATTGTATTTTTCATGTGTAAAAAAATATTGTCATTGCCATATTTATTTCAACTTGGTGATCCTTAGCTTAAGAGCAATAGTTATACAAAATGCCTTTTCAAAGGATTAAAGTGGTTTAACTATGTTTTATGGTTTTAATACGTCATCAGTTTTTTTTTTTTTTTTTTAATTTGTTAATTTTATTAGGATTTAAGGGTCTCTGGATGTTCTCTTACTGATGATAATGATGAGAAAATACTAATATATAATAGACAGTGCAATATAAACCATTTTTGAAATATATTTTCTTTTACGAAAATAATATGGTCTAAAATAATTTCAAGTTTATTTTGGAAGGTAGTTTGGGGTACTTATAAAGCAGAACAAAAAAGGGCTACAAACATGTTTGGCAAATATATTCTGCTTGAGGCTACATCCTCTGAAGTTTGGGCTAAGGTTGTATTTTGTGGAGGCCTTATCCTTGTTTCATTTGTTATTAGATTTATATTATGGATCTCTCTTAGGCAGTGCTTATTAGATGACTGGACAAGAAGAGGGGATGTTAAGGTTTACAAAGTTAGCAACCCTAGGGAAGGAAGGATGGAAGTACGGGAGGAAAGAAAGAAGAGAAGAAGAAAGGAGGGAGGGAAGGATGGGAGGGAAGGAAAGAAAGAAAGAGAGAGAGAGAGAGTTTGTCCTGTCAGGTTAATGGAACAGGTAGTGTCTGAGTTGTCACACGTCACTATACTTTTTCAGTGATGTTGGGGCATCCTTTGTTGGATTTTTCATCATTATATGGCGAATCCTTCCCAGATTAATTTAAAAACATTGGTTGTGAATTGGTATGATTTTGCCTCATAAAGGGCGAGATTATGAGTGGTGCGCTGTTGCGCGCAAGCAATATGGGGTTTTTGCGCCTGTTTGCACGCAAGTTGAATACCGAACAGGTTGAAAGTAAATGCGAACGCATGAGTGCAAACACGATTTATGCTAGAACGATTACCATGACTTCAGAGCTCTGGTTAAATGCAAGACAAAAACACATTAAAAAAATACATTTTACAGTACAGTTACACTTATATTAACACTGTCTGAGAAAATCTGTCTGATAAAATTATTTTTAAAAAAATAGCATTAAAAAGTTATGTCCTCAAAGATATGAGGTCTCAAGTGTTAGAAAAAGGCAGGCAAAGGGCTATAACACACACACATATATATATATATATATATATATATATATATATTTATTTATTTATTTTTTATAAATATCTATATATATATATATATATATGTCTAAAGATGTATATGTATGTATATAAGTGCTGATTACGGATGTCAGTATGATCTAAAGTTTGTAGTAGTTATTTGAGTTTGGCTATATATGATGGAATATTCAGTTCTTTGTTACTTTGTGCAACATGTAATTATGTTTCAAATCACCTGTGGGGTTCTTGGTAAATAGAGCTGAATCTCTACAGCGTATATCAATTCACTGTGCCTGAGGAAGCCCTTGGTGACGTAGGGTGAAACACGTGTAGCGGTTGTCAGTCGGCTGGAGCCGACTTCCACGCTGTTTGGAATTACAGCGTTTCATCCCAAGAGTGACCTCTGATTATCTCCCTATGCGTCTCAAAGACAGCACTGGCAAGAGCGGATAAGTGGTGAGCTTTTTACTGAAGAGACACGGGGTGAAGACATACTGAGACCCAGAATTCAGGTAACACTAGGTAACGCAGAGTGAGAGGCGTTATGTGTTGTTATACACCTGACATGGAGAAGAACGCCAGCACTCCCTGCTGAACGGTATACTTAGTCCCATTGGCATTTGTTCAGCTTACTCTGGATTTGGAGTGAGTGGTTGGGACGGAGTGCAGGGTTGACCTGCTAACTATAGGCCCCTCAGAGTGTCTTGAATACTTGTAAGCACGCTCGCTATCACATATACCTCTTTGCATAGGGAGTAGACAGAGGTTTATTTCAGGAGGACCCACCCTGTTTGGCTTTATTTCAACTGAACTTTTTTTGTCCATATGAACGGATTTATTTATTTTCAGTTCAGTGGACGCAATGTTTAGCTGGACTATTGGGATCCCCTGATTGTATGTTTGGTTAATGAATGACTTGCATATGCTTATGATTCTAATTGACCACGATTATAGTGGCTATATTTGATTTATTATTTTCATTATTTTCTTTTTTGGTTTCTTTGCACCTTGGTTGACATTGACATTAAATAATTTGTTTGCAATATATCTGACATCCATGAATGTTTGTTTTTGAGACTCACGCAGCTCTTACTTCATTTATTTATTTAGGCTTTAGGGCCGAATTATCAAAGGTCTTGCGGACCTGATCCGACAGTGCAGATCAGGTCCGCAAGACTTTGCTGAATACGGAGAGCAATGCGCTCTCCATATTCAGCATTGCAACGCCGCCCCCTGCTGACTCGTGGCCAATTGGCCACAAGCAGGGAGGTGTCAATCAACCCGATCGTATTTGATTGGGTTGAATTGCGGCGAATCCTGTCCGCCTCATCAGAGCAGATGGACAGGGTTATGGAGCAGCGGTCTTTAGACCGCTGCTTCATAACTGCTGTTTCTGGCGAGTCTAAAGACTCGCCAGAAACACAGCCCTTCAAGCTCCACTCGGAGCTTGATAAATGGGCTTCATTATGTGGGGTCGTTGGATAGGGTTTACTAATTTAGTCTTTTTTTTATATTTATTATC
Organism: Bombina bombina; assembly: GCF_027579735.1. Lineage (NCBI taxonomy): Eukaryota > Metazoa > Chordata > Amphibia > Anura > Bombinatoridae > Bombina > Bombina bombina. The sequence continues at coordinate 280,546,217 of NC_069504.1, forward strand.
TTCTAAACCTCCGGGCACCTTGGTACCCATGTCAGTATTTGAGTTTGGTGGGTCCTTGATCACAGCCAATACAATCCATTGCTAGCTGATATGCAATTCAGTATTAATATATATATATATATATATATATATATATATATATATATATATATATATATATATATATTTGTTTATTTGTGTGTATATATGTATTTGTGTATTTATATCTGTATATCTGTATTTACAGGCATATACACATGTAAACACATAAATGCATATTTATACATATGTAGACATATATGGAAGTGCATAGGAGCCCTTTAGTCATGTAGCTGAAAACATGAAATACCATATTTATGCAATATTCATATTTAATAAAGTGCTATAATGTGTATTTGCTGTAAATATTGTACATTCCAATGTTCTTCACATTGGGGAACATGTTCTATGTATTGTTAACTAGATATTCCTATAAGTATCTGTATATATATCTTTACCTATATTTAAATAAATATTTAAAGGGATATGAAACCCAAACATGTTCTTTTGTGATTCAGACAGATCATACCATTTAAAAAAAAAAATCCAATTTACTTCTATTATCAGATTTGCATTGTTCAAATGAAATTCTGTGTTGAATAGATACCTAGGTAGACATCTGGAGCACTACATGGCAGGAAATAGTGCTGATATCTAGTGCTCTTGCAAATGAATATCATTCTTGTAAAACTCATGCCATATAGTGCTTCAGAAATGGACCGGCTCCTAAGCTTACATCCCTGCTTTTCTAACCAAAGATACCAAGAGAACAAAGAAAAATTGATAATAGAAGTAAATTAGAAAGCTGTTTAAAATCGCATGCTCTATCCGAATCGTAATAGAACAATTTAAGGTTTCATATCCCTTTAACCTAAATTCCATCAGATACATATATATATATATATATATAGGAATTATATTGTGCTTTAATATAACTGTGATTGGATTTGCGCGACTTGTTGGGTGTTTAAGTCTATGGGGAAATGAGACCTTGCATAGTCTATGTTTCATTGCGAGTACGCGTGCACGCAAGCACAATCTTTTACTTTCAACTTGTAATACAAGCGTAAACTGCAGAGCGCCGCAAACCTACGTCTAACGGATGTAAGGCTTCAACACAAACGTAAAATTGCGTTCCACTCATAATCCTGGGCAGGTTGCAAGTTGCACTTGTGATAACCTTTCCAGCTTTGGCATATCCTTTGGGTTTGATATTTATCTATATTTATAATGTATTTCTTTATCCAAGTGTACATAGTATTTGCACAGCACTTACATAACAGATCATTTATAAAGTGATAGTATGCCAGGTCCAAAGTCTCAGATGTGCATTCTAATTTCATACAAATTGCAATTACATTATTATCACAGCACTAAACAGACTCTTACAGGCCCATTTATCAAGCTCCGTATGGAGCTTGAAGGGCCGTGTTTCTGGCGAGTCTTCAGACTCGCCAGAAACACAACTTATGAAGCAGCGGTCTATAGACCGCTGCTCCATAACCCTTTCCGCCTGCTCTGAGCAGGGCGGACAGGAATCGCCGGAAATCAACCCAATCGAATACGATCGGGTTGATTGACACCTCCCTGCTGGCGGCAGATTGGCCGCGAGTCAGCAGGCGGCGGCGTTGCACCAGCAGCTCTTGTGAGCTGCTGGTGCAATGTTAAATGCGGAGAGCATATTGCTCTCCGCATTTAGCGAGGTCTTGCGGACCTGATCTGCAGTGTCGGATCAGGTCCGCAAGACCTTTGATAAATTGGGGCCTAAGATCTCCTCATATATTTCCAATCTCCCTGCGGCAAACACATTTCATACTTTAAACAATTCTTAACCTCCAAACGATTACAATCTTAAAATCTCCAAATTCTGAATCTGCTTCTTTCTTTTATTACAAAAATGACAACCACACACCCACCAAGATTTTAAAATTCTACTGAGTTTCCCACATACCATATTGCACAATGTCTGACAATCTCAAGTATTTGCAAAAATAAATTTCAACAGAAAAAACCTCCTACCAGCTGTCACTTTATTCTAATTATCATTGAAATTCAGTTTCAGTTTTACTCTTAAATATCGTCTGAATTATAAAGAGACGTTTGTTTTATTTTATTGAACTTGATTAAAAAATGCCCTTTAAAGGGGCAGTAAAGTCAAAATGAAACTTTCATGATTCAGCTGGATCTTGACATTTTCCAGTTTACTTCTATAAGGAATGCACTACTGGGACCTAATTGCTGGCTGATAGCTGCATATATGTGTCTTCTGTCAGTAGCTCACTTAATACGTCCAGCTAGCTCCCGGTAGTGCATTGCTGCTCCTTCAATAAAGGATACCAAGAGAATGAAACTAATGTCATAATAGAAGTAGATTAGAAAGTTGTTTAACATTGCATGCTCAATCTGAATCATGACAAAAAAATTGTGATTAATGTCCCTTTAACTTGTTTGTTTATGTCTCTTTTAAAGTGACAGTATTCTAGCTTGAGCTTTAACTTTCAGTAGGCTTATTTAATATCTATTGTGTACAAATCTCTTACCAAAGCAATAAAATAATTGTGGCATAAAGTTTTTTGTGTTTATTAATTCCTTTGGGTATATTAAATGGCTTTATTTGTTCTATTTTATATTCCGATTACAAAGTTTTGAGATCCATTACATCGCTCTATGCCAGTATCCCTGTTTTTGCATGCAAGACTAAATCAACTGTATCTGTGTTGGGAAATGTTTTGCTTACATGAGATGTTTCTGATGTCCCTTTTCTTCTTTTATTAGCTGATCATTATTTAGTTAATTTTTGCTTACAAACATTTTTATAGTGAGACCCTGTACCCATGGAACAGAAAAAAAGTGTGTATGTTGGGGGGGATTTCATTATTATTATTTTCTTCCACTTAAGAGAAAATAATATAGTACCATATAAAGGCCTAAATTACGAGTGGCATGCTGACTGTTGCGCACAAGCGAAAAAGGGGTTTATCGCGGCTCTTTGCAAGCGTCAGAAGTAGCACTTATATTACAGGTTGAAAGTAAACACGTTTGCTTGAGCGCAGTTTCATTTAACGCATGTCGAGATGTTGAGACTTCAGAGCTCTGGTTACCTGTGATGCGCGACTAAAAAGTTGCACAAAATACATCAAAAGTATATTTAAAAGTACAGTTACACTCATAATAACACTATCTAATAAAAATATTTAAAAAAAAAAAAAAATTGCATAAAACAGGGCTCAAAGATATGAGGTTTAAGGTGTTAGAAAAAAAAAGGCTGCAAAAGGCTTTAACATAGAGATACATACACATGACTTATCGTATGTGCACATTGTATGGAGTGTATATGTGATTTCATTTTCTGGGTCCTCAATATATTTGTATTTATCTATGCAGTGAACGTATTGATAGGACATATGAACCATAATAACAAAATTGATGCATTTCTATAATAACATTATGTGACCTCAATATCTGTGGGTGGTTTCTTTGAATTATATATATTAACATGAACTAATATAGATAAATAGACAAATGCTTAGCTTTTTGTGTGTGTTAAAAATGGCTCTTCACGCAGTTTCTATGAAATGTGTACATTTGAGTTAAATGGTATTGGTTTTTATCAATGGATGAGCTTATCTCAGTCACGTGTTCTTTTCATTTGCCCAATGGGCTCACAGCATTTATTTTAAATAACGGATGTGTATTTCAACCAGATTACGTCTATGATTAAGGCTACCAAGCCGAAACATGTCAGACGTGATCTGGCTGCGTTCCTTCTTTTTAATATGTGACCAATAAAGACTCGCTTTTATTCACTAAAGAGGGTGCCGGCTGTCATATACACACACACATATATATAAAGAATGTCCAGGCATTCCTATGTAAAAAAATGTCCAACATTTATTAGATAAGACACCGCTTCTGACTAACATCAATAGTGAGGACAGCCGGGCCCTTAGGCACTTGTTCACTGCTCACAGGTGTCCCAGCCTACTCCCCCTAAATAGGTACTTCTCTTAAAGGTATATTAAAACAATTACTATGTCCTCCTCACTATTAACAATTTACATATTGATATGCACCACTTCGGAAATAGTAATAATAGGTAAATATATATATATATACAAGAGGGATTTGTAGTAAATAAAGAGCAATAATTCCTCCTTATTAGCCTTTAGGCCCTATATTATATTTCACAATAATTACTTAAAGGGACACTGAACCCAAATTTTTTCTTTCGTGATTCAGATAGAGCATGCAATTTTAAGCATCTTTCTAATTTACTCCTATTATCAAATTTTCTTCATTCTCTTGGTACCTTTATTTAAAATGCAAGAATGTAATTTTAGATGCCGACCCATTTTTGGTAAACAACCTGGGTTGTTCTTGCTGATTGGTGATAAAAAAGTGCTGTCCAGAGTGCTTAGCCAAAAAAAAGCTTAGATGCCTTCTTTTTCAAATAAAGATAGCAAGAGAACGAAGAACAAATTATAATAGGAGTAAATTAGAAAGTTGCTTAAAATTGCATGCTCTATCTGAATCACAAAAGAAAAAAAAATTGAGTTCAGTGTCCCTTTTACATATTACAATTTTATGTACTGGGGGCTAGACACACAAATCAATGTCTCTTCTAAAGGTTAGCCCATGTGGTATGGTAGAGTTTAGGGTGAAGAAGATCCAAAGTGTCTCTCTTATACCCAGTTTTTCCTCACTATCACCTCCTCTTTTCCATACCAGGACATGGTCTATTGCTTGTACTGTTAGCAAATTAGGATCTTAATTATGAAACTCCTTATAGTGGATTTCGATGGGGTATAGCGCCAAGGACAAGCACCTATAGCTCTGAACAGTGGGCTAGCTAGCTAGCTTGGGAAATGTACTAGGAAAATAAATGTGTTCAGAGTGCCTCAAATGGGATAGGTGTTGTACAATGTGTATATATATATATATATACTCCACAACAATTGCAGCGTCGCGCTCTATCACCTCCTCCTTACACGCTGCACGCTCTCTCACGGCACTTCTCGGAGCTCCAAGGGGGGGGAGGAATGACGTCACCAAATCTGCTGGATATGCTGCCGAGTGTTTACTGCTTGTCCCACAGTATAGGTATGTAGAGAGATACAAAAGTAACTCAGGCACCTCCAGTAGAATTACATAAAACGAAAGCTTTATTGAAATCCAAGTGGTAAAAACAGACTTAAAGCTTAGTCTATGCTGACACAGCCTTAATATTTAACATACAGTGAATAAGGACTGTTGGGTTCCTGCTGCAGACATGTTTCGTGCTAGGATAGCACTTGTTCACTGCTTACAGGATACCCAAACTCCTCCATGTTTAACCCCTTAATGACCGAGGACGTGCAGGGTACGTCCTCAAAAAAAAGGCAGTTAACGCCTGAGGACGTACCCTGCACGTCCTCGGTGTGGAAAGCAGCTGGAAGCGATCCTGCTCGCTTCCAGCTGCTTTCCGGTTATTGCAGTGATGCCTCGATATGGAGGCATCCTGCAATAACCTCACATGGCCATCCGATGCAGAGAGAGCCACTCTGTGGCCCTCTCTGCACCGGACATCGATGGCCGGTATCGTTGGTGGGTGGGAGCCGAATTGGGAGGCGGGTGGGCGGCCATCGGTGTGCCGCGTGATGTCACGGGGGGCGGGATCGGGGGCGTGACCGCCAGGGGCGCGCACGGGCGCGCGCGCGTGCACGGAGGGTGGCGGGCGGGCGCGTGCACGGGGCGGGAGCGGGTGGGAACCGCTACACTACGGAAAAGTATTTAATAAAACCTGGCTAATCATGTTTGTGCAAAAGCACAAAAAACGATCGTGGAGGGGTGGGGGGGTTGGTTTGTGTGTGGGGAAGCTACACTACAGAAAATTTCAAAAAATTAAAAAAACAAACCATTTTTTTTCTTCTAAACTGGGTACTGGCAGACAGCTGCCAGTACCCAAGATGGCGCCCATTAAGTTAGAGTGGGAGGGGATAGAGCTGTTTGGGGGGGGGGGATCAGTGAGGTTGGGGGCTAAGGGGGGATAGTACACAGCAGCATATGTAAATATGCTTAAAAAAATCATTAAAAAAAAATATATATAGCTTTTATTTTAGTACTGGCAGACTTTCTGCCAGTACTTAAGATGGCGGGGACAATTGTGGGGTGGGGGAGGGAAGAGAGCTGTTTGGGAGGGATCAGGGGGTCTGATGTTTTAGGTGGGAGGCTGAGCTCTACACTAAATCTAATATTAACCCTGCAAGCTCCCTACAAGCTACCTAATTAACCCCTTCACTGCTAGCCATAATACACGTGTGATGCGCAGCGGCATTTAGCGGCCTTCTAAATACCAAAAAGCAACGCCAAAGCCATATATGTCTGCTATTTCTGAACAAAGGGGATCCCAGAGAAGCATTTACAACCATTTGTGCCATAACTGCACAAGCTGTTTGTAAATGATTTCAGTGAGAAACCTAAAATTGTGAAATATTTTACGTTTTTTTTAATTTGATCGCATTTGGCGGTGAAATGGTGGCATGAAATATACCAAAATGGGCCTAGATCAATACTTGGGGTTGTCTACTACACTACACTAAAGCTAAAATTAACCCTACAAGCTCCCTACATGCTCCCTAATTAACCCCTTCACTGCTGGGCATAATACACGTGTGGTGCGCAGTGGCATTTAGTGGCATTCTAATTACCAAAAAGCAACACCAAAGCCATATAAGTCTGCTATTTCTGAACAAAGGGGATCACAGAGAAGAATTTACAACCATTTGTGCCATAATTGCACAAACTATTTGTAAATAATTTCAGTGAGAAACCTAAAGTTTGTGAAAAAAATTGTGAAAAAGTGAACGATTTTTTTTATTTGATCGCATTTGGCGGTGAAATGGTGGCATGAAATATACCAAAATTGGCCTAGATCAATACTTTGGGTTGTCTACTAAAAAAAAATATATACATGTCAATGGATATTCAGGGATTCCTGAAAGATATCAGTGTTCCAATGTAACTAGCGCTAATTTTGAAAAAAAAGTGGTTTGCAAATAGCAAAGTGCTACTTGTATTTATGGCCCTATAACTTACAAAAAAAGCAAAGAAGATGTAAACATTGGGTATTTCTAAACTCAGGACAAAATTTAGAAACTATTTAGCATAGGTGTTTTTTGGTGGTTGTAGATATGTAACAGATTTTGGGGGTCAAAGTTAAAAAAAGTGTTTTTTTTTTCAATTTTTCCTCATATTTTATAATTTTTTTTATAGTAAATTATAAGATATGATGAAAATAATGGTATCTTTTGAAAGTCCATTTAATGGCGAGAAAAACGGTATATAATATGTGTGGGTACAGTAAATGAGTAAGAGGAAAATTACAGCTAAACACAAACACCGCAAAAATGTAAAAATAGCCTTGGTCCCAAACGGACAGAAAATGGAAAAGTGCTGCGGTCATTAAGGGGTTAAATAGGGAATTTCTTAAAGGGACATGTATAATAATTCAATCATACTAATTGTTTATTATTTCCTTATTGATTTTTACAATTCTATGTGAGCTTGGATACCAAAGTTTTGATACACTATCTCTAATTACTACTATTAAATTTTAACCTATAAATTATCAAATTTTATTAAGATTTAGTAAACACAGTATTATCAAAGAGAATTATTTTTATGTATTTAGCAATATTATTTGATATAAACTGTTATTCAACATATTGTTTCCAAAAAATATATATATATATTGCTAATTCTCTCAGCAATGGTACCATGCATGGTTTAAGGCCCTATTTATATAATTATTCACCATTTTAATGTGCACTTTATAGTCATACCTACTTTATTTAGAGACACCTAAATCAATGAAATAGAGATTCATTTAGAGGATTTTTAGAAATTAAAATTAAGATTATAGTTAAATTAGGAAGATTTAGGAAGAATTAAAGGGGTATATATTGGGTTAGACACATAAATCAATGTCTCTTCTAAAATTCAACCCACTGGGGATAGAGGTACCAGCTGTAAAAATCCAGAAGACCTCTCTTAGGTCCAGTTTCTCCTCCCTACTACCCCCTCTCCTCCATTGTGGAACATGGTCTATTGCTTGAACTGATAACAATTTTATATCTGAATTATGGTTATCCCTAAAGTGCCGTGCAATTGGAGTGTCAGATTCAGGATCTTCAATAGATCTTAGATGTGCCAAAAATCTATCCTTTAAGGATCTTTTAGTTTTCCCAATATACTGTTTTTGGCACCCCCTACAGGTCAACATGTAAACTACATGTGTTGTAGTACAATTAAGATAAAAGTTTATCTTATGTGTTTTATTTGTGGTAGTTGAAATAAATGTGTCACCCTCCGTTACATAGTCACAGGTCTTACAAATTTTCTTTCTGCATTTAAAAAAACCTTTTCGTCGTTGTAACCAACATGTATTGCCTGATTTCCTTGTGCAATCTGAAGGTGACACATAATTTCCAATTGTTTTCCCCTTTCTTGAGACACAATCACATCCCTCTCTGACAATGTCTTTTAGTCCTGGATCCGTTTGTAGTATTGGAATATTGCGTCTAATAATTTTACATATTTCAGGATATTCCATACTATATGTTGTAATAAATTTTGGCTTACATTTTTTATTATCAGTGTTACTACGTTTAGCTTTGTACACTAATAACATATCTCTGGACATCAGATCAACCTCATTACGGGCTTTTTTCAGTATACTACTCTCATAGCCCCTGGCCATTAATCTTTCGGTTATAATGTCTGCCTGTTTGTTATAGTCTTCAAGACTAGAGCAGTTACGCTTAGCTCGAATGTACTGCCCTTTTGGTATACCATGTATTGTATGTCTTGGATGACAAGAGTTGAATTCTAAGGTAGTGTTACCTGATGTTTGTTTCCTGAATAATCTAGTTTCTAGAGAGCCTGACCTCACAAAGATGTCTATATCTAAGAAACTTATTTGTGTTGTGTTTTGTTCCCCTACAAATTTTATATCACAATAATTCATATTTAGATAATCACAAAAATTCTCAACTCCTTTTTCATCGCTGTCAATGATAAAAATCAGGTCATCTATATACCTAGCATATAGTATGACATTTTGTTTGAGGGGGTTGCCATCTCCAAAGACGTGGAACCGCTCCCACCATCCCATAAAGAGATTGGCATAGCAGGGGGCAAACTTTGCCCCCATGGCGGTTCCACGCCTCTGGAGATAGAAGCTCCCCTCAAACATAAAAAAATTGTGTGTCAGCAAATATTCAATTGAGTATATAATAAATTGTTTAGTGTTGTCATCATAATTGCTTTGGCTTGTTAACATATACTCTATAGCTTTAAGCCCTTGTTCATGAGTTATAGAGGTATATAGAGAGGTTACATCTGCCACTAAGAACCTATAGCTCTCTTTCCATTTTATATGTCTCAATTTCAACAATAGGTCTGTGGTATCCCTAATGTAGCTAGGCAATTTGTTAACTAGGGGTTGCAGATAGGTATCCATGAGATCTGACAGGGGCTCATTAAGTGAGTTAATGCCCGCAATAATGGGGCGCCCAGGGGGATTGCTCATGCTTTTATGGATTTTGGGGAAGTAATGGTATATTGGGATAGTGGTATTCTCCGGTAATAATGCTTCCACCATTGTTGCTGTTATTACATTATTATTTCTTGCCCTATTAACAATTTTACTCAGGATTTCCTTGTACTTGATAGATGGATTTTCCTTTAGCCGGCTATATACCTCGACATCTTGTAGCTGTCGTTTTGCCTCAGCTATATAATCTGATCTATTTAATATTACGACATTTCCGCCCTTATCTGAGGGTCGAATTATGATTTTATCATTACTAGAGATATTATGTAATGCCTCTTTCTCTTTAATTGTCATGTTGTGTTTGGTTTTTTTAGAGTTTTCACTAAGTTCCCTTAGCTGTCCTTCTATATATAGTATGAGTGTGTATTTAGAAATATTCTAATTGTAAATCTAGTACTTTACACAAGAATAAAACATGCCACGGTGGGTACAGTGATAATAAATGACAATAAAAACAATAAGATGTGGATCCACTCTTGTACAAATTGAATATTGAATGTATCTATATAAAAACACTGAATAATAAAATGATGCAGAGGCAATGATAATAGTAGCCCCAATAAAAATATGAGAAAGTTAAAATTCCAAACAATGTCTGAAAGAAATCAATCCAATGTGTGGATTAAAAAATACAGTAAATCAAATGTATGGGTTGCTGATATCGACTAGGAGGAGGATACCGTAAGAGATATTGTGTACCAGTGTTGGTGGTGATAATGTGTATAAAAAAGGGAGTGAAAAATTATCCTTAGTGATTGCAAATATAAAGAAAACAGACAGTGTCAACTTTCTTATTCAAAAGTGAAAAAAATTATGTGAATGATTCAAAAAATTACAAAGGTAAAAATGAAAAAATGCTGCTCAAAAAAATGAAAAAAAGAGAACAAAGTCAGTGATCCAAAAAAAAAAAAAAAAGGAAAAAAGAGGACAAAGTCAGTGATTGTAATCCAACAAACAAGAACCCTAAAAAAGGCTAAATGTGAAGATCCAAATAAAAGTCAAAAGTTAATAATGTGTGGAAAAGGAAACCTTATTTTCCTAGTGGTGAGAGTACGTCTGAGGTTCCTGATGGTGAGAATAAAGTCAACGGTCTTTTAGGTCAAACCCAATTAGTGGGCTAGTGTTCCTGTTCCTGATGGTGAGAACCTTTGGTGGTTGGGAAAAACTCCAATCCAAAAATGTTTTTCTCTTTAAATCATAAATTAAACCTAAAGACAAATAAAAACAACAATAGTGTAGATGGTACTAAAAACTAAAATAAAATCAGAATAGTGCTTACCAGCTGTGGTCAATGCGTATCGGCCTCCTCTAGGCCTTTCTATTTTCTTGAAACTCCTTATAGTGCCTTGCTATTGGGGTATCTGACTCTGGGTCCCCTATTGACCTAATATGTGCTAGGTCATTTTTGTGTCCTTTAGGGGTCTCTTGGTTTTTCCTACATATTGCATAGAGCACCCCATACAGGTCAATAGGTATATTACATGCGTTGAGCTACAATTTATAAAAAAAAAGTTTATTTTATGTACCTTTTGAGTATTTATTTATTTATAAAATATTTTACCAGGAAGGATATATTGAGATTTCTCTCGTTTTTAAGTATGTCCTGGGACCACAAAACATTGCATTGATACAATAGGGTACAATAAAATACAAAAACAATAACAATACACAATATATGCAAACATCAGGCACATTCTGTTTTGAGATTTGTAGAGAGGGATCTCTTAAAAGATATTAGGCTTGGAGACGTTTTTAAACTGTAAGGGAGGTCATTCCATAATTGTGGTGCTCTTTAGGAAAAGGAGAATCGAGCTGCTTTCTTTTTGTATTGAGGAAAGCTAAATAATGTGCTGGTACTGGTTCAGAGGTTATAGGAGGTGGGAATAGCCGGGGAGAGCATTCTGCTCAGGTAAGGTGGGAGCTTCCCAGAAAGGCTCTTAAACACAAGGCAGGAAAGATGGAGGGTGTGTCTGGATTCCAGCGACAGCCAATTTAGTTCTTTTAGCATGTCACAATGGTGGGTCCTGTAGTTACATTGTAGCACAAAGCGGCAGAACGAGTTATACAATGTATTTAGTTTATTTTGGTGAGTTAGGTGCATATACTACGTCCCCGTAATCCAAGATAGGCATCAGCAATTGTCGTACAATCTTTTCCTTTACTGTAGGGCTGAGGCAGGATTTGTTTCTGTACAGGGCACCTAGTTTTGGATAAAGTTTAGATGCAAGTTTTTCTATGTGGAGGCCAAAAGATAGATTGGGGTCTAACAACATACCTAAGTATTTAAAAGAGTGGACTGCGGTCAGCGTGTAATTGGATTTTGTTTTGATGCGAAGATGGGAATTTTGTAATTTGTGTAATTTAGGTCCTGTTCCAAAGATCATTGTGACAGTTTTGTCAGTGTTTAGGAAGAGTTTGTTTTTGAGATCCACTTTTCTACCTCTGTGAACTGGTCTTGGAGCACTGCTTCAAGCTGCGGCAGATCGGAATTGTTTGCATAGATTACCGTGTAATCTGCATACATGTGTACAGTTGAAGATTTGCATACATTAGGCAGATCATTTATAAATAATGTGAATAGTAGGGGGTCGAGAATGGAACCTTGGGGTACACCACACGTGACTGGGAGAGGGAGGGAGTCGCTGTCAGAAATGGAGACATATTGTGATCGATCCAATATATGTGTGGAAACAAAACTATCCCCTTCTGTTACATAGTTACATGTTTTGCAGTTATTTCTCCTGCACTTAAAAAAAAACTTTTCTTTTTTTTAAACAACAACTGCTTGTTATATTCCCTGAACAGTCAGAGGGAGACACATAGTTCCCGATTGTTTTGCCTTTTTTGGATATAAAATCACATCCTTCTTGTACAATCTTTTTTAATGCTGGGTCAGTATATAGAATAGGGATACATTCTTTCACAATGTATTCCAAACTATGTCGTAATGAATGGGTTTTTGTACATCATTTCTGTTGTGCTTATTTCCCTGTTTGTTCCTATATTTCAATAGGTCATCTCTATATAAGATATCCACTTCTCTACGGGCTTTCTCCAAAATAGGTGGATCATAGTCCCTCTCTTTTAGGTGGGCTGTAATTAGATCTGCTTGTTTTTCATATTTGTCTGTAGTGGTACAATTCCGTTTAGCCCTAATGTATTGACCTTTGGGGATGCCTTGTATAGTATGTCTTGGATGACATGAATTATACTCCAGAATGGTGTTCCCTGATGTCGGTTTTCTATATAGGTCAGTTTCAAAATTCTCATTTGCACCACTGTCAGTGATCATTATATCCAAGAAACAAATTGTGTTTTTATTTTCTTCTCCTATTAGTTTGATACCACTATTATTATGATTTAGATAATTACAAAACATCGCTATTTCTTGTTCCCCACTATCAATAATAAAAATAAGATCATCTATGAATCTTGCATAAAAAATAATCTTCTTTTGGAGGGGGTTCCCATCTCCAAAGACGTGGAACCGCTCCCACCATCCCATAAAGAGATTGGCGTAACATGGGGCAAATTTTGCCCCCATAGCGGTTCCATGCCTCTGGAGATAGAAACTCCTCTCAAACATAAAGAAGTTGTGCGTGAGTAGATATTCGATTGACCTGAGTATAAATTGTTTAGTTGTCACATCATAATTACAATGATGTTCAAGGAAAAATTAAACTGCTTGTAGTCCCTTTTCATGACATATAGCTGTATACAGCGAAGGCAGAGTAAATAATTATTATTAAAATTTGAGCTATCCCTATCCTGCTCAAAATAATAATTCCATGTCAACATTGCATTTTAGTTGTTCCTATTCAGTAACAGATTTGGTTTTATGTAATATAACGGATATTTGACTTTAGAAATTGTGTTCACCAAGCAATAGTGAAGTGTTTTTAAAGGCCAATACAATTTCTCTTGCCGTCACGTCAGGCAGGTTTTATCATTTTAAATAAAGGTCAATTTTTTATTAACACTAATTTACATACTTTAATAAGTTAGCGTGTGGAATTTGGTGAATGTGATGTAAGAGCATTGTCCATTGTGTGTTTGTCATTTATAATGCACCCAGTGAGAGATAAAACTGGTCCCATAACTGTATTTGCATTGCAATAGGTACAATTTCTGCAACTACTCACATTGTGATCAAAATTGTTTCCTGTTTCCATGGGAACTGTCACAATTACAGGAAATATACCATAGAGTCTTCAGGAGAGTCATACAGACTTTGGCCTCGATATCTCCACCAAGCTATGCATGTCAGACAGCAGTAAACCCATGAATATACAAATAATTCTTGCTGATATAGTAGATATCCTGAGAGTTTCCTGTGTTCCCATAGTTACATTTACAAATGCAATACATTCTTTTTATCAGCTTAAAGCTATAAGATAAGGAAAAAAGCCAAACACTGATATTAATATACAGATGCCTTCATTTAAATGATTACAAAATAAAAACTGTAAATCAAGTTAAGGAACCCCATGCCCATTCTTTTCAGAACCACTTTCTAGATGTCAGATTTCACTGTTGAAAATAATTTGTTTAAAGGACATTAAAGTCAACATTTTATTTGACAGAAAATGTTATGTGTAGTGAAAAAAAGATTTGTATTGTACTTTCATTATTGTATTTGCCTGCTTTTCCTGTCATTTAACTCTGTAAATCATGCTTCTTGCAAGATCCTGAACACAGACCATGCAACATTCTACATAGTAATTGCTATATTCATGCAGGCAGGGGCGAAACTACAGGGGGTGCAGAGGACGCAATGGCGACTGGGCCCCCAAGGGTGGGAACCCAGCTTTAAAAAAAAAAAAAAATATTAAATGAAAAACGTTGACCTGCCACTGCCTGCACTGATATCATGTGAGTGTGACATGATGCTTCACTAGTGTCTCTGACTACAGGGGTTAGTCTTTCTGTATTACCCATTGGTGTGTGTTTTTTTTTTTAAATTTATTCCTTTTTATTTTTATTTTCAGCCTTTGATACAGTGAAATAACAGTGCTTTTACAATACAGTTTACTTTCAGATATGTCGAGTTATCGCATTGTAAAAATGTTAGATCTGAACTAGCTTAAAGTCTAATCACACAGAGTGTCCATCTTGATCCAAACAGTCTGTATTAGCGCAAAAGAATAAATACCATCAATAGGTAACAGACAACATTAACTACAAGTAACAGAAAAAATGTATAACATTAACCTTAACAGTGCAGAATTCCAAAATACAAGCCACAAAAGACTTTAACTCCCGTTGTTCCCTTCAAGCTCTTCCACTGTTATATTTGAGTAACTAAAGTGCCAGTCTAGGGGAAATGCATAAAAAGAGAGAGAGTGTGGGCGGAGGCAAGATTACCCTAGGTTGTCCCCCTGGTGTGTTCAGTGATCTGAGATAGACCTCTCACGTCACCTCAGAATCCTGTGAGAAGCTCTTTACATTTATACGTGAATTGTGTTGTATATCCTCCCATATAAATGTCATTATTGTCATGTTATGGAACATCTCTAGGTTATCTGATTTAAAATATCCATATTCTTCTAGTCGTAAAGTTTCTGTCATGTGAGTAATCCAGGCTGTCATTGTCGGGCAATTCTGTGATTTCCAAAGTCTAGCGATTAGGAATCTAGCTGAGTTCAATGTCAATTGGATTAGTCTGCATCTTAATCTACACTTACATGTAGGCAACAAGTTGAGTAGAGCTGTCGTTGGGTCTAGTTGGTACTGCTCCTCACCTCCCCCCAAGATCCCTATTATATTCTAGACATTTTCCCAAAAAGGTTTTAATTTAGGGCAATCCCACCAGATGTGCATCAAAGTCCCTCTCCTCCCACAGCCCCTCCAGCAGAGATCTGAAGAAGAGGGAAATATGCTTTTTCAGTCTAGCTGGAGTTAAATACCATCTGGTCAATAATTTATAATTTGTCTCTAAAAATCTAGTGGAGGAGGAGGATTTCCTAGTGTTTTTGAAGATGCACTTCCACTCAGAATCCGTAAGTGTCCTATTCAAATCTCTATGCCAACGTTCAGTATAATCTGGGAGTTTTTGGCGCTAACTACAAGTTTTCTAACCCATGAGAGTGTATGATGAGCTTGAAGTTTCATCAAGCACATTTGTTCAAACGAGGTTGGATTCCTTGTGAGTGTTTGTTTGAATGGATGGGTGTGAAGGAAATGATGTATCTGATTATATTTTAACCATTTTGCGAAAGCCCCCCCATTATCTCTTTGAGCTCTAATCTGTTTTTGAGTTTACCCTCTCTAGTTAATGTGCATGAAGGAACTGTATAGCCCATCTCTCAATTAGTCATGTTAGTGAGATCAAACGTTATACCTCCCAATTGTTCAGCGTTCGGGGAGACATGGGGGATCTCATTGTTGAGATTTCAGGATGTCTTTTTATAATCAAGTCCCACACCTCAAACACATGGCTAAGCAATGGATATGCCCTAAACCATGGCGGTCTTTTCTGGTTTGCTATCCAGCATAGGGCACCGGGGGATGGAGAGTGCAGAATATGCAAGTCCATTGGAGGGTTGCTTTTGTGTTCGTTTTCGTAGTTTTGTAAGTTCTGCAGTAAAGATTTATAATGTGCCAATAACGTACATTTATATGTAGCTTTCTGTTTCAGCAGCAAGTCTCTGATGACTGCCTTGTGTGCTAGCCAAGTCATTGGTGCACTAGTCAAACTATCAGTATTTAACTGGAAATATTCTAAGATGGACTTCTGAGTTTGCCTCACAGCAATGGGATCCTCGAGCATTGCTTCATCTAGTCTCCAGTTAAATGGGTGTAGTGGGATTGACGGCCAGACCAATGTTACTGTTACCAATGAATGGTCAGACCATGCTATTGGTGAAATATTGGCTTCAGTGATGAGTGGTATATTACTGTGATTGATGAACCAATAATCTATGCGTGAGTAAGATTGAGGTTAGACTAGATGGTATAATTGCATGTGGTGGGATGAATTGTGCACCAGGTGTCGATAAGGGTGAGGCCTCTCAGTATATTTTAGTATATATATTATTTTAGTTTTAGGTGTTGATGCACTACGCCGCTGTGAACAATCCAATGATGGAATAACGCTATATTATGGTCACCACCTAGCACTAGTGTTCCTTTTTGGATCACTAGGAGTTTATTACAGACCGTCTTCAGAAATTGGGCTTGACCTACATTGAGGGTAAAGACTTTAGCTAAGGTGATTGGTCTGTTGAACAGCAGACCCACAAGTATGATATAACGTCCTTCTCTATTTACATATTTGTCCATCAATTGAAAATGTGTGTGTTTATGAAATAATATTCCCACCCCATTCTTTTTTTTGGTGTTGGAATGGAGATAAGAGGTGGTAAATTCCTTGGACTGAAACCTTGTTTCCTTGTTAATTAAAAAATGTGTCTCTTGGACAAATACAATGCTAGCTTTTTCTTTCCTGAACCAGTCAAGTGCGATAGACCGCTTAGTTGGGGCGTTTAAACCCTTACAATTTTGTGTAATCAGTATAAGCTCCTTATGTTGCAAACCTGCGTGTCTATTGTGTGACATGGTTGTCTATCATTTGTGGTCGAAGTAGCTTACCTATTGTGATTTTGAGACAGTCTGTCAGATTTCCCTGAGCGTTGTGACTATAGAGTTTTAAATGATGTTTTGTCTCATCTCCGCCTATAGCCAGAGGCTGCAACAAAGGCACTCGAGGAGACAAATGGAAAACACTTCCACCTGATCCTATATCTTTGAATAAAGGCATATAAATATCACAAATTCGGCAATTACAAAAAAAACTAATTAACAACAATAAAACAATATATAACTTCGGAGAAAAATTCCCTACAACATTCTCCTTGAAGGAGACAGGAATCATTGGGGAATTAAATCAACCTTGGGAGGTTGAAAAGCACCTAAGGAGAGAAAAATACCAGGTTCGTGTAAGGAGAGGATCGTATGTTTTTTTTTTTTTTTATCCTGTAGCATAGATTTTCCTGAGAACAAATTACAGCATAACATTATGCAATTCCTTGAGTGGATTCTTATGGAGGAAACCAAACCGACACAGTTCAGTTGCAGGATGTTTAAGTACCAGGGGATACCCCTGGTGTGTCCCAGTTTATAGTGCGGTTGATGGTGTATGATTGATAAAGAAAGTTCTGTATTTGAGTATTGTGACTCTTCTTTACTGTAAATAACAATCTTGTACTGTGCTGTGTCTCTAGCCCATCTGAGTGTCCCTTTGTGTTAACGTTGTCTGTAATGTAAATTAGATGGTCCCTCTTTATATCTTCCCTGCTCCCAGCATCTTGTATATTATTTCCTGTTAGGCCTCAGTTAAGTAATAGGGTCCTTACCGTATATTTATTCTGCAGGAGGCCAATGTAAGGGGTTTCCAGGCAATATATTAGGGGCATTATAGCAAAGGGCTAATTATGTGTTGGAGGTGGATTTACCTTTTGCAAGATTCCTCTTTGTCTACTAGGCTGTTATTGTGCCCCTAAAGAAATTTCAGCAGTTTATCTGAGCCCCTTCCACTATGTAACTCCACGCAGCTAAACTGACAGAAACAGGTACGGGGTTTCCCGCCCACCCATCAGGGGCGTGTCTCGAGCGGTCGTTCTTTAGTGTTATTTTCAGGCTTGTGAGCCCCTTATGTCTCTAGGTCTCCCCACCAATAGTTAGGGCTACCTTTCTTCAGGTTCCGTTGCAAAGTCTGGGCCTCTGCTGTGCTGTAAAATATTGCTGCGTGTATCCACAGCTACAGGGTTTCCAGGCTTCTCAGCCGGGGCGTGTTTAGAAAAAAGGCTCCGATCTGCTTAAATCTTTGTCCACTCAGGTATAGTTGTTTGATAGGTATCCTCAGGTGTTTCTTACATCCTCTCCAGCTGTTGTAAGGTTCCCATTTCTAAAGAACCGGAGACAAGCTCCCTAGGTGCCAGGTTAACCACGGAGCATGCGTTATGCAATTCCTTGAGTGGATTCTTATGGAGGAAACCAAACCAACACAGTTCAGTTGCAGGATGTTTAAGTGCCAGGGGATAACCCTGGTGTGTCCCAGTTTATAGTGCGGTTGACTTCTAATGTAACAATTAAGGTAATACCCAGTTATGTCCCATCATATATCTTCAGCTGGGATCCAAATCTGTTGGCCCTTTTTGTTTCTTTGATGAAATTTCTCTGGTTCTTTTCCTAGCAGCTTTTATCCAATGGGAGCGCTGAGGTGACTGTGAAGCATTCTCTTGCGTTGCAGGGTTGGCGGTTGTTTCCATTAAGGGAAGAGAGGGTTTAGGAATATCCAATGCTCGGCAGAAGTCTTCCAGGTCCTCAATGGAGCAATAAGTCACTACTTTACTATTCTTCATAACCTTCACGCTAAAGGGAAATCCCCATCTGTAGTTCAACCCCTTTTCCCATAGATGTTGTGCGAGGAACCTCACCTCTTTGTGATTTTGAAGGGTGATAGGGCTAAGGTCTGCAAAGAACAAAAGCTTAACATCTTCCATTTTAAATGCCTGTTGTTTTCTTGTAGCATTCATTATCGTTTCTTTATCTGTATATATATGAAATCGTAAGATGACATCCCTTGGAGGTTCATTATCACGTGTCAAGGGTCTTAACGCTCTGTGTGCCCTGTCCATCGCCATTTCCGGGAGAAGAGGGTCCTTATGTCTCTAGGTCTCCCTACCAATAGTCAGGGCTACCTTTCTTCAGGTTCCGTTGCAAAGTCTGGGCCTCTGCTGTGCTGTAAAATATTGCTGTGAGTATCCATAGCTACAGGGTTTCCAGGCTTCTCAGCCGAGGCGTGTTTAGAAAAAAGGCTCCGATCTGCTTAAATCTTTTTCCACTCAGGTATAGTTGCTTGATATGTATCCTCAGTTGTTTCTTACATCCTTTCCAGCTGTTGTAAGGTTCCCATTCCTAAAGAACCAGAGATAAGCAAGTCTCTTCTGTAGTCCTGCAATAAATTAACACACTAGCAGAGTGTAAAAATATTCTGAAAACATTAACAGCTTGTTTCATTA
This sequence comes from Bombina bombina, assembly GCF_027579735.1. Taxonomy (NCBI): domain Eukaryota; kingdom Metazoa; phylum Chordata; class Amphibia; order Anura; family Bombinatoridae; genus Bombina; species Bombina bombina. The sequence continues at coordinate 280,565,849 of NC_069504.1, forward strand.
AAGGAACACTCAAGTCAAAATGAAACTTTCTCTGAGACCCAAGAGTGGTCTCCTTTTACTTGAGTCTACCTTCTGTAAATTCATATTTTCCATAGTACTAGGAGGTCCATAAGTGGCCTCACATGTTAGTTGGAAGGTATGCAGTTTCATCGGCAAGTGATATGTATATTTATGCTCTCAAAATTTGTAATGTAATTCTATAATGTATACTTACTGTTTCTATTGGTTGTATGTCTTGCAATTAATCGTCTTTGTATTTTATAGTGACATGTATCTCTATGTATGCCTTAAACTGAACCTTAACAAATATTATTAAAACATAAAATAAAACTAAACTTTCTTTATTCAGAACATGCAATTTTAAACCACTTCCAATTTACTTCCATTAACAAAATGTGCACAATCTTTTTATATTTACACTTTTTGAGTCAACAGCTCCTACTGAGCATTTGCAAGAATTCACAGAATATACGTATATACATTTGTGATTGGGTGATAGCTGTCACATGATACAGGGAGAGCGGCAATAGACATAACTTTGAAATTTGTCAGAAAAAAAATCTACTACTCATTTGAAGATCAGACTAAATGCTATTGTGTTGTCTTTTTCTCATGCATTTGTTGATAATGCAAATCTACTGTATTTAGTAGTCGTTTAAATTGATTTTCTATTACCAAACTCCCAGCAGCTGCCTTATTTGTTGTAACTAACTCAGACAGTCACTGGAGTAGACATAGCTAGCCACTCTCTTTATGTTAACAAAAATTGCATTGTTTTGCAGAATCTTCTTACCTCGTCTTATATGGCAACGTTAGGCTTGTGTGTGCAAGTCCAATTCTCAGATTTGGCAAATCCACAGTCTTTAGTTTTATATTACAGGAAAATGGGCAAAATTCATAAAGTATATTGTATTTGTTTCTATTCATAATTTAAAATGTATACAACAATCTCAATGGACTATATTTGGGGTATACATATACAGTATATTAGTAACTTTTTACTAGTGTACTACTGTGTGCTTCCAGCTATCACTTGGTTTACATTCTAGATGTCAATTATCTGACCTGCTAGTTACATTAAAAAAATTCTATAGACTTTAACAGAGATATTTGTTGTTATTACCAGTTCATATAGTTTACAGCTGGAATGTAAACTAACGTGTGTTTAACCATAAGAAATGACTTAAACACTTAGGCCCCATTTATCAAAGTCTGTGTGGACAATGTTTCCAGATAGGGAACCTGTCCACATTCATTTGGGGCCTCCTATGCAGCACACACTTGTGTAGCCCAGTCCCCTGCTTTTATACATTTAATCGCAGGAGAGCAGGGCTTGTCAGTCTTCCCAGACAACAAACCAATTAAGAAGCAGCAGTTCAATCAGTTTTAGAATTTTAAAGGTTTTATAAATTATTATCTAGAAATGTATAGTGGTTTTAGGCAAAAATAAATAACTTGCTACACACTGTTATGTTTAAAACACTGGATTTATTACACATTCAAACCAGTTATTGCACATGCTTTGTGCGTCATTAAACAATGAAATACTTAACATATCTGATACATACTGCTTGAAGGTAGAAAAAGCTGTTCTCCACATTTCATGAGGTAAGCGGTGCTAACTTCATGTCAGGGTTTTCCTTAGAATTCCAATATATTTCTTGGACCTCACCTCCTCCGTGAACATGACCCACTTGTTCCATACATGCTGCAACCAGGTACCTCCTGCACTTTCACACCTAAAGGCCCCAGCTATTTGTGCCACATATAATTAGGATTTTACAGGTTCTGAACAAAAAGATTAGGATTTTTAAGTTTGTATCCTCCGAATTAGATCTTTTTAGAACCCATCAAGTTAAATGATTTATTTACATGGGCAATGAAATATAAAAGAAAATTAAAATATAAAGGCACGAAAATATAGGTAGCATTGAAAAAAACAATAAGAAATCACTAACAACCACAATTATTTTATTTGTATGCACTACTAAATATAAATTATTTGCTTGTTTTCATAAAAGTGAACCTCGAGACTACTATTATATAATGCATAAGAAAACTTGCATGAGATAATTATATGGGGAATTCAAATATCCAATTAAAGAAAGTCATTAAAGTAATAAAATATCTGTTGAAGAACGGTATTCAAATATGAGAGGCTCATGCAAGAAATACTGGTAAATGAAAATCAATAGTGTCAAAAGTAGGTCTTAAAAGATTGTAATTGCAGGTAACTAAACAGTATAATTATACACATTTTCCTGGTCTGGTAGCAGGAGCGAGTTACTTTTAGTTCAATCGGGCGTGCTGTGACTAGACAGCCCTCACGCGAAAACGCTTTTGAAAAACAAGACTCGCTTAGTAGATCCTGGAGCGGAGACCAGATAAGTAAAATTTTGGAATAAAATCGCAATCCCTTTGAATTAGAAAGCTGTCGCTAAGATAGTGTTATATAATTACTGGCCCTTTAAATTCCTGTTAGAAATGGAAGTGCAGAACACTGTTATATTCCACACAGCCATTGGCTGCACACTCTAGTGGCCTATTTATAACTGTTTCTAATTGGCCAAAGCAGAGAAAGTAACTTAGACTACAACATGGCAACTATTTAAACAACTAATGAAATTTAAAAAAAATACATCTACATGTTATTCTCAGACTACTCTTTCTTTGACTGCATCATTCTATCTAGCATTTAATAAGGGCCAAATTACGAGTGGAGCTCAAATGAAGGCTTCAGCTGTAGTGTTAATTACGCTAGAATTAAGCTTTTTGTGCTTGTCTGATTGCGCGCATATTACAAGTTTAAAGTAAACTGTTTTCGCTCTCGCTCTAACCAGACAAGTGCAAAAAGCTGATTAGAATATTGTGTGCGTTTTTCACATATTCCCCCATAGAAGTCAATGGAGAAAAAAAAAAAGTGGGAAAAACCTAACACTCCACTATCGCGCAAACCCTTATCGCATATTCTCATTTGTGCTAACCCAACATGAAAATATGAATATTTCACATTCCAATCTTCTTCAAATAACAGAATATGTTCTATTTTTTCATAAATAAATATTTCTACATATATTAGATGTTTTTTTTGGTAAAATATATACCTATACCTATATACAGCCAAAAATATTGACACCCCTGCATTTCTGTCAGATAATGAACCATTTCGCCCAGAAAAAATATTGCAATTACAAATGTTTAGGCTTTCTCATGTTTATTTCTTTTTTTTTTTTTTTTGGAGAATAAAAATCCAAAATTTATTACAAGATACAATAACCAACATTATAAGATTAAGGATATAATGAATAAACACTGGAAGGTGTTACAATTGGACCCCATCCTAAAGAAATCACTGGGAGAGAAACCGGAAATGGTGTTTAGGAAAAATAGAGATTTAAAAAATATCTTGGCTCCGAGTAAACTTTGGAGCAAACAATCAGTAAAGATATCAGATTGGGGGACTAGTGCAGGTACATTTAAATGTAAAAAGAAAGACTGTGTAATGTGCCCACATATACCTAATAACCACAATATCATTGAAATTTTTTATAATTCTAGAAAGTTTTCCAATAAGGATAGGTGTACCTGTATGAGCACCCATGTGGTATATCACCTTAAGTGCAAATGCAATTATATCTATGTAGGTAGAACCAAAAGAAAAATAAAGTATTGATTTAGGAAACACCTCAATAATATTGAAAAAGGAAACTCATAGTGTGTCCCAGCATTTTAAGCTGACCCATAATTGTGATCGTTTATTTCTTTTGTTTGTATTGGTATGACATAAAAATGTGGAGAAAAAAAAGCCAAATCTGACACATTCCACGCAAAACTCCAAAAATGGAATCTGGAATGGACAAAATTATTGGCACCTTCTCAAAATTGTAAGAAATAATTGCATTCCAAGTTTGTGATGCTCCTGTAATTTGTAATTAAGCTCACCTGTATCAATGACAGGTGTTGACAATATAGAAATCACAACAGCAACCAGTTAAAATTATGAAAAATTGACTCAACCTTTCTGTTGTGTGTCTCTGTGTGCCACACTGAGCATGGAGAAGAGAAAAAGCAGCAAAGAATTGTCTGACGATTTGAGAACAAAAATTGTGGAAAAGCATGGACAATCTCAAGGTTACAAGTCCATCTCCAGAGATCTTAAATGGATACTAAACCCAAATTTTTTCTTTAATGATTTTGAAAAAGCTTAAAAGCGAAACATGTCAGGGAGAGTGGGAATCATGGGGTTCCCTTTTTAATCAGCATCATAGAGTTTGCAGTATTATACCGATTATCTGTTCAGTAACGTACCTTGCTAATAGCCTAACTAACCCTCACCACGGTATCTCAGAGACACTAGTGCAAACCAAATTAATTTGTTATAAGAGTCTAGCTATCCCTGGCGGCTCTCTCTTTTTATGTTAGCGTTATGCTTGCTGACATTAATTTAGTATTCTACGTTGACCGATAACACCTCCTCCAGTATTTAATTAACGCACTCAGACCACTGCTCACTGATATCTTACAATCGCTGCACTTAACCTTATTATGGCATTTGTTATGTGTGACTGAGAACCTCCAAGTCACGATTACAATCTCTAATAACATTAGTGGGGATGGATAGTTAATACAGTTATAATTTAACTATTGTACGGGACATTTCAACATTCTAATATGTAGTGCATACAATGTCCTCATATGTTGACTTTTTGAACATGGGGGACTAGTACATATTCAATCGTGGGCAGTGTCTTAGAGACGCTAGCGAAACAAAAAACAATCAGGCATTTTCAAGTCACACGCTAGTCAGCTGCTCACACTATATCCCTCTACTCACCACCCACAATGTGAGTGTTTTTTGCAACTGTCTGTCTAGATTTGATTTCAATAGCAACATATTTGCTACAGTTCGCAATTCATTTCATTTGGAAGAGTATATTCTGGATACACTTTACCATTGCTCATTTGTGCCCTATAAGCTCCACGTATTCTGTGACCGCAATATATTGGGCACAACATAAGCTCTTATAGCACTGTGACTCACGCCCTTTGATTTAGAGGTGGGGATAAGTACGGGATATTCAGATATCACCCAAATTGTATGTTCACTTTATCACTAGATATCTGACTTATACCACCTTGAATGTGTGTCTCCTAGAGAGTTATTCACATGGGCTTCTCACTTTGCTAGGTGACTGAATTTGATCACTGTGTCTTCATATCTAAAGACCATTTACACTAATCATTTATATACGTACTGCTGCAAATTACTATTTTGTGTTTTTAAATGGGTAATTCTTTTTAATTTACTTTAATAAAAGTTATATTTTAACATCCATCTTGTCACTTATAATTTCATCACGTATTAAACTTACGCCTAGATTTAGAGTTCTGCGTTAGCCGTCAAAAGCAGCGTTAAGGGGTCCTAACGCTGGTTTTGGCCGCCCGCTGGTATTTAGAGTCAGGTAGGAAAAGGTCTAACGCTCACTTCCCTACCGCGATTCCAGGCTAACGCAGATCCCCTTACGCCAATTGCGTATCCTATCTTTTCAATGGGATCTGCCTAACGCTGGTATTTGGAGTCTTGGGAGAGGTGAGCAGTTGACCCTCTACCGACAAGACTCCAGCCGCAGAAAAAAGTCAGTAGTTAAGAGCTTTATGGGCTAACGCCGGAATATAAAGCTCCTAACTACTGTGCTCTAAAGTACACTAACACCCATAAACTACCTATATACCACTAAACCGAAGCCCCCCCACATCGCCGCCACTCTAATAAATTTTTTTAACCCCTAATCTGTCGACCGGACATCACCGCCACCTACGTTATACTTATGAACCCCTAATCTGCTGCCCCTAACATTGCCGACCCCTATATTATATTTATTAACCCCTAATCTGCCCCCCCAACGTCGCCGCTACCTAACTACACTTATTAACCCCTAATCTGCAGACCGGATAAAGGTATTAACCCCTAAACCGCCGCACTCCCGCCTAGCAAACACTAGAATAAATAGTATTAACCCCTAATCTGCCCTCCCTAACATCACCGCCACCTACCTACAGTTATTAACCCCTAATCTCCCGCCCGCACCGTCGCCGCTACTATAATAAAGTTATTAATCCAGAAACATAACTCTAAACCTAACACCCCGCTAACATAAATATAATTTATATAAAACAAAATAATATTCCTAAAATTAACTAAATTATTCCTATTTAAAAATAAATACCTATAAAATAAACCCTAATATAGCTACAATATAATTAATAATTAAATTGTAGCTATTTTAGGATGTATATTTATTTTACAGGCAACTTTGTATTTATTTTAACTAGGTACAATAGCTATTAAATAGTTAATATCTATTTAATAGCTACCTAGTTAAAATAAATACAAAATTACCTGTAAAATAAATCCTAACCTAAGTAACAATTAAACCTAACACTACACTATCATTAAATTAATTAAATAAATTACCTACAATTAAATACAATTAAATAAACTATTCTATAATACAAAAAAAAACAAAAACACTAAATTACAAAAAATAAAAAAGAATTACAAGCAGTTTAAACTAATTACACCTAATCTAAGCCCCTAATAAAATAAAAAAGCCCCCCAAAATAAAAAAATTCCCTACCCTATTCTAAAATACAAAAGTAATCAGCTCTTTTACCAGCCCTTAAAAGGGCTTTTTGCGGGGCATGCCCCAAAGTAATCAGCTCTTTTGCCTGTAAAAAAAAATACAACCCCCCCAACATTAAAACCCACCACCCACATACCCCTACTCTAACCCAAACCCCCCTTAAATAAACCTAACACTACCCCCCTGACGATCTCCCTACCTTGAGTCGTCTTCACCCAGCCGGGCCAAAGTCTTCATCCGATGGGGCAGAAGAGGACATTCAGACCGGCAGACATCTTCATCCAAGCGGCATCTTCTATCTTCATCCATCCGGAGCGGAGCGGAGCCATCTTCTTTCCAGCTGATGCGGATCCATCCTCTTCAACCGAGGCCTACTCGCCGAATGAAGGTTCCTTTAAATGATGTCATCCAAGATGGCATCCCTCGAATTCCGATTGGCTGATAGGATTCTATCAGCCAATGGAATTAAGGTAGGAAAAATCTGATTGGCTGATTCAATCAGCCAATCAGATTCAAGTTCAATCCGATTGGCTGATCCAATCAGCCAATCATATTGAACTCGCATTCTATTGGCTGTTCCGATCAGCCAATAGAATGCGAGTTCAATACGATTGGCTGATAGAATCCTATCATAGCATAAGGCTATCCTACAAACTAGATAAGTTTATACTGTTAGGTAATACCGGGCAGACTTGCTGGGCCTATGGCTCTTATCTGCCATCAATATCTTTGTTTCTATATATTACTAGGGTTACCCAGTGAGGCCTCCTTACTCATTTTTCTTTGAGGTTCAGCATCTTCCCATTACATTCTTAACTACATGTATCTTTGACTGCAATACGCACACTGTATTGTTTTGCTTCCTTGTCTGGCCTGTGTCCGTGTTTTGCTAACAACTATTTCCTATTTGGAATATGTATATTGGCTGCCTTCCTAAAGCATTGCTATGTTTACATTAAAATATGTTGAAGGCAGTGGTTATAAATATTGCATAACTAATAGGTTTCTTGTTTCAGGAAATCTGGTTAAGACAAGTATTAGGACAATATGAACTTTGATATATTTATTAAGAGCATCATAATGTAGTTCTTCTTACAGTTATTTTTCCTTTTATGCAAAATAAAAAAAAAAGGTAGTGATAAGAAAGGATATATATAGTTAAATGAAAAGGATATAAACATATAAAATATGCTTGGGCAGTATAGACCTGATACACCCTTTTTGTGCAACAATACCCAATAATTTAATACAGTTCCACTATGCTACATTTATTTGTCACTTGAAAGAAGCAAAAAATAGTTAAACATTAGGTTCCAGCCACGCAAAAATAAAGTGTCATACAGACATACCTTGTTTTATTGCGTTTTGCTTTATTGCACTTCGCAGATATTGCTCTTGTTACAAAATGAAGGTTTGTGGCAACCCTATGTCGAGCAAGTCTATCATTGGCATTTATCCAACATATATACACATATAAACACATAAATACACATTAATACACATATATACACATATAAACACATAAATACACACTAATACACATATATACACATATAAACACATAAATACACATATAAACACATATATACACATATAAACAAATAAATACACATATATACACATATAAACACATAAATACACATGAATACTCATATATACACATATAAACACATAAATACACATATAAACACATATATACACCTATAAACACATAAATACACCTATAAACACATATATACACATATAAACACATAAATACACATGAATACACATATATACACATATAAACACATAAATACACATATAAACACATAAATACACATGAATACACATATATACACATATAAACACATAAATACACATGAATACACATATATACACATATAAACACATAAATACACATATAAACACATATATACACATATAAACACATAAATATACATATAAACACATAAATACACATATAAACACATATATACGCATATAAACATAAATACACATATAAACACATATATACACATAAATACACATGAATACACATTTATGCACATATAAACACATAAATACACATATATACATGCCTATATATATACCCCCAGGAAAAAGATTATGGCTCACTGAAGGCTCAGATGATAGCATTTTTTAACAATAAAGTATTTTTTACTTAAGGTATGTACAATTTATTTTTATACATAAGGCTGTTGCACACTCAATAGACTACAGTATAGTGTAAATATAACTTTATATGCAATGGGAAACAAAAACAATTAGTGTGACTTTATTGCTATATTCGCTTTATTGCGGTGCTCTGGAACTGAATCTGTCTGTACATGTATTAAAATTGTACTTCAATTTTCTACAAGAAAATGTTGAATAAATTCACACACACACTTAACCCCTTAACGACCGACGACGTATGCCATACGTCCTCAAAAAAAAAGCACTTAACGACCGAGGACGTATGGCATACGTCGTCGGTTTAACAGAGCACTGGAAGCGATCGAAATCGCTTCCAGCTGCTCTAACAGTATTGCAGGCTTGCCTTGATGTCTAGGCATCCTGCAATACTGTTCCCGAGTGCCGGGACCGGATTGATCACTCCCCCACGAGTGATCACTTCCGGTTTCGCTCCACGTGGAGCCCGGCAGTGTTTCAGAGCATCGGAAGCGATCGGACACGCTTCCGATGCTCTGCTTGTTTGCTAAGTGCCTCGGTGGGTCGAGGCACTTAGTTAGTTGTGAAATAAAATTAAAAAAACAAACAAAAAAAAAACGATTAAAATAAAAAAAAGCCCTAAATAGCCCCCCCTCCCCCTTCACTAGGCATCCAAGATGGCGATGCCCAGTGCATCATGGGGCCTCTGGGGGTGTCCCTAGCCTGCATCATCATAGGGGCAAGCTAGGGTCACCCAATCTGAGCCTCCCACCCTAAAAAAAATAATAATAATAAAATACCCCATTTGTCTGATCATGTCAATATTTGTAAATATTGACTATGATCAGTGTGGATCTCCCTCCCTCTCCTCACTTGCCATTTTGTTGGAGAGAGAAAGAGACCTGTATTTAGCAGAGAGAGAGATTTATTTCTTTTATTTGTTAAAAAATATAGAACCAAAGGCTCTTTTCAGAGCCATTAACCCCTAGCTTGCCAGTGATCACTATATATCACTGGCAGTAACATAGGTGCACTTTTTTTTTGCTGCATTTTGCTGTCTGTGCATTTTTTTAGGGGTTAATTTTGTTGTTGTAATTTTTAAAAACCCAAAGGCTCTTTTCAGAAACATTTAGTTAATTTAATTTAATTTTCAGAGCCATTAACCCCTAGCTTGCCAGTGATCACTATATATCACTGACAGTAGCATAGGTGCACTTTTTTTTTGCTGCATTTTGCTGTCTGTGCATTTTTTTAGGGGTTAATTTTGTTGTTGTAATTTTTTAAAAACCCAAAGGCTCTTTTCAGAAACATTTAGTTAATTTAATTTAATTTAATTTAATTTTCAGAGCCATTAACCCCTAGCTTGCCAGTGATCGCTATAAATCACTGGCAGTTGCATAGCTGTACTTTTTTGCTGTCTGTGCATTTTTTTAGGGGTTAATTTTGTTGTTGTAATTTTTTAAAAACCCAAAGGCTCTTTTCAGAAACATTTAGTTAATTTAATTTAATTTTCAGAGCCATTAACCCCTAGCTTGCCAGTGATCGCTATAAATCACTGGCAGTAGCATAGCTGTACTTTTTTGCTAGTTAATTTAGTTAATTAATTTAGTTAATTTAATTTAATTTTCAGAGCCATTAACCCCTAGCTTGCCAGTGATCGCTATAAATCACTGGCAGTTGCATAGCTGTACTTTTTTGCTGTCTGTGCATTTTTTTAGGGGTTAATTTTGTTGTTGTAATTTTTTAAAAACCCAAAGGCTCTTTTCAGAAACATTTAGTTAATTTAATTTAATTTTCAGAGCCATTAACCCCTAGCTTGCCAGTGATCGCTATAAATCACTGGCAGTAGCATAGCTGTACTTTTTTGCTAGTTAATTTAGTTAATTAATTTAGTTAATTTAATTTTTTTTAGTAATTGTTTTCTGTGACAGATACAAAAATGTCACAGAAAAGATATAGTGCTGAGGAGGCGTATGCCATCCTTGCGTCAGAGTCAGATGCCTCTATTTCTGACTCAGACCCCAATTTTGACCCTGCCATGTGCTCAGATACATCACTAGATGCAGTCTCAACTGATAGTGATGTATCTGTGGCTGCTAGCCCCCCTGCCAGCCCCCCTGCTACCCCCCCCTGCCAGCCCCCCTGCTAGCCCCCCTGCCAGAAGGAGGCGTGTTGCTGCCATTGCTGCTGAAGAGTGGGTAACGCCTCATCTCCAGAGGCCAGATATCCCACCCTTCACAGCAAATGCTGGCATAAATATAGATGTGGCAGGTTTTAGCCCCCAGCAGTTTCTGGAAGTGTTTCTGGGCGATGATATATTGGGGAACATTGTCGCCCAAACTAATTTATATGCCCATCAGTTCCGTGCTGCAAAGCCTGGAACATATTTGGCAAAGCAGCAATGGGCCCCCATCAATGTGCCAGAATTCAAAAAATTCTGGGCATTGACTATGCTGATGGGCATCATAAAGAAACCCTCCATTCGCTCCTACTGGAGTACTAGCCCCATCTGCTCTACCCCCATTTTCTCCCAGACTATGTTGAGGAAGAGGTATGAAATGATTCTGCATTTCATGCACTTCAGCGACAACAGCCTGTGCCCCCCTAGGGAGCATCCCCAATTTGACAGGCTGTATAAAATCTGCCCCCTGATAACCCACTTTTCTGCCAGGTTTGCAGAGGCTTATACACCTGGAAGGAATATATGCGTTGATGAATCCCTAATGAAGTATAAGGGAAGGCTGGGATTCAAGCAGTATATTCCTTCCAAACGCTCCAGATATGGGGTAAAGGTGTATAAGCTCTGTGACAGCGAGACTGGGTATACTCAGGCCTTCCAGGTGTATGAGGGAAAGGATAGCCACCTTGACCCTCCAGGTTGCCCAGAACATATGGGAACCACTGGCAAGATTGTCTGGGACCTGATATTACCCCTAATGAACAAAGGGTATCACTTGTACTTAGACAATTTTTATACAAGTGTCCTTTTGTTCAAGCTACTGTATTGCTTTGATACAGTAGCTTGCGGTACAATTAAAAAGAACCGCGCAGGTTTCCCAGGACAGCTTGTACGCACCCGTCTATGAAGGGGGGAGACCTCAGCTCTGCGCCAAGAGGAGCTGTTGGCACTGAAGTACAGAGACAAGAAGGATGTATACCTTCTTACCACCATCCACACAGAGAGGACGGTGGTGGTTTCTGTACGTGGCAGAGCTGAGATCATAAGGAAGCCAGTGTGCATCAAGTCTTATAACCGGCATATGGGTGGGGTTGATCTGGCTGATCAGCTGCTGCAGCCCTACCTAATTATGCGGAAGACAAGGGCCTGGTACAAAAAGGTTGCAATTTACCTAATGCAGATTGCAACCCACAACGCTTTTTTGTTGTTCAAAAAAGCAAACCCCAGAGTTAAAAATACTTTTTTACAGTTTCAGCTCCAGATTATTACGGGGATTTTGTACCATGATGCACCTGCTCCCCGGGCGGTGATGGGAGAGAGCAGAGTTGGGGCTACCCATTTTATTTTTAAAATCCCCCCTACTGCCACAAAGCAGAAACCACAAAAAAAATGCAGAGTCTGTACCAAGAGGGGGAAGAGAAGGGACACCATATATTACTGTCCTGATTGCCCTGGACAGCCTGCACTCTGCATTGGGGACTGCTTCAAGCGGTACCATACAATGGTCAATTTTTAAAAAAATAAATACATTTGCTGTTACATATATATATATATTTTTTTGGTTATGTTTACAGTTAGATGTTATTTTGTTTTTTTTACTTTTACTGTGCCAGATTTTTACATTTCACTACTCGATTTTTTTCTAAAATTGGGCCTGTTTTTTTTTTTAACCAAAACCCCAGTCAAACCTATGCATGGGGGACATAGGTGTTCTCAGGGTGCCTTGCAGAAAACAACCTGAAGTATGTTTTTGTAATAACTTGGGTGTCAACATTTAAAAAATATACACTTTGAATGCAATAAATAAAAGTGGGGTATGCGATAGGCCCCAAACTAAAGATAGGCCTATCAGAAGAAATACTCTCATTTTTAATAACTAAAATCACAAGTCATAAAATTGTAACATAACCTTCCCAAAATCCTGGCAAACCTATGCATGGGGGGCATAGGTGTACTCAGGGTGCCTTGCAGAAAACAACCTGAAGTATTCTTTTGCAATAACTTACAGCAATCTCTCCTAAATCATAGTCAAAAAGCAATGTGTCTGTAAAAATGAAAATTGAAAAATTACCACCATATACTTTCTCCAATTTTCTGGGATAAAACGGTTGCTTCAAAGGCATCAAAGCACACCATATACAATACCTTGGGGTGTCAACATTTAAAAAATATACACTTTGAATCCAATAAATAAAAGTGGGGTATGTGATAGGCCCCAAACTAAAGATAGGCCTATCAGAAGAAATACTCTCATTTTTAATAACTAAAATCATGAAACATAACCTTCCCAAAATCCTGGCAAACCTATGCATGGGGGGCATAGGTGTACTCAGGGTGCCTTGCAGAAAACAACCTGAAGTATTCTTTTGCAATAACTTACAACAGTCTCTCCTAAATCATAGTAAAAAAGCAATGTGTCTGTAACAATGAAAATTGAAAAATTACCACCATATATGTTCTCCAATTTTTTGGGCTAAAACGGTTGCTTCAAAGTCATCAAACCACTCCATGTATAATACCTTGGGGGGTCAACTTTTTAAATATATATGTTAAAAGACCCCCAAAAAAGATGATAGGCAAAGAAAATATGTTAAATGTGAAAAAAAATCACAAACACATGTCAGACATTTGGCATTGCACCGCCCAAACAAGCCACCAAACCTATGCATAGGTGGTATCACTGAACTCAGGAGATGTTGGTGACCACATATTGGTGTCTTCTTTGGTAGTAACACATAACAGGAGCTGTGAATCCATGTCTAAAGTACAATGTATGTGAAAAATAACACAAAGAAATGAATGCCCAATAGTTTGACAAAGACTAGTGGTTGAATTAGTGTATGGAAAGTGTTAAAACACCTGCATTTGAAATACCCTAGGATGTCTACTTTTCAAAAATATATGGTTTTATGGGGGTAAATTACATTGGCCGGCTTCAGAAATGTCTTAAATAGAACATGGGTGCATGGGATGTGAAAATGGGAAGTGTAAAAAATGGAATGCGCTTCCTAAAAATAAGGCCTTCTAGCCCCCAGAGAACCCAACACACCTATACATGGGTGGTATCACTGTACTCAGGAGATGTTGTTGAACACATATTGAGGTGTTTTTTGGCAGTAACATATAACAGGAACTGAGAATCCATGCCTAAAGTACAATGTGTGTGAAAAATAACACAAAAAAATGACTACCCAAAAGTTTGACAAAGACTGGTGGTTAAATAAGTTCATGGAAAGTGTGAAAATACCAGCATTTCAAATACCCTAGGGGGTCTACTTCTCAAAAATATATGGTTTTATGGGGGTAAATTTCATTGACCGGCTTCAGAAATGTCCCAAATAGGACATGGGTGCATGATGACCGATGTGAAAATTCCAAGTTGAAAAACTGGAATGCGCTTCCTAAAAATAAGGCCTTCTAGCCCCCAGAGAACCCAACACACCTATACATGGGTGGTATCAATGTACTCAGGAGATGTTGTTGAACACATATTGAGGTGTTTTTTTGCAGTAACACATAACAGGAACTGAGAATCCATGCCTAAAGTACAATGTGTGTGAAAAATAACACAAAAAAATGACTACCCAAAAGTTTGACAAAGACTGGTGGTTAAATAAGTTCATGGAAAGTGTGAAAATACCAGCATTTCAAATACCCTAGGGGGTCTACTTCTCAAAAATATATGGTTTTATGGGGGTAAATTTCATTGACCGGCTTCAGAAATGTCCCAAATAGGACATGGGTGCATGATGACCGATGTGAAAATTCCAAGTTGAAAAACTGGAATGCGCTTCCTAAAAATAAGGCCTTCTAGCCCCCAGAGAACCCAACACACCTATACATGGGTGGTATCACTGTACTCAGGAGATGTTGTTGAACATATATTGAGGTGTTTTTTGGCAGTAACACATAACAGGAACTGAGAATCCATGCCTAAAGTACAATGTGTGTGAAAAATAACACAAAAAAATGACTACCCAAAAGTTTGACAAAGACTGGTGGTTAAATAAGTTCATGGAAAGTGTGAAAATACCAGCATTTCAAATACCCTAGGGGGTCTACTTCTCAAAAATATATGGTTTTATGGGGGTAAATTTCATTGACCGGCTTCAGAAATGTCCCAAATAGGACATGGGTGCATGATGACCGATGTGAAAATTCCAAGTTGAAAAACTGGAATGTGCTTCCTAAAAATAAGGCCTTCTAGCCCCCAGAGAACCCAACACACCTATACATGGGTGGTATCACTGTACTCAGGAGATGTTGTTGAACACATATTGAGGTGTTTTTTGGCAGTAACACATAACAGGAACTGAGAATCCATGCCTAAAGTACAATGTGTGTGAAAAATAACACAAAAAAATGACTACCCAAAAGTTTGACAAAGACTGGTGGTTAAATACGTTCATGGAAAGTGTGAAAATACCAGCATTTCAAATACTCTAGGGGGTCTACTTCTCAAAAATATATGGTTTTATGGGGGTAAATTTCATTGACCGGCTTCAGAAATGTCCCAAATAGGACATGGGTGCATGATGACCGATGTGAAAATTCCAAGTTGAAAAACTGGAATGCGCTTCCTAAAAATAAGGCCTTCTAGCCCCCAGAGAACCCAACACACCTATACATGGGTGGTATCACTGTACTCAGGAGATGTTGTTGAACACATATTGAGGTGTTTTTTGGCAGTAACACATAACAGGAACTGAGAATCCATGCCTAAAGTACAATGTGTGTGAAAAATAACACAAAAAAATGACTACCCAAAAGTTTGACAAAGACTGGTGGTTAAATAAGTTCATGGAAAGTGTGAAAATACCAGCATTTCAAATACCCTAGGGGGTCTACTTCTCAAAAATATATGGTTTTATGGGGGTAAATTTCATTGACCGGCTTCAGAAATGTCCCAAATAGGACATGGGTGCATGATGACCGATGTGAAAATTCCAAGTTGAAAAACTGGAATGCGCTTCCTAAAAATAAGGCCTTCTAGCCCCCAGAGAACCCAACACACCTATACATGGGTGGTATCACTGTACTCAGGAGATGTTGTTGAACACATATTGAGGTGTTTTTTGGCAGTAACACATAACAGGAACTGAGAATCCATGCCTAAAGTACAATGTGTGTGAAAAATAACACAAAAAAATGACTACCCAAAAGTTTGACAAAGACTGGTGGTTAAATAAGTTCATGGAAAGTGTGAAAATACCAGCATTTCAAATACCCTAGGAGGTCTACTTCTCAAAAATATATGGTTTTATGGGGGTAAATTTCATTGACCGGCTTCAGAAATGTCCCAAATAGGACATGGGTGCATGATGACCGATGTGAAAATTCCAAATTGAAAAACTGGAATGCGCTTCCTAAAAATAAGGCCTTCTAGCCCCCAGAGAACCCAACACACCTATACATAGGTGGTATCACTGTACTCAGGAGATGTTGTTGAACACATATTGAGGTGCTTTTTGGCAGTAACACATAACAGGAACTGAGAATCCATGCCTAAAATACAATGTGTGTGAAACATAACACAAAAAAATGACTACCCAAAAGTTTGACAAAGACTGGTGGTTGAATTAGTGCATGGAAAGTGTTAAAATACCAGCATTTGAAATACCCTAGGGTGTCTACTTTTCAAAAATATATGGTTTGATGGGGGTAAATTCCATTGGCCAGCTTCAGAAATGTCCCAAATAGGACATGGGTGCATGATGACCGATGTGAAAATTCCAAGTTGAAAAACTGGAATGCGCTTCCTAAAATTAAGGCCTTTTAGCCCCCAGAGAACCCGACACACCTATACATGGGTGGTATCACTGTACTCAGGAGATGTTGTTGAACACATATTGAGGTGTTTTTTGGCAGTAACACATAACAGGAACTGAGAATCCATGCCTAAAGTACAATGTGTGTGAAAAATAACACAAAATAATGACTACCCAAAAGTTTGACAAAGACTGGTGGTTGAATTAGTGCATGGAAAGTGTTAAAATACAAGCATTTGAAATACCCTAGGGTGTCTACTTTTCAAAAATATATGGTTTGATGGGGGTAAATTCCATTGACCAGCTTCAGAAATGTCCCAAATAGGACATGGGTGCATGATGACCGATGTGAAAATTCCAAGTTGAAAAACTGGAATGCGCTCCCTAAAAATAAGAGCTTTTAGCCCCCCGAGAACCCGACACACCTATACATGGGTGGTATCACTGTACCCAAGAGATGCTGCTGAAGACATATGAGGGTGTTATTTGGCAGTAACCCTTAATATTATCAGTAAATGTATTCTTAAATTGCTATTTTGTCAAAAAATCTAATTATTTTTTTTCCCCCCCCAAACTTTGGCATAGATTGGTGGTAAAATGGTTGCATGAAAAAAGTCAAAATACCCCAAGTTTAATACCTTAGGTTGTCTTCTTTTAAAAAATATATACATTTGAAGGGTTATTCAGGGATTCATGACAGATATTGGTGTTACAATGTAACTATCGCCAATTTTGAAAAAACATGGTTTTGAAATAGCAAAGTGCTACTTGTACTTATTGCCCTATAACTTGCAAAAAAAGCAAAGAACATGTAAACATTGGGTATTTATAAACTCAGGACAAAATTTAGAAACTGTTTAGCATTGGTATTTTATGGTGGTTGTAGATGTGTAAGAGATTTTGGGGCTCAAAGTTAGAAAAAGTGCATTTTTTTTCATTTTTTCCTCATATTTTTTTTTTTTTTATAGTAAATTATAAGATATGATGAAAATAATCATATCTTTAGAAATTCCATTTAATGGCGAGAAAAACAGTATATAATATGTGTGGGTACAGTAAATGAGTAAGAGGAAAATTACAGTTAAACACAAACATCGCAGAAATGCAAAAATAGCCTTGGTCCCAGATGGTCAACAAATTGAAAAGTGGTCTGGTCACTAAGGGGTTAAAGGGACATGAAACTCAATTTTTTTTCTTTCATTATTTAGATAGAGAATGCAATTTTAAACAACTTTCCAATTTACTTCAGTTATCTAATTTGCTTCTTTCTCTTGGTATCCTTTATTAAAGCAGCATATGTATTACTGGAAGCTAGTTAATGCATTGGGTGAGCCAAAAACATGAGCTACAGGGAATGCAGAATTATTAGGCAAGTTGTATTTTTGAGGATTAATTTTATTATTGAACAACAACCATGTTCTCAATGAACCCAAAAAACTCATTAATATCAAAGCTGAATAGTTTTGGAAGTAGTTTTTAGTTTGTTTTTAGTTATAGCTATTTTAGGGGGATATCTGTGTGTGCAGGTGACTATTACTGTGCATAATTATTAGGCAACTTAACAAAAAACAAATATATACCCATTTCAATTATTTATTTTTACCAGTGAAACCAATATAACATCTCAACATTCACAAATATACATTTCTGACATTCAAAAACAAAACAAAAACGAATCAGTGACAAATATAGCCACCTTTCTTTGCAAAGACACTCAAAAGCCTGCCATCCATGGATTCTGTCAGTGTTTTGATCTGTTCACCATCAACATTGCGTGCAGCAGCAACCACAGCCTCCTAGACACTGTTCAGAGAGGTGTACTGTTTTCCCTCCTTGTAAATCTCACATTTGATGATGGACCACAGGTTCTCAATGCGGTTCAGATCAGGTTAACAAGGAGGCCATGTCATTAGATTTTCTTCTTTTATACCCTTTCTTGCCAGCCACGCTGTGGAGTACTTGGACGCGTGTGATGGAGCATTGTCCTGCATGAAAATCATGTTTTTCTTGAAGGATGCAGACTTCTTCCTGTACCACTGCTTGAAGAAGGTGTCTTCCAGAAACTGGCAGTAGGACTGGGAGTTGAGCTTGACTCCATCCTCAACCCGAAAAGGCCCCACAAGCTCATCTTTGATGATACCAGCCCAAACCAGTACTCCACCTCCACCTTGCTGGCGTCTGAGTCGGACTGGAGCTCTCTGCCCTTTACCAATCCAGCCACGGGCCCATCCATCTGGCCCATCAAGACTCACTCTCATTTCATCAGTCCATAAAACCTTAGAAAAATCAGTCTTGAGATATTTCTTGGCCCAGTCTTGACATTTCAGCTTGTGTGTCTTGTTCAGTGGTGGTCGTCTTTCAGCCTTTCTTACCTTGGCCATGTCTCTGAGTATTGCACACCTTGTGCTTTTGGGCACTCCAGTGATGTTGCAGCTCTGAAATATGGCCAAACTGGTGGCAAGTGGCATCTTGGCAGCTGCACGCTTGACTTTTCTCAGTTCATGGGTAGTTATTTTGCGCCTTGGTTTTTCCACACGCTTCTTGCGACCCTGTTGACTATTTTGAATGAAACGCTTGATTGTTCGATGATCACGCTTCAGAAGCTTTGCAATTTTAAGAGTGCTGCATCCCTCTGCAAGATATCTCACTATTTTTGACTTTTCTGAGCCTGTCAAGTCCTTCTTTTGACCTATTTTGCCAAAGGAAAGGAAGTTGCCTAATAATTATGCACACCTGATATAGGGTGTTGATGTCATTAGACCACACCCCTTCTCATTACAGAGATGCACATCACCTAATATGCTTAATTGGTAGTAGGCTTTCGAGCCTATACAGCTTGGAGTAAGACAACATGCATAAAGAGGATGATGTGGTCAAAATACTAATTTGCCTAATAATTCTGCACTCCCTGTATATATGTGTAGCCACCAATAAGCAGCTCTTGAACCTACCTAGGTATCCTTTTCAATTATGGATTCCAAGAGAAAAAAAAGAGAGAGAATAGCAGTAAATTGGAAAGTGTGTAAAATCACAAGCTCTGAATCATGAAAGAAAAAAAATGGGTTTCATGTCCCTTTAAATATATCCGACAGTAGTATCATATGTAGTATATTACATTAGTATGCAAATTAATTAGGTTTAGGACTATCAAATTACAACATACATTCTGTGAATCACACTGCAATATTGGATTGCAATATTCTTTGTTGGGCTAACTTTGAATCCAAATTACTCAAAGCAAGGGATATAAAACACATTTTCTTTATAAATACATAGGCTTATATCAGTAAGCAAATACTCGGCTAGATTTAGAGTTTTGTCGGTAACGACCCGCGTATCTAGTGCTGGCTTTTTTCTGGCCGCACCTTTAAAATAACTCTGGTATTGAGAGTCCACAGAATGGCTGCGTTAGGCTCCAAAAAAGGAGCGTATAGCATATTTAACGCAACTTCAACTCTCGATACCAGAGTTGCTTACGGACGCGGTCAGCCTCAAAAACGTGCTCGTGCACGATTCCCCCATAGGAAACAATGGGGCTGTTTGAGCTGAAAAAAAAACCTAACACCTGCAAAAAAGCCGCGTTCAGCTCCTAACGCAGCCCCATTGTTTCCTATGGGGAAACACTTCCTACGTCTGCACCTAACACTCTAACATGTACCCCGAGTCTAAACACCCACTAACCTTACACTTATTAACCCCTATTCTGCCGCCCCCGCTATCGCTGACCCCTGTATATTATTTTTAACCCCTAATCTGCCGCTCCGTAAACCGCCGCTACTTACATTATCCCTATGTACCCCTAATCTGCTGCCCCTAACACCGCCGACCCCTATATTATATTTATTAACCCCTAATCTGACCCCCACAACGTCGCCTCCACCTGCCTACACTTATTAACCCCTAATCTGCCGAGCGGACCGCACCGCTATTATTATAAAGTTATTAACCCCTAATCCGCCTCACTAACCCTGTAATAAATAGTATTAACCCCTAATCTGCCCTCCCTAACATCGCCGACACCTAACTTCAATTATTAACCCCTAATCTGCCGACTGGAGCTCACCGCTATTCTAATAAATGTATTAACCCCTAAAGCTAAGTCTAACCCTAACACTAACACCCCCCTAACTTAAATATAATTTAAATCTAACGAAATTAATTAACTCTTATTAAATAAATTATTCCTATTTAAAGCTAAATACTTACCTGTAAAATAAATCCTAATATAGCTACAATATAAATTATAATGATATTATAGCTATTTTAGGATTAATATTTATTTTACAGGTAACTTTGTATTTATTTTAACCAGGTACAATAGCTATTAAATAGTTAAGAACTATTTAATAGCTAAAATAGTTAAAATAATTACAAATTTACCTGTAAAATAAATCCTAACCTAAGTTACAATTAAACCTAACACTACACTATCAATAAATACATTAAATAAAATACCTATAATTATCTACAATTAAACCTAACACTACACTATCAATAAATAAATTAGTTAAATACAATTCCTACAAATAAATACAATGAAATAAACTAACTAAAGTACAAAAAATAAAAAAGAACTAAGTTACAAAAAATAAAAAAATATTTACAAACATTAGAAATATATTACAACAATTTTAAACTAATTACACCTACTCTAAGCCCCCTAATAAAATAACAAAGCCCCCCAAAATAAAAAAATGCCCTACCCTATTCTAAATTACTAAAGTTCAAAGCTCTTTTACCTTACCAGCCCTGAACAGGGCCCTTTGCGGGGCATGCCCCAAAGAATTCAGCTCTTTTGCATGTAAATAAAAACATACAATAACCCCCCCAACATTACAACCCACCACCCACATACCCCTAATCTAACCCAAACCCCCTTAAATAAACCTAACACTAAGCCCCTGAAGATCTCCCTACCTTGAGTCGTCTTCACCCAGCCGAGCCAAATTCTTCATCCAAGCGGAGCAAGAAAAGGTCCTCCATCCGGTAGAAGTCTTCATCCAAGCGGGGCAGAAGAGGTCTTCCATCCGATTGAAGTCTTCATCCAAGCGGCATCTTCTATCGTCATCCATCCGGAGCGGAGCGGCAGCATCCTGAAGACCTCCGACGCGGAACATCCTTCCTGGCCGACGACTGAACGACGAATGACGGTTCCTTTAAATGACGTCATCCAAGATGGCGTCCCTCGAATTCCGATTGGCTGATAGGATTCTATCAGCCAATCGGAATTAAGGTAGGAAAATTCTGATTGGCTGATGGAGTCAGCCAATCAGAATCAAGTTCAATCCGATTGGCTGATCCAATCAGCCAATCAGATTGAGCTCGCATTCTATTGGCTGATCGGAACAGCCAATAGAATGCGAGCTCAATCTGATTGGCTGATTGGATCAGCCAATCGGATTGAACTTGATTCTGATTGGCTGATTCCATCAGCCTATCAGAATATTCCTACCTTAATTCCGATTGGCTGATAGAATCCTATCAGCCAATCGGAATTCGAGGGACACCATCTTGGATGACGTCATTTAAAGGAACCGTCATTCGTCGTTCAGTCGTCGGCCAGGATGGATGTTCCGCGTCGGAGGTCTTCAGGATGCTGCCGCTCCGGATGGATGACGATAGAAGATGCCGCTTGGATGAAGACTTCAATCGGATGGAAGACCTCTTCTGCCCCGCTTGGATGAAGACTTCTACCGGATGGAGGACCTCTTCTTGCTCCGCTTGGATGAAGAATTTGGCTCGGCTGGGTGAAGACGACTCAAGGTAGGGAGATCTTCAGGGGCTTAGTGTTAGGTTTATTTAAGGGGGGGTTTGGGATAGATTAGGTGTATGTGGGTGGTGGGTTGTAATGTTGGGGGGGGGTATTGTATGTTTTTTTTTACAGGCAAAAGAGCTGAATTTCTTGGGGCATGCCCCGCAAAGGGCCCTGTTCAGGGCTGGTAAGGTAAAAGAGCTTTGAACTTTAGTAATTTAGAATAGGGTAGGGCATTTTTTTATTTTGGGGGTCTTTGTTATTTTATTAGGGGGCTTAGAGTAGGTGTATTTAGTTTAAAATTGTTGTAATATTTTTCTAATGTTTGTAAATATTTTTTTATTTTTTGTAACTTAGTTCTTTTTTATTTTTTGTACTTTAGTTATTTTATTTCATTGTATTTATTTCTAGGAATTGTATTTAATTTATTTATTGATAGTGTAGTGTTAGGTTTAATTGTAGATAATTATAGGTATTTTATTTGATTAATTTATTGATAGTGTAGTGTTAGGTTTAATTGTAACTTAGGTTAGGATTTATTTTACAGGTAAATTTGTAACTATTTTAGCTATTAAATAGTTCTTAACTATTTAATAGCTATTGTACCTGGTTAAAATAAATACAAAGTTACCTGTAAAATAAATATAAATCCTAAAATAGCTATAATATAAATATAATTTATATTGTAGCTATATTAGGATTTATTTTACAGGTAAGTATTTAGCTTTAAATAGGAATAATTTATTTAAGAAGAGTTAATTAATTTCGTTAGATTAAAATTATATTTAACTTAGGGGGGTGTTAGTGTTAGGGTTAGACTTAGCTTTAGGGGTTAATATATTTATTAGAATAGCGGTGAGCTCCAGTCGGCAGATTAGGGGTTAATAATTGAAGTTAGGTGTCGGCGATGTTAGGGAGGGCAGATTAGGGGTTAATACTATTTATTATAGGGTTAGTGAGGCGGATTAGGGGTTAATAACTTTATTATAGCAGCGGTGCGGTCCGCTCGGCAGATTAGGGGTTAATAAGTGTAGGCAGGTGGAGGCGACGTTGAGGGGGGCAGATTAGGGGTTAATAAATATAATATAGGGGTCGGCGGTGTTAGGGGCAGCAGATTAGGGGTACATAGCTATAATGTAGGTGGCGGCTCTTTGCGGTCGGCAGATTAGGGTTTAATTATTGTAGGTAGCTGGCTGCGACGTTGTGGGGGGCAGGTTAGGGGTTAATAAATATAATATAGGGGTCGGCGGTGTTAGGGGCAGCAGATTAGGGGTACATAAGTATAACGTAGGTGGCGGTCGGCAGATTAGGGGTTAAAAAAATTTAATCGAGTGTCGGCGATGTGGGGGGGCCTCGGTTTAGGGGTACATAGGTAGTTTATGGGTGTTAGTGTACTTTAGAGCACAGTAGTTAAGAGCTTTATAAACCGGCGTTAGCCCAGAAAGCTCTTAACTACTGACTTTTTTCTGCGGCTGGAGTTTTGTCGTTAGATTTCTAACGCTCACTTCAGACACGACTCTAAATACCGGAGTTAGAAAGATCCCATTGAAAAGATAGGATACGCAATTGACGTAAGGGGATCTGCGGTATGGAAAAGTCGCGGCTGAAAAGTGAGCGTTAGACCCTTTTTTGAATGACTCCAAATACCGGCGGTAGCCTAAAACCAGCGTTAGGAGCCTCTAACGCTGGTTTTCACGGCTACCGCCAAACTCCAAATCTAGGCCACTATGTTGTATTAAACATTTTGGCTATTGATAAATTGTAGTAAAAGGATTTTAATTTGTTTTTCAAAAAGTTCAGACTTGGCTGACAAGTTATTTTATAGCAACGTAACAGAAATGTCTTGTAATTATAAGGTGTTTACTAACTGCCAATACCCCCACCACAAACTACCTCTAATCTATTAACCCGCTAACCCACCAATACCCCCACTGCAAATTACCCTTAATCTACCTAAACCCCTAAAAGCTGCACCCCCCCCCCTCATGGCCCCTAAGTTACAACAAATAAAAAAGAAAAATACTAGCATTACCAAAAAATAGAAAACACCTTACTAAAAAATAAAAAAACACTACTAAAAATAAAAAACCTTAAACAGTAAAGCTTATCTTAAAACTAATGTCCCCTTTTAAAAAAGCCCACCCCAAAATAAAAAAACTATAATAACACTAAAACCTACTCTAAAAATTGCGCTGAAAAGGCATTTGTCATACAGTGTCCTAGTTGAAGTCAGCTCTTTTACATCAAAAATACCCCACACTAAATCTAAAGTAACCCCCACAACATGGATGTAGATGGAAGAGGAGCGCTGCCTTAGAGAAGCAGCCTCCCCAGCTAGGAGCCAGATTCAAGATTGGTGAGTAGAAACTTTGGTTTCTAGAGTTAGGGCTTTTTTTTGGGGGGGGGGGTTAGTTTAGGGTTAGCGAAATAGCTTAATCACTGATGTCCTTTTCAGAGCATCTTTTTTAGGATAGGGGTTATTATTTTTTAACAAAAGAAATAAATCACTGATTCCCTTTTCAGGGCATCTTTTTTTAGGAAGAGGGATTTTTAAAGATAGTTTTTTTGGGGGGTTACTTTGTTTTAAGTATAGGGATTTGTTTTATGCAAAAGAGGTAATCACTTCAACTAGGACACTGCCTAACAAATGCCTATTTCAGTGGTGTCACTAGGGTGTGCGGGGGGTGCAGACTGCACCTGGGTGACACCCTTCTGGGGGCGACACCACCAGGCAGGAGCTTACTCTACTCGGAGTACTCCTCCTGCAATGGTGTCACCTCACATGGCCTCGGGCTCCCTTGAGGTGCTGGCACTGCATCCAGATAATATTATTATATGTCCATGATGCAGGGCTGATTCTGCCCCGTTAACTCAGTACCTTTGCTGTGATCCAGGCCCCGCCCCCTTCCACTAGCACGTGCGGGCCTCTCTGCAGACAGGAGGAAGAACTGCACAGTGAGAAGCTCTGGTAGGCAGAAGTGGTTTTTAGGCTTGCCTCGCGCTACACGCTACAGGTACATTATTTAATTGTATTTTTCTATTTAAATTGTGAAAGGAAGTTATTACATGAGGGTTGATGTGGGGGGAGCAATATTGATGGTTTTCTCCTCTGCTGTCATCCAGAAATGCATCAATCATGTGAAGCTGCTTTATCTCCTCTCTTGCTCCCTCTGTACCCTGCTGAAATTAAATAAAGTAGAAGTCCCGGTAGGCTGAATGCACCTAGAGAAGTTCTTGGAAGCAGACAGGCATCCCGCTGTATGAGTGTTGGCTTCTCATGTACATTCAGAGTGGATCAACAAGAATTTTGTTTTTTTTATTTGCCATGTAATGGTGTTAGAGATCAAAGAGCTTTCAGGAGATGTGGGGTCTCAGTGAGTAGCGACTGTTATTGCACAGCTCAGTGAGTTTTGTACACACTGTGTGCTTATGATTTATGGCCCACTTCTAAAAAAAAGCAACGGCAGGGCAGAAAGATTTTTTTAGTTTTTTTGACAGTGGCAACTACCCTGATGATTATCTTTAGATTATGTTTTTAAGCAATTGTGATGCTTTTTTTGTTTGTTGTAGGGAGCTGTAACTGGGGACCCAAAAAAAGTTGTACAATGCAGATCTGACAGTTGTTTAGGCTTTCAATGGCACCACTGCATATTTAAATTTCCCAGCCAGGCTTCTGTAGCTTTGGCAATCCCCAGAGTTTATGCAACTTTTCCCTCCTCTACCATCTACCCACGTGCAGTTCTGGTAGTTAGAGAAGCTCAGTTTGTGTTTGTCATGTCTCTGTATCTGTATTTATATATCTGTGTCTCTTAGGGTTGCCACCTTTTGCCCAGAAAATTCCTGGACACTTTTTAAGTGGGTGTGGATAGGGTGTGGCTTGGGAAGTGGCTTGGGCGTGGCTTGGGGCGTGGCTTCTCGCGGCCTCAAATTAATTACGATATATATATATATATATATATATATATATATATACACACATACATACACACACAGTATATATATATATATAATATATATATAATATATATATATATATAATATATATATATATATATATATAATATGTATAATATATATATAATATATATATATATTATATATAATATATATATAATATATATATATATATAATATATATATATATATATATATATATATAAATATATAATTAATGTAGACATACTAAGTGCACTATATGTAAATACATGGTCGGGCAAATGGTTTATACATTGTACGTACCTCGTCCTGACCTCTGTGCTGTTACCTAACGGGACCGGCATCGGCTCGCTGCCTGCACCTGCACCTCTGCTGTGTTTGACCGCGCTAATAAATTTGCGCACAAGGTTATGAGCATCACACACAGCTGCGCAGCCGCAGCACTTGACAAATCCCCTCCAGGCCTGCCTGTTAGCCCACCAATACTGAGTCTCGACCCTCTTCCCCCTCCCACACACACTCCAGGCTCTGTATCTCCTCCTGGGCTAAGAGCTCCCCTTGGCAGCTAATTTTTTTGAATCTGTGTTTAGCTTACTCCTGCTTGCTGCGCCAGGGGAGCTCTTAGCCCGGGACATTTAAGGGTATTTCCGGGACACGGGACACAGAACGCTCAACCGGGACTGTCCCGGGGAAACCGGGGCGGGTGGCAACCCTAGTGTCACTGCATATTTGTCTGTGTCACTGCCTCTGTGAGTCAGTGTGTCTGTGTGTGTGTCTATGTTTCTGTGTGACTTTCTGTGTAAGTATGTGCCTGTGTGTGTCACTGTTTCTGTGTGTGTCTGTGTCTTTGTTTATGTGTGTATATATATATATTTATATATATATGTGTGTGTGTGTGTGTAAATAAATATATATATATATATGTGTGTGTGTGTGTGTAAATATATAATGTGTGTGTGTGTGTGTGTATATATATATATATATATATATATATATATATATATATATATATATATATATATATATATATATATATATATATATATATAAACAAAAAGATATGATAACTGCTCTATCCTAATGTCCTGTAAGGAAACATATCAGAAATAAACAAACAAATATCCTAATTAAAACAAGATAATGTAACAAATTCTCAAATAGTAAATGCAAATTATGCAATGTCCACAAGAATATATTCAATCTGGAGATAGGCAGCTGAAACAGATGATTGTGTGAAGGCTCCCCCACTATGCCTCCACAAGATGAGTATGTATAGAAGTATTTTGTTCTGCGCCTTTCTTCTGTGGAAGTATAATGATAATAATATATAATATTATTATTATCATTATACTTCCACAGAAGAAAGGCGCAGAACAAAATACTTTTATACATATATATATATATATATATATATATATATATATATATATATATATATATATATATATATATATATATATAGATATATACAGTATACCACAAAAGTGAGTACACCCCTCACATTTTTGTAAATATTTTATTATATCTTTTCATGTGTCAACACTGAAGAAATGACACTTTGCTACAATGTAAAGTAGTGAGTGTACAGCCTGTATAACAGTGTAAATTTGCTGTCCCCTCAAAATACCTCAACACACAGCCATTAATGTCTAAACCGTTGGCAACAAAAGTGAGTACACCCCTAAGTGGAAATGTCCAAATTGGGCACAAATAGCCATTTTCCCTCCCCGGTGTCATGTGACTCGTTAGTGTTACAAGGTCTCAGGTGTGAATGGGGAACAGGTGTGTTAAATTTGGTGTTATCGCTCTCACACTCTCTCATACTGGCCACTGGAAGTTCAACATGGCACCTCATGGCAAAGAACTCTCTGAGGATCTGAAAAAAAGAATTGTTGCTTTACATAAAGATGGCCTATGCTATAAGAAGATTGCCAAGACCCTGAAACTGAGCTGCAGCATGGTCGGCAAGACCATACAGTGGTTTCACAGGACAGGTTCCACTCAGAACATGCCTCGCCATGGTCGACCAAAGAAGTTGAGTGCACGTGCTCAGTTTCATATCCAGAGGTTGTCTTTGGGAAATAGAATGATGAGTGCTGCCAGCATTGCTGCAGAGGTTGGAGGGGTAGTGAGTCAGCCTGCCAGCGCTCAGACCATACACCGCACACTGTATCAAATTGGTCTGCATGGCTGTCATCCCAGAAGGAAGCCTCTTCTAAAGGTGATGCACAAGAAAGCCTGCAAACAGTTTGCTGAAGACAAGCAGACTAAGGACATGGATTACTGGAACCATGTCCTATGGTCCGATGAGCCCAAGATAAACGTATTTGGTTCAGATGGTGTCACGCGTGTATGGCGGCAACCAGGTGAGGAGTACAAAGACAAGTGTGTCTTGCCTACAGTCAAGCATGGTGCTGGGAGTGTCATGTTCTGGGCATGCATGAGTGCCACCGGCACTGGGGAGCTACAGTTCATTGAGGGAACCATGAATGACAACATGTACTGTGACATACTGAAGTAGAGCATTATCCCCTCCTTTGGAGACTGGGCCGCAGGGCAGTATTCCAACATGATAACGACCCCAAACATACCTCGAAGACGACCACTGCCTTGCTAAAGAAGCTGAGGGTAAAGGTGATGGACTGGCCAAGCATGTCTCCAGACCTAAACCCTATTGAGCATCTGTGGGGCATCCTCAAACGTAAGGTGGGGGAGCGCTCCGTGATTTTGTCATGGAGGAGTGGAAGAGGACTCCAGTGGTAACCTGTGAAGCTCTGGTGAACTCCATGCCCAAGAGGGTTAAGGCAGTGCTGGAAAATAATGGTGGCCACACAATTTGTACATTCCCACTTAGGGCTGTACTCACTTTTGTTGCCAACGATTTAGACATTAATGGCTGTGTGTTGAGTTATTTTGAGGGGACAGCAAATTTACACTGTTATACAGGTTGTACACTCACTACTTTACATTGTAGCAAAGTGTCATTGCTTCAGTATTGTCACATGAAAAATATGAGGGGTGTACTCACTTTTGTGAGATCCTGTGTATATATAAATATTTTTATATATATATATATATATATATATATATACACTATATATATATATATATATATATATATATATATATATATATATATATATATATATATATATATATATATATATATATATATATATATATATATATATATATATATATATTTGTCTGTGTGTTTCATTCAATTCAGAAAATAGGCTCACAAAATTATCAGCTCCAGGCGCATGAAGCCCTCAATCTGAAACTGGCAGCATCACTACAGTGCATTGTCAACATCTAGATAGGAGAAACCCAGTGGAGGAAGGGAAAAAACATAATCTGTCTACGCACATGACATTGCATAGTATACGCAACGTGCATAGCCAGATTCTGTTTTCCTCGCGGTGCTGAGCTGTATCCTGCTCTGTTCTCTGTCCAATTGGGGGGGTGACATCATGAGTTACCGCACCGGGTGACACCAACCCTAGTAACGCCACTGGCCTATTTCTGGGTCATTTTTAGAGTAGATTTTAGTGGGTGGGGGGTGGGTTTAGGGGTGGGCTTTTTTTAAGGGGACTTTAGTTTTAGTATAGGTCTTACTGGTTGTTTTTTTTTATTTTTATTAATTTTTTCTTTTTTTAATGCTATTGTATTTTAATTTTTTTGTAATAGTAGTGTTTTGTAACTTAGGGGGTGTAAGGTTAGGGAGTTCTTCCTCCGCGGCAGAAGGAAAGCCCAGGTGGAGAAGGTGTCCAGGGCATTATAGCCCCCCGGCCCGGCTTTGCCGTCACCCGTGGGGGTAATGACAGTTTAGGGGTTAATGGTTAAGGGGTTAATATAAATGGGCATTATGGTAGATATGGTATTAATATTGTAGCAGTGTTAGGTTGCACTGAGGGTGAGGGTACGTAAGGGGATAATAGTTTAGAGCAGTGGTTCTCAACCAAAGTGACCTCAAGGCCCGGTAAATTTTAGCTGGACATGTCCAGGGCCAGGTAGATAGATTATACATATATATATATATATATATATATATATATATATATATATATATATATATATATATATATATATATATATTAAGCAGCAGGGATTTGCCCTATCAGTACAGTAACTAAGCAGTTCAGTGTGGGTTTAGAGGGGGCCCTGGAGTGTGGGGGGTCCTGCCGAGGGTCTGTCGCTGTGAGGGCCATGGAGTGTGAGGTCTGGTCCTGGAGGTTGGGGGCCCTTTCTTTGGCCCTTAATGTTGGGAGTCCTGGCTCTGGAGGTTGATGGGCCTGTTGGGATTAGGGCAGGGAGGCTACCATGTTCATTTGCATACATTTGAATACATTTGGGTCAGTGTGAGACAGTTTTCCTGGGGCCTTGATTGGTCTCAGTCTGCCCCTGGTGTGCAGTGGGGTAAGAGTGTGCAGTGGGGGCATGACAGGTCAGGGCCCACCAGCAGGGCTATCACGGTCCGGTACTGGGCCACGGCCCGGCTGTTGAGAAACCAGGGTTTAGAGGAGCATTATACTCTATGTATATATAATGTATCCATTGTATATTATAATGCAAAATTATTGTATTTTTTTTAAACATGTGGGTTTTTAAAAAAAAAAAAGCAATTACATTTATCAGTTTGTTATAAAAGTCAGTAGCCGCTACTTTGAATTTTTAAATAACTGCATTTGTTTAACTTTGCAATGTTAAACATTATGACGTTTTGTAAAACTATTAAGTTGCAACCACTGTCTTTTATGACAAATTTATATAACTAAAAATAAATATTATTATAATAAAAAAATTTAAAAATGCAAAAAAAATAACTGCTCTTTAAAATCGAAAATATAATTACAATACAAATTGTACAATAAGATACATATAAATGATACATTGTAAATACATGTATCAACATAGCTCCTATTGTTTTAATAGAAAGGTTTTGCTATGTTTTTTTGCCTTTGTTAGCAAGGCAGATTGCAGACATGAAGTAGATATAGGTGTTCTGTGGGAGTTAGCTGTCTGCATTTTAATGGGGAAACATCCCCGGTAGTACAATATATTTAAAACGCTGCCCTGCAGGTTAGGTACAGGTTTTCAGTCATATTTCTGTGGCAAGATTTTCCAGGGTGAGGCAGGTAGTGTAGGTTTAGTTACAGTTAAGTTAGATATGCATTATTTGAAGTGTTCCCACACAGAAACCTCTTTTTGTTTCATTAAACGCATTGTCTGTGCTGTGTAGGAACACTTCAAATACAGCCCCACACACACACAAATGTATTCCTTTTTTTTTTTCTTCTTTTTTTTTTTAATAGTAGTCTTATAATTGGTGAAAATAAGTTTTGACCCTTTCATTGGTTGAAATTGATCTCATACTGTGCATTAGTGTACACTGACTCAGTTTTTAGAGTGTTTATATAGAAGACAAAGAGTTGGGGTACAGTCACAATTCAGTGATTGCAACCCATTAATCTTTACTTAAAAGTGATAGTTTATGTTGGCATCTGCAATATTGTGTGCAAGAAAATGCACATTAATGATGATTTGAAGACCGACCCTCATTGGTGTAAATCCTTCAGGTAGCATAGGAACTCTGAGGAAGTTAAACATCACTGATCACAAGTGCAAAGAACTGAGAATTCTCAGTTTGGGAGCTCTGCGCCCATTATCAATCACATAGCTTTTTGTTTCCTTTTAATGTCCCAGTTTCAAAAGTTAAACCAGGGACAATCTAATACAGACATTCTGTACCCACCATTGTGGTGATTACTGTGTGGTTTCTGTCATGATTTGTACTAATAAAGAAGAAAGATTCTTTATGCCATGTGCCTTTTGAAACGTTTTGCTGTATATGGACGCTGGACTGAGTGCAGAGGCATATCATATTTGCGGTATTGCTTGGTGTTAGAATCAAAGACAAAGCTCTCTGCACGCTCCAGGAATTAGCTCCAGTGTTTCAACGTGTGTTATATCTATCTTAACATGGGTACATATTGGTACCCTTGCATATTGTACCTTTCAAATGCAAATATGTACCTTTGATTGGACCTCAATGCTATGGTACCATAATGTACCCTTAAAAATGGTTAAAATTTGGCCTTTTAAGGGTACTGCCCCAGTGAAAAGTCCTTTGTACCCCATGATGGCAAATTTGTACTCAATATTAAAAATGCTGTTCCATCAAATTTATTACATAACAATCAAACATGCATACACCTACTGTGTTCTTGATCAGATAATATTACAATAGGAACACAACAGTTTGATAAGTTAAGAAAGTATAGCCAAATAGCAGGTCCTACGACTGCTACTGAAATTTCTGAAAGAACCAGGCAAAACAAATAGTTCCTAAAGGAGATACTCAAAATGCTTTATTTCACTCTGTATCAGACTCTAACAACACCCTATTTAACTTAGGGTGACACGCCACATAAAACTTAAACATATAGAAACAACATAATAATAATAATAATAAAATATAACTCTTATGAAAGGAAGGGGGATTCAGGGGAGGGATAAACGATAAAACTCACAAACATTCATGAATTGTTACTCTATGCAAAAAATATGCAAATTAGTCTTTTTCCCCAGTACACATTTTGGTGATGAACCTTCTACCAATAGATGGAGCTGTGGTGTGTTACACAATGTCCATGTATATGTGACTGGGGAAAGGTTACAATTTAATTTTTTTATTTTTTTAAAACAGGTTCGTAAACAGCTTTTGCTTATATTATAGAATTTAAAATGATTTTTTTTCTTTGTAATTTAAGTTAATATAACTAAATATAAACATTCAAATGTTAAGTGTTTGTGTGCTTTTTAGAACCAGCAACACAGTGTTATTGAAGATATGGGTTAAGTATTTTTTGTTGCCTCGCCCACCTCTGGCATATTACCAACAACCATTGAACATTAATTATTTATTTGTACAACATGTATGTTGAATTAATTTTTGGTGATTACCAATTATGTGTTCATTGAATAATTGAGGTGCACAAATTATATGGACTTGCAGGATTTGGCAGCCTTGAACCACCCATCCCCCTCAACCTTTTAGTCACACAAGTGATTGTACCTTTTTGGGGGGATTAAATGGTACAGACATGGACCCTTTGAGATTTGAAAACATATTTCTACCTTATTTAGCCATAAATGGTACATATTAGTTCCTTAAAGTGAATGTCAAGTCACGTTCACCACTCTACCTCATCTTGTTAATTACCTAAAATAAACGTTAGTTTAATTCATCATTTTTTTATAATTTAAGACTAAAACCATAATCGAAGGATTTATAACCCTACTTCGCTTACTTTCTTCCTCTGCCCGCCATCTTGTCCCTCGTATCTAATTTGATTGACATTGCCCTTAACGAATTATAGCTCATACCCCGTGGCGTCCAGCCCCTTTTTGCACACGTAACGCGATCAAACTGCGCATGCGTTCCCTAACAAATCGTCATTGACAATCCATGCTCGTTCACATGTAGCGCATGTGCAAACAATTCCGAACACCTAACGCATGCACAATGTCTATCTACCTGTCAACTGCGGTCCGCGATCCCCCGCCGCAATCCCTAATAAAGTGTTTAACCCCTAAACCGCCGCTCCCGGACCCCGCCGCTACCTAATAAAGTTATTAACCCCTTAACCGCCGCCATCTACCTTAGCTACCCCACCGCCATCTACCCCTGCACCATCTACCCCATCTACCCCGCCGACATATACCCCGCCGCCATCTACCCCATCTACCCCGCCGCCATCTACCCCATCTACCCCGCCAACATCTACCCCATCTACCCCGCTGCCATCTACCCCACCGCCATCTACCCCGCCGCCATCTACCCCATCTACCCCGCCGACATCTACCCCGCCGACATCTACCCCATCTACCCCGCCGCCATCTACCCCGCCGCCATCTACCCCATCTACCCCGCCGACATCTACCCCGCCCCCATCTACCCCGCCGCCATCTACCCCATCTACCCCGCCGCCATCTACCCCATCTACCCCGCCGACATCTACCCCATCCACCCCGCCGACATCTACCCCGCCGACATCTACCCCATCTACCCTGCCGCCATCTACCCCATCTACCCCGCCGCCAGCTACCTTAGCTACCCCGCCGCCATTTACCTTACCTACCCCGCCGCCATCTACCTTACCTACCCTGCCGCCATCTACCCCGCCGCCATCTACCTTAGCTACCCCGCTGCCATCTATCTTACCTACCCCGCCGCCATCTATCTTACCTACCCCGCCGCCATCTATTTTAAAAATATTAACCCCTAATTTAATCCCCCTACACCGCCGCCAGCTATACTAACTATATTAACCCTAATTATATTAGGGTTAATATAGTTAATATAGTTATTATATTATATATATTAACTCTATCAACCCTAATTATATTAAGGTTAATATACTTAATATCGTTATTATATTATCTATATATTAAGTATAATAACCCTATCTAACTCTAACATACCTAACTAAACTCTTATTAAAATAAATCTAATATTAATATTATTAATGAAAATATTCCTATTTAAAACTAAATACTTACCTATAAAATAAACCCTAAGATAGCTACAATGTAATTAATAATTACATTGTAGCTATTTTAGGGTTTATATTTATTTTACAGGCAACTTTGTATTTATTTTAACTAGGTACAATAGCTTTTAAATAGTTATTTACTATTTAATCGCTACCTAGTTAAAATAATTACCAATGTACCTGTAAAATAAATCCTAACCTAAGTTACAAATATACCTACGCTATCAATAAATGAAATAAACTACAAATATCTAAACTAAAATACAATAAATTAAACTAAACTAAATTACCAAAAAAAAAACACTAAATTACAAAAAATAAAAAAAATATTACAAGATTTTTAAGCTAATTACACCTATTTTAAGCCCCCTAATAAAATAATAAAGCCCCCCAAAATAAAAAAATTTCCCTGCCCTATTCTAAATTAAAAAAGTTCAAAGCTCTTTTACCATACCAGCCCTTAAAAGGGCCTTTAGCGGGGCATGCCCCAAAGAAAACTGCTCTTTTGCCTGTAAAGATAAACACAATACCACCCCCAACATTACAACCCACCACCAACATACCCCTATTCTAAACCCACCCAAAGTCCCCTTAAATAAACCTAACACTACTCCCCTGAAGATCTCCCTATCTTGTCTTCACCCAGCCGGCCGAACTCTTCATCCGATCCGGACAATGTCCAATCAAGCAGCAGACAAGTCTTCTTCCATCCGGCGATGTCTTCTTCCATCCGGCGATGTCTTCAAGCAAAGCGGCATCTTCAATCTTCTTTCTTCGCTCCTCCGCCGCGGAGCATCCATCCGGGACGAAGACTAAACGAGGAATAAGGTACCTTTAAATGACGTCATCCAAGATGGCGTCCGTCGAATTCCGATTGGCTGATAGGATTCTATCAGCCAATCGGAATTAAGGTAGAAAAATCTGATTGGCTGATTGAATCAGCCAATCAGATTCAAGTTCAATCCGATTGGCTGAACCAATCAGCCAATCGGATTGAACTTGAATCTGATTGGCTGATTCAATCAGCCAATCAGATTTCTCTACCTTAATTCCGATTGGCTGATAGAATCCTATCAGCCAATCGGAATTCGACGGACGCCATCTTGGATGACGTCATTTAAAGGTACCTCATTCGTCGGGAAGTCATCGTGCTGGATGGATGCTCCGCGACGGAGGAGCGAAGAAAGAAGATTGAAGATGCCGCTTTGCTTGAAGACATCACCGGATGGAAGAAGACTCTCTGCCGCTTGCTTGAAGACATCGCCGGATGGAAGAAGACTCTCTGCAGCTTGATTGAAGACATCGCCGGATGGAAGAAGACTCTCTGCAGCTTGATTGAAGACATCGCCCGGATCAGATGAAGAGTTCTGCTCGGCTGGGTGAATACAAGGTAGGGAGATCTTCAGGGGGGTAGTGTTAGGTTTATTTAAGCAGGGTTTGGGTTAGATTAGGGGTATGTGGGTGGTGGGTTGTAATGTTGGGGGGTGGTATTGTGTTTTTTTTTTCAGGCAAAAGAGCAGTTTTCTTTGGGGCATGCCCCGCAAAAGGCCCTTTTAAGGGCTGGTAAGGTAAAAGAGCTAACTTTTTTTAATTTAGAATAGGGCAGGGAAATTTTTTTATTTTGGGGGCTTTATTATTTTAGGGGGCTTAGAATAGATGTAATTAGCTTAAAAATCTTGTAATATTTTTTTTATTTTTTGTAAATTAGTGTTTGTTTTTTTGTGTAATTTAGTTTAGATTATTTTATTGTATTTTAGTTTAGATATTTGTAGTTTATTTAATTTATTGATAGTGTAGTTGTATTTGTAACTTAGGTTAGGATTTATTTTACAGGTAAATTGTTAATTATTTTAACTAGGTAGCTATTAAATAGTTATTAACTATTTAATAGCTATTGTACCTAGTTAAAATATATACCAAGTTACCTGTAAAATAAATATAAACCCTAAAATAGCTACAATGTAATTATATTGTAGCTATCTTTGGGTTTATTTTATAGGTAAGTATTTAGATTTAAATAGGAATATTTTCATTAATAATAATAATATTAGATTTATTTTAATAAGAGTTTAGTTAGGGATGTTAGAGTTAGATAGGGTTATTATAATTAATATATAGATAATATAATAACGATATTAACTATATTAACCCTAATATAATTAGGGTTAAAATAGTTAATATAGCTGGCGGCGGTGTAGGGTGATTAGATTAGGGGTTAATGTGTTTAATATAGGCGGCGGTGTAGGGGGATTAAATTAGGGGTTAATACATTTATTATAGCTAGGGCCGGTGTAGGGGGATTAGATTAGGGGGTAATACATTTATTATAGGTGGCCGCGGTGTAGGGGGATTTAGATTAGATGCAAAAGAGCTGATTACTTTGTGACAAAGCCCCGCCAAAAGCCCTTTTAAGGGCTGGTAAAAGAGCTGATTACTTAAGGGCAATGGCCCGCAAAAAGCCCTTTTAAGGGCTGGCAATAGAGCAGTTTACTTTGGGGTAATGCCACGCAAAAAGCCCTTTTCAGGGCTATTTGTAGGGTTAGACTTGGGTTTAGTGGTAGGGATAGTTTAGTATTTTAGGGGTTAAATAATTTAATATAGCTGGCGGCGGGGTAGGGGGATTAGATTAGGGGTTAATTAATTTAATATAGGTGGCGGCGGGGTAGGGGGATTAAATTAGGGGTTAATAATTTTAAAATAGATGGCGGCGAGGTAGGAGCTCACATTAGGGGGTAGGTAAGGTAGATGGCAGCGGTGTAAGGGGCTCACTTTAGGGGGTAGTTTAATATTGTTGGCGACGGTGTAGGGGGATCACATTAGGGGGTAGTTAATGTAGGTGGCGGCGGGGTCCGGGAGCGGCGGTTTAGGGGTTAAATACTTTATTAGGGATTGCGGCGGGGGATCGCGGTTGACAGGTAGATAGACATTGCGCATGCGTTAGATAGACAGCGTAAGGCTTACTACGGCTGCTTTTTGTGGCGAGGTGAAAATGGAGTAAGATTTCTCCATTTTCGCCACGTAAGTCCTTACGCTGTATATTGGATACCAAACTGCGCTGGTTTGGTATACCTGCCTATGGCCCAAAAAACTACGGGCGATGGCAGAAATATACGAGCGTAACTTCTAGGTTACGCTCGTATATAGGATACCAAACCAGCGCAAATTTCAGCGTCGCCGGCATTTGCGGGCGACGCTGCATATCGGATCGGGCCCTTGCAGCGTTCACAATTCGCTTACAACATAGTAATGAATGAATAGCTAGTCATTGAATACTATGTTGCAACGATTGACGCCTGCGCTTTAGGCATAACATTTTTTGGGTCACGCAGGCGCAAATCGATTGTATGGGGAATGGTGCACATGCGCAATTGTTCCGGCAATCAGGAACGCGCATTTGAAGTACGTACAGAGCGGGTGGGACCGCTCTGTACGTAATAAAGGCAATTATCCGGAAATATATGGAGGGCGGAGCTAGGAACGGCCGGAAATGTAAATATAAAGTGTATTTATAACAATAATATATATAAAAAAATTTAAAAAAAAGTTGCAATCATACTATATATTAGATGAGGAATAGAATACAGGCTGCAAAAACGAAAAACTTTACCTTCACTTAAGGTGTAATTATGATCCATTGAGGGTACGACTAGAGCAGTTGTACCCTAAGTGTTTACAAATGGACCCCAACCGTACCCTTTTTTCTGACAGTGTATATATGACTGTAAATACATATATACACATATAAATACATATAAACATATGTATAGAAATATATATACATATATATTTTTATGTGTTCTTATGGATTCATATGTAAATGACCCTTTTTTTTTCCTTTCTGACATCTCATATCTTTGAGCACTTATAACTTTTAATTGCAATTTTTTTTAAAATAATTTTTATTAGAAAGTGTTAAGAGTTTTACTGTACTTTGAATTGAAAAAGATTTTTATTGTTTTGTTCCACAAATATACATCACAACAGTAATATAACAGTAAATAAATCTTGCAGATATATGTCACAGCCGCAATCAACAAGTAACAGCAAAGGCATACAAGGGGAAGAGTAGCTAGACATCAAAAATTGCTTTTTAGGGGGGGGCGGAGCCAACCGCCAAGCTAACAAGACGTGCCACTACAGAGCTCCTGAAGACGAATTATTAAAATCGTCTTATATGGCGTTCGAAATTCCTAAATAACCTGTATCTTGACTCTAATATAACCCTAGGACATGGACTTTAAGTTTGGGCTCCAGATAAACCAGCCGATTTGGTAAACTGCCAGCCAGTTACAGCCGCTTCGGGGAGTTTGATATCAGGACTATCAGATACCCGCTAGTTGAGCCAGCCTACCCCCCGGTCCCACATCTAGCTGAATGTTAATTCTACTAAGCTGCTCTCAAAATGGAGACACTCTCAGCATCCCTTATAACTTTATTGGAGGGCATTAGCAGAAAGGCCGACAGAAACTTTCTCGGCTTGAAGAATACTCTTATTGAAATGCGCAACAAAGATGGCGCTACCCCCCTGTCAGCCTGTGACCCTACCGGGGAAAATCAGTTAGAAGGCCTCCTACCAGCTTGGCAACTGCATCGACACACTAAAGAGGAACAACATGTTCGTGTTTCTGCTAATATACCGCAGGAGCCAACAAATAGAGATATGACACTACTGTATTCTGAGATACCATCACGCATTACGGCTGCAGACACGGATTTCATAAGGCCAACCCGGCCCGGTACCGAGCTACACTCTCAGCTCTCTCCCACCCACTATCTATTCTCCCAAACAGCTCTGACACTGGAAAGGATCAATAGTCTGAGAGATGCGGACGTTTACACCAGGCGCTCAACGGTGAATACCCACATTCTATCTAAGACCACTTCAGTAGAGGGGAGAAAAGACGGGCCTGCAGACCTAACTTCTATCAGTGAAGTCATAGCACTACACCTCACCCTCCCGCAGATATATTTCTTGAAGATGGTTGGCACTGCTCAAATACCCGTACCGCTTGCCTTTACACTGCCTCACCCCATTATGCGGCTGAGTGGCTGGGATCACGATGGTGCATTACCTGCTTGTGTGAGCTTGGGCCGGAGACACAGAGGATCGATCTTCATGGGGCATGCTGGACGGCTGAAGAGCCCTTTTGATCCGGGCGGATGCTTTGATGGCTGTATATGTTATGCTGACAGCCGATCTACAACTACCCGCTATGGCCTGAGAAGGGGCATTGGCTAGAGAGAGGTTTCTTACCCTGTATTAACTTGTCTATATTACTCGCAGTCAGTTATATTGTTCAAAGCACATATCAATTGGGGTATATTTAAGCCCACAACTTAGTTAAAACTGCTTATTATACTACTTGTTGCTTGTCATTAGTTGGGATTCTGTTTAGGTTAAAAAGTGGAATCCATGTTTATGATATTTTTTATGATGCACTAACGTAGATGTTTCATATTGTATTAATGTCAATAAGACTCTGTACCCAAGATCAGCTCTGTAGTACAGGATGTTTCATATAGGGTCTTTGGATCAACTGAGACAATATTTATGTATATGTACAAACTTCTCAGAGAGCCTTCCTGTTTAATTATTTATTCACTAGTACTAAAGCCCGTGTACATGGGCCATTTTTTGCAGTACAGCGGTCCCACCCCTTGCTCTCACCCCCTCTCTATTGCTCTCTCTCCCCCTCTCTTTTGCTTTCTCTCCCCCTTCTCCTTTGCACTCTACCCTCTTTTGCTCTCTCTCTCCCCTCTTTGGCTCTCTCTGCCCCCTCTTTTGTTCTCTCCCCCCTCTTTGGCTCTCTCCCCCCTCTTTGGCTCTCTCTCCCCCCTCTTTGGCTCTCTCTCCCCCCTCTTTTGTTCTCTCCCCCCTCTTTGGCTCTCTCTCCCCCCTCTTTGGCTCTCTCTCCCCCCTCTTTGGCTCTCTCTGCCCCCTCTTTTGTTCTCTCCCCCCTCTTTGGCTCTCTCCCCCCTCTTTGGCTCTCTCTGCCCCCTCTTTTGTTCTCTCCCCCTCTTTTGCTCTCTCTCT
The DNA here is from genome assembly GCF_027579735.1 of Bombina bombina. NCBI lineage: Eukaryota > Metazoa > Chordata > Amphibia > Anura > Bombinatoridae > Bombina > Bombina bombina. The sequence goes on from NC_069504.1 coordinate 280,606,874, forward strand.
CCCCTCTTTGGCGCTCTTCCCCCTTTCTTTTGCTCTCTCTGCCCCCTCTTTTGTTCTCTCCCCCCTCTTTGGCTCTCTCTCCCCACTCTTTGGCTCTCTCTGCCCCCTCATTGGCTCTCTCTGCCCCCTGTTTGGCTCTCTCTCCCCCCTCTTTTGTTCTCTCCCCCCTCTTTGGCTCTCTCTCCCCCCTCTTTGGCTCTCTCTGCCCCCTCTTTTGTTCTCTCCCCCCTCTTTGGCTCTCTCTCCCCCCTCTTTGGCTCTCTCCCCCCTCTTTGGCTCTCTCTGCCCCCTCTTTTGTTCTCTCCCCCTCTTTTGCTCTCTCTCTCCCCTCTTTGGCGCTCTCCCCCCTTTCTTTTGCTCTCTCTGCCCCCTCTTTTGTTCTCTCCCCCCTCTTTGGCTCTCTCTCCCCACTCTTTGGCTCTCTCTGCCCCCTCATTGGCTCTCTCTGCCCCCTGTTTGGCTCTCTCTCCCCCCTCTTTGGCTCTCTCTCCCCCCTCTTTTGTTCTCTCCCCCCTCTTTGGCTCTCTCTCCCCCCTCTTTGGCTCTCTCTGCCCCCTCTTTTGTTCTCTCCCCCCTCTTTGGCTCTCTCTCCCCCCTCTTTGGCTCTCTCCCCCCTCTTTGGCTCTCTCTGCCCCCTCTTTTGTTCTCTCCCCCTCTTTTGCTCTCTCTCGCCCCTCTTTGGCGCTCTCCCCCCTTTCTTTTGCTCTCACTGCCCCCTCTTTTGTTCTCTCCCCCCTCTTTGGCTCTCTCCCCACTCTTTGGCTCTCTCTGCCCCCTCATTGGCTCTCTCTGCCCCCTGTTTGGCTCTCTCTCCCCCCTCTTTGGCTCTCTTCCCCCCTCTTTTGTTCTCTCCCCCCTCTTTGGCTCTCCCCCCCCGTCTATTTGTCTCTCTCCCCCCTCTTTGGCTCTCTCTCACCACTCTTTGGCTCTCTCTGCCCCATCTTTTGTTCTCTCCCCCCTCTATTTGGCTCTCTCCCCCCTTCTTTGGCCCTTCTCCCCCCTCTCTTGCTCCCTCTCTTGCCACGCCCCCATCGCGGCACCCCGCCCGACCACGCCCCCTCACGGCGACACCCGCACGACCACGCCCAATCGCGGCGACACCCGCATGGTCACGCCCATCGCAGTGACACCCGCCCGGCCATGCCCCCATCGCGGCACTACATGGGAGGTGAGGTGAGTGACAGCTTGCCTCGCGCTCCCCAGACCTCACAGCTGTTCAGCTTGTATGCTGTGTACCTCGCGCACGCCCGCTGTCACTCACTTCCCATGTAGCGCGCGGCTTCTCACAGCTGTTACTTGCCTCGCTCCAAGCCGACACTGATCAAGGCCAGGTATGTTTGTCACGTGCAGTCTCTACTGCGCATGACTGCATCTGACAAACATACTTGGCCAATTATTATATAGGATAATCTGGGTAATGCCTACATATATATTCTTCTTAATGTTATGACAAAGTTCTTATGTGTTAGATATTCACTACAAGGGCTAACTTCAGTTTTGGGATATATAATATATGCTTTCTTCTTGAAGATATATGCAGTTATAGGTGTTTGGTTATTCATTTTTATTTATCTTAATTCCTGTCTGTGTGTTTGTTAATCACTTTCAGGCTCCCATATATTTACTCAGCTGGAATCTAGTGATATGCATTTTAAAGACAGACCATCTATACCCACTATGCACATTAGAATGCTGCACAGATATTTTTGATGACTTTACAGTCTCAACTTTAGGACTGAGCAGTGTGCTACATTAAGCTCTGTTCATAGTTGTATTAAACCCTCTATACATCTCTCTAGTATCTTAAAAGAGGTCTCTCTTTTTTACATATTACATATTACAAAATATGGTTTAACCATTGCTTAAATGTGACACTATATTACTACCTTCTTTTTTATTGCGTAGAGGAGACTTCTAGACACTATCTGGCTGTTGCTAGTCTATTTAACAATGCACCCCCTTATGGGAAAATATAGGCATAAGTTACTATAGGAATACAACATAGGGAGCTTTCTTTGAGTATGTATGACATTTGCTGAAGATCCTACGAGTATCTAGATAGTCCCTGACAGGGTTTAAAATAGTCAACTTGCTTCAGACTTTGTCTATATATGGTGATTGCCAATATTATATTAATAACACCCCCGTAGACCAATTATAACTTAGGTACAGGAGGTTAAGTTTTATATTATATCGCTATGACTAATGCTCTACATTAGTCCTAATATTTATTACCCCTCACTTGAGTATAGTTTCAGAGCTTCCTAGGCTCTTACCAGCCCTAAAAGACTGAGCATTACTTAAATAATTTTTGCCTTAATACACCTTACTTAAACCTTCCTGTGTCATACAGCTTATTGGTGAGTCTCTATACTGATCTCATAACAACTATATGCAGGGTATGTTTATCACCTACTGTGTGTTTATGAGTAGTTGAGTGTATAGTATAAACCATGTGACATGCCCAGGTTTGTCCTGTATCCCACACTAGTTATTTAGATAGATGCAACCACCCCCTCTTACTGCTGTTATATATTAACCTATTTACTATTAAGGTCTGTGTTTTATGAGTACAAATTCTATAGAAGGAAAAAAAAAAAAAAAAAAAAGTCTTCTTATATTTACAAGACATAACTGTCTATCATCTTCTTTAAGGTTATGTGGAAATGTATATTATGCATCATACTCCATTTCAGCTAGTGGACAAGTTGGATACGCAATGTTTGGATAAATGTATATATTACCTGTCTCATTACTCTTTGGGTCAGTCCTGAACACCTATGTGAATTGCTATGCATTTCTTTATAGTTTATTTTTGTAACGTTTGAGTCTCCCTGAAGGAACCAGCAGAGTAGCTTTTTCCCACTATTTAGCTACTCCACCTTGAGTTAAGATACCACTACGCCTCAATACCTACTACTAAGTAGACAAATTTTCTAAGACATATCTAATTTATCTTTTTAGTAACCCAGCTCCCAGGCCTACGGTCTCTACGTTCGTGCACTCCTAAGCCCACCCCTAGTACCCTACGCTACTTACATTTATATATGGCTCCGTCCTCCCATCCCTTTTCCTATACACATAGCGGTGCTTACCCGCTGAATATCCCCCTCCCCCTATATATCTCGGCCCAAGAGTGGCTGATACTTATGTTAAACCTCCACAGGCTGATATTATGGTATTTGGTAATATTTTACTAGAATGTGGAGTTCATACACTGATAATATAAAAAGAAGCTCTACTTTATCTCGCCAAAGATATTGTCTATCTTCGTAACCAGTCTTGAAATGTATTTTTTTCCTTGTTGTATGTGCATATTGCTTTCTCAATAATGCTTCTGTATAGACAATGTATTATTCTCCCTGTTGTAACTTTTGCCTTAGGGCGAGTCTTTGTTTAGATGATATATGCTTTAACTTCAATAAAAAAATTATTTTCAAAAAAAATAATTGCTTTTTAGGTCGGAAATTAAAGTCCAGTGCCAGATTCCAGGGAGAGCTTCCAATATTCAAACCTGCAATTCAACAAATATAATAAACACCAATAGAAACAAAATCTTGTGCATATAGTCTTGGCATCTATTTCTAAGTATTCCATCTAGCATGTAGGTTGCATTCTTAACTAATCATTTGTAAGTGATGAGATACAAGAGTACCAATTTGTTACAGTGAATTTGTACCATGCTGCCTTCTAGCTATAGCCTCTGAATACATTATCAACATTTCCCAGATGGAGATGAACCATTCTTTAGCATCCAGAAGATCAGCAGCATTACTGCTCATGTGATAATAGTAATCTATTTTGTTCATGATAATTTGAAAGGTTAGGACTACCGACTTCCAGTACCAAGCTATAGTTAATCTGACAAAAGTACAGATAAGAAATAAGAACTTATTTCTTGGCTTGTTAAGCTTAGGCAGAGGTTCATGAAGAAGGGCCTGTGTAGGAGTTAATCTGATAGTGGTGTCAAAAATGGTGCTAAGCAGCTCTGAGGTTTGCAACCAAATGCTGGAGACATGGTGACAGTGCCACCACATGTGAGGGTAAGTCCCTTTCTCATCACAGCCTCTCAAACATTTCCCTCCCCCTGGCTCTGGGATATATAGTCTGGAAGGGTGGAAATGCCACCTAAATGCCACTTTCATATAGTTTTCTTTTAAGTGTGCACAAATTGAGAACGTGGTGCCCCTGTGAAGGATGGCATACCACCTCTCAAGTTACCAAGAAAAGTTAAAGTCCTCCTCCCATTTAAGCATAAAGGGGAGTTTAGGTGCTGTTGAGTGGTTATTAAAAATGGAATATAATCTAGAGGTAGTGCCCTTTAAACTTTGAGTGGCTAAGCAAAGATATTCTAGATAAGTGACACCCTCCCCTATAACTTCAACCACCCTTGCCCTAAGCTGCAAATAGTGAAACCAACTAGGTCTGTCTTGCTCGTCAAGGTCAGCATATGTCTTAAAATCTATGAAGGATTGGTTATGTAGCGTATCTGCGATTCTGTATAGGCCCTTATTCACCCAATTAGCCTGAAGTTGGAAGTCAGGTGTGGAGGAGAAAGTCACTAAGGGAGTCGCCCTGGATTTCTCTGAAATTAGTTTAAACTTCGTGGTTAGAGAGTCCCATAGTGAGACAGTGTGAGAGATAGATAAGAAAGTCCTCCAGTTTGAAGGCCTGGAAGACCTGCTAGACCAGAGTAATTTATAAATCTGAGTAATCATAACCATGTCAGATTCCAACTGAGCCCATTTAATGTTATCCATTTTGTTGTGCCGTAGAGATGTTTGGGCTATCCGTGCTGCATAATAGTAGGCTAAAAGATCTGGTAATCCCATACCTCCTCCCCCTCTACTCCTACACAGAGTGTGTCTGTTTGTTCTGAGTCTCCTTCCTTGCCAAATAAATGTTGTAAAGGATTTTTAGAGTTTATTAAGTACTTGGGTAGGGACCGAGACTGGGAGTGATCTAAACAAGTATAATAATTTTGGAAGTATCGACATTTTGACCCCAATTATTCTTCAATATAATGAAAGTTTAATTTTTTCCCCCCATTTCTATAGGAGGTTTCTTATTTGGGACAGAATGGGCTGATAATTATTTTGGTACAGGGAATCTACCCTTCCCGAAAGAGATATTCCCAAATACTGCATACCCTTTTCCGCCCAGGAGAAGGGGAAATTAATCTCCACTAGTTTTTTAGTATGTGATGGCAGATGCACGCTTATAGCTTCACATTTGTCGTTATTGATTTTATACCCTGATATTTCAGCGAACTGGGCAATAGCCGAGTATATTAGGGGAAGGGACAACAAGGGTTTAGTGAGTGAAAAGATGAAATCGTCCGCAAACATACTTATCTTATATTCTTTAGAATTCACATATATCCCTGCTATGTCTATATTTTGCCGAATATGTGCTGCAAGGGGTTCGATGCAAAGTGCAAAAAGCAATGGTGAAAGAGGGCAACCCTGCCTAGTCCCATTAGCAATGTTGTTTTACTGTACTTTTAAATGTATATTTGATATGTTTTGTGAAACGTTTTTGACTCACGTAACAATTAATCAGAGCTCTGAAGTGGCGGTAATCTAGCGTAAACTGCAATTGTGCTCACACTTTTGCTTTCAATATGGGCAGAATTTAAATTGCGTGCAAACTGCCACAAAAACCCAATATCGCTCACGTGCAAACTATAGCGCACCACTCATAATTTAGCCCATACTGTATATATGGAATGAATGGCAGATTTCATTACAAGAATACATACAATTTGCATTATCTTTCACTTGAAAGGCTTGTTAAATGCTATCTTCTGATAATGTTCCATTAACTATATCACCCATAAGAGAACATCATGATAACTGGTCTTAGAGTTGTACAACTCAGTTTATCTTATTGGTAGATAAGGCACGAAAACATCAATCTCAGAAGGACATCTTTCATTTATTTTTACAATTTTTGTGTTGCTTAAAGTGCCATAACAGGTTGAGATCTGTGCATATCCTAAAAGGGCTAATTAATTAAAAATAGTTTGCATGAAAAAAATGTTTAAAAATTGCTGGCAAGTATCTTAAAAAATAATTTTCAAAAATAAGAAAAAATACTTACTTAGCTATGCTGTCTGAAGCACTTAGCTCCACCCCCCTTATCAGTGTTTAGACACCGGCATTGTATTTAAACTGAGTTCATATCTTCTAGGCATGCTCCAGCAGATAATCCCTGTTCACTTTTGTATTCTACCAAAACAACAATAGATATAGTTACAGCCATAAAAGGAAATGTGTGGGGGGAGTTAGAGCTTCACGATTCAGAAACGAAAAAGAAATGGTTAATGACGAGGCACTGCAGTAAAAATTTGCAGGTAAAGTAATTAAAGTACATATAATTATATTTTGTCTCTATCCCAAATTGTTTTATGTCCCTTTAAAGGGACATCAAAGTCAAAATTAAACTGAAATGGACTGGATGGGGCAGGTTAATTTTAAACAACTTTTCAATTTACTTCTATCAATTTTACTTAGTTCTCTTAGTATCCTTTAATAAATAGTAAACCTAGATAAGTTTAGGAGCATGCACCTGTCTCTAGCCATCTAGCAGCAGTGTCCCCAACATTGTTTATATCAATGCTATACATAGACTGCTATGTACACTCCTGAGTTCCTATCCTACATAGCTTTACTCTTAACAAAGAATATCAGTAGATCAAAGCAAATTTGATTATAGAAGTAAATTGGAAAGTTGTTTAAAGTCACATGCTCTATCTGAATCATGAATGTTTAATTTTGACTTTACTGTCCCTTTTTAAAATTATTGGTCTATTTTCTAGATACCATACAATCTCTTTATTAGATTTAAAAAGACATTAAACCCAAAATGTTTCTTTCATGATTCAGTTATAGAATACAATTTTCAATAACATTCCAATTTACTTCTATCATCTAATTTGCTTAATTCTTTAGATATTCTTTCTTGAACAAATAGCAATGCACATGGGTGAGCCAATCACACAAGACATCTATGTGCAGCCACCAATCAGCAGCTACTGAGCGTATTTAGATATGCTTTCCAACAAAGGATATCAAGAAATTGAAGCAAATTAGATAGAAGTAAATTGGAATGTTGTTTAAAATTGCATGTTCTATCCCAATCATGGAAGAAAAAAATTGGGTTTAGTGTCCCTTTAACCTCCACAAAGCTTAAGGAGTGACTTTATGTTTTTCTCTAAAATAAATAATCTTTGCAAATTTTACCAACAAATTTAAGTTTTAAATTATTTTAAAGGGACATAAAAACCCATGTTTTATTTAATGATTCAGATAGAGCATACAATTTTAAACAACTTCCCAGTTTAATTATTTTATCAAATATGCTTAATTCTCTTAGGCCTAGATTTAGAGTTCGGCGGTAGCCGTCAAAACCAGCGTTAGAGGCTCCTAACGCTGGTTTTGGCCGCCCGCTGGTATTTGGAGTCAGTGATTAAAGGGTCTAACGCTCACTTTACAGCCGCGACTTTTCCATACCGCAGATCCCCCTACGCCATTTGCGTAGCCTATCTTTTCAATGGGATCTTTCTAACGCTGGTATTTAGAGTCGTTTCTGCAGTGAGCGTTAGAGCTCTAACGACAAGATTCCAGCCGCCTGAAAAAAGCAGGAGTTAAGAGCTTTCTGGCTAACGCCGGTTCATAAAGCTCTTAACTACTGTACCCTAAACTACACTAACACCCATAAACTACCTATGTACCCCTAAACCGAGGTCCCCCCACATCGCCGCCACTCGATTAAAATTTTTAACCCCTAATCTGCCGACCGCCACCTACGTTATACTTATGTACCCCTAATCTGCTGCCCCTAACCCCGCCGACCCCTATATTATATTTATTAACCCCTAACTTGCCCCACACAACGTCGCCGCAAGCTACTTAAAATAATTAACCCCTAATCTTCCGACCGCAAATCGCCGCCACCTACGTTATCCCTATGTACCCCTAATCTTCTGCCCCTAACATCGCCGACCCCTATGTTATATTTATTAACCCCTAATCTGCCCCCCACAACGTCGCCGACACCTACCTACACTTATTAACCCCTAATCTGCCGAGCGGACCTGAGCGCTACTATAATAAAGTTATTAACCCCTAATCCGCCTCACTAACCCTATCATAAATAGTATTAACCCCTAATCTGCCCTCCCTAACATCGCCGACACCTACCTTCAATTATTAACCCCTAATCTGCCGACCGGAGCTCACCGCTACTATAATAAATGTATTAACCCCTAAAGCTAAGTCTAACCCTAACACTAACACCCCCCTAAGTTAAATATAATTTTTATCTAACAAAATAAATTAACTCTTATTAAATAAATGATTCCTATTTAAAGCTAAATACTTACCTGTAAAATAAATCCTAATATAGCTACAATATAAATTACATTTATATTATAGCTATTTTAGGATTAATATTTATTTTACAGGTAACTTTGTATTTATTTTAACCAGGTACAATAGCTATTAAATAGTTAAGAACTATTTAATAGTTACCTAGTTAAAATAATTACAAATTTACCTGTAAAATAAATCCTAACCTAAGATATAATTAAACCTAACACTACCCTATCAATAAAATAATTAAATAAACTACCTACAATTACCTACAATTAACCTAACACTACACTATCAATAAATTAATTAAACACAATTGCTACAAATAAATACAATTAAATAAACTATCTAAAGTACAAAAAATAAAAAAGAACTAAGTTACAGAAAATAAAAAAATATTTACAAACATAAGAAAAATATTACAACAATATTAAACTAATTACACCTACTCTAAGCCCCCTAATAAAATAACAAAGACCCCCAAAATAAAAAATTCCCTACCCTATTCTAAATTTAAAAAGTTACAAGCTCTTTTACCTTACCAGCCCTGAACAGGGCCCTTTGCGGGGCATGCCCCAAGAAGTTCAGCTCTTTTGCCTGTAAAAGAAAACATACAATACCCCCCCCCCCAACATTACAACCCACCACCCACATACCCCTAATCTAACCCAAACCCCCCTTAAATAAACCTAACACTAAGCCCCTGATGATCTTCCTACCTTGTCTTCACCATGCCAGGTTCACCGATCCGTCCTGGCTCCAAGATCTTCATCCAACCCAAGCGGGGGCTAGACATCCACTGAAGAAGTCCAGAAGAGGGTCCAAAGTCTTCCTCCTATCCGGCAAGAAGAGGACATCCGGACCGGCAAACATCTTCTCCAAGCGGCATCTTCTATGTTCTTCCATCCGATGACGACCGGCTCCATCTTGAAGACCTCCAGCGCGGATCCATCCTCTTCTTCCGACGACTAGACGACGAATGACGGTTCCTTTAAGGGACGTCATCCAAGATGGCGTCCCTCGAATTCCGATTGGCTGATAGGATTCTATCAGCCAATCGGAATTAAGGTAGGAATTTTCTGATTGGCTGATGGAATCAGCCAATCAGAATCAAGTTCAATCCGATTGGCTGATCCAATCAGCCAATCAGATTGAGCTCGCATTCTATTGGCTGTTCCGATCAGCCAATACAATGCGAGCTCAATCTGATTGGCTGATTGGATCAGCCAATCGGATTGAACTTGATTCTGATTGGCTGATTCCATCAGCCAATCAGAAAATTCCTACCTTAATTCCGATTGGCTGATAGAATCCTATCAGCCAATCGGAATTCGAGGGACGCCATCTTGGATGACGTCCCTTAAAGGAACCGTCATTCGTCGTCTAGTCGTCGGAAGAAGAGGATGGATCCGCGCTGGAGGTCTTCAAGATGGAGCCGGTCGTCATCGGATGGAAGAACATAGAAGATGCCGCTTGGAGAAGATGTTTGCCGGTCCGGATGTCCTCTTCTTGCCGGATAGGAGGAAGACTTTGGACCCTCTTCTGGACTTCTTCAGTGGATGTCTAGCCCCCGCTTGGGTTGGATGAAGATCTTGGAGCCAGGACGGATCGGTGAACCTGGCATGGTGAAGCCAAGGTAGGAAGATCATCAGGGGCTTAGTGTTAGGTTTATTTAAGGGGGGTTTGGGTTAGATTAGGGGTATGTGGGTGGTGGGTTGTAATGTTGGGGGGGGGGTATTGTATGTTTTCTTTTACAGGCAAAAGAGCTGAACTTCTTGGGGCATGCCCCGCAAAGGGCCCTGTTCAGGGCTGGTAAGGTAAAAGAGCTTGTAACTTTTTAAATTTAGAATAGGGTAGGGAATTTTTTATTTTGGGGGTCTTTGTTATTTTATTAGGGGGCTTAGAGTAGGTGTAATTAGTTTAAAATTGTTGTAATATTTTTCTTATGTTTGTAAATATTTTTTTATTTTCTGTAACTTAGTTCTTTTTTATTTTTTGTACTTTAGATAGTTTATTTAATTGTATTTATTTGTAGCAATTGTGTTTAATTAATTTATTGATAGTGTAGTGTTAGGTTAATTGTAGGTAATTGTAGGTAGTTTATTTAATTATTTTATTGATAGGGTAGTGTTAGGTTTAATTATATCTTAGGTTAGGATTTATTTTACAGGTAAATTTGTAATTATTTTAACTAGGTAACTATTAAATAGTTCTTAACTATTTAATAGCTATTGTACCTGGTTAAAATAAATACAAAGTTACCTGTAAAATAAATATTAATCCTAAAATAGCTATAATATAAATGTAATTTATATTGTAGCTATATTAGGATTTATTTTACAGGTAAGTATTTAGCTTTAAATAGGAATCATTTATTTAATAAGAGTTAATGTATTTCGTTAGATAAAAATTATATTTAAGTTAGGGGGGTGTTAGTGTTAATGTTAGACTTAGCTTTAGGGGTTAATACATTTATTAGAATAGCGGTGAGCTCCGGTCGGCAGATTAGGGGTTAATAATTGAAGGTAGCTGTCGGCGATGTTAGGGAGGGCAGATTAGGGGTTAATACTATTTATGATAGGGTTAGTGAGGCGGATTAGGGGTTAATAACTTTATTATAGTAGCGCTCAGGTCCGCTCTGCAGATTAGGGGTTAATAAGTGTAGGTAGGTGTCGGCGACGTTGTGGGGGGCAGATTAGGGGTTAATAAATATAACATAGGGGTCGGCGATGTTAGGGCAGCAGATTAGGGGTACATAGGGATAACGTAGGTGGCGGCGGTTTACGGAGCGGCAGATTAGGGGTTAAAAAAAATATGCAGGGGTCAGCGATAGCAGGGGCGGCAGAATAGGGGTTAATAAGTGTAAGGCTAGGGGTGTTTAGACTCGGGGTACATGTTAGAGTGTTAGGTGCAGACGTAGGAAGTGTTTCCCCATAGGAAACAATGGGGCTGCGTTAGGAGCTGAACGCTGCTTTTTTGCAGGTGTTAGGTTTTTTTTCAGCTCAAACAGCCCCATTGTTTCCTATGGGAGAATCGTGCACGAGCACGTTTTTGAGGCCGGCCGCGTCCGTAAGCAACTCTGGTATCGAGAGTTGTATTTGCGTTAAAAATGCTCTACGCTCCTTTTTTGGAGCCTAACGCAGCATTTGTTTGAACTCTCGATACCAGAGTTAAATTTATGGGGCGGCCAGAAAAAAACCCGCGGAGCGTTAACAGCCCTTTTACCGCCAAACTCCAAATCTAGCCGTTAGTATACTTTGTTGAAGCAGCAGTAATGTACTATTAGGAGCTAGCTGAAAACATCAGGTAAGCCAATAACAAGGGGCATATATGTGCAGCCACCAATCAGCATCTAGCACTTAGTAGTAGATTGCTGCTCATTGTGATAAGTGAGGTTCAAGAGTGGCTTCTAATGCTGCTGGGGGACCTAATTGTTTTACATAAAATTTAGACACTTTCATTACCTATTCATAAAAAGAAAAAGGTTACTGTAGCTTATGTTTTATAGTTTGCAATTAAGATTTTCTATCTATGGAGGATATGATCCTTTTTATTTTGTGATGACAATCTGGTATATTTTACTACTGGATAAAATATTTAGCATATAAATACTATAGCACACTGAGCTGGTAGTTTAAGGAACTTTATTTTATAATGGTTATTATTGCTTTAAGTTTATATTGAACTAGACTTCCATATTTAGATATAATCACTGCAGACATGATATGTATCTTTGTATCTTTCTTTCATGTAATTGGCAAGTGTCCATGAGCTAGTTTGTGCTAAGATTTCTACATTGATATGCGCTTCTCAGCATTTTGAAGCGCGATTCCTCTCAGAGTACAGTGAATGTCAGAGGGATGTGAAGGGAGTATCACCTATTGAATGCAATGGTTTTCCTTGCGGTTGTAGAGATTCATCTCCTACCTCCCTTATTCAGCTCGACGATATACTCTCATATTCCATTACCTCTACTGATACTGTTTTAGTACTGGTTTGGCTACCTGCTATATGTGGAGGGGTGTCTTTTGGTAAGTATGTTTTCATTACTTAAGACACTCTCAGCTATGGTTTGGCACTTTATGCATTAATATAAAGTTCTAAATATATGTATTGTACTTATATTTGCCATGAGTCAGATTTATGTATATTTCCTTTTGCAAAAAATATATTTAGGAAAATATTTTTCTTACCTGGGGTATAGTCTTTTTTCAATTGACTGCTTTTTCATTAAATTTTGCGGGCAAAATTAGGCTTGCGAGGGCGCAAAATGCCAAAGTTTATTGCGTCATTCTTGATGCGAGAATTTAATTTGCACGAAGGTACGTCCGATGACGCAAATTCGTCATTTCCGGCGTCTTAGTTGATGCTGAGTTCCTTGCACAAGGTTGCCTCTACAATGACGCAAGGGTGTCATTGCCGGATGTTGTTAGCACCAAAAAAATTTCAGTTTGCATTGTGCATCATACTTGGCACCAAATAATTTCATTATTTAGAACCCCATTCCTATATGCCTCTTGCCTTTTTCTATGTCAGAGGGCTATGCTGTTTGTATTTTTTTTTCATTCCTGAAACTGCCATATAAGTAGGGTGACCATATTGCTGCTTTAAAAAGGGACACATATGAAAAATACATATGTCAGGGCAGTTTTCAGGGCTGTTTAGAGCAATGTTTTGTATAAGAACCCTGACATATGTATTCTTCATATGTATCCCTTTTTAAAGCGGTAATATGGTCACCCTACATATAAGGAAATTGATCATTTTGCTTTAAATGTTGTTTTTTCTCTTAAATTTGCAAGATGTCTCAATCTGATCCTGTCTCAGAAACCACTCTTAGAACCCTGCTGTCTGATAACAGTTCTACCAAAGCTAAGTGCATCTGTTGTAAATTTGTGGAGATTATATCTCCATCTGTGGTATGTTATAGTTGTCATGATAAGCTTTTACTTACATGCAGAGAATGTGTCCATCAGTAATAGTACAATGCCTGTTGTTCCTTCAACAGGCATTGTACTGTCCATGAGCTAGTGACGTATGGGATATACAATCCTACCAGGAGGGACAAAGTTTCCCAAACCTCAAAATGCCTATAAATACACCCCTCACCACACCCACAATTCAGTTTTACAAACTTTGCCTCCTATGGAGGTTCCTTCAACATCTAATGTACATGATATACCTGTGAATATAAAATATTTTATTGCTGGTGTGATTCAGAAGGCTTTATCTGCCATCCCGCCTTCTAATAAACGTAAAAGGTCGTTTAAAACTTCTTATAAAGTTGATGAAATTTCAAATGACCGACAACATACTGAATTATCCTCCTCTAATGAGGATCTATCTGATTCAGAAGATCCTTCCTCAGATATTGACACTGACAAATCTAATTTTTTTTTTTTTTTAAATGGAGTATATTCGTTCCTTGTTAAAAGAGGTGTTGATTACATTGAATATTGAGGAAACTAGTCCTCTTAATATTAAAACTAGTAAACATTTAAATTCTGTTTATAAACCCCTTGTGGTTACTCCAGAGGTTTTTCCAGTTCCTGGTGCTATTTCTGATATGATTTCTAAGGAATGGAATAGGCCTGGTACTACTTTTATTCCTTCTTCAAGGTTTAAAAAAATCATATCCTTTGCCAGCAGTAAGATTGGAGTTGATGGGGCTATTTCTACTCTTGCTAAACGTACTACTATTCCTATGGAAGATAGTACTTCTTTTAAAGACCCTTTAGATAGGAAACTTGAATCTTATCTAAGGAAAGCTTATTTATATTCTGGCTATCTTCTCAGGCCTGCCATTTCTATGGCTGATGTTGCAGCTGCATCAACTTTTTGTTTGGAAAGTTTAGCGCAACAGGAAATGGATCTTGATTTGTTTAGCATTGTTCGCTTGCTTCAACATGCTAATCATTTTATCTGTGATGCCATTTTTTATATCATTAAAATTGATGTTAAATCTATGTATTTAGCTATTTTAGCTAGAAGAGCTTTGTGGCTCAAATATTGGAATGCTGACATGGTATCTAAGTCTAGAATACTATCTCTTTCTATCCAAGGTAATAAGTTATTTGGTTCTCAGTTGTATTTGATTATTTCAACTGTCACTAGGGGGAAGGGAGTTTTTTTTGCCTCAGGATAAAAGACCTAAGGGTAAATCTAAGGCTTCTAACCATTTTCGTTCCTTTCATCAAAATAAGGAACAGAAACCTAATCCTTCCCCTAAAGAATCTGGTTCCAATTGGAAACCTTCTTCAAGTTGGAATAAATCCAAACCATTTAAGAAACCAAAGCCAGCCTCCAAGTCTGCATGAAGGTGCTGCCCTCATTCCAGCTCAGCTGGTAGGGGGAGATTAAGATTCTTCCAAATCATTTGGGCAAATTCTGTCCAAAATAAATGGATTCAGAGTATTGTCTCTCAAGGGTACCGAATAGGATTCAGAGTAAGAACTCCTGTGAGAAGATTTTTTTCTCTCACGCATCCCAGAAAATCCAGTAAAGGCTCAGGCTTTTCTGAAGTGTGTTTCAGACCTGGAGCTTTCAGGGGAAATCATACCAGTTCTTTTCAGGAACAGGGTCTGGGGTTTTATTCAAATCTATTCATTGTCCCAAAGAAAGAAAATTCATTCAGGCCAGTTCTGGATCTGAAAATGTTGAATCGTTATGTAAGAGTGCCAACTTTCAAATGGTGACTATAAGGATTATTCTGCCTTTTGTTCAGCAAGGGTATTATATGTCCACAATAGATTTACAGGATGCATATCTTCATATTCCGATTCATCCAGACCACTATCAGTTTCTGAGATTCTCTTTTCTAGACAAGCATTACCAATTTGTCGCTATTCCATTTGGCCTAGCGACAGCTCCAAGAATCTTTTCAAAGGTTCTTGGTGCCCTACTCTCTGTAATCAGAGAACGGAGTATTGCAGTGTTTTCTTATTTGGATGATATCTTGGTACTAGCTCAGTCTTTCAATTCTGCAGAATCTCACACAAATCAACTAGTGTTGTTTCTTCAAAGACATGGTTGGAGGATCAATTTACCAAAAAGTTATTTGATTCCTCAGACAAGGGTCACCTTTTTAGGTTTCCAGATAGATTCAGTGTCCATGACTCTGTCTCTAACAGACAAGAGACGATTAAAATTGGTTTCAGCTTGTCGGAACCTTCAGTCTCAATCATTCCCTTCAGTAGCTATGTGCATGGAAGTTTTAGGTCTCATGACTGCAGCATCGGACATGATCCCCTTTGCTTGTTTTCATATGAGACCTCTCCAGCTTTGTATGCTGAATCAATGGTGCAGGGATTATACAAATATATCACAATTAATATCCTTAAATCCCAATGTTCGACTCTCTCTGACTTGGTGGTTAGATCACCATCGTATAGTTCAAGGGGCCTCTTTTGTTCTTCCAACCTGGACTGTGATCACAACAGATGCAAGTCTTTCAGGTTGGGGAGCTGTCTGGGGATCTCTGACAGCACAAGGGGTTTGGAAATCTCAAGAGGCGAGGTTACCAATCAATATTTTAGAACTCTGTGCTATTTTCAGGGATTTTCAGGTTTGGCCTCTATTGAAGAGATAACTGTTCATTTGTTTTCTGACAGACAATATCACAACTGTGGCATATTTCAATCATCAGGGTGGGATTCACAGTCCCCAAGCTATGAAAAAAGTATCTCGGATACTTGCTTGTGCGGAATCCAGCTCCTGTCTAATTTCTGCGGTTCATATCCCAGGTATAAACAATTGGGAAGGGGATTATCTCAGCTGTCAGACTTTACATCCGGGGGAGTGGTCACTCCATCCAGATATGTTTTCTCAGATTGTTCAGATGTGGGGTCTCACAGAAATAGATCTGATGGCTTCCCATATAAAGAAGAAACTACCCAGGTACCCGTCCAAGTCCAGGGATCCTCAGGCGGAAGGGGTGGATGCGTTAACAGTTCCTTGGTGTTGCCAACCTGCTTATATTTTCCCGCCTCTAGTTCTTCTTCCAAGAGTGATTTCCAAAATCATCATGGAACAATTGTTTGTGTTGCTGGTAGCTCCAGCATGGCCTCACAGGTTTTGGTATGAGGATCTTGTTCGGATGTCCAGTTGCCAACCTTGGCCACTTCCATTAAGGTCAGACCTTCTGTCTCAAGGTCCGTTTTTCCATCAGGATCTCAAATCATTAAATTTGAAGGTATGGAAATTGAACGCCTAGTGCTTAGTCATAGAGGTTTCTCTGACTCAGTGATTAGTACTATGTTACAGGCTCGTAAATCTGTTTCTAGGAAGATTTATTATCGAGTTTGGAAGACTTGTTTTTCATGGTGTTCTTCTCATAAATTCTTTTAGAATTCCTAGAATTTTACAGTTTCTTCAGGATGGTTTGGATAAGGGTTTGTCTGCAAGTTCCTTGAAGGGACAAATCTCTGATATTTCTGTTTTATTTCACAGAACGATTGCTAAGCTTCCTGATATTCACTGCTGTTTTGTACAGGCTTTAGTCCATATCAAGCCTGTCAAATCAATCTCTCCTCCTTGGAGTCTTAATCTGGTTTTGAAGGCTTTACAGGCTCCTTCGTTTGAGCCTATGCATTCTTTGGACATTAAACTACTTTCTTGGAAAGTGCTGTTCCTTTTGGCCATCTCTTCTGCTAGAAGAGTTTCTGAACTATCTGCTCTTTCTTGTGAATCTCCTTTTCTGATTTTCCATCAGGATAAGGCAGTTTTGTAAACTTCATTTAAATTTCTACCTAAGGTTGTGAATTCTAACATTAATAGAGAAATTGTTGTCCCTTCTTTGTGTCCTAATCCTAAGGATTCTTTGGAGAGATCCTTAAATTCTTTAGATGTGGTAAGAGCTTTGAAATATTATGTTAAAGCTACTAAAGATTTCAGGAAGACTTCTAGTCTATGTGTGATCTTTTCTGGTTCTAGGAAAGGTCAGAAGGCTTCTGCCATTTCCTTGGCTTCTTGGTTAAAGCTTTTGATTCATGAGGCTTATTTGGAGTCGGGTCAGGCCCCGCCTCAGAGAATTACAGCTCATTCTACTAGATCAGTCTCCACTTCATGGGCTTTTAAGAATGAAGCTTCAGTTTATCAGATTTGCAAAGCAGCAACTTGGTCTTCTTTGAATACATTTACTAAATTCTACCGTTTTGATGTATTTGCTTCTTCGGAAGCAGTTTTTGGTAGAAAAGTTTTTCAGGCAGCTGTTTCAGTTTGATTCCTCTGCTTATGTTTAAGTTTTTTCTTTTGATTATGAAAATAAACTTATATTTTGGGTTGTGGATTAATTTTTTTCAGCAGAAAATGGCTGTTATTATTTTATCCCTCCCTCTCTAGTGACTCTTCTGTGGAGTTCCACATCTTGGGTATTACTATCCCATACGTCACTAGCTCATGGACTCTTGCCAATTACATGAAAGAAAACATAATTTATGTAAGAACTTACCTGATAAATTCATTTCTTTCATATTGGCAAGAGTCCATGAGACCCACCCTTTTTATGGTGGTTATGATTTTTTGTATAAAGCACAATTATTTCCAAATTCCTTTGTTGATGCTTTTTACTCCTTTCTTTATCACCCCACTACTTGGCTATTCGTTAAACTGAATTGTGGGTGTGGTTAGGGCTGTATTTATGGGCATTTTGAGGTTTGGGAAACTTTGCCCCTCCTGGTAGGATTGTATATCCCATACGTCACTAGCTCATGGACTCTTGCCAATATGAAATAAATGAATTTATCAGGTAAGTTCTTACATAAATTATGGGGGTTTTTTTGTTTGTGCACATTGTATTGACAATTTTTTTTGTGCTATTATTTTGCTGTTTGTTCATATGCAAATGTATAGCTCTACCTTTTTTCATGTAAAAAAAAAAAGAAAGAAAAGTAGTTAAAAATTGTATGCTCTATCTGAGTCATAAAAGAAAATGTTTGGGTTTAATGTCCCTTTAAAACATGTCTTTAGTATATACTATTTTCAATGCAATTATTATTTTAGTATAACAAATAGCTTGCATAAAATAACAAATTAACTGCATCATGTGACAGCCATCAGCCAATCACAAAATTCTAAATCCTGGGAATCTTGCACATGCTCAGTAGAAGCTTGTGCATCAGAAAGTGTACATATAAAAAGATTTTGCATATTTAGGTAATGGAAGTGAATTGAAAAGTTGTCTAAAATTGTGTTCTCTCTATGAATCATGACAGTTTGATTTGACTTGACTGTTCCTTTAAAAGCAAGAGGTTCATGTGGTTAAAGTTGGTTGCTGGATAAAATAAGATAAATAACACTCTTCAGCCAAACTAAAAATGGACA
The DNA here is from genome assembly GCF_027579735.1 of Bombina bombina. Lineage (NCBI taxonomy): Eukaryota > Metazoa > Chordata > Amphibia > Anura > Bombinatoridae > Bombina > Bombina bombina. The sequence continues at coordinate 280,625,569 of NC_069504.1, forward strand.
GGTTATTTTACATAAATTCTCATTTATCCTTGATGCATCTGTGAGAAAAATGATGTATGCCTGCATTTCTTGTTTATTCAAACCCAAGATCAAATCTTGTGAGATTTTCCTTTGATCTCACAAGAGGTTACAGTAAATTTCCTTAAAATGAGGAGGGAATTAAAGTGACTTTGCCTACACATGCCATATGCACGCTCCCTTGCAAGTCTTCAGCCAAGTATCTATATTTAGGGCAAGATTACAAGTGGCATGTAACTGTTGCGTGCAAGCGATATCAGATTTTTGTTTGCATCGGAAATAGCGCGCATATTACAAAGTAAATGCGGTTGCAAGAGTGCAATCACAATTTATGCTCGCTGAGTTAGAGTGAAAACTTTGTAAAGGGTTGTGCGTTAAAAAATAGTAGCACTAAAAACAACATAAATACATAAATTACAATTTCACTCATATGAACTATCTGATAAAAATTATTTGTTGATATTAAAAAATAGTTATAAGGGTTAAAAGGTGTATGATATATGACAAGGTGTTTGACTGCAAAGGGCTAAATTGTATAAATGCATACATATACATGACTAAATATGTGTATGTATGTGTGTATATGTATATATATATAGTATGTGTACAATCTTCACGGTAGGTGCCCTCTCACGAACAGGTCGGCAAACGCCACGGTGCTACAATGGTATCATGTAATAGCCGACATAGTCAGCACTCTGTGGACTTGAAATACAGTGAACAATCTTTGCTAATTGCATGAAAGTTTCGTTTCAGTGTATTCACCACTCCATCAGACCAATATATATTTAATAATAAAAATTAAAAAAATTCTATGTGAAGAACATAGGAATGCAAAATATATGTAACTAACACGCTTTGGAGTTCGCAATTTACGTCTAACATGGTGTCGGGTTAGCACACGTAAAAAAATTACTAATCTCTAGGCGCATTATTGAAATATTAAATTGAAAAAAATTATAATTAAAAATTATTATAGATACTGTAAACAAATAATATTTATAAATATATATTCAGTATATATATATATATATATATATATATATATATATATATATATATATATATATATATACAAAACATGGGTGGGGTCAGCACTCTCAGGCTGGACCGGGTACACATCCTATGACCCTGCAACATGCACAGCCCTGGGTGCAAACCAGCACTCTCAGGAAGCTGCACTGTTACCAGAGCCACAGGCAGATAACCCCAGTCAGGCCTGGGTGCAAGGCCCAAACAAGGAAAATTACAAAAAATAATATTTTTTAATATAAACACGCAGAAAAAGTCCAGCACTCACTCACAAGCTCTCAACTAAGATAAAAAGCAGCAATGGAAGAATTAGTTACCGCATCTGGCCAAATGGGAAAAGCCCAGGTACCTCGTCAAGGTTTCTTCCAAATAAACCTGGGTCCCTAAACAACCACACAATGCAGGATCACAATCAAACAACTGTGAAAAAATGGAGGGTGCACAGGGTTATGTAATTTCCCAAACATATACAAAACATGGGTGGGGTCAGCACTCTCAGGCTGGACCGGGTACACATCCTATGACCCTGCAACATGCACAGCCCTGGGTGCAAACCAGCACTCTCAGGAAGCTGCACTGTTACCAGAGCCACAGGCAGTTAATCCCAGTCAGGCCTGGGGGCAAGGCCCAAACAAGGAAAATTACAAAAAATTATTTTTTAATATAAACACACAGAAAAAGTCCAGCACTTGTAGAAGGAAAAGAGGAGATCAAGGGGCGCACAGCTAGATACTATTGTTGTTATATAGTTGATGGTAACAATTCATTTGGTTAACATTTATAAATGCAAGAAAAAAAGTGTGTCCATAAAATATTAAGAAGACAAGTTCTTTGCTTTAGGTATTTCAACACTTCTTTGTCTAGGGTAAATTGAATGTGCTTACCAGAGGTTACCTCAATCCTATGAGGTAAGATGTCAGCTTACTGAATTTTAGAGGTGTTTCTTAGGCTCTTGTCAAGTCGGTTTTCTATGTTCCTTAATGAAGAAATCTTTGTTCCAATATGAAACTTGGGCTCTCCGTTTCCAAATGTCTTCCTGACAGAAGTACGTTGATCTTAATGGTAATCCTGGACTCTCTTGAGTGGGTTATATGTGCCTGATGTCGTTTGTTGAAAAACAATGGAAATTCTTGGACTCTCTCCTTTCTTTTGGTGGTGAGAATCTTATTCGTCTCAGGTCCTCACAGGGGTTGTGATAGAGAAAAGAAAAAACAAGAACATAGCGTAATAACGTTTAGATAAAAGCAAAATTTATTGAACAAGGTTAAATATGCTTACATTTAGCACCCTCAATCAATATATGAGGTAAGATATAGGCGTAAAAAATATATCCTGTTGATTTTGCTAGTTGCTGCAGCACTGTGATGTCCAAATGCGGTGTTTGTCTCTTATACAAAGTACATAAAGCTGGCCGCACTTAGAGATTAGTGAATGTTGCTGCAATAATAATATGCAACTATACTTTCTTGTTAGTAGTTAGAGTGATAGGTATAGAATGCACGCCGTGTTTGTATGATACACGGTGCTGGGTGGTACTCAGAAGTACATAAGCAATAACAGGATCGATAGAAGGTGGGCGGACATTCCTTTGTTCAATTACGGCACGGCATCGCAGCATAACTAACGGGTAACCGTTTTTAAGCCAACATACACTTGTTATTGCTTATGTACTTCTGAGTGCCCCCTTCTTTTGTGCTCTCCTTCTCTCCCCCTCTTTTGCTCTCTCCCCCCCTCTCTTTTGCGCTCTCTCTCTCTCTCCCCCTCTCTTTTGTGCTCTCTCCCCCCTCTCTTTTGTGCTCTCTCCCCCCTCTCTTTTGTGCTCTCTCCCCCCTCTCTTTTGCTCTCTCTACCCCTCTCTTTTGTGCTCTCTCTCTCCCCCCTCTTTTGCTCTCTCTCTCTCCCCCTCTCTTTTGCGCTCTCTCTCCCCCCTCTCTTTTGCGCTCTCTCTCTCCCCCTCTCTTTTGTGCTCTCTCTCTCCCCCTCTCTTTTGCGCTCTCTCCCCCCTCTCTTTTGCTCTCTCTCTCCCCCATCTCTTTTGCACTCTCTCTCCCCCTCTCTTTTGAGCTCTCTGTCTCCCCCCTCTGTCTCTCTCCTTCCCCTCTCTCTCTCCCCCCTCCTCTCTCCCTCCCTCCTCTCTCCCTCCCTCACTCCTCTCTCTCTCTCCCCCCTCCTCTCTCCCCCTCCTCTCTCTCTCCCCCTCCTCTCTCTCTCCCCTCCCCTCTCTCTCTCCCCCCTCCTCTCTCCCCCCTCCTCTCTCTCTCCCTCCCTCCTCTCTCTCTTCCCCCTCCTCTCTCTCTCCCCCCCTCCTCTCTCTCTCTCCCCTCCTCTCTCTCTCCCCCCCTCTCTCTCTCCCCCCTCCTCTCTCTCTCTCCCCTCTCTCTCTCTCCCCCCTCCTCTCTCTCTCCCCCCTCCTCTCTCTCTCCCCCCTCCTCTCTCTCTCCCCCCCTTCCTCTCTCTCTCTCTCCCTCCTCTCTCTCTCTCTCTCTCTCTCTCTCCCCTCCTCTCTCTCTCCCCCCCCTCCTCTCTCTCTCCCCCCCTCCTCTCTCTCTCCCCCTCCTCTCTCTCTCTCCCCTCCTCTCTCTCCCCTCCTCTCTCTCTCCCCCCCTTCCTTTCTCTACCCCTCCTCTCTCTCCCCCCCCTCCTCTCTCCCCCCTCCTCTCTCTCCCCCCTCCTCTCTCTCCCCCCCCCTCCTCTCTCTCCCCCCTCCTCTCTCTCCCCTCTCCTCTCTCTCCCCCCCTCCTCTCTCTCCCCCCTCCTCTCTCTCTCTCTCTCTCTCTCTCTCTCTCCCCCTCCTCTCTCTCTCTCCCCCTCCTCTCTCTCTCTCCCCCTCCTCTCTCTCTCCCCTCCTCTCTCTCTCCCCCCTCCTCTCTCTCTCCCCTTCTCTCTCTCTCCCCCCCCTCTCTCTCTCCCCCCTCTCTCTCTCTCCCCCCTCTCTTTTGTGCTCTCTCTCTCCCCCTCTTTTGCTCTCTCTCTCCCCCTCTTTTGCTCTCTCTCTCCCACCTCTTTTGTGCTCTCTCTCCCCTCTCTTTTTTGCGCTCTCTCCCCCCTCTCTTTTGCTCTCTCTCTCCCCCCTCTCTTTTGTGCTCTCTCTCCCCCCTCTTTTGAGCTCTCTCCCCCTCTCTTTGCACTTTCTCCCCCATCTCTTTTGCGCTCTCTATACCCCTCTCTTTTGAGCTCTCTCCTCCATCTCTTTTGCGCTCTCTCTCCCCCTCTCTTTTGAGCTCTCTCTCTCCCCCCTTTCTCTCTCCCTCATCTCTTTTGCGCTCTCTATCCCCCTCTCTTTTGAGCTCTCTCCCCCATCTCTTTTGCACTCTCTCCCCCTCTCTTTTGAGCTCTCTCCCCCTCTCTCTCTCCCCCCTTCTCTCTCTCCCCCTCTCTCTCCCCTCTCTCTCTCCCCCTATCCTCTCTCTCCCCTCATCTCTCTCTCCCCCCTCCTCTCTCCCCCTCTTTCTGTCCTCTCTCTCCCCCCTCTCCTCTCTCTCTCTCCCCCCCTCTCCTCTCTCTCTCTCTACCCCCCTCTCCTCTCTCTCTCTTCCCCCTCCTTTCCTCTCTATCTCTCCCCCCTCTCCTCTCTCCCCTCCTCTCTCTCTATCTCTCCCCCCTCTCTATCGCTCTCCCCTCTCTATCTCCCGACCGTGCCCAGCCACGCCCCCTTCACGATTGACCACGCCCTCTTCACAGCCATTCCATCTGGTCACGCAGCCTTCACGTCGGCCGTGCCCCCGCTCACGTCCGGCCACGCCCACTTCTGCCGCAGGCGGCAGATCGGCTAGGTAGGGAGCAGGACTCAAAGGCCAGGTGTGTTTGTCCTTGTGCTGTCTCTACTGCGCATGACAGCTTCGGACAAACACACATGGCCTTTTATATAATAGGATATATATATATATATATATATATATATATATATATATATATATATATATATATATATATATATATATATATATATATTCTATGGTTTATTTAGAATATTTTACAGTATGTAAGTATGTATAATAATTTTTAATAATTATTATTATTTATATTTAATTTATCAGACACTATTACAGTTAATTCATTTTCTTTACTTATAATATATTATGTAGTCATTGAATTGAAAGGCATATAAAAAAATAAGCTCTAACAGTTATGTGCGAGCGAAAAGGAGTTTATCACGGGTGTTTGCGCGCATCAAGTTTTTCACTCGTATTACAAGTTGAAAGTAAAGAGATCACTTGAATGCAATTGAAGTTAATGCGTATTGGGTTAACGTGACCTCATAGCTTTGTTTAACTGTTTTGTGAAACAAAAAAATTGTCACAAAACGCATCAAAAATACATTACAAAGTACAGTTACACTCATAAGAACACTATCTAATAAAAATTATTTTAAAAAATATTGCACAAAAATGTTATAAGGGCTCAAAGATATGAGGTCTCAGGGGGAAAAAAAGGCAAAGGGCTTTAACATAGACATACTTACATATACATGTCTAATGATGTATATGTATATATATATATATATATATATATATATATATACACACACACATACAGGGAGTGCAGAATTATTAGGCAAATGAGTATTTTGACCACATCATCCTCTTTATGCATGTTGTCTTACTCCAAGCTGTATAGGCTTGAAAGCCTACTACCAATTAAGCATATTAGGTGATGTGCATCTCTGTAATGAGAAGGGGTGTGGTCTAATGACATCAACACCCTATATCAGGTGTGCATAATTATTAGGCAACTTCCTTTCCTTTGGCAAAATGGGTCAAAAGAAGGACTTGACAGGCTCAGAAAAGTCAAAAATAGTGAGATATCTTGCAGAGGGATGCAGCACTCTTAAAATTGCAAAGCTTCTGAAGCGTGATCATCGAACAATCAAGCGTTTCATTCAAAATAGTCAACAGGGTCGCAAGAAGCGTGTGGAAAAACCAAGGAGCAAAATAACTGCCCATGAACTGAGAAAAGTCAAGCGTGCAGCTGCCAAGATGCCACTTGCCACCAGTTTGGCCATATTTCAGAGCTGCAACATCACTGGAGTGCCCAAAAGCACAAGGTGTGCAATACTCAGAGACATGGCCAAGGTAAGAAAGGCTGAAAGACGACCACCACTGAACAAGACACACAAGCTGAAACGTCAAGACTGGGCCAAGAAATATCTCAAGACTGATTTTTCTAAGGTTTTATGGACTGATGAAATGAGAGTGAGTCTTGATGGGACAGATGGATGGACCCGTGGCTGGATTGGTAAAGGGCAGAGAGCTCCAGTCCGACTCAGACGCCAGCAAGGTGGAGGTGGAGTACTGGTTTGGGCTGGTATCATCAAAGATGAGCTTGTGGGGCCTTTTCGGGTTGAGGATGGAGTCAAGCTCAACTCCCAGTCCTACTGCCAGTTTCTGGAAGACACCTTCTTCAAGCAGTGGTACAGGAAGAAGTCTGCATCCTTCAAGAAAAACATGATTTTCATGCAGGACAATGCTCCATCACACGCGTCCAAGTACTCCACAGCGTGGCTGGCAAGAAAGGGTATAAAAGAAGAAAATTTAATGACATGGCCTCCTTGTTCACCTGATCTGAACCCCATTGAGAACCTGTGGTCCATCATCAAATGTGAGATTTACAAGGAGGGAAAACAGTACACCTCTCTGAACAGTGTCTGGGAGGCTGTGGTTGCTGCTGCACGCAATGTTGATGGTGAACAGATCAAAACACTGACAGAATCCATGGATGGCATGCTTTTGAGTGTCCTTGCAAAGAAAGGTGGCTATATTGGTCACTGATTTGTTTTTGTTTTGTTTTGAATGTCAGAAATGTATATTTGTGAATGTTGAGATGTTATATTGGTTTCACTGGTAAAAATAAATAATTGAAATGGGTATATATTTGTTTTTTGTTAAGTTGCCTAATAATTATGCACAGTAATAGTCACCTGCACACACAGATATCCCCCTAAAATAGCTATAACTAAAAACAAACTAAAAACTACTTCCAAAACTATTCAGCTTTGATATTAATGAGTTTTTTGGGTTCTTTGAGAACATGGTTGTTGTTCAATAATAAAATTAATCCTCAAAAATACAACTTGCCTAATAATTCTGCACTCCCTGTATATATATTTATACAGATTTATTTATATGTGTATATATGTATTTGCAGACATAAATACACATATAAATACATATGTACACATATAGACATATATATAAGTGCATTGGAGCCGTTGCAGTTTAATAGATGAAAACATTTAAAATCATATTTATGAAATATTAATTGTTAATAAAGTGTTAAACTCAGGGGCGGGCTGAGACCAATCAGGGCCCCGGGCAAAAATTAGGGAAGGAGCCCCACTGTCTCACACTGACCCATGTGTATTCAAATTTATGCAAATGAACATGGTAGCCCTGTTCCCACCAAGCCCCCCAATGTCAAGGGCCAGCAACAGGACCCCAAACCTCCAGGACCACACTCAAGTCTGGATTGGATCCTACACATAAATAGGTTGGAGTTTGGTCACCAAAAAACAGTAGCAGCAAGCAACAAGGTTTTAATATGTTCTAATAACAATCTGAATCTGTAAATATGTTAATCTATTGGATAACAACCAAAATCCTTGGTACTCAGGGCGTATTTAGGTTGTGTGCTCAGGTTTAAGGCCTTTTTTTTGGCATAATATTTTTGGGGCAGGGTGTAAAAAATTAAAAAAAGAATGTCTTTTTAAGTAGATGTTCACCAGGGCTTGCATTCACAATAATATGTAATGAATATACAAACTGGCCTTTAAAAGTACTTTAAAAATACAACAATAGTTATGATAGGTTTAGGAATTGTATCCTAGGGGATAAAGTCACATGATACAATCATAATAAAGTATATACTTGTATTGTTTCTGAATGTATTAAATGCATACAACATATTTTCAGTTGTGTTTTAAGTCACATAGTTGTATAGATTCAGCAATAAATACTTATTCTTTGCATGTATGACAGATAGACAAACAGTAAATGTACAAGTATCTAGTGACTAATCCGTTTAAAGGGACACTGAACCCAAATTTTTTCTTTTGTGAGTCAGATAGAGCAGTGTTTTTCAACCAGTGTGCCGTGGCACACTAGTGTGCCATGAGAGATCCTCAGGTGTGCCACGGCAGACTGACAACAGTGTGACATATTTTTTAAACTTAGCTTGTTTTTTACTCCCAGTGCAGGGGTAGTTTGTAGGAGGCATGGCATAACAGCACAATACATACAGTATGTGTATGTTTGTGTGTATGTGTATATATATATGCTGTATTAGGCTATAATGTGTGATTTTTTTTAAATTTTGGGATGGTGGTGTGCCACAGGATTTTTTAATGTAAAAAAGTGTGCCACGGCAAAAAAAAGGTTAAAAATCACTGAGATAGAGCATGCAATTTTAAGCAACTTTCTAATTTACTCTTATTATCAATTTTTCTTTATTTGAAAAAGAAGGCATCTAAGCTTTTTTTTTTGGTTTAGTACTCTGGAAAGCACTTTTTGATTGGTGGTTGAATTTATCCACCAATCAGCAAGGACAACCCAGGTTGTTCACCAAAAATGGGCCGGCATCTAAACTTACATTCTTGCATTTCAAATAAAGATACAAAGAGAATGAAGGAAATGTAATAATAGGAGTAAATTAGAAAGTTGCATAAAATGTCATGCTCTGTCTGAATCACAAAAGAAAAAATGTGGGTTCAGTGTCCCTTTAAGTATTTTAATGCCTAATGAAGATGTATTGAAGGGAGAAAGGCATATGCTGTTTCACAGTGGTCACGTTGCAGTGCACACTGCACTGTATAGTCTGTGTGAGTCTCAATCATGCGGTGGAGCCAGGAAGAATACAGCATTCCCTCTCAGTCCAGGCCAGGCTGTGCAAGTGAGCTCCGCCTCCACTGTCACCACGTCATGCCCACCCACATACAATCCCATAGGATAGCAATAGCTGGGCTAGCCATTTAAGTCATTAGTAATTGGTTGATTTAGCCACCCGGCCCTGAGTTCAGTAGAGTGGCCCTAGGGACTCAAAATTCTGCTGCCCCTTAAAAATCTGCTGCCCTAGGCACCGGCCTTGTTGGCCTATGCCTTAATACACCCCTGACTTCTTGTAATGAATTTAATCAAGGGCCAGGCCATTATTCATAAGGTGATTTTTTTTGTGGGGGGGATGGGGGGGGGGCGTCCAAATGCATCTTCGCCTGTGTAGACAAAAATCCTTGCACCGGCCCTTCCGTCACTGTCCACAGATTGATTGATAGTGGGTGGTGGGCCGTGGGGTGGAGGTCTCGGAAGGGAGGGTCCGGCGCATTTATTACTGATTTTATAATAAACCACATAGACCCATAATAAGCAGGAGCCAGGCCAGCCTCTAAAGCTATGGCATAATTGATTGTATTTTAACGTCCCTGAGCGTCCCTGGCTGGCCAAAGGCCAGGCCTGTGTCCACAGTCCATCCACTTGAGTTCAATAGCTTATTAGCTGCTCAGTGCTTATCACTATTTATAATATTTATACTGGATGGAAAGGAATAATGCTTGTTCTATTAGCTTAACGGTTACCAGATAATTTTGTCAGAGAGAAAACCCCCCAGAATAGTATTGAGAATATAAAAAGCACTATTTGTGTATATAAAACATATTACATATATAGGCCAGAGCGGTCATTTCTAGCCTAGGAATGGGGAGGCTCAGGTCAGGTGGAGGGGTCCGGTAGCCGGAGTGGGCATTTGGAATGGCGGGAGTCTCTGAGGGGGCACTGTGGGCTGGGCTGGATGGACGCCACACTAGTTCTGCTGGTTGCCTGCTGCTATGATCTGCTTTATTCTGCTGCAGTGCTGTAGCCTGTAGATAGCACTTATGTTGTTTTGTAGACTATCTCTACCACTTCAGTAGTCAGGGTACTGGGCGCAGAATGTAATTGAAAATATGCAGTGGTCACCACCATATTAATTTCATAGAGAGAGTGAAGTGATAGAGATTTGTGCAGTGCAGACTCCTCTGCAAATGTGGCTGGAAAACTTGTACTTCTTGTAATGAATTTAATCAATAAGGTGATACAGATGTATGTTTTTTTTGTGGTGGGGATGGGGGAGGCGTCCAAATGCATCTTCGCCTGTGTAGACAAAAATCCTTGCACCGGCCCTGTAGGCACACTCCAAATTTTGCCGGCGGGACATGCACTAAACCTACGCTAACTACCTCAGTTCTAAGTTTAGCTGGCGAGACAAACATGGCCGCTACCCTCCTCGCAACCTACAATTCGCTGATTCGAACATATTGGGGCGATATATCCAAATCAAAGCGCAGCATTCTCCTCCAAGCATACCCTGCTAACTCCTCCTTAACGCCTATACACTCCCCCTGCTCCGACTCGCTACTTCCCACCGACTACCTACACCTACATTAGAGCTCCTTCTGCACCGCCCAACTAAAAACCCCTGACTGCCTACACCTACGTCACGCCTAACCTATACACCCCTGGAACACCCCAGCTAACTCCCACATACTGCCTACTGTATGCAAACTACCTGACTATAATAAAGTATTCAAAATAGTAAACCCATTATAACTATTATCAGTTATAAGTAGAGCGGCAAAAGATTCAGCAGCGCTAAAAACATGGGTCTAATATGCAAGGTAACAGTTATGGGAGACGAAGGGACAGAGGACCCTGCCAAGAGTTTCATGTTGTAAATCAGGTCTCATGAAGGTGATCTACAAAGCAGCTAGGTTCGTAGGCTTACATGCTAAGGGTGGGGATAACAAAAGGAGGAGAGGAAGTAAGATAAGAACATGTTAGTGTATATTATATGTATCCCTGAACAGTAGTCTTTAAGGAAAGTCTTGTGGAGCAAGGCAGAGTTCCACAAAATTGGGGCCAGTCTGGAGAAGTCTTGTAGATGAGAATGGGAGGAGGTAACAAGAGAGGAGAAGAGAAGGAGGTCATAAGCGGAGTGAAGGAGACGGGAGGGAGAGCATCTGGAGACTAGGATGGAGATATAGGGTGGAGCAGTGTTATTGAGAGCTTTAAAAGTTAGCTAGAGTCAGGATTTTGTGTGTTTTTTCTGGAGGTTAGAGGAAGCCAGTAAATGGACTATAGGAGCTATGTCACTAAAATTATAAAAAATGTTTAAATGATGTGTTACAGAGAAGTGCTAAATGCCAGCAGCCGACCACCAGAGGGCCAGCGAAACCTCTCTGGCCTAGCCGGGCTCCTGAAACTGAGCACCGGACAGGAATTGAGCCATGGCCTGAAGCATCTTAAAATGGGTGCCAATCGAGCAGGGTGCATGGGATAAAGTCACCCTTTTAGTATGTTGTTGGCAATTTGATGAGGCACCTGGGGATACTACTACTTGTTTAAGGGTGCTAACTCTTTTACAGTAAAATAAATTACACCCCCTCTAAATTTAATGTTAGTTTTTAGGGTTTGTTTTAGGTGAGTTTATTTATTTGTTTGTTTTTGTTTTGTTAATTTATGTAACTTACACTTTCTGTAACAGATTTTTTTTTATTTTTCAGTAATTTACGCGGTTAGTTAGGTATAGTAGGATTAGTTTGCTTTTGGGGTTGTGGCATTTTAGGGGTTAATAGTGTAGGTTACTTGTAGACTAGAGGCGGTATAGGGGTTAATAGATTAGATGGGTACTTGTGGCGGGCTAGTCGAGGTATAGGGGTTAACAGGATAGATACTTGCATTGGACTAGTGGTGGTATAGGGGTTAACAGGATAGATACTTGAGGTGGGTATGTGATGGTTAAGGGGTTAACAGGATAGATACTTGTTGTGGGTATTTAGCGGTTACAGGGTTAACAGTGAGATACTTGTGGTGGGCTAGTGATGGTTGAGGTGTTAAAAGGATAGATTCTTGTGGTGGGTATGTGGCAGTTGAGGGGTTAATAGAGTAGACGGGTACTTGTGGTGGGTATATGGCAGTTTAGATATTTATTAGTGTAGTGTTAGATTGCGATCATGGGGTACTTCAGGTTTAGGGGTAGTTATGATTAGTGATTAGGCACGTCAGCTATATACCAAAGGATCATTTACTATACATCGCCAATATCGGTGGCGATGCTGGATGTTATCTATCACCAGCATTGTAGACCAATAGCATGTATAGTAAACGCCTCTCAGTAATGGCGCCTGTTAGCATATATGTTGGGAGCTTGGAATATTTCAACCGGCTCGCTTGACTAACCAACGGATCCCTTGGAATATCTCGCTGCCTCCTAGCTTCCTCCAGGTGGGAGTTCCTGTAATTAGGACATGGCCCTTTAAATTCCAACAGCGTGCAGCCGTGCACGCCTAGTGGAGCTGCAGGCAGGAGCAAGAGGATTCGATTCTCGACATCCCACCATGTGGGACGCAGAGATGGAAGCAGTTACTCTCAGTGTTTTTATTGAGACGGGAAGGGCCAGAGTGGGAGCTCCCAGGTGAGTCCCTTAAAGCTAGAGAGATGCTTCTCACTTTCAAAAAAGTCCATACACCATTACCTTGAAATTAATTCCATGCACCTCAATAACAAATGATTATTAAACCTCTTATAAATATATATATATATATATATACTTTATATATTAACGCTGTCCTGAGCTTTGAACTTTCTCACATTTATGACTTACCACAAAAGTACTACTTGGTAGCAGCCAATGGAACCTCTTCTTCTGAACACTTTGATGCAGCATTTACTATTATGATTTTCTACCTCACTATATATAGGACAAGCGTAGAAAGAAGTGCCAGGAGACCTTAGCATAACAAAACACTTTAAATGGTTTATAAAATCACATTCACATATATATTTTTTGTGTTGCTCATATATAAGCTTACTAGTTCAGGCAAAGCACACAATAATATTATTCATCTCAATGACAGGTTACAATTGTGTGCACCAGAGTGTGATATGACCACAGGAATCTGCCTCTGAACACTACAAACTAACAAGAGCCCTATAAACATTAGTCTGCTCCAGACATTTGTGACTTTACTGCTCACTATTGAAAGACTTGACAAAGCAGTAAGAATAGTTTGCAAAATGCATTGAGGGTTTGCACTAATAAGTTTGTGTCTCTGTGCATGTTGTGGATGAAAACACATAATATTTATGGAAGACTTTCAGTTACAGTATGAGGATAATCCATATTAAATTCCAGATATTTTTATCTATTTCAAATGGTCATTTAGGAACAGCTCGTGCTTGAGCTTTTACATAGTTAATTTCATGCAAGGGTTTCATGCACCCTAGGTGAGACCTAAAATGTGTGCCCCTGTATTAGCCCAGGAATAATGGAGAGATGGAGGAATAAGGACTGGGGAGGAGGGGAGCCAAGCCAGTGGAAGCTCTGTCTAAGGCTTATTCTGCTAGTGCACTAATATTTTCATTACATATAACATAAATGCCTCTTTTTAGGATCTAAAGTACTGGAAAACTGGGAAATATCATGTAAAGCATCAAGATTTACCAAGCTGCATTTGCAGCTCCTGAGGTGTGATGGTGCAGGCTCACATAAGTGTGGAATTGGCAGTGTGAGATCAGGGGCAGAGTTGCACAGAACAGCACTTGTGCAACCTTACATTTTACCATATGATGCTGCATCACATTTAGCAAATGCTGGTAGATAGGTTATCTGCTTGAAAGCTTCTCTGCCTGTAATCTTGATAAATACTGTATATATATTTGTCCCATTTGGCCAAATACGGTAACTAACTCTTCCAGGTTTGCTTTTAATCTTAGCTGAGAGCTTGTAAGTGAGTGCTGGACTTTCTCTGTGTGTTGCATTCATTTATTTTGTAATTGTCCCTATGGGCCTTGCACCCAGACTTGTTAACTGCCTGTGACTCTGGAGACAGCACAGCTTCCTGAGAGTGCTATTAGCACCCAGGGCTGAGCATGTTGCAGGGTCATGGGATGTGTACCCAGTCCAGTCTGAGAGTGCACTCCCCTTCCGTGTTTTGTATATGTCTAGGGTGATTACATAAGTCTGTGAACCCTGACTTGTTACCAGTTTGTTTGATTGAGAGCTTACATTTGTATGGCTGCATTAGGGGCCCAGGTTTTGGAAGAGACCTTGACGTGGTACCTGGGCTTGTCCCATTTGGCCAGATGCGGTAACTATCTCTTCCAGTTCTGCTTTTAATCTTAGCTGAGAGCTTGTAAGCAAGTGATAGACGTTCTCTGTGTGTTGTATTAATTTATTTAGGAAATTGTCCCTATGGGCCTTGCACCCAGACTTGTCTGGGGTTAACTGCCTGTGACTCTGGAGACAGCACAGCTTCCTGAGAGTGCTATTAGCACCAAGGGCTGAGCATGTTGCAGGGTCATGGGATGTGTACCCAGTCCAGTCTGAGAGTGCACTCCCCTTCCGTGTTTTATATATATACACACAGTATTTGTTTTGTTTAGTTTATGTATCTGTATTTCTTATTTACTACAAATCTGTATCATTATGCTCCCTATTTATGAATTTAGTGCTACAGAAATTGGTGGTGCATTACACACATTGTGGTCTAGTATGATTAATGCATTGTCCTCTGTTCATCTTATTCGTGTTTGCTTTTTATTATTGCATTAAATGGTACAAAACAAATTAGAAGAATACAAAGCAAATCGGCAGATGTTATTATGACAAAAAAATAGCTTTTAGGAAACACAAAATAGAATCAATCATAACGAAAGTATGCAAAGCAAACAGGGAGAGGATAAACAGTAATTCAGAAGTAAAAACAGAAGCTGAATTCATGACAAAGACTTTTCTTAAAAAAAATATTGCTGAAAGGAGAAAAATCAGTCTAAAAACAGGGTCACCCATTTTATTTATTTTTGTAATGGGGAGCTAATCTCTAATAGTGGGATTGGCTATGGGCCACATTATAATTATACTCATATGCTAAAGTTAACACCCTTAAAATAAATTAAATTATAATCACATGTTTAATTACCTAACGGCTAGATTTAGAGTTTTGTCGGTAACGACCCGAAAAGCTAACGCTGGCTTTTTTCTGGCCGCACCATAAAAATAACTCTGGTATTGAGAGTCCACATAAAGGCTGCGTTAGGCTCCAAAAAAGGAGCTTAGAGCATATTTAACGAAGCTTCAACTCTCGATACCAGAGTTGCTTACGCAAGCGGCCAGCCTCAAAAACGTGCTCGTGCACGATTCCCCCATAGGAAATAATGGGGCTGTTTGAGCTGAAAAAAAAACCTAACACCTGCAAAAAAGCCGCGTTCAGCTCCTAATGCAGCCCCATTGTTTGCTATGCGGAAACACTTCCTACGTTTGCACCTAACACCCTAACATGTACCCCGAGTCTAAACACCCCTAGCCTTACACTTATTAACCCCTAATCTGCCGCCCCTGCTATCGCTGACACTTGCATATTATTATTAACCCCTAATCTGCCGCTCCGTAAACCGCCGCTACTTACATTATCCCTATGTACCCCTAATCTGCTGCCCTAACATCGCCGACCCCTATATTATATTTATTAACCCCTAATCTGCCCCCCACAACGTCGCCTCCACCTGCCTACACTTATTAACCCCTAATCTGCCGAGCGGACCTGAGCGCTACTATAATAAAGTTATTAACCCCTAATCCGCCTCACTAACCCTATAATAAATAGTATTAACCCCTAATCTGCCCTCCCTAACATCGCCGACACCTAACTTCAATTATTAACCCCTAATCTGCCGACTGGAGCTCACCGCTATTCTAATAAATGTATTAACCCCTAAAGCTAAGTCTAACCCTAACACTAACACCCCCCTAAGTTAAATATAATTTACATCTAACGAAATTAATTATCTCTTATTAAATAAATTATTCCTATTTAAAGCTAAATACTTACCTGTAAAATAAATCCTAATATAGCTACAATATAAATTATAATTATATTATAGCTATTTTAGAATTAATATTTATTTTACAGGTATCTTTGTAATTATTTTAACCAGGTACAATAGCTATTAAATAGTTAAGAACTATTTAATAGTTACCTAGTTAAAATAATTACAAAATTACCTGTAAAATAAATCCTAACCTAAGTTACAATTAAGCCTAACACTACACTATCATTAAATTAATTAAATAAAATATCTACAATTACCTATAATTAAACCTAACACTACACTATCAATACATTAATTAAATACAATATCTACAAATAACTACAATGAAATAAACTAACTAAAGTACAAAAAATAAAAAAGAACTAAGTTACAAAAAATAAAAAAATATTTACAAACATAAGGAAAATCTTACAACAATTTTAAACTAATTACACCTACTCTAAGCCCCCTAATAAAATAACAAAGCCCCCCAAAATAAAAAATGCCCTACCCTATTCTAAATTACTAAAGTTCAAAGCTCTTTTACCTTACCAGCCCTGAACAGGGCCCTTTGCGGGGCATGCCCCAAGAAGTTCAGCTCTTTTGCCTGTAAAAAAAAA
Source organism: Bombina bombina (assembly GCF_027579735.1). Lineage (NCBI taxonomy): Eukaryota > Metazoa > Chordata > Amphibia > Anura > Bombinatoridae > Bombina > Bombina bombina. The sequence goes on from NC_069504.1 coordinate 280,642,070, forward strand.
CATACAATACCCCCCCCCAACATTAAAACCCACATACCCCTAATCTAACCCAAACCCCCCTTAAATAAACCTAACACTAAGCCCCTGAAGATCATCCTACCTTGTCTTCACCTCACCGGGTATCACCGATCCGTCCTGGCTCCGATATCTTCATCCAACCCAAGCGGGGGCTAGACATCCACTGAAGAAGTCCAGAAGAGGGTCCAAAGTCTTCATCCTATCCGGGAAGAAGAGTAGATCCGGACCGGCAACCATCATCTTCCAAGCGGCATCTTCTATCTTCATCCGATGATGACCGGCTCCATCCTGAAGACCTCCACCGCGGACCCATCTTCATCCGGCGACGTCCAACTGAAGAATGACAGATAGGATGAAGACTTTGGACCCTCTTCTGGACTTCTTCAGTGGATGTCTAGCCCCCGCTTGGGTTGGATGAAGATATCAGAGCCAGGACGGATCGGTGATACCCGGTGAGGTGAAGACAAGGTAGGATGATCTTCAGGGGCTTAGTGTTAGGTTTATTTAAGGGGGGTTTGGGTTAGATTAGGGGTATGTGGGTGGTGGGTTGTAATGTTGGGGGGGGGGTATTGTATGTTTTTTTTTACAGGCAAAAGAGCTGAACTTCTTGGGGCATGCCCCGCAAAGGGCCCTGTTCAGGGCTGGTAAGGTAAAAGAGCTTTGAACTTTAGTAATTTAGAATAGGGTAGGGCATTATTTTATTTTTAGGGGGCTTTGTTATTTTATTAGGGGGCTTAGAGTAGGTGTAATTAGTTTAAAATTGTTGTAATATTTTTCTTATGTTTGTAAATATTTTTTTATTTTTTGTAACTTAGTTCTTTTTTATTTTTTGTACTTTAGTTAGTTTATTTCATTGTACTTATTTGTAGGTATTGTATGTAATTTATGTATTGATAGTGTAGTGTTAGGTTTAATTGTAGGTAATTGTAGGTATTTTATTTAATTAATTTATTGATAGTGTAGTGTTAGGCTTAATTGTAACTTAGGTTAGGATTTATTTTACAGGTAAATTTGTAATTATTTTAACTATTTTAGCTATTAAATAGTTCTTAACTATTTAATAGCTATTGTACCTGGTTAAAATAAATACAAAGTTACCTGTAAAATAAATATTAATCCTAAAATAGCTACAATATAATTATAATTTATATTGTAGCTATATTAGGGTTTATTTTACAGGTAAGTATTTAGCTTTAAATAGGAATAATTTATTTAATAAGAGTGAATTAATTTTGTTAGATTAAAATTATATTTAACTTAGGGGGGTGTAAGTGTTAGGGTTAGACTTAGCTTTAGGGGTTAATACATTTATTAGAATAGCGGCGAGATTCGGTCGGCAGATTAGGGGTTAATAATTGAAGTTAGGTGTCGGCGATGTTAGGGAGGGCAGGTTAGGGGTTAATAAATATAATATAGGGGTCGGCGGTGTTAGGGACAGCAGATTAGGGGTACATAAGTATAACGTAGGTGGCGGCGCTTTGCGGTCGGCAGATTAGGGGTTAATTATTGTAGGTAGCTGGCTTCGACGTTGTGGGGGGCAGGTTAGGGGTTAATAAATATAATATAGGGGTCGTGATGTTAGGGCAGCAGATTAGGGGTACATAGGGATAATGTAGCTGGCGGCGGCGTGCGGACGGCAGATTAGGGGTTAATAAGTGTAGGTAGCTGGCGGCGACGTTGTGGGGGGCAGATTAGGGGTTAATAAATATAATATAGGGGTCGGCGGTGTTAGGGGCAGCAGATTAGGGGTACATAAGGATAACGTAGGTGGCGGTCGGCAGATTAGGGGTTAAAAAAAATGAATCGAGTTGCGGCGATGTGGGGGGACCTCGGTTTAGGGGTACATAGGTAGTTTATGGGTGTTAGTGTACTTTAGAGTACAGTAGTTAAGACCTTTATGAACCGGCGTTAGCCCAGAAAGCTCTTAACTACTGACTTTTTTCTGCGGCTGGAGTTTTGTCGTTAGATTTCTAACGCTCACTTCAGACACGACTCTAAATACCGGAGTTAGAAAAATCCCATTGAAAAGATAGGATAGGCAATTTACGTAAGGGGATCTGTGGTATGGAAAAGTCGCGGCTGAAAAGTGAGCGTTAGACCCTTTTTTTAATGACTCCAAATACCGGAGGTAGCCTAAAACCAGCGTTAGGAGCCTCTAACGCTGGTTTTCACGGCTAACGCCAAACTCCAAATCTAGGCCTAAGAAATTAGTTACTATTAATACATTTAATTTAACTGTATATACTAATCAAATTTACAAAAAATGGTACAAATATAAATGCTTAATTATATACTTAGAATTGTGTAACTGCTTTGTTCATAACAAATTACTGATTCCTGTTTTCTGCCCAGTTGTGCAGAATTCTGAACAAAAACTGGATGGGCTGGATGTGGCCTACAGATTATAGTTTGACCAGTCCTGGTCTAATGATAGGTTCAATTTTATTGAAAGGGACTTTACGCATAGAGGACTATCTGCAATTATATTACTAGTAGGTTTAGAGAGACACGTGACTTTTGGCTAATGGCCCAAAATTCTGAAATTAAATGTATTTACAATTGTGAGATCCCTCATTTGAGAATAGAAATTTTTTAAATGTGTGTTCTTGTGTGACAACTTAATTTTTTGCAGCCTTAGAAGCAACATTTTACTCCTTAGCTGCTTTTGTTAGACTGAGGTCAAGTTGGTGAAATATTTGCTATTTATAATGACAATGTGATATCAACATGGTCCTTTGTTAAACATTTAAGACTCTCTTCTTTCCATGAAAGCATTTTTAAAGATTGGGTGAAAAGGTGCATGAGTGTGTGTATGTGCCTACATGTCTGTGTACGTAGGTGCATGAGTATGTGTATGTGCCATCATGTCTGTGTGCATAGGTGCATGAGTGTGTGTATGTGCCTGCATGTCTGTGTGTGTAGGTGCATGAGTGTGTGTATGTGCCAGCACGTCTGTGTGCGTAGGTGCATGAGTGTGTGTATGTGCCTGCATGTCTGTGTGTGTAGGTGCATGAGTATGTATATGTGCCTGCATATCTGTGTGCGTAGGTGCATAAGTGTGTGTATGTGCCTGCATGTCTGCGTGCGTAGGTGAATGAGTGTGTGTATGTGCCTGCATGTCTGTGTGCGTAGGTGCATGAGTATGTTTATGTGCCTGCATGTCTGCGTGTGTAGTTGCATGAGTATTTTATGTGCCTGCATGTCTGCGTGCGTAGGTGCATGAGTGTGTGTATGTGCCTGCATGTCTGCGTGTGTAGGTGCATGAGTGTGCGTATGTGCCTGCATATCTGTGTGCATAGGTGCATGAGTGTGTGTATGTGCCGGCATGTCTGCGTGCATAGGTGCATGAGTGTGTGTATGTGCCGGCATGTCTGCGTGCATAGGTGCATGAGTGTGTGTATGTGCCTGCATATCTGTGTGCGTAGGTGCATGAGTGTGTGTATGTGCCGGAATGTCTGCGTGCGTAGGTGCATGAGTGTATGCATGTGTCTGCATATCTGCGTGCGTAAGTGCATGAGTATGTGCCTGCATGTCTACATGCGTAGGTGCATGAGTGTGTGTATTTCTGGCATGTTTTCATGCGTAGGTGCATGAGTGTGTGTATGTGCCTGCATATCTGTGTGTGTAGGTGCATGAGTGTGTGTATGTGCCTGCATATCTGTGTGTGTAGGTGCATGAGTGTGTGTATGTGCCTGCATATCTGTGTGCGTAGGTGCATGAGTGTGTGTATGTTCCAGCATGTCTGTATTTGTAGGTGGATGAGTGTGTGTATGTGCCTGCATGTCTGCTTGCGTAGGTGCATGAGTGTGTGTATGTGCCTGCATATGTGTGTGTGTAGGTGCATGAGTGTTTATATGTGCCTGCATGTCTGTGTGCGTAGGTGCACATGTGTGTGGGTATGTGCCTGCATATCTGTGTGTGTAGGTGCATGAGTGTGTGTATGTGCCAGCATGTCTGTATTCGTAGGTGGATGAGTGTGTGTATGTGCCTGCATGTCTGCCTGCGTAGGTGCATGAGTGTGTGTATGTGCCTGCATATCTGTGTGTGTAGGTGCATGAGTGTGTGTATGTGCCTGCATATGTGTGTGTGTAGATGCATGAGTGTCTATATGTGCCTGCATGTCTGTGTGCGTAATTGCATGAGTGTATGTATGTGCCTGAATGTCTGCGTGCGTAGGTGCATGAGTGTGTGTATGTGCCTGCATATCTGTTTGTGTAGGTTCATGAGTGTGTGTATGTGCCTGCATATCTGTGTGTGTAAGTGCATGAGTGTGTGTATGTGCCTGCATGTCTGCGTGCGTAGGTGCATGAGTGTGTGTATGTGACTGCATGTCTGCATGTGTAGGTGCATGAGTGTGTATATGCCGGCATGTCTGCATTCGTAGGTATGTGAGTGTGTATGTAACTGCATGTCTGCATGCATAGGTACATTATTGTGTGTATGTGTGCCTGCCTGTTTGGGTGCATAGGTGCATGAGTGTGTATGTAACTACATGTCTGCGTATATAGGTGGGTTAGTGTGTGTATGTGCCTGCATGTCTGCGTGCATAGGTGCATGAGTGTGTGTGTAAGAAGATATACAGAGGGCGACTCCTAGTGTGGAATTAGTAAGCAGAGTGTGAACCCACCAGCTTTACCCTTCAGAGATATACTCACAAAGTATAGAGCACACTGTAGTGCTAATGAAGCAAGCTGGGTATATTAAAAGTGGCCCAGCGCACATACCACTCCGGTGAAAGATGGTCCAATGTATTCAGAAGGTTCAGATAAAAAATTCAGGAGACTCCAGATATATATAAAAAACACTTTATATAAAAATATAACAGTGTACAATAAAAAATCATGCACCTATGCACGCAGACATGCAGGCACATACACACACTAACCCACCTATATACGCAGACATGTAGTTTTTTATATATATCTGGAGTCTCCTGAATTTTTTATCTGAACCTTCTGAATACATTGGACCATCTTTCACCGGAGTGGTATGTGCGCTGGGCCACTTTTAATATACCCAGCTTGCTTCATTAGCACTACAGTGTGCTCTATACTTTGTGAGTATATCTCTGAAGGGTAAAGCTGGTGGGTTCACACTCTGCTTACTAATTCCACACTAGGAGTCGCCCTCTGTATATCTTCTTACTTTTCAGATGATTTTGGAAATCTACTAAGAGGAGCTGCCCTAGCATTCTAATGCACAGTCAACTGGGACACTGATAAGTTTCCAGACTGCTTATCTAGGCATTATCTTTGCCTTCACTACATGTGAGTACAAAATCTATATCTCATTCTATTTATCCTTATATATACTGGCTACACTAGGAGGCGCCCTTTCTTTTTTTGTTTCATGAGTGTGTGTGTGCCTGCATGTCTGTGTGCGTAGGTGCATGAGTGTGTGTATGTGCTTGCATGTCTGCGTGAATAGGTGCATGAGTGTGTGTATGTGCCTGCATGTCTGCGTGCATGAGTATGTGTGTGCCTGCATGTCTGGGTGCGTAGGTGCATGTGTGTGTGTCTGCATGTCTGACTGCATAGGTATGTGAGTGTGCATGTCTGCATGCGTAGGTGTGTGTGTTTGTGGCTACATGTCTGCATGCGTAGGTGCGTGAGTGTGTTTGTGTCGGCATGTCTGCATGCGTAGGTGCATGAGTGTGTGCCTGTATATCTGCATGTGTAGGTGCGTGAGTGTGCATGTCTGTGTGCGTAGGTGTGTGAGTGTTTGCCTGCATATCTGACTGCATAAGTGTGTGTGCCTGCATATCTGCATGCTTAGGTGCGTGAGTGTGTGTGTGCCTGCATGTCTGTGTGCGTAGGTGCGTGAGTGTGTGTATGTCTGCATGTCTGCGTGCGTAATTGCATGAGTGTATGTATGTGCCTGAATGTCTGCGTGCGTAGGTGCATGAGTGTGTGTATGTGCCTGCATATCTGTTTGTGTAGGTTCATGAGTGTGTGTATGTGCCTGCATATCTGTGTGTGTAAGTGCATGAGTGTGTGTATGTGCCTGCATGTCTGCGTGCGTAGGTGCATGAGTGTGTGTATGTGCCTGCATGTCTGTGTGCGTAGGTGTGTGAGTGTGTGCCTGCATATCTGACTGCATAAGTGTGTGTGCCTGCATATCTGCATGCTTAGGTGCGTGAGTGTGTGTGTGCCTGCATGTCTGTGTGCGTAGGTGCGTGAGTGTGTGTATGTCTGCATGTCTGCGTGCGTAGGTGCATGAGTGTGTGTATGTGCCTGCATATCTGTGTGTGTAGGTGCATGAGTGTGTGTATGTGCCTGCATATCTGTGTGTAAGTGCATGAGTGTGTGTATGTGCCTGCATGTCTGCGTGCGTAGGTGCATGAGTGTGTGTATGTGACTGCATGTCTGCATGTGTAGGTGCATGAGTGTGTATGTGCCGGCATGTCTGCATTCGTAGGTATGTGAGTGTGTATGTAACTGCATGTCTGCATGCATAGGTACATTATTGTGTGTATGTGTGCCTGCCTGTCTGGGTGCATAGGTGCATGAGTGTGTATGTAACTACATGTCTGCGTATATAGGTGGGTTAGTGTGTGTATGTGCCTGCATGTCTGCGTGCATAGGTGCATGAGTGTGTGTATGTGCCTGCATGTCTGCGTGCATGAGTATGTGTGTGCCTGCATGTCTGGGTGCGTAGGTGCATGTGTGTGTGTCTGCATGTCTGACTGCATAGGTATGTGAGTGTGCATGTCTGCATGCTTAGGTGTGTGTGTTTGTGGCTACATGTCTGCATGCGTAGGTGCGTGAGTGTGTTTGTGTCGGCATGTCTGCATGCGTAGGTGCATGAGTGTGTGCCTGTATATCTGCATGTGTAGGTGCGTGAGTGTGCATGTCTGTGTGCGTAGGTGTGTGAGTGTGTGCCTGCATATCTGACTGCATAAGTGTGTGTGCCTGCATATCTGCATGCTTAGGTGCGTAAGTGTATGTGTGCATGCATGTCTGTGTGCGTAGGTGCGTGAGTGTGTGTATGCCTGCATGTCTGTGTGCATAGGTGCGTGAGTGTGTGTGTGCCTGCATGTCTGTGTGCGTAGGTGCGTGAGTGTGTGTGCCTGCATGTCTGTGTGCGTAGGTGCGTGAGTGTGTGTGTGCCTGCATGTCTGTGTGCGTAGGTGCGTGAGTGTGTGTGTGCCTGCATGTCTGTGTGCGTAGGTGCGTGAGTGTGTGTATGCCTGCATGTCTGTGTGCGTAGGTGCGTGAGTGTGTGTATGCCTGCATGTCTGTGTGCGTAGGTGCGTGAGTGTGTGTATGCCTGCATGTCTGTGTGCGTAGGTGCGTGAGTGTGTGTATGCCTGCATGTCTGTGTGCGTAGGTGCGTGAGTGTGTGTATGCCTGCATGTCTGTGTGCGTAGGTGCGTGAGTGTGTGTGTGCCTGCATGTCTGTGTGCGTAGGTGCGTGAGTGTGTGTGTGCCTGCATGTCTGTGTGCGTAGGTGCGTGAGTGTGTGTATGCCTGCATGTCTGTGTGTGTAGGTGCGTGAGTGTGTGTATGCCTGCATGTCTGTGTGTGTAGGTGCGTGAGTGTGTGTATGCCTGCATGTCTGTGTGCGTAGGTGCGTGAGTGTGTGTATGCCTGCATGTCTGTGTGCATAGGTGCGTGAGTGTGTGTATGCCTGCATGTCTGTGTGCGTAGGTGCGTGAGTGTGTGTATGCCTGCATGTCTGAGTGCGTAGGTGCGTGAGTGTGTGTATGCCTGCATGTCTGTGTGCGTAGGTGCGTGAGTGTGTGTATGCCTGCATGTCTGTGTGCGTAGGTGCGTGAGTGTGTGTATGTGCCTGCATATGTGTGTGTGTAGGTGCATGAGTGTTTATATGTGCCTGCATGTCTGTGTGCGTAGGTGCACATGTGTGTGGGTATGTGCCTGCATATCTGTGTGTGTAGGTGCATGAGTGTGTGTATGTGCCAGCATGTCTGTATTCGTAGGTGGATGAGTGTGTGTATGTGCCTGCATTTCTACCTGCGTAGGTGCATGAGTGTGTGTATGTGCCTGCATATCTGTGTGTGTAGGTGCATGAGTGTGTGTATGTGCCTGCATATGTGTGTGTGTAGATGCATGAGTGTCTATATGTGCCTGCATGTCTGTGTGCGTAATTGCATGAGTGTATGTATGTGCCTGAATGTCTGCGTGCGTATGTGCATGAGTGTGTGTATGTGCCTGCATATCTGTTTGTGTAGGTGCATGAGTGTGTGTATGTGCCTGCATATCTGTGTGTGTAAGTGCATGAGTGTGTGTATGTGCCTGCATGTCTGCGTGCGTAGGTGCATGAGTGTGTGTATGTGACTGCATGTCTGCATGTGTAGGTGCATGAGTGTGTATGTGCCGGCATGTCTGCATTCGTAGGTATGTGAGTGTGTATGTAACTGCATGTCTGCATGCATAGGTACATTATTGTGTGTATGTGTGCCTGCCTGTTTGGGTGCATAGGTGCATGAGTGTGTATGTAACTACATGTCTGCGTATATAGGTGGGTTAGTGTGTGTATGTGCCTGCATGTCTGCGTGCATAGGTGCATGAGTGTGTGTGTGCCTGCATGTCTGTGTGCGTAGGTGCATGAGTGTGTGTATGTGCTTGCATGTCTGCGTGAATAGGTGCATGAGTGTGTGTATGTGCCTGCATGTCTGCGTGCATGAGTATGTGTGTGCCTGCATGTCTGGGTGCGTAGGTGCATGTGTGTGTGTCTGCATGTCTGACTGCATAGGTATGTGAGTGTGCATGTCTGCATGCGTAGGTGTGTGTGTTTGTGGCTACATGTCTGCATGCGTAGGTGCGTGAGTGTGTTTGTGTCGGCATGTCTGCATGCGTAGGTGCATGAGTGTGTGCCTGTATATCTGCATGTGTAGGTGCGTGAGTGTGCATGTCTGTGTGCGTAGGTGTGTGAGTGTGTGCCTGCATATCTGACTGCATAAGTGTGTGTGCCTGCATATCTGCATGCTTAGGTGCGTGAGTGTGTGTGTGCCTGCATGTCTGTGTGCGTAGGTGCGTGAGTGTGTGTATGTCTGCATGTCTGCGTGCGTAGGTGCATGAGTGTGTGTATGTGCCTGCATATCTGTGTGTGTAGGTGCATGAGTGTGTGTATGTGCCTGCATATCTGTGTGTAAGTGCATGAGTGTGTGTATGTGCCTGCATGTCTGCGTGCGTAGGTGCATGAGTGTGTGTATGTGACTGCATGTCTGCATGTGTAGGTGCATGAGTGTGTATGTGCCGGCATGTCTGCATTCGTAGGTATGTGAGTGTGTATGTAACTGCATGTCTGCATGCATAGGTACATTATTGTGTGTATGTGTGCCTGCCTGTCTGGGTGCATAGGTGCATGAGTGTGTATGTAACTACATGTCTGCGTATATAGGTGGGTTAGTGTGTGTATGTGCCTGCATGTCTGCGTGCATAGGTGCATGAGTGTGTGTGTGCCTGCATGTCTGTGTGCGTAGGTGCATGAGTGTGTGTATGTGCCTGCATGTCTGCGTGCATAGGTGCATGAGTGTGTGTATGTGCCTGCATGTCTGCGTGCATGAGTATGTGTATGCCTGCATGTCTGGGTGCGTAGGTGCATGTGTGTGTGTCTGCATGTCTGACTGCATAGGTATGTGAGTGTGCATGTCTGCATGCGTAGGTGTGTGTGTTTGTGGCTACATGTCTGCATGCGTAGGTGCGTGAGTGTGTTTGTGTCGGCATGTCTGCATGCGTAGGTGCATGAGTGTGTGCCTGTATATCTGCATGTGTAGGTGCGTGAGTGTGCATGTCTGTGTGCGTAGGTGTGTGAGTGTGTGCCTGCATATCTGACTGCATAAGTGTGTGTGCCTGCATATCTGCATGCTTAGGTGCGTGAGTGTATGTGTGCATGCATGTCTGTGTGCGTAGGTGCGTGAGTGTGTGTATGCCTGCATGTCTGTGTGCATAGGTGCGTGAGTGTGTGTGTGCCTGCATGTCTGTGTGCGTAGGTGCGTGAGTGTGTGTGCCTGCATGTCTGTGTGCGTAGGTGCGTGAGTGTGTGTGTGCCTGCATGTCTGTGTGCGTAGGTGCGTGAGTGTGTGTGTGCCTGCATGTCTGTGTGCGTAGGTGCGTGAGTGTGTGTATGCCTGCATGTCTGTGTGCGTAGGTGCGTGAGTGTGTGTATGCCTGCATGTCTGTGTGCGTAGGTGCGTGAGTGTGTGTATGCCTGCATGTCTGTGTGCGTAGGTGCGTGAGTGTGTGTATGCCTGCATGTCTGTGTGCGTAGGTGCGTGAGTGTGTGTATGCCTGCATGTCTGTGTGTGTAGGTGCGTGAGTGTGTGTGTGCCTGCATGTCTGTGTGCGTAGGTGCGTGAGTGTGTGTGTGCCTGCATGTCTGTGTGCGTAGGTGCGTGAGTGTGTGTATGCCTGCATGTCTGTGTGTGTAGGTGCGTGAGTGTGTGTATGTCTGCATGTCTGTGTGTGTAGGTGCGTGAGTGTATGTATGCCTGCATGTCTGTGTGCGTAGGTGCGTGAGTGTGTGTATGCCTGCATGTCTGTGTGCGTAGGTGCGTGAGTGTGTGTATGCCTGCATGTCTGTGTGCGTAGGTGTGTGAGTGTGTGTATGCCTGCATGTCTGTGTGCGTAGGTGCGTGAGTATGTGTGTGCCTGCATGTCTGTGTGCGTAGGTGCGTGAGTGTGTGTGTGCCTGCATGTCTGTGTGCGTAGGTGCGTGAGTGTGTGTATGCCTGCATGTCTGTGTGCGTAGGCGCAGGAGTGACTCTTCAAAGGATACCTAGTGAATATATATATTGAAAAGAAAATATTTTAGAATAATTGAACATGGTTTTGTTAGTAAGATTTTCAAGATTTTGCATAGGATAGTTAGTGAATATTTGATAACAGCAATAGATTGAAAAGAAAATGATTTAAAATAATAGAACATGGTTGTCAGTACGATTTAAATGGTTTGGCAAATCAGTAGTTCATGGATACACCTCATGAAGAGTACCAAAGAAACCATATCCCTGGTCTTCTTGGCTGTGGCCAATTAGTGCCACAACCAAGAAATTAACTTCTGCTCTGATCTAACCAAGAGTTGTTAGAATACTTTATAATGTACTTTCATTATTTATTTTTCCAATCAGATGCCATACTGACTGTCCACAGGCTAAAGGGACAGTGTATTGTAAATTTGGTTTCTTAATGTGTTTCCAATTGCTGCAGTGTTGGAAATGTATGGGAAATTGTTCCTTTTAATATATTTGTATATATGAAATAGCTGTTTCTGCTAAGTGAAACCACAACCCAATACAGTGGGCTGATCTTGTAGGTAGAGAATATATCATTATCTTATCTGTCTAATTGTTTACACAAAGCCAATAGAAAGTAAAGGAATATGAACATTTCAGTACCTCTGTCACAGCCCCCCACTGGGAACCTGCTTGTTTGCATGTTGTTGTTTTTTTTTCTTTTACCAGAACTAAAGATCAGGAATGTTCAGTATAGGCGGGGATAAAAAGGGCAAAATCAGCTTTTTCAAAAATGAAAATAAAGGTGAAGGAGTTATTTGTAAACACACTGTAAATGGATAAATGGGGACACATGAAAGGGGAGAAAAAATTAGTGTACACTGTCCCTTTAAACATAGAGTGCACCTGCTGCTGTTCACAGAACCATTGCCCCCCCCCCCCCCCCCCCATGTTTCATACAGTGAGCAAATTTAAAACCACAATAGTTACATATTTGCCATTTTTACACTGACCACACCAAATATTTGTATATGAGCAAAGTGATTAAAAAGCTAAGTATTTTGTTTCCATGACAGATAGCATATGCAGGTTAGTTTATCATTCAGACAAAGCTGCGTAGATGTATCATTAACCCCTCATTGTATCCAACCCTGACACCTGATGGGTTACTCACTAGAATGTTTGGTATATTGTGATACCAGTGACACACATACATTAATGTCCTGCTATCTTTAGTATACAGCAGCTTTTAAAGGGATTGGATATAGCATAACATTTCAGCTTTCTAATTAATGATATCATCAATTCTGCTTTGTTCTCTTGGTATCCTTTGTTAAAGATTAATCCTAGGTGATCTCTGGAGCATGCACGTGTCCTTAGCCATCTGGCTACAGTGTTTGCAACAATGTTTATAGAACTGTTATACATTGTTGCCATATAATGTTAGACACTATATTGCAGCAGAGTTTGCAACTATGTATAACATTGTTATAAACAATGTTGCTGCTAGATGGCTAAGGGATCATGCACCCTCCTAGGATTACTCTTTAAAAAAAAAAGGATACCACGATAACTAAGCAGCATTGATAAGAATTCACCTGGACAGTTATTTAAAATTGCATCCTCTTTCTGAATTGTGAATATCTAATTTTGACTTTACTGTCCCTTTAACAATGGGGTTTTACTTAGCCATTTTATATGTAAATATATTTTTTATAATTTAAATCTCTGCTCTTCCATATGCATGACAGATTCTTTGCATTTCATGTCCTTTTCACTTAGCATAAAACATATTTAATCCAATCTTTTTATATGACAGCCACAACTGAGCTTATTACAGTACTTGTCTCCAGTGGTACATTATTATGTGTAGGAATCTACTTGGCAGACTCTCAGAATCATTTGTTCTGTTTTTTATAGTCTCTGCAAGGTGTGGGAAATTCAAAGTATTATAATGCTGAATGGATTTTCACCTCAAAATAATCTCTCAGTAGCTCAAGATAAGCTCTTAATCATGTTTATGGGACATTATGGTTTAATACACCTCAAATGTAGCACAATAGACGGTCTTGTTATTGCAAATAACCTGAAACAGTATAGTTATTTGTAATGCAAATGTATTGTTACCCTAGGCGTTATAATTCCATCTAATTATATATGGATGTCTGACTAATGCTCATACTGCAACTGAGTCACTATGTAGATTGCCAGTGAAATCAGAAGAAAGTTATTGAGCTATGAGGATCTGTAGGTTGAGGGGAATGTTGTTTGCTGTCAAGACTGCGATAGATGTTTTGTTCCTTGGTTTTAGCTTTGCATGTCTTGATCCGACAGGCAGTAGTGGAATGTCTGTTGCTCAAGCTGTGTGAAGCAGCCTGTGTGTATATGACTAAGGCAGCTTTTAGCAATATTAATGCAGGAAGGAGGAGGTCCGAGGGGCAGGCTGGGGGCGGGGCTCAAAGCTACATGATCTTACTGCCCTGCTGCCTGTTTTAACATAATTCTACTGATTTGCAACAGCTCCAAGATCCCACAGTGCAACCAGAGAGGAAAGACACAGTGATATCCCTGCAACAAACTGCTACTTGTTACACAGAGCAGGGCAGAAAGTGCCTGACGCATCTGAAGTCCATTTTGGCTGCTGTCTGTCATTACAATCTGTTTATCCCCAGCAGAAAGCTTCATATCAGTTGCTATAAAAAGGACAAAACGTGAGCATGGTCTATCAGAAGATCTCAGAGTATTTGGGGAGGTGAGATGAGCACTAGAAGACACAGACACTTGTTCTCTGTTCATGTGTCCCTACCTTTTGGGACAGGGGCCGTCTGTCCATACGAGAGGTGTTCTCCCCTGATGGGATCTTTGTCAAGTTGTTGCTAACAAGTCACCCGTGGAAACAATCTGTCATTGTTCAGGCTGCGAGGAGCACCACAGCTCTAGGGACAAGGTTTATGCACTTCTTGGTCCATCTTTTGCCATGGATGTTTTGGGCTGGCTGGTGATGTGTGTATTGTCTTCTATTATAGCCACAGGTTTGTTTAAATTCATTTACTTTTGCCAGTTTTAAGTATTTTTATTACAACGTTGTATTCTGCTATGCATTAAATAGCTGTTGTAAAATACAATAACTCTTATTTATTTGTTTTGCTTCAAAATGGTGATTAGAATTTCAGGGGCAGAGTTTATTGTACTGTTGATTGCTATATACACGTTAAGTATTATTTTTTATAGCAGGTGCGAGTAAAGCAAGTCTGTTATTTCAGGATCAGCACGTGATGCTTTTGTTGTGTGCTCTTGAAATGGTTACAGAGCCAACTGCACATATGTCTGTGTACATTTAAGTTCATATCATTGTAACATGTCTGGGTGCTTTCACACATAGCGTCTGCAATGCAAGAAGAGACGATCATTTGTATTGTTGCCCCAACACAATGTAAACTCTGCCACATGCTGTGCTGACAGCTCAATGTTAATGATCCTGACATCATTGTCCATCAGACTGTATTATGAAAAAATATATTGCAAAGCGTTACAGGAGTTTTGATCAAATTGGATAAATTAGAATGTCAATTTAGTTAACAGTACATACGTGTTTGAAAGGTCAGTTCATTTCAGGAGCTTTTATATGCAGGTAAAATATATTCATGTTTACTAGTGATGACTTTTTGAAGCATGATAATGATTTAAATATGGTAGCTAGGGTTTTATTTATAGGGACACTAAACCCAAACTGTTTCTTTCATGATTCAGCTAAAGAATACAGTTTGAAACAACATTCCAATTTACTTCTATTATCAAGTTTGCTTCATTCTTTAGGTATCCTTTGTTGAATAAATAGCAACGCACATGGGTGAGCAAACCACACGAGACATCTATGTGCAGCCACCAATCAGCAGTTACTGAGCCTATTTAGCTATGCCTTTCAACAAAGGATTTCAAGAGAAGGAAGCAAATTAAATAATAGGAGTAAATTGGAAAGCTAGTTAAAATGGCATGCTCTTTGTAAATCATGTCCCTTTAATATGAGAAGGGTTTGCTGTCTAGTGAAATTATTTTTTTATTCTTTTATATATGCATATTATATATCAGCTATTAAAATATTCAATAAACATTTTAAGGGACATTCCAGCCAAAATTGGAATCCACATGGATGCATTTCAGTTTTGGATAGAAGCATTTTTGTAATATACATGTATTAGCAAAAATGCTTCTAGTAAAATCTATAGCTGTTTCAAATGTGTATTTAAGTATGCACCATGCACCAGCATTTTAAACACAGTACTTGCTCAGAGAGCCTAAGGTGCTTGTACCATCTGATAATGACTCAATTTGTTAATTGCTAAAATGATACAAGCACAATGGCACTCTGAGCAGCTACAGTATTTTAAATGCTGGTGCACTGAGAATATCTAGCTATGCTTCACATGACCGGCATGTCCCTTTAAGTAAAGAGTTAATTTCCTATAAAATGTTTAATACATACGTATGCATAAGTTTTCAATGCACTTTTGCTATTTGTTACCTGCTTTTCCTGTATTTTGAAAATTGTAGTGTCCCCCCTCCCCCTGGGAGACTAGAGAGCATGCTACACAGTGATTGGTTGACATGCATAGGAACTCATTTATATTTGTTCCCAACTGACAATAATAAAGGAAGTATGGTAAACTACATTCAAAGAGTGTGCAAAACTATACATATTTTTTTTTCAACAAAATGATTTCAAACATTTTGTATGCAGTTTTGTTCCAATGCAGTGAGTAATTTATAATTCATAAACAAAACATTGAGTTAAATGTCTTTTAAAACTCAAAAATGTTATATTCTATTAAATGTCAGTTTTCCCTGTAATGTAATATGCACTACATTTCAAAAGTTCTACCTACAATCTAAACTATATATTTTTAAAACTTTAAAATGTTACTTTGCTTGAAAAAGTTGACTTATTTAGCAGTCCAATTGTATACCTTTTGAAAAGCCTTGTGATTATATTTATCTCATCTCCTTTGTTTTGGTTAACTATGGATAGATATAAATGAGCTCCTGTACTGATCAAGCAGAGAAGGACCACTAAATACAGTATAATTTAATAAATGACAAATACATCACAAAAACAATGCAACAGCACTTACTTTAAATATGAAATGAGCAGTAGAATATTTTCTGGCAATTTTTTAAGTTAATCCAATTTTCCCTCCCCCTGTATCATGTGACAGCCATCAGCCAATCACAAAAGGCATAATACCGGGCACTTTGCACATGCTTTATCAAATCCACTTCATTCCTTTGGTATCCTTTTTTGAAGGATCAGCAATACAGTACTGGGATTTAGCTGAGCACATTGGGTGAGCCAATTCTAAGAGACATATGTGTGTGCAGCCACCAATCAGCAGCTAGATCACAGTAGTGAATTGTGGATTCTGAGCCTATCTAGGTATGCTTTTCAACAAAGGTTACTAAGGGAAGGAAGTAAATTGGACAGTAAAATTGTATGCTCTATCTGAATCATGAAAGAAAAAAAATGGGCTTCATGTCCCTTTAACCAATTATGTTAAATGTGCTGAATTGGTTCTGCTTTTGAACTTGCAGTTGCTCGTGCACAGGTGTACATTGAATAGGAAACACATATACATTGGATCCTACCTGAGTAGACAGGAATGAACCAGCTGCAGAGATGAGGTGCAGGTTTTGAGCTGCACTTATACTGTATGTTTTGTGGAACATAGCTCTGTGTGTTACAAAAGAGTAGAGATAAAGCACTATAGGATTACAGCTGTATGCATATAGCACGCATTCTATTGTAGCATATTATATTTTAGAGTTTTTAAAAATTCTTACCTCTAGGAAAACCCTTTCTGCTTCTTTTGAAAGCTCTGAAGGAAATATTGCCTTCAGAATGCATGCTTTGAAATACATACTTCTGTGTAATGCTGTAGGCAATTTTACAAAATACTTTAAAAAACGAATTTTTAAAAAAGTCAACTAGCTACTATGGAGACTTCAGTGTCTCTTTTAAATGGACAACCCTAGTGTGTTTTAACTGGTAAAAATTGATATGTGCCCTGAGTTCATATCCGTAGATACATTTTTGCAATATATTTCTCTTAGCACAAATGCTTCTGGTAAAAGCTATTACTGTGTTCCACTGGTATACGTAAATATGCTACAGTGCACCAATATTCAAAGATTCTTAGAGAGTCAGAGGTGGCTTGAATGATGCAAATTAATTCATTATTGACATGACACACACCTACTTGATCTCTGAGCTGGCATTGTTTTTGAATGGGAGTGCAAGGGACACTTACAGCATATGTGCGTATGCTGCCAAAAGCAATACAAGTTTTGCCATTAGAGCACTTGTTTTCAAACCTGTCCTCAGGGTTCGGCAACAGGCCACATTTTCAGGATTACCTCGGGTGAGAGCAGGTAAAATAACAAGGTTTACTAATCAACTGATTATTTCACTGTGCTCTAGTTCAGATATCCTCAAGATCTGGCCTGAGGACAGGTGTGAAACCCATTGCATAAGAGCATTCCCTGAAGGAACTCATAGTAGTGACAAGGCTTCTTATAGAATCTCTCCAGACTAGAGAGCTTTAGAGAATCAGACCCATAAAGGAATATGAAACCCAACATTTTTATTTCATGATTCAGATAGATCATAAAATTTTAAACAACTTTCTAATTTACTTCTATTATCAATTTTTCTTCGTTCTCTTGGTATCTTTTAATGAAAAGCAGGGACATAAGCTTAGAAGCTGTCCCATTTCGGGAGCACTATATGGCACCAGTTTTGAAAGAATGTTATCTATTTGCAAGAGCACTAGATGGCTTTATTTCCTGCCATGTAGTGCTCCAGATGCCTACATAGGTATCTTTTCAGCACAGAATATCATTGGAACACAGCAAAGATGATATTAGAACTAAATTTGGAACTTTTTTTAAAATTATATGCTCTGTCTAAATCACAAAAGTACATTTTGGGGTTTCATATCCCTTTTAATCAGAAGTTATCAAATATTGTTAATAGACTTAAAGCTGAAAAATAGGTTTGGATCACTCAGTTACATACCTCCTAACATTTGTTGCTGGTTATTAGCAACTCAGGAGGTTGATGGGGAACGTCACCATTTTGTGGGTGGGGCGGTGTTGGGAGGGGTGGGATCATGGGTGGTTAGTGGGTGCATTTTGGGTGTGCTTGGTTGCTCAGTGGATGTGTCTGTGCAGTTTGTGGGTGTGCCTGATTGGTTAGTGGGTGTGTCTGTGCAGTTTGTGGGTGTGTCTGGTTGGTTAGTGGGTGTGTCTGTAGTTTGTGGGTGTGACTGGTTGGTTAGTGGGTGTGTCTGTGCAGTTTGTGGGTGTGCCTGGTTGGTTAGTGGTATGTTTGTAGTTTGTGGGTGTGCCTGGTTGGTTAGTGGGCATGTCTGTAGTTTGTGGGTGTGTCTGCAGTTTGTGGGTGTGCCTGGTTGGTTAGTGGGTGTGTCTGTGCAGTTTGTGGGTGTGCCTGGTTGGTTAGTGGTGTGTCTGTAGTTTGTGGGTGTGCCTGGTTGGTTAGTGGGCGTGTCTGTAGTTTGTGGGTGTGTCTGTGCAGTTTGTGGGTGTGCCTGGTTGGTTAGTGGGTGTGTCTGTGCAGTTTGTGGGTGTGCCTGGTTGGTTAGTGGTGTGTCTGTAGTTTGTGGGTGTGCCTGGTTTGTTAGTGGGCGTGTCTGTAGTTTGTGGGTGTGTCTGTGCAGTTAGTGGGTGTGTCTGGTTGGTTAGTGGGTGTGTCTGTGCAGTTTGTGGGTGTGCCTGGTTGGTTAGTGGGTGTGTCTGTGCAGTTTGTGGGTGTGTCTGGTTGGTGAGTGGGTGTGTCTGTGCAGTTTGTGGGTGTGTCTGGTTGGTGAGTGGGTGTGTCTGTGCAGTTTGTGGGTGTGCCTGGTTGGTCAGTGGGTGTGTCTGTGCAGTTTGTGGGTGTGCCTGGTTGGTTAGTGGGTGTGTCTGTGCAGTTTGTGGGTGTGCCTGGTTGGTCAGTGGGTGTGTCTGTGCAGTTTGTGGGTGTGTCTGGTTGGTTAGTGGGTGTGTCTGTGCAGCTTGTGAGTGTGTCTGGTTGGTTAGTGGGTGTGTCTGTGCAGCTTGTGAGTGTGTCTGGTTGGTTAGTGGGTGTGTCTGTGCAGCTTGTGAGTGTGTCTTGGTGCTCCATGTTTTGAGCTAAGGGAAATTCTGCAAATAATGACAAATGACTGTCTCAAAGAGACAGTGGGACAGAGCCCAGAATCGGGGACTGACTATCCCTCACAAATAAGGACAGTTGGGTGGTCTGCAGTTAGTAAATGTGTTATACAAAGATAACCAATTTGTATGGTTATATTGAGTATGTGTTATTCTTAACCAATGTAAAAAATAAACTGAATTGCTTGAATTACAGAGCTGTTTGTATAATTTATGAAGATTCTAGCTGTAAGACTTAATTTTGATCTCCCCAAGTTGATCTCCTCTGATCAGGTGGGGTTTATACAGCACAGGATCATGTAATTTACAAAACATTGCTGATCTAACAAAGGTTGGTTCAACATTGCAAGATTCCTGCTTTTATTTTTGAATGCAGAAAAAAGTAGACATGGTCATCCTGGAGATAGTTTTTCAGTTGTTTGACATAACTTGAACATTCTTGAGAGCTTTCCATAATGTGTCCAACCAGCATGCAGCATAAAATCTCATAGCAGGTTATAATTCAGGCATTCAATATTAAAATTATACCAGAGATACCCTTTCTCCCTGTTCTTATTTGCATTATAGTGATTCATTAGCAGCTCAGATTAGATCTCACTATGATATTTCAGGGCTAACCGAAACAGAGAATACAAGGTTGCCTTTTTTTGTTGCAAATTACATCCTTCTTTCTGTTACCAAAACTATAATCCCTACTAAAATTATACAATCTACTTTCACAATTCTCTGTGCTATTAGGATAAAAAATAATACCCACAAATGTGAGGATCTTAATCTCTCCCTTCCTGTCTAGACAGGTCAATTACATAAGGAAAAAAACAGTGGGCACCAGAATGGTGTATTATGCTTGACATTTGTTTATAAAAAGAAGATAGTAAACGATTCATGTATAGGTTGCCACTGATATCGGAAGTGCTTAATCATGCTTGCTGATAAAATAGTTTATTGTTTTAAGAACATATAGGGCTAGATTACAAGTGGAGTTCTAATATATGAGTACAAACAAGTTAGATATGAGCGCAGAGTGAATTCACCAAGCTCCTGATATAACCTAAGAGTCCCTAATAGGTTACAAACAATAGTACAAATAAATGAAAGCAGGAGCGCTATAGCTAAAGGTGAATCAAATTATAAGTGATATTACAATGACTAATATGAAGTGATATCAGTGGTATTAAACATAACTAAAAAACTAGATAA
Organism: Bombina bombina; assembly: GCF_027579735.1. Classification (NCBI taxonomy): domain Eukaryota; kingdom Metazoa; phylum Chordata; class Amphibia; order Anura; family Bombinatoridae; genus Bombina; species Bombina bombina. The sequence goes on from NC_069504.1 coordinate 280,662,189, forward strand.
TTCTATATACCAAGTGTATAACCATATAGTCAGAGAAAAGAAGGGGTGCTGTGGTTGGGTGTGTACGTGGTGTAAAATATCATATGTGGATTTAATAATGAATCACATTACATAACCAGCCTGGTTATACAGACAAAAGTTCATGGTCTTGCTATGTCCATGGGTCCACCCCAATGTCCCCTGACAATAGCAAGATAGGAATAAAGATGTCTTCAATATATGTATAGAACTCTCCAATGCTGTTCAAATGGTATCACATATATATGTATCATAAACAGACTCACCACAGTCCTGTTTCAGGTTGATCTGTCCCATGTGTCTTTGCGGTGCTGTTGATAATGTTGTGATACTCCTCTTTGCTACTGGTGAGTGTCCAAGCTGGGAATTGCCAAGCCTCCGCAATAGGGGATTTAAAAAGTGTTTTCAACTCGCTGTGTGTGCTCACAATGGCCACAAAATCTCTCAAACGAAAACAGTAGGAGCACCAAAAAGCGAGTGAAAAAACAATCATGCTTGCTGATAAAATAGTTTATTGTTTTAAGAACATATAGGGCTAGATTACAAGTGGAGTTCTAATATATGAGTACAAACAAGTTAGATATGAGCGCAGAGTGAATTCACCAAGCTCCTGATATAACCTAAGAGTCCCTAATAGGTTAAAAACAATAGTACAAATAAATGAAAGCAGGAGCGCTATAGCTAAAGGTGAATCAAATTATAAGTGATATTACAATGACTAATATGAAGTGATATCAGTGGTATTAAACATAACTAAAAAACTAGATAATTCTATATACCAAGTGTATAACCATATACATGTGAAGATATCTTAAACCACTACGTGCATATGATTTATGAATTAAAGGATGACCAGTAAACAATAGATAAATAAGGCTATGCCAAATTTAATAACATATATATTATATTAAAATACTGACACAGTAAAAAACGGACGTCTCCGTTAACTAAGTATAGGTTGCCACCAATAAAAAACATAAAGTACAAATTAAAATAGGCCTTGAAAATCGAGCAAATTGGAACTTGGCTCAGTCCGAGATAAACATCCGAGGTGAAAGTTCCAAAGTTAAATCTAGGTATAGGATTGCAGGCAACCGCAAGCTTACCTCCAGCTTGTGTGTACTTATCGGTCTCTGCAAATGAAATTACCGCCGTAGCAGGATGACGTCACCTTTATGGGCGCTGTCCCATAAAGGTGATCCAGGACAGCGCCCATAAAGGTGACGTCATCCCGCTACGGCGGTAATTTCATTTGCAGAGACAGATAAGTACACACAAGCTGGAGGTAAGCTTGCGGTTGCCTGCAATCCTATACCTAGATTTAACTTTGGAACTTTCACCTCGGATGTTTATCTCGGACTGAGCCAAGTTCCAATTTGCTCGATTTTCAAGGCCTATTTTAATTTGTACTTTATGTTTTTTATTGGTGGCAACCTATACTTAGTTAACGGAGTTCTAATATATTGCACGGCCACAAATGGGCATATTTGCCCATTTGCGGGCGCACGATAAAGAACCAGCCATTAACAAGTAGTTGTTTATTGCTACCGTGAGCTAGTGGTAGCACTTAGCGCTTATAAAATTAACCAGAGATCTCTGGTTAATTTTATAAATATGCCCCCAAAATACAGTGTAGTGTATTTTATTAAAAAAGAAAAATTGTACCATATTAAATTTTTTAATAAAATAACTGCATTATTTTGGGGGGTAAAGTTGATGGGAGTTGGGTGTTAGAAATAAAAAGGCACTGAAAAGTGCCTTTACATTGCAGTCTATGGAAACTGTGTGTTCCTTGTAAATATATATATATATATATATATGTATATGCTTAAATACATATATATGTATGTGTTAATGTGTGTATATATACACATTAACATATAAATATATATGTTTATAATCACATACATATATATTTATATTTGCTGGCATTGCTGTGATACTTACCCCCTTCTTAGGTTCTGATGCCGTCTCTGATGGCATCAGAACGAGGCTTCCATTGGAGCCTATGGAAGTGCGCTCTTGTGAGCGCAGTGCTTAGTAGAAATGCAATGTGAACGCAAGCTCGCTTTTGCATAGTGCTTAACTTGTAATACCAGCGCACATTAGTGTGTGCTGCTATTACTCAGTAGAGCGCTAATAATGCTTGCGTGGAAGCAATATTTAGCACTCCACTTGTAATCTGGCCCATAATTTGCTGCATCACATTTCACAGCCTTAAAATATGTATAGAGAGACATGCATCTTCTCTTGGAGATTATGTTGCAATAAGTAAGCCACAGTATCACTTTTCTTGAAAAATGAAAAATCTTGAATGTTTATTAAAGCATACACAAGCACAAAACATATCAAGCAGCGGTTTGGGCTCACTTACCCTTAATCATGCTTCATTGCATAGGTTGCAAAGTAGGTTACATTTGGGATTGGACGTCTAAGGTATTATCTACCTTTCTAAGTGAGACTATTGCTCTAACAGCTTGAGAAGCATTGCTGCATAAAACTCTTACTAAATATAACAAACACAGTAACAGAATTATTTGCTAAAATATGTACCATTACCAGGACTTAGTTTGCATATTTCTGGAAGAGGATGCTGCCTTCTAAAACATGCAAAGCTGCTGCTGACTTGTTAGGTGGCAAATAACGTTAATATTTTGGTAATATTGGATCCTCAGCTACCAAAAGTTGCCTGTAATTAGCTGTGAATTAGATAAATTCTAGACATAAATTTATATTAAAAGCAAAGATTAGCCTGCGAATAATATACAGATGCAATTTTTTTTAACTTGTATTAGTTGTTTAAATATTTAAAAAGTGTAAAACCTTAGTGTCCATAATGCAATAGGCTTTGCCATGTTGTAACCTAGATTTCCTTCTCTGCTGAGGTCAGTTAGGGTCAGCTACAAATGAGTTACTAGAGTTTCCAAGCAACAAATCTGTGGAATATAGCAGTATTAAAGGGACAGTCTAGTCAAAATTAAACTTTCATGAGTCAGATAGGGCATGCAATTTTAAACAACTTTAGAACTTTTCTCATCAAATATGCTTTGTTCTCTAAAAAAGGGTAATAAAGGGATTATCTACCTTTTTAAACAATAAATATTCTGGAGTAGACTGTCCCTTTTAGTCAGGAGTCTGCACTTTATTTTTAAAAAGGAATTGGGAAGAGGCACAATTGCAGGAAAAGGGGACAAAATAAAAAATGAACGTATAGTGCAATTTTTTTTATTATATATAATGAAACATTATAATTTTTTGTGCTATATTCATTGACAACTTTATATCCAATAATCATATTCTCATTTTAAGACTATTTTTTTTTATGATACACGATGCCAGAGTGGTATTAGGTGTAATCCTGTGGTATAATTCATTTTAAGTGATATCAGGTCCACAGTAGTTGGGCTTGTGTGGTCTTTGAACATGTCTCTTGCATGTTGTTGCTTTTTATATCAGAACATAAGGTGTTTCCTATGAAGATTGGCTTCATAAGGTCATGTGTAGAAGCTGGCATATGGAGAGCAATTGCTTACTGTGTTGTTGTGCCAGATAGAATGTGTGCACGGATATAAAACACTTTTCAGCTCTCATTTGCATTTATTGAAGAATAAAAATCAGTACAGTTGCACAGTTGGTTATCGGCATGTTACTTCTGTGTCTAGAAAGGCTAAATGCAATCTGACTCAAGGTTCAAATATAATTATTGTGGTACTAATGGCTGAGGCATCAAAACATACATATATGTAGTAGTTTTTAACCTAGTTATACTCTAAACCAGGGCTCAAAATTTCCACTAGCCATTGAAGTGATGTTAAATCCTAGCGTTTGTGAAATGCTAGGATTTACCATTGAAACAAATGTATTTGTTTGCAGCATTCGCCGCTAGGAGCTGGTAAGGCAGCCCACTGAAGAACGCTATTTGGCTGAGAGGTGACGTTTCCACCTCTTAGCCAATAGCTGTGCTGGAAATCCTGCTTGGCGCCAAGTTGCGCCAGATTTCACGCATGGCTATTGGCTAAGAGGTGGAAACGTCACCTCTAAGCCAAAAGCGTTCTGCCGTGGGCTGCCTTAGCATCTCAGAACAGAGAACACTACAAACAAATAAAGGATCTTTCAGCATGAAGTATTTTATACTTCATGACTGAAATCCCCTTTATTTGTTCCAATGGTAAATCCTAGCATTTCACAAATGCTAGAATTTACTATCACTTTAACAGTGGCGAGTGAAAGCTCATGAGTGAATGTCTACAAATATTATCTAAAGGGATATTATATATCCATGTAAGGGCAAGGATATGTTATTCCTCTAGGGATATAGGGACCTCATTACTGCTTAAACTGTTATTTCTAAGAGGGTAAACGGGGACAGAGAGAGATTGGAGAGGAAAAAGGAAAGTGGAGAAAAAAGATAGTCTTAAGAAAGAGTGGAGAAAAAAAAGTGAAAGTGAGAGAGTGTAAAGAGAAGATCTAGGGGTAGATTTATTAATGGTCAAACGGACTTGATTTGCTGTAGAAAAACATTGCACAAGCATTGCAAAAACATTGCACAAGCATTTCTGGTGAAATGCTTGTGCAATGCCGCCCCTGCTTAATGGCGGCCAATCGGCCACTAACAGGTCATCATCCCGATTGAATCCCACCTAAAACCCTGCTTCTTAACTTCCATTTCTGTTGGACCAGAAACGATGGAGTATCAATGCAGCATCCGCTGCTTATTAAATCAACCCCATGGCCTGAGAGAGAAGGGAGGGGGTAAAAAGAGAGATTGAAGAGAGGGGGGAGTGGAGAAAGATAGATGAGAGATGATATAAAACATTTTCCAGGTATGCTATGACCTTACAGTAACGTTAACACTCTCTGCTTTCTCAGTTCAACAACTTCATTTTACTGTCCAGAACCCTAGGTGATGTTGCTAACTACTATGCACTTATTTTTGTTTATTTATTACTGTATGTAGCTTTATTTAATTTAATTACTGAACAATAAGGGGTTTCACATTGGCTAAACATATGGAAAGAGGGGGGGGGGGGTTAGTGGGTGTGGTGTGGCCGGAGTAGTAGGTGGGATCAAAAGTGGCGAGTAACATTTTGGGCTGGCTAGTAGCTTGAAATTTTGAGCCCTGCTCTAAACTATATACTACATATGAGATTTTGTTGTTTTCTTAGTATATTTTGTTTGTTAGCTGTGGTGGCGTCTGCTACACTTTATTTAAAGGGACAGGAAACTTCCAAATGTTCTTTTATGATTTTGATAGAACATTCAATTTTAAACAGCTTTCCAATTTATTTCTATTCTCAAATTTGCTTCATTATTTTGTTATCCTTTGCTGAAGGAATAACATTTCACTACTGGCAGCTAGCTGAACACATCTAGTCAGCCAAATAACCAATCACAACAGATAACGGTATGCAGGCACCAATCACCTCCCACTAGTGTAGGATATGTTCTTTTTCAATAAGGGATACCAAGAGAACAAAGCACATTTGAAAATAGAAGTGAAATTAAAAGTGTCTCAAAGTTACATGCTCTATCTGAATCATGCAAGTTTAATTTTGACTTTCCTATCCCTTTAAGTCAAAATTAAAAACTTTATGATTCAGATAGACTCATGCAATTGTAAACCACTTTCCAAATTACTTCTGCTATCTAAGTTGCTTCATTCTTTTGGTATCTTTTTTTTTTTTTTACCTAGGTATACTCAGGAGCAGCCATGCACTACCGGGAGTAAGCTGCTAATTGGTGGGTGCACACATATATATATATATGCCTTTTGTCATTAGTTTACCAGATGTGTTCAGTTAGCTCCCAGTAGTGCATTGCTGCTCCTTCATCAAATGATTTGATAGAATGAAGCAAATTTAATAATGGAAGTAAAATGGACAGTTGTTTAAAAGTACAGGTATACCTTGCTTATACAGCGGGTTAGAGACAAAGTCTGGCAGACCTGATCCAACAGTGCAGATCAGGTCCGCCAGACCTCGCTAAATACAGAGAGCAATACGCTCTCCGTATTCAGCATTGCACCAGCAGCTCACAAGAGCTGCTGGTGCAACGCCGCCCCCTGCAGACTCGCGGCCAATCAGCCGCCAGCAGGGGGGTGTCAATCAACCCGATCATACTCGATTGGGTTGAATTCCGGCGATGTCTGTCTGCCTGCTCAGAGCAGCGGTTATGGAGCAGCGGTCTTTGTGACCGCTGCTTCATAACTGCTGTTTAGGCTCTAGACTCGCCAGAAACACGGGGCATCAAGCTCCATTCGGAGCTTGATAGATAGGCCCTTAAAGCCCGGCTGTAAAGTCAGGGTGTTTAAAGTCTTAACATGTTTGAACTGACATTTATTAGGGGTGCAATAGCGCTAAGTTTAGTTTAACACTAGCACAGTACAGTGTCCAATTAATATCCAATAAAAACTGTACAGTACCTTTAAAATAGTGACAATTACTGTATTAACATTTGCCAGACTATGACACTGAGACACGGAATGTGCACTGCAATGCTGTAAACAGACCGAACTGCGCATAACAAAATGGTGCCAGTCGCCTTTCTCACAATCGCACAATGAGTACTGTACTGTTCCAAAATCCTTGGAGGTTGAATTACAGCTCCATATGAGCGCTGTATTAGTGAAGCGCTGTAAAGCGAGGTATATCTGTATATGTACTATCTAAATCATGAAAGAAACATTTTGGGGTTCATATTCCTTTAACAAAACTCTGCTGTGGATCTGAGTATGTTGAGTCTGCTTTTGGTATGTTCTCAAAAACATTTTTCCAGCTGTGTTTATGTTCTCCACTTTCATTTTTCTGCTTCCCCTCTCTCTTGAGGGGACCAAGCTAACTATATTTTATCATCTTGTAAAATGAAGAACATGTTGCATTCTCTTCAGATAATTTTATTCAGTGGCCCCTCAATAGCAAGGATGGAGGGAGATTAGCTTTGATTTGCAGCATCAGTATCTTTTTGTTTCTTGTTCCATACATTAGCCCTGTCTTTCAGGGACGATTGGTGGTGACCAGTGTTCCCTCTAAGGCCAATTTTGTGTGCGGCTCAGCAGTGAAACAGTTAATTAGGTAACCACACCCTGCAATTAGCAAACACTGCACAATGCTGATGGCAATGTATGGAACTCTTGTTAAAGGGACATTCAAGTATAAATTAAACTTTCATTATTCAGATAGGACTTTTAATTTTAATTGACTTTCCAATTTACTTTTATCATCAAATTTGCTTTTTTCTCTTGGTATTCTTAGTTTAAACTAAACATAGGTAGGCTCATATGCTAATTTCTAAGCCTTTGAGGGCTGCCTCTTATAACATGCTTTTTAAATCTCTTTTCAACACAAAGAGACAGAAAGTACACGTGGCTATATAGATAACACTGCAAAACTGGGGAATGAGTAATAAAGGGATTATGTATCTTTTAAAACAATAACAATTCTATGGTTGACTGTCCCTTTAACTGTTTTACTGCTGGGCTGCACACAAAACTGTCCTTAGAGGGAACACTGGTGGTGACATATTTATTCGTCTTTCATGGCATCCCAAAATGCTATAAGTGCTTCATGCCAGTGTACTGTAATTTAATCTCTCTTTTATATATTTCCTAGGTTTATGGTTCCAAATTAAACAACTTAGGGCTAGATTCCGAGTGGCGTGCTCACAGTTGCGCACAAGCGATATCGAATTTATTGTGGCTGTTTGCGAGCGCCAGAAGTAGCATGCGTATTACTGGTTGTAAGTAAAAATAGTGATTACTTGAGCGCAATTAAACTTAATGAGCGTCGGAAAAGTGCAACTTCAGAGCTCTGTTTAACTGTTATGCTTGAATAAAAAGTGTCACAAAACACATAAAAATACATTTAAAGACACTCATAATAACACTAAAACAATTATTAAAAAGTTGTCTAAAAATATATATATACATACACACACAACCCCAATTCCGAAAAAGTTGGGACACTATGGAAAATGCAAAAAAACTAACAAAAAGAATCATTTGAAAATTCAATTTACCCTGTACTTTATTGAAAACACATTATTAACCTATTATTTGATGTTTTACCTTGTGAATTTAATGTTGTTGTTTTTAAATATACACTCATTTCAAATCTGATTACTTCAACACGTTTAGGACTAATAATGATGTGACAAGTTGAAATAAGAAGGTGATGTGAAACAGGTGAGACAATCATGTAATCATAGCATATAAGGAGCCTCCAAAGGCCTAGTCCTTCAAGAACAAGGATGGGTCGAGGCTCGCTAATTTGCCAATAGATGCATGAGCGAATAATCCAACACTTTAAGAACAACATTCCCCAGAGACAAATCGGTAGGATTTGGGGCATTTCACCTTCTACAGTGCAGAATATAATTAAAAGGAATCTGGTCAAATCTCGGGAGGTAAAGGGCAAGGCCGAAAATCACTTCTGAATGCGTGTGTTCTCCCAACACTCAGACATCCCTGTCTGAAAAGCTGTCATGAGTCTGTAATGGATATCCTGACATGGGCTCGGGAATACTTTGATAAACCTTTGTCAGTCAACACCATTCGCCGCTGCATCCACAGATGTAAGTTAAGGCTTTACTTTTTTTTTTTTTTTTTTTAATTCTTTTTATTAAGGAAAATCAAAAACAGATCATCACAAGCGTCATACTGTCTTGTGTCACACAGGGCACATTGTAACATAAAAATGTCATATATATGTATTCCAACATCATACATAAAGGAGTAAAACAAGAATTAATCCAGGATAAATAGGCACACAAGACAACGACTAACATCATCTCTAATATAGTATTACCATGAAACAGCTTTAGGCTTTACTATGCAAAGCAGAAGCAATACATCAACACTGTCCAGAAGCGGCACCAACTTCTCTAGGCTTGATCTCATCTGAGATGGACAATAGCACAGTGGAATCGTGTTTTGTGGTCTTACAAGTCAACATTTCAAATAGTTTTTGGAAAAAACAGCCATTGTGTTCTCCGGGCCAAAGAGGAAAATAACCATCCAAGCTGTTATTGGCATCAGGTCAAAAAGCCAACATCTTCCATGTTATGCGGGTGTGTCAGTGCCATGGCATGGGTAAATTGCACATCTATGAGGTCACCATAAATGCAGAAAAATATGTATACATTTTGGAGCAACATATGCTGCCATCCAGACATTGTCTTTTCCAGGGACGTCCCTGCATTTTTTAGCAGGGCAATGCTGAACCAAATTCTGCCTGGATAACAAGCGCATGGTTGCGTAAGCATAGAGTGCGGGTGCTAGCATGACCTGCCTGCAGTCCTGACATGTCTCTGATTGAGAATGTGTGGCGCATTATGAAGTGCAAAATAAGGCAACAAATGCCCTGTACAGTTGCACAGCTGAAGACATGCATAATGAATGAATGTGGAAAATTCCGCTTGCTAAACTTAAAGGATCAGTCAACACAGTAGATTTGCATAATCAACAAATGCATGATAACAAGACAATGCAATAGCACTTAGTCTGAACTTCAAATGAGTAGTAGATTTTGTTTCAGACAATTTAAAAAGTTATGTCTTTTTCCACTCCCCCTGTACCATGTGACAGCGATCAGCCATTCACAAATGCATGCACGTACCATGTGACAGAAATCAGCCATTCACAAATGCATACACACTTATTCTTGCACATGCTCAGTAGGAGCTGGCTACTCAAAAAGTTTAAATATAAAAAGACTGCCCATTTAGATAATGGAAGTAAATTGGAAAGTTGTTTAAAATGGCATGCTCTATCTGAATCATGAAAGTTTAATTTTGATTGAGTGTCCCTTTAACCAACTGGTGTCTTAAGTGCGTAAATGCTTATTAAAAAAAAAGGTAATGTTACACAGTGGTAAACAGTCGACTGTCTCAACTTTTTTGGAGTGTGTTGCAGTCATCAGATTTGAAATCAGTGTATATTTTCAAAAATACATTAAATTCACAAAACATCAAATAATGTGTTAATAATGTGTTTTCAATAAAGTGCAAGGTGAATTGAATTTTCAAATGACTCTTTTTGTTTATTTTTTTGCATTTTCCATACTGTCCCAACTTTTTCGGAATTGGGGTTGTATATGTATGTATGTATATGTTGCTGAGGGTAAGCTATTGAAGTCCATTCTTATATTTTCAGCCTTTGATGTACAGTTGATAAATTTAATAGAATTATATGTAAGACAATTTAACAGGAATAGTGTCATCAGTGAATGTGATATTTCTGCACTAGGTCATAGGGAAAAAACTTTGAAAAACATTACTCTAAATATCTGTCTAGGTTATGTCTGCGTTTATTTTCTCTTACAGGCTCCTATTAAAGGGCCATTATATTCGAATCCATTAGAGCATGTAATTTTAAGACTATCAGCCATGTAGCACTGTGTGTTTAACCCCTGCAATTGTGTTAAGCACAAAGTAGAAATACCCATCGGAGCTTGTGGTGCACTGCTGGTCCTGAGTGGAACTTGCAGCTGATCCAATCCAATCAAAGACACACGACTCAAATGTGCAAGTAACGCTGCTGATCGTTTTCTGCTCCGGACCAGCAGTTCACCGTGAGTCCCGAGAAGTATTTCTACTGTGTGTTTAACCCCATTGCAGGGGATAAAGCAACATGGTTATTGTTGGTTATTGAGCAAATGTTACAGATTGGCATTATATATATATATATATATATATATATATATATATATATATATATATATATATATATATATATATATACCATTCAAATTATTCTATTGACTAAATGTTAACATTCAAATGTTAATGTTACTTTTAAATATTGATTCCAATAGACTTATATTGAAGCCAGTGAAAAAAATTTTTTATTTTTTTTGTTGAGGTTCAGTGCGAGGCATACAATCAAACATATGTCATTACACAATACAAAGGCAATTCACTACAGAAGATGTACATTGAATAATCCATATAACAAATTTCAAGAATATTGATAAACATTTCCTTTGCCTATCACATTACATACCTTAATTAAGAAATATGAGGCCACTTATAGACCTCCTGATGAAGAATGCAGCTCTATAGAAGGTATTCACAAGTAAGAGGAGACCACTTTTGGATCTCAAATGATAACCTTTTTTTTTCCCTTTATTTGATGGATGTAATATCTGATAAACTTAAAATATGGAAAATATTTGTGTTACAAATGGATTCAACTACGACTAAAGAAACCATAACAAATAACAGAGAAAGCAACATCCCTTATTACTCATAGATCTGTTGAGATGACCATCAAATGTGACTACCCTAGCCTTCTGTAAGGGATAATCTAGCAGGGCGAGAAGAACAACAGTGGCATAGGCTTAGGAGTCATGATACATTTGAGAAGCTAGGGAAACATAGTGGTAGATATGCACATATCTTAATATTGGATTATGGGTTTGTGGAGGCACTTCTCATAAGCTAATACAAGGAGATAAATTGAGAGCAGAGCATACCTTGCAATTAGTATTTACAGAAGTTTCAGTAAGGTATTATTAAATAAGGTATTATTGAATAGAGACTGCTGAAAATATGCATTCCTTAAACTTATCTATAGCAGCCATAAATATTTAATAAGAAAATTGGGGTTAGTCTGGTGAGTTATGGGGAGGAGAGGTAGGCTAACATGAACTACATAAGGGCTCTGAACTATTATCATATATTTTGCAAATTATAGCATCTGATTTGTGTGGGGTCCTTATATAAATCTTAGACAGTATATGCTTAAATAGCGACTGCACTGTCTCGGCTGCAGACAGTGCAGACCCAGTCAATTTGATCAATATATTTAAGAAAATAATACACCTTGGGTTGGGTGGCTGTCAAAGCATAAAATCTAGTGTTAAACTAACAAATAAGACTCCCAGTATTGTAGCAACTTAAGTTCAGGTCCATGTGGTAAATATTAAACGTAGTAATCATATATATTTAGGTAGACTAGGATTATTTCTAACTGGAAAAATTTGACCTGGTATCCGAATATACCCGTAATGAAAATAATCTTAATACTAGTTGCATTCCTCTTTCTAATATCCATGAAAACCCTGTGATATATTTATAAAACCTAAGTCCTCCCAATTTCAGGTCAAAGTATATCCTATCTCTTGAGTCCTGCTATGAGATCAATATGCCTCCCACATGTCGGCGTTGCAGTTAACATTGATCAAAAAGGAAAGGCTGAACTGTGATTCTAAACAAGTTAAGTTATAAGGAACTCTATCTTAAATTATATTACTTAACCAGAAGTACAATAAAAGTTCAACTATAACGAGATCAAAAATGTTGTCACTCATAATGCTTACAAACTAGTTGTAAGTCAGGGTCGGCTCCAGAACGAATTAAATGGGGGGGCATTTTTTTTTTCACAAGGGGGCACGCATTTACAAAGCATGTAGGAGAGTCAAAATAAGAGCAGACCTACATATTCTGCAGGTATCTGTAGCTTCTGGCTGACTTATCCCCCACTATTAACATTTGGAGCATATGTGCTGAATCACTAGGTAAAAGAATGAAGTCTTAATCCTATGCAGTGCACTAAAACAGAGCCATTAAACTTGAGACCCCCAGTGCAATAGCTCCTTAAAAACAATTCATCCCTTAATCACCATGATCCAAAACCCTTAAACTCATTCTGAAATCTCAATTAGGTCCCCTAAACAGCCATGCACCCAAAAAACCCCCAATGCAAATAACTCCTTTGTTTGCAATCGCATTGAGGATACTAGGTTTTCAGGTACTGGTAATTTTGTAGATTAGATTTAGCTATATCTGTTTCGCAATAACTAACGAATATCAGGCTACTTAATACAACCTATGTACTGTGAACCTATAAGAATATGATTGTATCATATAAATATAAGTCTATAAATGGCTACCAGCTTCTATCAACGCCTCAAAAGTGCACTGTGATCTTAGGCCCAGCCTAAGATCACAGTGCACTTTTGAGGCGTTGATATATGATACAATCATATTCTTATCATGGTCTATTGCTTAAGAAAATGAGTAACTCACGATAGTTAGGTAAAATTAACACAATTAAGACAAGTCCAAAAAGTCTCTAACTTCCAATTCCAAATAAGAGGTTAAGACACTGAGCTCATTGCAGATGCGTGATGCGACCTCACAGTTTGGCAGCTAACTCGGCCCCCAGCATGCAGCATTACATAACAATTCAATACTTTTTTATTTTTAAAGCGTATGATCATATCAATATTTTTTGAGGGGGCACAGCATTCCATTTGGGTGGGCATTGCCCCCCGATGCCTCCCCTTGGAGCTGACCTTGTTGCAAGTGAATACCAGTTAAGAGTCTCATTCCGGTGAAGCCGATTAGCAGAATAGCAGACTCTAGCCTACTTCAACTCTCAAGTTCAGAACTATGAGGAGAGGCAAGGATTCCCCCATAAACAACAGGGACAAATTCCCCCATTCTACTGGGGAATGCTGGGTCTTGGATTGCGGCTTCTGTGATTGTACAACTGAGATATCTCTGAACTGCGCTATTAGGAAGTGCTGCGCTCTTTCACCAGCCCTGGACGTCAGAACTTGGTAAGCATCGTCCACAGGGACTTTAGATGGAAATTGAGACTTCATCTCCTCCTTGGTCGCCTGCCTCGCGGCAGGTAACAATGCCGTCACTCCGTAAGCAGGAGGTGTAATTAAGGTCCTTTCCCTTTAAATAAATGAATGTTTTATTTAAAAAGGGGGAAATAATAAACTTTTTTTTTTTAAACACAAACTTTGAATGTTATGCAAGTATTCATAATTTTTTTTTTATAACAAATTAAATGTGTGTTATTTTTACAAATGCCAAAATATTAGCCCATCCCTAGTTGTTGATTTTAAAATTACAAAGAAAGGAGAAAAAAAAAGTTGTAAATAACTACCATAATCCCCAAAGATAACAATACTTCATGACTAAACTGACTTGTAAGGTTGTTTTTTTTATCATTCATACCCTGTGGTGAGTATCTCACATTCAAATAAACTTTATAGAATTCTCTTGTAAGCTCATTTAACCATACATGTCACTCTCAAAATTTTAGGAATTGAAAAAAGAAAAAGTTTATTTGAAGAGCAGACTTGTTAATTGTGATACTACCTTAGAGCATAACTGTCACATTCTTTATTTGCTTGCAAATTACAGATGATTTACTTTGTAATATACCTATGGCACGCCAGGACTAAGATGTAAAAAAATATTTCTTAGGTCAAAATTGCATGTAATCTTGTGTTGCTTTTTTTTGGGAATTCTTGGCTATGAGCAACTCTTATGACAATAAAAGTAACAAGGTGCTAATGGCCAAGGGCTTTGCATGTATGGATAAGTTTGTCTAAAGTCACTGACAGCTCTTCATGACATTTAAAAATATGATATTAGTAAAGTTACCACATCTGATTGGCTGTTGTTTTACATAATGAAATGCATTTGGTTTGCTGTTTGACTGTGCAGATTTTAGGACATGAAGTTATATAATTGTACAGTGTAGTATTTTTGTTTGCAACAAATATGGCTGCCTATTTTAGATAATAAGGTGTAGATTTATCAAAGCCTTCGGCAGCCTTTGCCTGCCTACGACTGCAGTCTGTATTTATGATGACCACTGCTTCCCCAACCTTTTCGCTACCTCTGAGGTGGCGAATTTCAATCTCCCCAGTCTCGTCTGACTGGGGAAATTGACAGCTCCTACCCGCATGTGATTGGCTGTGCGCGGGCAGGGGCGGTGTTGCACAAGAGCGCTATTCATCTTGCCGAAGTTAGCATGCTCTACAGTCTAGACTATCACTTGAGAGATAAAAGAATAACTTTGGGCTTGTAATATAAGTGCAAAAATAGAATTGCTATTGATTATTCTCAAGAGATGTGAATGCACAATAGCGCTAATATATTTATGATCAAATTGTAATCTAGCCCTTTATGGGGGAATTCAGTTTTGAGTTTTAAGTCCCTTAAATTGGCTATAGAAAGTGGACTGTTTTAAATTATACGTTTGGGATTAAGTCTTAGAGAATATTATAAATTCTTAAAATGGGCTGTATCTCACCTATGAAAAAAACCCATCATCTGATACAACCACGTGCAACTATTCCGTTTAAAATGTTATTTAATCTGTTGTTAACAATACATCACTTTATTCTTTTGTAATTTCCTCTAGATGGGCAGTTCACCATATTCCTATTGTGGCGGAGCGGAAATATTCTCCATCACCTTTCATAACGCAGTCAATAGCTCCATGGTTCTTTTATATGCCCACCAAAATTCTTGTTTTTCATCTTTACTACAGAGCCCTTAAACTTGTTCTCAGTATCAGATTCCAAAATTCTTTGGACCGCCTTCAGAAGTTTTAAGTCTTAGAAGTTTTGAGTCTATTTATTCCAGGAAAAAAATACTTAGGGGCTTTTAAAAACAGAAAACAATTTCTCTTGAACAAATACACATACATTTAGATGCAAGAAGAGAAATCTAATCTCTCCCCCAATCTGATCACTCTTTGAACAGTGCTTAAAATACAATTTATTTAATACTTGGATGATGAAGTTGCTTCATTGAAAAAGAAATAAACATCTCTACAGGCACTGCTTTTCAGTTACATGTCAGATGTGTTTCATTCATTACATCTTTTGATCTGTGCATTAGTCATGCACTTCTGAGGGGTTGTATAACTTTTCATAATTTCTAATTGGCATTAAGAAGTGGCTCTCAGAAAATGAAACTGCTGTGAACAGAAAATGTTAATATAAATATATATTATATGAAAATTCACTTTACTAATAGGGAGTGATGAAATAACAGCGGCATTCCCAAAGGGTAACTGAGCAGTAAGATTTTCTAATAATGATAGATCAAAGAGGATTACATAGCCTTGTCTGTGCTTAAGGGGACAGCAAGATATCAGTGCGTGATGTGCTAGTTGCTTCAGTGGCAGCAAATCCTGCACTGTATTAACCTTGCACTGAGCAATAATTACAGCTGACACTAATTCCTTTATTTATCAGGCTGGGTGCTCTCCACTATGCACAGATACTCTGACATCAAACTACAACAAAATGCATTCAAATTTTTAATATTAGTAAGTATAAAGCACAGACTTAAAAGGAACACTCAATTCAATATTTTTGTTTCATTATTCAGGGGGAGAATACCAGTTAAAAAATAAAAAAAAAAACTCACCAATTTACTTTTATTACCTAATTGGGCACAGTCTTTTTATATACACACGTTCTAATCAGTGTCCTCTCTAAGGTCAGTTTTGTGAGCAGCCCAGCAGTGAAACCGTTAATAAGGGGACCACACCTTGCAGTCTGCATTGTGTAGTGTTTGCTAATTGCTCTAATTAACTGTTTCACTGCTGGGTCGCTCACAAAACTAGCCTTAGAGAGAACACTGGTTCTAATACATCAGCTCCTACTGAGCATGTGCAAACCTATAAATGATTCTCTGATGACTGTCACATGATGTAATGGGCAGGGAATGGAAGAGATTTAAAATTTGTTGATTATCCAATTAGACTGTGAATGATCCTTTAAACTACTAGTTGAGGGGTTAGTCTTTGATTTTACGCATTGGATAAGCCCACATTTGCCATTTAGGGACTAGTACACTTTCACAAGGCTGCTACAGATTCTATTTCGGTACATTCATATTTGTTGTTTAAAGGGAGAATAAACCCCACAATTATATTTCATGATTTGGATAGAACATACAATTTCAAACAACTTTCCAATTTACTTCTGTTATCAAATTTGCTTAATTCTCTTGTTATTCTTTGCTGAAGGAACAGAGTAACACCACTGGCAGCTAGCTGAACACATCTAGTCAGCCAATCACAAGAGACAAATGTGTGCAGGCACCAATCAGCAGCTAGCTCCCAGTAGTGCAGAATATGTGTGTATTCTTTTTCAACAAGGGATACCAAGAGAACAAAGCACATTTGAAAATAGAAGTGAATTTAAAAGTGTCTTAAAATTATATGCTCTATTTGAGTCATGCAAGTTTCATTTTGACTATTCTATCCCTTTAATTAAAGCAGAAAAGAAGCAGTGTAATTAACACAAATACACCAGAGCTTACTCATATACACCAGATGCACTAGTATTCTTGCACTGAATCAAGACTTATTCATGTACTCCTGTGTGTTTAACCCCTTTCCATCGATAGTCTTAAAATTACATGCTCTAATTAAACACACAGTAGTGTAGGGTCGATAATCTTAAAAGTACATACTTTAACAGATTAGAGCATGTCATTTTTTGACTATAATGCCCCTTTAAAAATGTTTTAAACTAAAGGGTTAAAGAACCCATATTTTTTAACTTACATTTTAAGTGCAAGTTTAAACATTAAAGATATCTTTTTTTTCCAGGGGGTATTTTTAATCTCGGAGCTAGCAAATTTTCTGAAAATCTAGGCATTCTCTCTTTGAAAACTCAATGCACAAAATAATGAGTGTGAAACTGGCTTTTGAGTAGAACACAGTAATCAGGGCCTTTAGCAGCCTGTGATTGGCTGTGCTAATTCACTCACCTGCACACGTGACCTACATGGATCTTGACACTGAACTGAAAAGACAGTTGACATTTTATGAGATTTTTCTTTCTAATCTCCTAATTGTTTTGCTTTTGGTATTTAACCCCCTTTCCAAAACAATTTCATTTGGAATTATACATTTTCCCATATATGTATTTTACTGTGACTGTTTAACAAAACTTAAAATATTTTCCATGTTTTATCTATAACTGGTAATGTTTGTGTATTTGTATTTATTTTTATGAGAAAAATTACATAATTAAAGGGACAGTACACTGTAAAATGGTTTTTATATTAATGTATTTTCAATGACTGGTTATACCAGCTGCAGAGAACAAAATGTATGATAAATTGCATTTTCAGGTTTATTTGTGTATATGAAGTAGCTGGTTTTGTGCTTTAAACCACAGCCTATTACATATTGAGCTTCAGGTAATATCAGATCTCATTATGTTATCACTTTGTGTACACACACTTGCTTCCTTATCTTATAGTTGTCTGGAAAACTAAAGCTCAATACATAGAGAAAACAATGGGAAATGATCATGTTATTACTTAAAGGGACAGTTTACTCAAAAAATGTCTCACCTTTAATTTGTTCCCAATGATCCACTTTACCTGCTGGAGTGTATTAAATTGTTTACAAGTATTTCCATTACCCTTATATTGGCATTTGAAATAGTTTATTTAGCCTGTGGTATCCCCACTAGGGTTGCCACCTCAGCCATGTTTTCCTGGACACTTATGAGTTACACATGCTGCAGGGTGTGCAGGGAGGAACATGTATTGTGTTTCTGGACATCACTATTCATATTCCTCCCTGCACACCCTGCAGCATGTGTAACTTATAAGTGTTCTGTATTTTAAGGGACGGGTGGCAACCCTAATCCCCACCCATCCCATACACTATGCAAGCAATCTCTATATGATACAAAATAAAAGTGGTAGAAATCAAACAATATTAGCAACATAAGTTGTATAGTGTATACTGTGTACAGATCACGCTAGTAAAGCAAGGTAGACCCAACATAACATTTGTTTAAGTGTTCAAGCATTACACGCACCACAGGCGTGTCCTTCATTTTATAATATTGTGTATTAACTTTATTCACAAACAACCATCTCACGGAGGGCCAGTGAATGATCAGTTCAGCTAATTTATTAGTCCTGCTATTTTACATATCTGTTTATTGATTACAGAGTTAACAAGTGAATGTCAATACAATCTTGTCCACTACATGTTGATTAAAGTGCACTTCCAGAGAGCGGTAACAAACTAACTATATAAGAGTTAGAGAGCATACCGTCATATTATTGACACACAGGATCTGTATTAAGCAACATTTAGCAGCGGGTTTAACACTTACATGGATTTGATCAATTTATAGATTAAAGAGCCAATTTTATTTATTCTACAGAGGGGAATCTCAAACAGAATTATAAATAGGCTTAGACTATATACAGCATTGTTCCCCTCTGTATATTTTTTCACAAGCTACATTAGCCTATGCCTGTGTCTTTTTTAATGTGTGTGTTACCCTTATTTTAACATTATGTGAATAAAAGTTATATTTTAAAAGCCTTTTTGGAACTACACTGCCCACCAGTCAGGGCCTAGAGTGCTGTATGTGCATGCTTTGTGAGTGGGGGTTCTCTGCTTTCCGGTGTTACCCCACTTTGTGTTCATATTAAACAAATTGTAAGCTGCATGCATGATAATATATTGTCACATCTGAGAAGAATTTTGCAATTAAAAATGCAGCTTTATTTTGTCAAATAAGTATATGATTTTAGTTTTTTACTTTTTACTAATTAATTTCCCTGTCCCCCGGAACAAAAGGAACTTGCTAACCAATCACAAACTAATACACATGAATTGCTGTTTGTACATGTGCAAAGAGATTGGAGTAGTGCTGCCCTCTTCTCTTCCCTTAAAGGGACACTGAACCCAAAAATGTTCTTTCGTGATTCAGATAGAGCATGCAATTTTAAGCAACTTTCTAATTTACTCCTATTATCAAATTTTCTTCATTCTCTTGGTATGTTTATTTGAAAAGCAAGAATTTAAGTTTAGATGCCGGCCCATTTTTGGTGAACAACCTGGGTTGTCCTTGCTGATTGGACAGCACCAATAAACAAGTGCTGTCCATGGTCTGAACCAAAAATTTGCTGGTTCCTTAGCTTAGATACCTTCTTTTTCAAATAAAGATATAAAGAGAACGAAGAAAAATTGATAATAGAAGTACATTTGAAAGTTGCTTAAAATTGCATGCTCTATCTGAATCATGAAAGAAAAAATTTGGGTTCAGTGTCCCTTTAAGGTGGTTTAGAACTGATTTAATCTTAGTTAATTACTAATAATTTAACATGTATTCAAACAATACATACATCTGTTTCTAATTTCTATCGTATAACTAAATATAAATACAAACAATATATATATATATATATATATATATATATATATATATATATATTTATATATACACATACATACACACACTTAAAGGGACAGTCTACTCCAGAATTTTTATTGTTTAAAAAATAGATAATAGCTTTATTACCTATTCCCCAGTTTTGCAAAACCAGCACAGTTATAATAATACACTTTTTACCTCTGTGATTACCTTGTATCTAAGCCTCTTCAGACTGCCCTATTATTTCAGTTCTTTTGACAGACTTGAATTTTAACCAATCAGTACTGACTCATTGGTAACTGCACAAGAGTGAGCACAATGTTATCTACACATGAATTAGCACTGTCTAGCTGCAAAACTGTCAAAATAGAATGAGATAAGAGGTGGCCTTCAAGGGCTTAGAAATTAGCATATAAGCTCACCTAGGTTTAGCTTTCAACAAAGAATAGCAAGTGAACAAAGCAAATTTGATGATAAAAGTAAATTGGAAAGTTGTTTAAAATTGCATGCCCTATCTGAATAATGAAAGTTTAATTTTGCTTTGACTGTCCTTTTAAATTATGGTGGAGATAAATGCGTGAGACTAAAATCTATTTCATAAAAGTAAGAGACCTAGAATTATTGTATAGAAAATTTGGAAGCCTAGGCAAGTATCCTCGCTTGCTTATACCCAGAAGTGTTCTGTGTACATTGTTATCAATGCACCAGAAGATTCTGGGTAAGATATGCGAATTAGGGGCGCGATCACATATACGGCGCAGGTTTTGGCGCAAGCGTGGGAACCTGCGCCGCCCGTAATTTCACCTCGCACATCGGGGTATTACATAAACCCTGCCGGCAGTTCATAAAGTGCCATAAGTCTGATAAACTAGCGATGTCCAGAAATGAGCATAAATACAAATTTCTGGAGTCACCAGTGACTTACGGAACTTTAGAAACTGCCGGCGCCTAAGAAAAGTAAAGAAAATAACAAATCTCCCGTAAAAGTCTAATACGCCTCCCAAAAATAAGCCCGACACGTAAAACCCCTATATCCGCAATCCCCCCTCTCATTACTAATATTAAATGTATTAACCCCTAGACCGACAACCCCCCACAAGGCAATATGCCTATTTAAACTATTAACCCCTATATCCGCCATCAAACCCACACCGCAAGTAATAACTAAATTATTAACCCCTAAACCGCCATAGATCACAACGCAATTAACCTATTCAAGTATTAACCCCTAAACCGCCATAGCCCACATAGCCTGTTAAATGTATTAACCCCTAATCTGCCGCCGCCGCCAACATCGCCGCCACTATAATAAAGTTATTAACTCCTAAACCTAAGTATAACCCTAACACCCCCCTAACTTAAATATTATTTAAATAAATCTAAATAAATTTACTAGTATTAACTAAATTTTCCTATTTAAAACTAAATACTTACCTATAAAATAAACCATAAGATAGCTACAATATAATTAATAATTACATTGTAGCTATTTTAGGATTTATTTTGATTTTACAGGCAACTTTGTATTTATTTTAACTAGGTACAATAGTTATTAAATAGTTATTAACTATTTAATAGCTACCTAGTTAAA
Organism: Bombina bombina; assembly: GCF_027579735.1. Classification (NCBI taxonomy): domain Eukaryota; kingdom Metazoa; phylum Chordata; class Amphibia; order Anura; family Bombinatoridae; genus Bombina; species Bombina bombina. Next base: position 280,683,753 of record NC_069504.1, read on the forward strand.
ATAAATACAAATTTAGCTGTAAAATAAATCCTAACCTAAGTTACAATTACACCTAACACTACACTATCATTAAATAAATTACATTAATTAACTACAATTACCTAAAATTAAATACAATAAAATAAAATAAACTAAAGTACAAAAAAACTAAATTACAGAAAATAAAAAAAATTACAAGAAGTTTAAACTAATTACACCTAATCTAAGCCCCCTAATAAAATAAAAAAGCCCCCCAAAATAATAAAATTCCCTACCCTATACTAAATTACAAATAGCCCTTAAAAGGGCCTTTTGCGGGGCATTGCCCCAAAGTAATCAGCTCTATTACCTGTAAAAAAAAATACAGTACCCCCCAACATTAAAACCCACCACCCACACACCCAATCCTACTCTAAAACCCACCAATCCCCCCTTAAAAAAACCTTACATTACCCCCTTGAAGATCTCCCTACCTTGAGCTGTCTTCACCCAGCCGGGCACAAGTGGACCTCCAGAGGGGCAGAAGTCTTCATCTGATCTGGCCAGAAGAGGACATCCAGACTGGCAGAAGTCTTAATCCAGGCGGCATCTTCTATCTTCTTCCATCCGGAGCGGAGCGGGTCCATCTTGAAGACATCCGACGCAGAGCATCCTCTTCCATCCGATGGCGACTGAAGAATGAAGGTTCCTTTAAATGACGTCATCCAAGCGTCCCTTCAATTCCGATTGGCTGATAGAATTCTATCAGCCAATCGGAATTAAGGTAGGAAAAATCCTATTGGCTGATGCAATCAGCCAATAGGATTGAGCTTGCATTCTATTGGCTGATTGGAACAGTCAATAGAATGCGGGGTCAATCCTATTGGCTGATTGGATCAGCCAATCGGATTGAACTTCAATCCTATTGGTTGATTGCATCAGCCAATAGGATTCTTCCTACCTTAATTCCGATTGGCTGATAGAATTCTATCAGCCAATCGGAATTGAAGGGACACCATCTTGGATGATGTCATTTAAAGGAACCTTCATTCTTCAGTCGCCGTCGGATGGAAGAGGATGCTCCGCGTCAGATGTCTTCAAGATGGACCCGCTCCGCTCCGGATGGAAGAAGATAGAAGATGCCGCCTGGATGAAGACTTCTGCCGATCTGGATGTCCTCTTCTGGCCGGATCGGATGAAGACTTCTGCCCCTCTGGAGGTCCACTTGTGCCCGGCTGGGTGAAGACGGCTCAAGGTAGGGAGATCTTCAAGGGGGTATTGTTAGTTTTTTTGGGGGGGATTAGGTGGGTTTTAGAGTAGAGTTGGGTGTGTGGGTGGTGGGTTTTAATGTTGGGGTATTGTATTTTTTTTTTTACAGGTAATAGAGCTGATTACTTTGGGGCAATGCCCCGCAAAAGGCCCTTTTAAGGGCTATTTGTAATTTAGTATAGGGTAGGGAATTGTATTATTTTGGGGTGCTTTTTTATTTTATTAGGGGCTTAGATTAGGTGTAATTAGTTTAAACTTCTTGTAAAAAAATTTTATTTTCTGTAATTTAGTGGGGGGGGGGGGGTTGTACTTTAGTTTATTTTATTTAATTGTATTTAATTTTAGGTAATTGTAGTTAATTAATTTAATTTATTTAACGATAGTGTAGTGTTAGGTGTAATTGTAACTTAGGTTAGGATTTATTTTACAGGTAAATTTGTATTTATTTTAACTAGGTAGCTATTAAATAGTTAATAATTATTTATTAACTATTGTACCTAGTTAAAATAAACACAAAGTTGCCTGTAAAATAAAAATAAATCCTAAAATAGCTACAATGTAATTATTAATTATATTGTAGCTATCTTAGGGTTTATTTTATAGGTAAGTATTTAGTTTTAAATAGGAAAATTTAGTTAATAATAGTAAATTTATTTAGATTTATTTAAATAATATTTAAGTTAGGGGGGTGTTAGGGTTAGACTTAGGTTTAGGGGTTAATAACTTTATTATAGTGGCGGTGACGTTGGCGGCGGCAGATTAGGGGTTAATACATTTAATAGACTATGTGGGCTATGGCGGTTTAGGGGTTAATACTTGAATAGGTTTATTGCGTTGTGGGTTAATGGCGGATTAAGGGTTAATAGTTTTAAGAGGTAGTTTGCGATGTTGGGTTTTGCAGATTTAGGGGTTAATAATTTAGTTATTACTTGCGGTGTGGGTTTGATGGCGGTTTAGGGGTTAATAGACTTTATTAGTTATTGCGGTTGACAGGTAGATAGACATTGCGCATGCGTTAGGTGTTAGTTTATTTTTGCAGGCATTTTCAGGAGTTACGGTGCTCCCATACTCAGCTACGGCTGCCTTTTATGGCGAGGTAAAAATGGAGTAAGATTTCTCCATTTTCGTCACGTAAGGCCTTGCGCTTGATATTGGATACCGATTTACAACGCGTCCCATGTTAGCCTATGGGAGTAATAATTGCGAGCGACGGGTGAAATATACGCGTGTAACTTGTATGCTACGCCGTATATGTAATACCAAAATCGCGTAAAAACTGGCGTTGCCGGCTTTTGCGGGCGACGCTGCATATATAATGGGGCCCTAGGTGTACAATATCTAAAAAAAAATGTGTGTGTATATATATATATATATATATATATGTTATGTGTGTTATTCGTTCTTATGAGAGCGCTTCTCTTTCTGTATGTAAATATTAAAATATATTTATATATACACAATAATATTCACACCTAAACTACATAGTTTGCCCACTACTACTGCAAAGAATGCTTTTCATATCAGGATTGTTGATGCAAAACTGATAAACCTCATTAAGAGAGTGCTTTACAAAGTACCTGCACCTACATTAGTAAACGTGTAATCTGGAACAAGCATTTGTGACTGAGTTCAGAAACGTAGGCACAGGCACTTAAAGGGACAGTAAATTCAAGACTAAACTTAAATGGACTGGCTAGAGCATAGAATTTTAAACAACTTTCCTATTTACGTATATTATAAATTTTGCTTAGTTCTCTCATGGAGTGTGCACGTGTCTTTAACCATCTGGTAGAAGTAATTGCAACAATGTTTGTATCAATGTCATACATAGTTACATACACTCCTGCCATAGAATGCTACAGATACTCTATGTCAGAAAAGTTTGCAACATTTATAATATTGGTATAAACATTGTTGCAAAACCTACTGCCAGATGGCTAAGGACATGTTCACGCTCCCGAGCTCACCTAGGATTACGCTTTAACAAAGGATAGCAAGAGAAATTAGCACAATTTATAATACAAGTAAATTGGAAAATTGCTTACAATTGAATGCTCTTTCAGAATCATGAATTTTTAATTTTGGCTTTACTATCCCTTTAAAGGCACTCTAAGTTTGGACTTGGTGTGCATATAGGCACACCCCCTATAAAAACCTGTTTATAAATGTGTGATCTCCTCCAAAGGGACACTAAACCCAAAATTTTTCTATCATGATTTAGATAGAGAATACAATTTTAATAATTCCAATTTACTTCTATTATTTAATTTGCTTAATTCTTTAGATATCATTTGTTGAAGAAATAGCAATGCATTGGGTGAGCCAATCACATGAGGCATCTATGTGCAGCGACTAATCAGCAGCTACTGACCCTACCTAGATATGATTTTCAGCAAAGGATATCATGAGAATGAAGCAAATTAGATAACAGAAGTAAATTAGAAAGTTGTATAAAATGGCATTTTCTTTCTAAATCATGAAAGAAAAAAATTGTGTTTCATGTCCCTTTAAAGGGACAGTCTAGGCCAAAATAAACTTTCATGATTCACATAGAGCATGTAATTTTAAACAATGTTCCAATTTACTTTTATCACTAATTTTGCTTTGTTCTCTTGGTATTCTTAGTTGAAAGCTTAACCTAGGAGGTTCATATGCTAATTTCTTAGACCTTGAAGCCCACCTCTTTCAGATTGCATTTTAACATTTTTTCACCACTAGAGGGTGTTAGTTCACGTATTTCATATAGATAACACTGTGCTTGTGCACGAGAGGTTTTCTGGGAGCAGGCACTGATTAGCTAGACTGCAAGTCTGTCAAAAGAACTGAAAAAAGGGGCAGTTTGCAGAGCCTTAGATACAAAATAATCACAGAGGTTAAAAGTATATTATTATAAATGTGTTGGTTATGCAAAACTGGGAAATGCGTAATAAAGGGATTATCTATCTTTTAAAACAATAAAAATTCTGGTGTAGACTGTCCCTTTAAGGGTCCTTAAGCAAAATACAAAGCAGCAAGGCAGCGGATCACAATTTACTGTTTAAAGAATGTTAGTATCCTGCAGAAAAAGATATTATAAGTGTTTTGCATAGAAACTCTTAGTCACCATCTTGTTTTCAGTTCAAGACAAAGTGGAAACGGGCCTTTAAAAAACATCTATTGCTTGTTAAAGGCCTGTTTTCATTTTTGCTTGAACTGAAAACAAAATGGAAATGAGCCTTTAACAAACAATAGAAATAAATATTGTTTACAACAATACTTGTAAAAGCTGCAAAGCGACCATATAGCAATAGAAAAATAGTGCACAGTCTGTCCATCCTGACAACCTAAAATATGCTTTTAGATGGATTAGTAGTGGTGCAGATGGAAATCGATTGCAATAGTGAACTATGAAAATCACGACTATGGGATCTACTTTAAAAAAGACAATTTAAAAGATGCCAGTACTGTTAGTGACAAGCGAGTGTAATTTACAATCCAATATTAAAAATTAAATATAAAATCTTGCCATTTGTAGATTTTGGGGTCCTAAAGTGACTATTGAAGTATGAGTGTTGAGAATGTAAATTATTATTTCTTTCATAAGGTGGTGAGAGTCCATGATCCATTACACTTGGGATTCAACTCACGGCCATTAGTTGGAGGCAAAGATTCCTAAAACTTTCAAGAGCACTTCAACTCTCCCACCTCACTGGTGTGCCAATCTTATCTTTGCCTTCCATGAAGAAGGTGAAGAAATGAGGTGCTCTAGATCCTTCATTGAGAGTGGTCCTCAGACTGAATTGAGGCCCATATTCCCCCTCAGAGAGCTGCTACTGAGAGACAGAGGGGAGATTGGAGTATGGGGCAGTGACACCATTACTGCTAGTATGGAGTTAGCCACTAGCCTGCCACAGATGTTGTGGGGACTAGTCCCTTAGCCTTCTCCTGTTGGATCCTTGATATTCACTTAATTCCTCTTCTATAATGTGCTTTTTCTGTGGTGGTAAGCACAGTGGAGTGAGTTGGTGCATTTCAGATAAGTCTGATTCCTTTAGCAATCACATAGCCCACAGGCTATTAGCAGGTACATTTGACATGTTAAATCATAGCAGGTTACTTAATTTATTTCAGACATTACCACATTCTTCACATTAGACTCTTAACAGTTTTTATTGTCTATGTGTGCTTTGAGACTTTTGAAAAGTAAGGGTCTCTATATTGAATACACATAATTTTTTGGCTTTAATAACTTTTTTTTTTTTTTACTTAAAAACTTTTCTTACACATTGTTTTTTCTCTTTGTGCAGTGAGCAGTGTTCACAATCCTTCTTAAAACCTTGGTGCAAATCCCTGTAATTTAGCCCTCCTCTCTCACATAGCGCTACTGATGTGAGGGTGCTGTGGTAATCTGTACTCCGTTCTCAATGCTTTGTCAGGGGGGGTAAGATTTCCTAAGTTTTTCAAGAGTCAATTATACTTGGAGGCTACAAAGGATTTTAGACAATACTCTAATCTGTGCATCCATTTCTCAGGTCAACGTAAAGACCAGAAGGCTTTAGCTTTTAGACTAGCTTCTTGGTTAAAACTTCTGATTCACAAGGCTTACATGGAGGCAGGAAAGTCTCCCCCAAAGCACATTACAGCCTATTCTACCAGATCCGTTTAAACTTTCTGGGCATTTAAAAATAAGGCTTCTGTTATACAAATTTGTAAAGCAGCAACATGCCTAGATACTTTTACTAAATTCTGCCAGTTTTATGTTTTTGCTTATTCTGAAGCGGCCTTTGATAGGAAAGTCCTCCAGGCAGCAGTGCCTGGCAAATAGGTGCCGCCTTTAAAAAAAAATTGTCCCGCCCAAATTCTCATGAACTCCACTGCCACTGCTTGGGTATTAGTTCCCATGTTTAATGGATCGTGGACTTTCACCACATTATGAAAGAAAACAAATTGTATGCTTGCCTGATTAATTAATTTCTATCATGGTGATAAGAGTCCACAAGCCCCGTTTAATTTTATTAATATTTAAAGGGACACTGAACCCAAATTTTTTCTTTCATGATTCAGATAGAGCATGCAATTTTAAGCAACTTTCTAATTTACTCCATTTATCAATTTTTCTTAGTTCTCTTGCTATGTTTATTTAAAAAGCAGGAATGTGATTCATAGGAGCCGGCCCATTTTTGGTTGAGAACCTGGGTTATGCTTGCTTATTGGTGGGTAGATGTAAGCCTCCAATAAGAAAGTACTATCCATGGTTCTAAACCTAAAATGGGCTGGCTGCTAAGATTTACATTCCTGCTTTTAAAATAAAGATAGCAAGAGAACGAAAAAAAATTGATAATAGGAGTAAATTAAAAAAATGCTTAAAATTTCATAATCTATCTAAATCCTGTAAGAAAATTTTTGGAATCTAGAGTCCCTTTAATTTTTTTCTGGCAACAGTTTGTTTTTTTGCATCTATATTTTTCTTCATTGTCCTTTCCTACTTTTCTGGGTTACTTCTCTTTGCTTGACTATACATAAGACCAGGGGCAGACATACAGGGGGTTCAGAGGTCGCAATTGCAACTGGGCCCCTGAGGGTGATTGACCTGCCACTGCCTGCACTGATATCATGTGAGTGTGACATGATGCCTCACTAGTGTCTCTGGCTACAGGGGTTAGTGTTTCTGTTTTACCCATTGGTGTTTATGTGTGTGTTTGTATATGTGTGTATGTATGTGACTGTGTGTGTATTTATTCATATATGTGTGTGTGTGTGTATGTTTGTGGAACCATCAAATTACAGACCTTGTTAATACAGCATGGGGGGGCGGGGAGTAAACAGTGTCACTATACAGTACCACTATATACAGTACTGGGGGGCTGGACTATGTCACAGACTACTGTGGTCACTTTATAAAGTACTGGGGAGGGTAGGGTCACCGGCAGATTACAGACTGTGTCACTAACTCACTATATACTGTACTGGTGGGTTAAACAGTGTCACTATATACAGTAATATGGGGTCAGACCATCTCACAGACTGTGGGCACAAGGTACCTCCTTTTGCAGACATGTAATCTAATTAAAAAAAAATTTTCTGTGTTAAATGTAAAAAAAAAAAGAATAAATGGTAAGTATAAAAAATTTTTTTTTGGGGGGAAGCCCTTCTTAAATTCTTGCACCTGGGCCCTGTGGTTTCTAGTTACACCTCTGCATAAGACTGGAATACTTAGAAGGTGGGAGGAATGAAGTGCTCTTAAAAGTTTTGGTAATCTTTGCCTCCTCCTAGTGGTCATGAGTTGAATCCCTTGCATAATGGATTGTGGCCTCTCACCACCTTGAAAGGAAATTCATTTATCAGGTGAGCATACATTTAGTTTTTCCGTGCAGAGTGAACAAATGGGTTACATGAATATAGCATTCATGCAGCCCTAAGAGGTGTCAATGGGCTATGTTTTTTCCGGAGACCTGACATTTTCTATTTCAAAAACAGGTACTTAATTTTCCGATTTAGTTCTATTATGAAATTTGCTTAAATCCCATGATATTCTGTGCTGAAGAAATACCTAAGTAGGCATCTGGAGCACAACATGGCAGGAAATAGTTCTGCTATCTAGTGCCCTTGCAAATGGATAACATTCTTGCAAAACTACTGCCATATAGTGCTCCAGAAATGGTCAGTTTCCTAAGCTTACATCCCTGCATTTCAACAAAAGTTACCAAGAGAACGAAGAAAAATTGATAATAGAAGTAAAATAGAAAGTCGTTTCAAATTGCATTCTCTATCTGTATTATGAAATAAACATTTTGGGTTTCTTATCCCTTTAACACAGGAAAATACCTTTTATGGGAGCTTTTCTGTTGAAAACTTGTTTGCAGTGATGTGCGGTAAGGTCAGAGGTTAGTGAGGCACTGGCTATGATACGCCCAAGTCGCACATATATGAACCCAATAGAGGTATCGTAAATGTACGATAAAATTAGCAGGTTGCACAATGACACAAAATGAGAGGCTGCAGCACATAAACACATGCACTGTTGTTTGTGGTGGTGGGTGTTTAACAAACAAAAAACAATATAGCATTGTGATCAATCAAAAAACTTGTCTCCCAATTCATCCACAAAGCGTTAATGGGAGCAAATGACCAATAGATTGTAATCAACCTCTTAATGTGCTGTTAAAGTTTTTAATGGTTTTTGTAGCTAGCGGTTATATCAACTGGTGGTGAACCTGGTTCATCAAAACACTTTATGGATTAAGATTGTTTATTTTATGGTGCATTTATAGTTTAGTTTTTTGTATTCCTTTTCTTATATAAATATAAATTCTTAACAGTGTCAACCATTTGAGATATCCTTTAAACACAGCTAACTTGTTCTTGTGTGCCCACCTTGAATAAATTTAATTTAAAAAAACTTTATAAATAATACAGAATAAAACAACAATAATAAATGTAAAAGGACCAGTAAATACATTAGATTTGCATAATCAACAAATGGATGCTAAAAAGACAATGCAATAGCACTTAGGACTCCATTTATGAAGCAGCGGGTGCTTCTTTAAAGGCCCATCTTTCCGTCTCGCCTGAAACAGAAGTTAAGAAGCAGTTAGCCAAACAGCCGTTTCAGAGAGACCCCAGGATTTCCTTAAGGTGACCAAAATATCACACCAGGTATTGGACACACTATCCCCTGAAAACTGAGAATACCGCTACTATCTGTGGTTCTCTGAGGGATTTCAGAAGCCGGATGGAAATTACCTGGTGTAAGTACCTATGTACACCATTTTGATATACTTTTTACCGCCCATAACGAGACCTTTCCTTTCTCCTTTATTTTCAGACAACATCAGTTCTGGAAGCACATAACATTTAGACTTTTTGCTTATGGATTTAATTTGCATGATTGTGTTTTTAACTGTTTTATGTGTATGAATTTTTTTTGTTTTCTATATATTAGGTTTGAAATATAAATTGATTTTATGCATTTGGTTTGAAATATAAATCATCACTTCTTTGTTACTAACCCATTTTCTACTTGCTTAATTTATTGGCAATTGTGGATTTTAGCAACTATTTTGCATAAATTTTATACTTTATATTTCTGTTTTATGCAGACAGCGTTAAGAAATTTGTGATACTACGCTTAAAGGGGCAGTCAACACCAGCATTTTTGTTGTTTTAAAAGATAGATAATCCCTTAATTACCAATTCCCCGGTTTTGTATAACCAACACAGTTATAATTATACATGTTTTACTTCTGTAATTACCTTGTATCTAAGCCTCAGCAGACTGACCCCTTATTTCAGTTCTTTTGACAGACTTGCATTTTAGCCAATCAGAGCTGTCTCCATGGTAAATTCAAGTGCATGAGCTCAATGTTATCTATATGAAACACGTGAACTAATGCCCTCTAGTGGTGAAAAACTATCAAAATGCATTTAGATTAGAGGCGGCCTTCAAGGACTAAAAAATTAGCATATGAACCTCCTAGGTTTAGCTTTCAACTAAGAATACCAAGAGAACAAAGCAAAATTGGTGATAAAAGTAAATTGGAAAGTTGTTTAAAATTACATGCCCTATTTGAAACATGAAAGTTTTTTTTTGGACTTGACTGTCCCTTTAAAATAGTTAATTGTAAGATAAGATACTGGTTAGCAGGTTTAAGATAGGGGGATTTTCTAAGTGTGAATTACCTCCTTTTTATTCCCAGCGCTTCCTTTTTGTTGTCTTAATAACTGTTTCTTTGTTTTAATCATTTCTCTGTATCAATAAATTAAAAGGAGGCACAGTATCTTTAGGAATTGCGCTAAGAACTTTTTTGTGTTTGACAAGCATTTCAATAGAAATGCTTGTGCAATGATAAATTCCGACAATGTGTGCTGTTTGCATTTAGCGATGTCGAATGGATATAGCGAATCATATCTGCTCGACATTTAGTAAATCTGCCCCATAGTCTAAACTTCAAATGAGTTCAGATTTCAAAATTATGTTTATTTTCACTACCCCTGTATCATGTGATAGCAATCACCAATCACAAATGCTTATACGTATATTCTTTGAATTCTTGCACAAGCTCAGTAGGAGCTGGCTACTCGCAAAGTGTAAATTTAAAAAAAGCTGTGCACATTTTGTTAATCGAAGTAAATTGGAAAGTTGTTTAAAATTGTTTGCTGTATCTGAATCATGAAGGTTTAATTTTGACTTGAGTGTCTCTTTAATGGGTACACTGGTATCGTAAATCTGATACAGGTCTTTTGCCCTAGCTGCAGTTATATATTTTTCTGGATTCGTTCCTGAAATGCTGTTCCTTTTACTCACATGCAGATTGCTGAGTAAACACGAAAAATATTCCTGTTTGTGAAAATGAGCGTGACTCCTGCATATTTTCATCACCTACATATTTTGCTTGAAGCTTTGCAAAGTGCTGAACACCTGTCCGCATCTTTCTGTAGATTAACTCTATTGCACAACTTGCAATTGCAAAGCAGTAAAGAACAAAAAATACACCGAAAAGGATTTTTTTTTCAGACTCCTGTAATAAAAAATGTTGTCTATCTTTTTTTTGTTTGCACTACAGTATAGATTTTTGTTTTGACAATCAGATTTTAAAACCGTATATGCCCTGGCTTGTCTGGCGTATAGGCTGTAAGCTGCGCTTGCATCCCACACACAATAAAATTTAAAGGAAGGTCATAATATTTACAAAAGCTGTCTTTTCAGGGATTTGAAATGTCTGTTCAACATCTTAAGGTTTTCATTTTAGGTTATTCTCCTGTACATTTATAAAGTATTGTCATGTTATATTAATTTATCTCACATACAATAACTGTGTAGTAATAGTGGCATGCAAAGGGGACCCGTGCAAAAGAATGTATTCATAAAATATAAGTTTAGATATTTTATACCTTAAAGGCCATGGTCAGGTATATACACATCCAGGTGTGCAAAGATCTGTTCCTTTCTCAGCACAAAGACCTGGTCTATCTTTCTATCTGTCTGACTAGCTGTCTACCTTTCTAGCTGTCTATCTTTCTATCTGTCTAGCTGTCTATCTGTGTACCTTTTTCTATATATCTGTCGGCCTATCTGTCTATCTTTTTATTTGAAAGTCCATCTATCTATATGTCTGTCTGTCTAGCTGTCTGTCTATGGGGCCTTTCTATCAAGCTCCGAAAGGAGCTTGACGGCCCGTGTTTCTGGCGAGTCTTCAGACTCGCCAGAAACAGCAGTTATGAAGCAGCAGTCACAAAGACCGCTGCTCCATAACCCTGTCCGCCTGCTCTGAGCAGGCGGACAGGAATCGCAACAATTCAACCCGATCGAGTACGATCAGGTTGATTGACAGCTCCCTGCTGGCGGCCTATTGGCCGCGAGTCTGCAGGGGGCGGCGTTGCACCAGCAGCTCTTGTGAGCTGCTGGTGCAATGTTAACCCCTTAACGACTCAAGTCGTACAGGGTACGTCTTACACAAACTGGTCTTTAAAGACCAGCGACGTACCCTGTACGACGTAGGTGTTTAAAGCGGCTGGAAGCGATCCTGATAGCTTCCAGACGCTTTCCAGGTATTGCCGTGATGCCTCGATATTGAGGCATCACTGCAATACCTTTTCTGGCACACCGATGCAGAGAGGGCCAGTCTGTGGCACTCTCTGCATCGGCCAGCGATGGTGCCGATCATTGGTGGGGGGGAGCAGCTGCAGGGAGGAGGGTGGGCGGCCCATCGCTGGGAATCTTCCGCTGGTTTAGTCACCCGTGCGTGCGGGAGCGCGCAGGGAGGCAGAGCTGCAGGCACGGGCGCGCGTCCTCCGTGATATAAACCGGTTGTGGTGGGAGCGGGTGGTAATGTGTGGTGGGAGCGGGTGGTAATGTGTGGTGGGAGCAGGTGGTAATGTGGTAGGAGCGGGTGGTGGGGGGGGGAATTTCATTTATAAAAGGGATCTCTGAGAGGGGGAGGGGGGGTATTGAAGGGGGGCAAGCTACACTACAGAAAAATTAAAAATAAAATAAAAAATGCCCAAAAGTTTGAAAAGTGGGTACTGGCAGACAGCTGCCAATACCCAAAATGGCACAAAATACTGAAAGGGGGGAGGATTAGAGAACTGTTTGGGGGCTCAGTGAGGTTGGGTTGCTAAAGGGGGATCCTACACAACAACATATGTAATATGCTTAAAAAAAATTAAAAAATTAAAAGATAGCTTTTTATTTTAGTACTGGCAGGCTTTCTGCCAGTACTTAAGATGGCGGGGACAATTGTGGGGTGGGGGGGGAGAGAAGCTGTTTGGGAGGGATCAGGGGGTGTGATGTGTCAGGTGGAAGCTGATCTCTACACTAAAGCTAAAGTTAACCCTGCAAGCTCCCTACAAGCTACCTAATTAACCCCTCACTGCTAGCCATAATACACGTGTGATGCGCAGCGGCATTTAGCAGCCTTGTAATTACCAAAAAGCAACGCCAAAGCCATATATGTCTGCTATTTCTGAACAAAGGGGATCACAGAAAAGCATTTACAACCATTTGTGCCATAATTGCACAAGCTGTTTGTAAATAATTTCAATGAGAAACCTAAAATTGTGAAAAATGTTATGATTTTTTTAATTTGATCGCATTTGGCGTTGAAATGGTGGCATGAAATATACCAAGATGGGCCTAGATCAATACTTGGGGTTGTCTACTACACTACACTAAAGCTAAAATTAACCCTAGAAGCTCCCTACATGCTCCCTAATTAGCCCCTTCACTGCTGGGCAATATACAAGTGTGGTGCGTAGTGGCATTTAGCGGCCTTCTAATTACCAAAAAACAACACCAAAGCCATATATGTCTGCTATTTCTGAACAAAGGGGATCCCAGAAAAGCATTTACAACCATTTATGCCATAATTGCACAAGTTGTTTGTAAATAATTTTAGTGAGAAACCTAAAGTTTGTGAAAAAATTTGTGAAAAAGTGAACGATTTTTTTTATTTGATCGCATTTGGCGGTGAAATGGTGGCATGAAATATACCAAAATGGGCCTATATCAATACTTTTGGATGTCTTCTAAACAAAAAAAATATACATGTCAAGCGATATTCAGGAATTCCTGAAAGATATCAGTGTCCCAATGTAACTAGCGCTAATTTTGAAAAAAAGTGGTTTGGAAATAGCAAAGTACTACTTGCACTTATTGCTCTATAACTTGCAAAAAAAGAAAAGAACATGTAAACATTGGGTATTTCTAAACTCAGGACAAAATTTAGAAACTATTTAGCATGGGTGTTTTTTGGTGGTTGTAGATGTGTAACAGATTTTGGGGGTCAAAGTTAGAAAAAGTGTGTATTTTTCCATTTTTTCCTCATATTTTATAATTTTTTTATAGTAAATTATAAGATATGATGAAAATAATGGTATCTTTAGATTGTCCATTTAATGGCGAGAAACATGTTATATAATATGTGTGGGTACAGTAAATGAGTAAGAAGAAAATTACAGCTAAACACAAACACCGCAGAAATGTAAAAATAGCCCTGGTCCTTAAGGGAAAGAAATTGAAAAATGGCATTGTCTTTAAGGGGTTAAATGCGGAGAGCGTATTGCTCTCCGCATTCAGCGATGTCGGGTCAGGTCCGCAAGACATTTCTTAAATATGCCTCTATAAATCTATCTAGCTAGCTATTTATATTACTAATCAGAGTTAAATGGATATGAAACACAAACATTTTATTTTGTGATTTAGACAGAGCATAACATTTAAAAAAAGTTCATTCCCATGATATTCTGTGTTGAAGAGATACCTAGGTAGGCATCTGGAACTTTACATGTCAGGAAATAGTGCTGCCATCTAGTGCTCTTACAAACGGATAACATTCTTGCAAAACTGCTGCCATATAGTGCTCTAGAAATGGGCTTCTAAGCATACTTCCCTGTTTTTCAACAAATTACACCAAAAGACCAAAGAAAATTGATAATAGAAGTAAATTAGAAAGTTGTTTAAAATTGTATGTTTTATTTGACTCACGAAAGAAAAATCCCTTTAAAGACAGGCAAAAGCAAAACTTCTTACTTGTCCACTGTAATTTCTTACTTGTCTGGGACTAGTGTATCACACTTATAGGAGAGGTAGCAATAAAAAGCAGAACATGTGTGTAGTTTTATTCTGGGTAGAACGCACGTTGGGTGACATTTTATTTCACACATATATGCCTGGGGATCTGTTATCTCTTCCCTGGATTGAATGCATTCTGAGCTTGATGATTGATGTCTGGCTGACTGGGTAACATAGGTTACAGATGGATCATTGAGGGAAACCTTAATTTTGCGCTTTGTTTAATAGGTAGCCAGTTTAGTTTCCACGGTTCTATGATGTCACACCTCATTGTTCATGTTATTTGAGCTGCAGTATTTGATTTGGCTTATTAGGGATGAGAGAAGACGGTTTTATAAAACTTATATATATGGCATTTTTACAATAAAATTGAGAGAGGGCAGGACGGGTAATATTAGTTTTCTTTCTACCTGGGTCTAGTAGGTATCATATTTGGTTGCAAGTTAACTTATATCACTTTGTATTGCAAGTCAGCTAATTTAGCTTGTTTGTGGATTTTTTAACTAGATGATTTATCAGTTGAAAAGCACAGAGCTACAAATATTTTTAAAATAAATTTGAATAAAACTTGGCTTAGTATCTAGAGAGTACTTTCCATTTAGTGCCCTGAATTTTCCAGGATGTACTTCACTAAAGTGTTTTATTTCTTTCTAATTTGAGACTTTCGGAACCAAATACACAATAGGATAAAGATAACTTAAAGGGACAGTAAAGTCCTAATTAGACATTCATGATTTAGACAGAGCATACAATTTTAAACAACTTTCCAATTTACTTCTATTATTTAATTTGCTTCATTCTCTTGTTATCCTTTGCTGAAATGTTTATCTAGGTAAGCTCAGGAGTAGCAAAGAACCTAGGTTCTAGCTGCTGATTGGTGGCTGCATATATATATATATATATATACCGATCATTGGCTCACCCATGTGTTTAGTTACAAACCAGTAGTGTGTTTCATATCCCTATAATTGTGAGTGAGATCAAGGTGAGCTTTTCCTTTGATAATGTGAGATTATTTTATAATTTCTTTACAATGCCCACCAGAGATTGGATTTTGCCACTGGACAATGATAGTGTATTCTGTTGGTCATCTATAGTAACCCAAATGTTTTCTTTCATGGTTCAGATAGAGCATATAATTTTGAACAACTTTACAATTTATATCTATTATAAAATATGCTTCATTATCTTGGTATCCTTTGTTGAAGAAGCAGGAATGCACTACTGGGAGCTAGCTGAGCACATTAGGTTAGCTAAATAGTGTCTTCAGTATCTGTATTTTTTTTTAAGGATGTAGTTCTCACACATTCTCCAGAGAGGTTCTCTATTAGGTTTTTTTCACTTGAACAAGTAAATACATTTATGTTTTGGAGGCAGAGGTGTAACTAGAAACCCCATGGCCCTGCACAAGAATCCTTGAAGCTTAATCATCAATTCAGATAGAGCATACCTTTGTGCTCTTGGTATCCATTGTTGAATAGCAAACGTAAATAGAAGCAGCAATTCAGTACTGGGAGCTAGTTGCTAGTCAGCTAACTCCCAGTAGTGCATTGTTGCTCTTTTAACAAAGGATATCAAAATAATTTGGTACAGTAAATTGGAAAGTTGTTTAAAATTGTATGCTATATATAAATCATTAAAAAATATTTTTCATGTCCTGTTACACAATTACAGAGAACAGTAGTTGGATAGCATCAGAATTACCTCTGCCCTCTCTAAGTATTGCTGCCCTAGGCACAGGCCAACATCTCTGTCACTCCCGTTTAGTCAACCTGTTGTTTTCTATTAAAGGGATATGAAACCCAAATATTTTATTTTCTGATTCTGACAGAGCATACAGTTTTATAAAAGTTTACAATTTACTTCTATTATCAAATTTGCTCCATTCCCATGGTATTCTTTGTTGAAGAAATACCTAGGTAGGTGTCTGAAACACTACATAGTAGGAAATAGTGCCACCTTCTAATGCTCTTGCAAATGGATAACATTCTTGCAGAACTGGTGCCATATAGTGCTCCAGACACATGCACACTCCTGAGCTTACCTCCCCGTTTTTCAACAAAAGATAGCAAGAGAACAAATAAAAGTATGTAATATTAGTAAACTAGTAAGTTGTTTAAAATTGCATGCTCTATCATTACCTTTATGTTAAACCTTTAGCAAGGGATGCTAATGCAAAAATATTAAAGGGGCATTCTAATCAAAATTAAACTTTCATGATTCAGATAGGGCATACCATTTTAAACAACTTTCCTATTTACTTTTATCATCAAATTTGCTTTGTTCTCTTGGTATTCTTTGTTGAAAGCTAAACCTAGGTAGGCTCATATGCTAATTTCTAAACCCTTAAAGGCCACCTCTTATCTCAGTGCATTTTGACAGTTTTTCACAGATAGACAGTGGCTACTTCATGTGTCCCATATAGATAAACATTGTGCTCACTCCTGTGGAGTTATTTATGAGTCAGCACTGATTGGCTAGAATGTCAAAATAACTGAAATAAGGGGGCAGTCTGCAGAGGCTTAGATACAATGGATACAGAGGTAAAAAGCATATTAATATAACCGTGTTGGTTATGCAAAACTGGGGAATAGTTAAAGGGACACTGAACCCAACATTTTTCTTTTGTGATTCAGATAGAGCATGCAATTTTAAGCAACTTTCTACTTTACTCCTATTATCAAATTGTCTTTATTCTCTTGGTATCTTTATTTGAAATGCAAAAATGTAAGTTTAGATGCCGGCCCATTTTTGGTGAACAACCTGGGTTGTACTTGCTGATTGGTGGATAAATGAATCCACCAATAAAAAAAGTGCTGTCCAGAGTTCTGAACCATTAAAAAAGCTTAGATGCCTTCTTTTTCAAATAAAGATAGCAAGAGAATTAAGAAAAATTGATAATAGGAGTAAATTAGTAAGTTGCTTAAAATTGCATGCTCTATCTTGAATCACAAAAGAAAAATTTGGGTTCAGTGTCCCTTTAATAAAGGGATTATCTATCTTTTTAAAAAAAATAAACAATCCTGGCGTAGACTGTCCCTTTAATGAACCAGGGCAATTTATGCTTGAATTACAATGTCTGTGTAAAGTTAACTTTTTTGGATGTTATTTTATATTAAATTGTATTTGTAATGTCAGTATCTTATTTTAAATATATAACAGACCAATTTATAAAAAATAAACCTTGATTTAAACTTTTTCTTGCAAATATTTGTGTGTAATAAACATACCATGCTTGTTGCTAATTCTTGAGTAAACGTGAACAACACACACAGGCAAACTACTAAAATCGCCAACATGCCAATGAGTTGTAAGACTATTAAAAATAATTACTAAATACTTTTATGCAAATAATAACCCTTCACTACTGCATTAATATATATCAATACTCAGATAATAAAATACAATAACCTGATGTGTTACATATAAAAATACTTGCTTTACCACCTGTGTTCTTGGGACCTACTTACTTAAATTCATTCACAGTTCAATTCATTCAAATGTAAATATTACTTTAATTAGACA